>NC_050069.1:128154531-128781109 GCF_009764565.3 Dermochelys coriacea
TAAGAGCAGCCAGAGGAAGTGGGTGAATTTAAAATCAATCTGAGCATTTTAATACTCTGTATGAGGGGAGTTTGTATTTGAACTGTGTTATTAGCATCATACAATGACATGTATTTAAATAAATAATTGATATGTGAATAAAATGATTAAATTTAATCCAGCTATGTACTACATCATACCTTTATATAAGATAAGCCTCACAGTGACAGCCACAATCCTTAAATAGATAAAACATAAACAAATACTTTAAATTCCCATTATTCCTTAAGAGGGAGATTTTCTAAGGTAACCCCATTTTCTATCAGGAAAATGTTTAATTTTAATTTTTTCTCAGCCAGCCCTCTGTCTGTAATATCTTTGTGTCCTTACTCAAAGTTGGTTTATTCCTAGCCCTCAAAGATCTTCATATAAGTCCATTTACCTGAAATATCTTTGCATATAGAAAATAAACAGGTTGCAGGTAAACCAAATTACTGACAATTATTGAACTAAATTGTAATGTTTATACAGTGAGTTTGATCAGTTTGACCTCTGCCACATTCCATGAGTCCTATAATTTTATTCAGACCCAGACTTCCTATTTCCCCCAGATATGATATCCTGCCAAACAACAACATTAGTCATGCCAAATAACAAAGCATTTCATTATTTGATGTGTACAGTGGGCCCACATTTTACATTGCCAAACAATTTTTCATGTTCTCACACCCAACCATGATAATCCCCATCAACATGTTTCTTATCTGGGATTACACATTTGCTTATGCTATCAGGGACAGGGAAACACTTTAAAATCAAAAAGAAAAGGAGTACTTGTGGCACCTTAGAGACTAACAAATTTATTAGAGCATAAGCTTTCGTGAGCTACAGCTCACTTCATTCTTACCCCCTAGACGTCAAAAATAACCGAACAAATTTCCCCTATTTGGCAATTTCTTAATGATAGTGTAAATACATTTTAGAAATGACCTAAACAAGTCTTCCTATGTTGTCTAGAATTTATAAATAAAACTTTAGCCATTCAACTGAAATAGGCCACAAATCCTTCTGGCCAGGAAAATAAAATGAAACTTTAAAGTCTTTTGCACTCCCACAAAAAAACAGTTTCAAAACGGCAATGTTCCACATGAGTGACCTGATGACAGAAAGCAAATTCGCATCACAGTCATTCATTCTTCTGATCTCCCCATAGGTCAAGAATGGTGCCAGTTTCACAGCTCTTCCGTGACTAGCTGTGAAATTGGATAGAGGAAGTTTTATTTCAATTGTATGAAAAAAGGTTTCTGGATGAACTTCAGCTGAAGATTGTCCAAAGGGTGAATTAGACTTTGGTTTGAACTTCAGCCCCCAAAAGGTCAGTTTTAATATAATAGTAGTGGATGGCACTGGCTGCTCTGTATGATGGGAGTTTTTATTTGAACAGTGTTATTGGCATCATACAATGAAGTGCATTTAGATGACTAAGTGATATGTGAATAAAATGTTTAGATCTAATCCAGCTATGTACTGTATCATACCTTTACGTAATATAAGCCTCTCAGTGACAGCCACAATCCCTAAACCAATAAAAATCATAAGAAGATATTTTAAATTCCCATTATTCCTTAACAGGGAAATTTTCAAAGGAAGTTAGGCAACCAATGCCCAGTAAAAGTAAACGGAGCTGAGTGCCTTACTGCACTTTGTGCCCTTGAAATGTAATCTTCCCCATAAATTTTAGTGTGCACTTGCACTTTGTCATATGTAATCAGTTAGGACCTTTGTAATAGGATCTATTTGTACATGACTGTGTTAATGTCAAATGCTGTGCTTTCACCTTAAGCGGTTCAAATCTGTTTGTATTCAAAAGTCCTTAGGGACCTGAGGAGGTTCTGTTGACCACATGTTCACTTGGGATATAACCTTTGTCTCTTAATGTGAATGTCAGTTTATCTGCAGCGTTGAACTTCCAGAAACTGTATGATGTCCAATGACACATTTCCATAAGTTCCTTCAAGCGCAAGTGATGGTCAGAGGGCCAAACGTATTGGCTTTCCTGACATAAGACAGAATTAGATGAATAATGTATTTTAAACGTGTGAATGTTCATTTACATAACAATCTGAGGATTATGAAGCCAGAAGAGACACAATTATCAGAGACAAAAGGACATTGTGGCATCTGACATAGCTGGCGATAGAGAAAAATGGGTAAACTGTGGCCACCAGAGAAAAGAAAACAAGGAGGAATTTCACATAACTAGAAGATTTCAAATCAATACCAGCTACTCAATGTCTCTTGAAAATAACTCTCAAGATCCAGCTGGTCCGAGGGAATGGAGAGATGTATGGAAACACATGTTGATGACAGCTCAGCCTATCCTATAAGAAAAGTAAGCTTGCCTTTAAAGAGATTTCCAACCATTCAAGGCAGACTGACAATCCTTATCGAGGATTCAATACTCAGAAGAGTTGAAATAATATTCTGCCAGGGACATTCAGACAACAGTGTGCTGTCTTCCTGGATCCAAGACATGAGATCACTCTAAGATAAGATAGGCTTCTGAAGTCAATGGATGAGGATCTTTTGATGATGGTTCAAACAGTATACTGGAGACTAGGTAAGTAGTGTATGATTTTAGTTTTGTGGAACATTAGTTCACCTTCTATAAGGTTAGAGAGACATAATAGTTCGGTTGGCCTCCACCCTCAGTAGAAGGGGAAACAATCTCCTTGGGGACAGACTGGTTAGAGAAGAGAGGAGGATGTTAAACTAATAATGGGGGAGGGTAAAAAGTGAGAAAATATGAGCACTCATTTACACAACATTGAGATGTTGAGAACAAAATTAATCAAGGATTCAAGGACATGAAGAAAGGAAATTCTTGATTTGCCTATATGCTTATGCTGGGAGTCTGTGTATCACAAATGAAACAGGTCCCATGCATTTTCCAGTTTTTCCAGGAATTCATTTCACTCCACAGCCATAGTTGCAAGTTCACACTAAATCTTGGACTTGAAAAGAACAGTGAAAAGTTTCATGTCATTGATCAATTTGTATAGCTTGGGATTTCTCTTCATGTGAGGAAATATTAGGATGTAGCAGGTCTCAACAGGTTCACAAAATGGTTGCAAGAAAAGAGTTACAGGTGATTCCTGGGTAGTGTGATGTGGTGTGCTCCTAAAGACAAGCAAAACATTGTCCAATTTCTGCTGCGGACTCAAAATAGGCCTGTTAGCTTTTAAGGCATGCTTAAGCGTCTGTACAAAAAACATTTCACTAGTTCATTTATAGCAGAATGGTATGGAGCAGGAAATATGTGCTCAATTCTACTTGAAGCTAAGAACTTTTGAAATTCTTCAGATCAGAACTGAGGTCCATTGTCATTCACCAACTGTAACAGTAAACAAAATTGGCTAAACAAGGTACAAAGAGGTTTAGTGGTCTAGGTAGCTTAGCAGAAGTCATTTGAAAACCTCTGGCCATTTCGAATGGGTGTGGACTATGACCAAAAACATAAATCCTTCTAGAGGTTTGACAAAGTCCATTTGAATATGTGTCCAAGAAGTCTGAGGCCACAACCAAGGGCATAGGCGAGTTGGGCCAGGACCATGCTGAATGTACAGCACTTCACCTTTATCTCAATATCTTTATCAATACCCAGCCACCAGACATGACTCAGAGCTATGGCCTTCATCTGTACAATGCCAAAATGACCTTTGTGAAGAGTTCAAAAACCTGAAATTGAAGTGATTTGGGAATGATCACTCTCATTCCCCATAAGATAAATAATTCACATTGATGTGACACAAATTGTGTAAACTGGGGATTCTTTTGATCCAACACTGTAGTCTGTAGAACCATTCCCGTTACAAAAGAAAGCACATCTTCCTTAGAGGTTTCTTTGTTGATGTCTGTACTAGTGATGGGTAACCTAGCCATCAAACTGAGATAGAAAACTTCATCAGAAGTTTCTTTTGGTTGATGAGAGCTTGTGCATGGCAAGCTCAAACAGCAAATCTGCATTGCCGTGCTGAAAGTAGCATGGCCATTGTTGCATATGGGCAGCAGCTAATGACTGAATTACACGTTTTGGTCCAAAATTTGAAAGTAATGGGTGATGATCCATCAGCAAGGTAAAATGTCTACCAGACCAGGTATAGAACCTCTGAATTCCAAAAATAATGCTGAGATCTTCTCATTCTAGTTGTGAATAGTTCTTCTCATGGCTGGTGAGTTTTGTAAAGTGAAGTCAATTGGTTTCTCCATGACATCAGGAAAAAATGTGTGAAAGAATTTCACCCACTCCATATGGTGAAGCACCGCAAGACAATCAAAATGGTAATAAAGCATCAAGGTGTACAAGAACGTCTGCTAAGGTCAACAGTTTTTTGCTTCCCTAAATGCGCACTGTGATGGGTTCGGTCACAGATATCCCCTTGGGAATGTCATCTGACATGCTGAAATTACCTCTGAGTCCATTTTCCCTGCCAGCTTGGGACTCCAGAACCCTGCCTGGTCAAGGCAGACATGCTAGCCTGCTGCAACATAGACCCAGGATCTGGTACATGTCCCCAAAGCTGCAGATTTAACTGAAAACAGCTCAGAAGGTTACCTGACTCCAGCACTCAGACACCCAGCTTCCAATGGGATCCAAACCCCAAATAAATCTGTTTTACTCTGTATAAAGCTTATACAGGGTAAAGTCATAAATTGTCTGCCCTCTGTAACACTGATAGAGAGATATACACCACTGTTTGTTCCCGCAGGTATTAATCATTTACTCTGGGTTTATTAATAAACAAAAGTGATTTTATTAAGTATAAAAGGTAGGATTTAAGTTGTGTCAAGTAATAACAGACAGGACAAAGTAAGTCATCAAGCAAAATAAAGCAAAAACACAAAGGTCTTAGCCTAATACATTAAGAAACTGATTACAGATAATATCTTACCCTCAGATATTCCAATAAGCTTCTTTCACTGACTAGACTCCTTCCTAGTCTGGGCCCAATCCTATCCCCTGGTACAGTCTTTGTTAGATCCAACGGACATCGCAGGTGATAATCAGGGGTTTTCTCAGGTCTGGCTGCCCTCTTGGTCCTGCTTCACCGCCTTTTATAGCTTTGGCACAAGGAGGGAATCTTTTATCTGTGCTTGTCCCCACCCTCACTTCATCAATGGAAAAATACAAGGATTAAGATGGATTCCATTATCATGTGACATGGTCACCTGTCACTGTAAAACCACTAACCTCCATTCTTCCTGGGTTGGCCCACACATACACAGGAAGGTTTGCAGGTAAATAAACCATTTATAACCATTTATCCTAGTCAATGGGAGACATCAAGATTCTAAACCACTATTAATGGTCCACACTCTGCATAATTACAATAGGACCTCAGAGTTATACTTCATATTTCTAGCTTCAAATACAAGAATGACACATGCATACAAATAGGAGGAATATATTCAGTAGGTTATAACCTTTGTTATCATACCTTACAAGAGACCTTTTGCATAAAGCATATTCCAGTTACATCATATTCACACTCATAAGCATATTCCCATAAAACATATGCAGTGCTAGTCACACGCACTCATATTCTTTAGCGCATTTCCATTTTATTTGCTTGTAATAGTTCATGTAAGGGTACCTATATTGTCACCAGATTAGGCAGAAATTTACCATAATAAATTTAAGCAATCCTAACTATGGAGGTGCCACAAGTACTCCTTTTTCTTTTTAATGGATGTGGTGGTGATTCAAGAACTGTTTTATCTTTCTCTGGTGATTTCCTTAAGCCCTTGGCATCAATTACATGTTCAATATATTCAACTAAAGGTTTAAAAGCTCACATTTTTCTTGATGTATTCTCAGTCCATGGTCTTCCAAACATTACAAGACAGTATCCAAATTTAGAAGACAATCCTCTTGATTTTTTCATGTAACAAGGATATCATACAAATAGCACTGAACTCCATTCAGTTCCTTCAAGATCTTGTTCATGGCTTTCAGAAACAAGACAGGTGCCAATGTGATATCTAAAAGCAACATTGAGAAAATAACCTTTTTTGTGTGTTGATTGTAAGATATTTGTGAAATGCCAGATTGATCTCAATTTGCAGGTATGCATTGAGCAAACCCAATTTACTGAAACATTGTCCACCACTAGAATAGCAAACAAATCTTCAATATGACATAGTGGATACTACAGCTAAAATTGGATTCAGAATCACTTTGAAAGCTCCACAAATTTGGATTGAGCCATCCTTGTTGATGACCTTGTTGATATAAAGGGTTTAGCCCACTCACTGTGTGAAACTGGTGACAAGACTTATTATTGACAAGACCTCTGACTAGGAAACAGGAGTGTCTAAAGAAACAGCAATCTCCTGTCAATTTAAGCTCTATAATTACATGTTAAAGGAATGGGAGAAGAACCTATGAGCACTTGGTGCCCGTTGTGAGATAGGCTCAACCCACAGATGTGCAGATAGAGCTCATTATTCTGCATCTTGCCAGGGTTCCCCAAGGTTGAAGGCATTCTGTGAGCAATTACTCTTAACTCTTTCACTGGCTTTGTTCCTCTTCTTCTACTGCAATCCATGTGGATGCAGATGGCTCCCAAGAGGGAAGATAATCAAGGAGGCATGTAATTTTAAATTCAATTTTGTGATAATCAAATTTAGAGTATCATGGAATTTTCCACTGACTTTTGCTGTATATGGAGTGACAGTAGATAACTCAGTCCATATCTCAACAGAATCCTACAGTGTAACCAAAGCAATACTGATTCCTATGTCCTGTAGCTATGACTACCAGGGGAAGAAGAAGGAGGCAACTCTAGATTGACAAAGCTGAATTACATGCACTGTATGCTTACAGTATCACACAAACTACAGGGAAAAACATTCTGGGAATAACGCAGCCTCAGCAGAATAAAATTCTAGTCAGAACAACACTTCTAGTTAATGTTGCTGTTATGATTCTCCCCCATCTACAAGTACCCCTTTGCAATTGAGCAACTTCTCTTCCTGGAAGCCTACCTCCTGCTTCAGCTGTGTAAGTTTCTGCCAGTTAACCCATTCCTCTTCCTGGCCCTCAAGTCTGCTTATCACTACACCCCAGGTGCTGCCCCACCCCTAAGAGGGCTGACCCAGGGTACACCTGTTCAGTCAAAGGAGACATTAAAGGTTCTTTCTCAAAGGGGCTCAGTCACCCCATGACAGTTGCCTAACTGTCTGTTATCTATTATAAAGGCTATCTTTTCTAGAAAGTGGTAAGTCTGTGAATATTTCATTCTTTCAGGTTAAATTTGGCACAGTTATCATCTATATGGGGTTGAATTATATTTGAGATAAAAAGAGAGTTATCCAATTCTGAAAACTGTTTGAAAAATGTTATTTCTCCATTATTAAAACAATGACACATTTTCAACCATTTATTTGGAAATGGTTCCTAAGAGAAAAGACTTTAGGTGATCAAATTTGGCAGATAGTTACAGTGGATCAGGGAAGTGCCTTTTGATGTTTTGGGAAATCTTGAATGTTCAATATTTGAACAGGGAAAAATGATTTTCACACATGCACAATGACTTCAGTCAGTGTCAACTATCCCTCAGCGCTTCATGGGCTAAAGAGCTCTGCATGTGCATGTCCATTAAATTCCATGTACCCTAAGGACACAAGGAGGGGGGAGAGGAGAGGGGCACAGAGGTGTTTGTGTGTGGGGGCATGGGGGGAGAATATAGTGGGAGGCAAAGAGTTGCAGTTTAGTGTAAGTGGGAAGCAAAAGGAAGCTATTCCCAGAATCAGGCTTCCAGGTGCCCCCAGAGCCTCAGAAAGCTGGCAGATGCCTGTCCCCAGACCTCCTTTTATCTCACTCAGACTGCTTTCCCTGACTGCCCACCTCTGCTTCCTTCTGGTGTTCCAGGATCTTCTTTCTCTCCTGGAGTCTGCCACAGGACTTCCTCGACTTTCCTCCTCCCCTGTCTCCTGCTTTGGCTGGGGCAGAGATATGAATGGGTCTGGCTGGAGAGGAGGTTTTGGAGCCACAGGAGGAGGAGGAGGAGGGTCAGTCCCTTTGCTTCACTGAAACAACCTTCCCTGATGCTCCCCTGTCAACTAAGGGACCTCCTCTGTGCTCAGGACCCAGCCAGAACACTTTTCTGACCCGCCTTCTCTCCTACCTCAGGCTGACACATACATTCCGTAATGCAGCAGAATATAAAAATAAAACCAAATGAACATAAAAATGGTATGATTCTGATATTATCTGGTATTATTTGAGAAACTATATGTTCATGTAAAAGCAGTCACTCCTAATGCACATGCAAAATAGAGTACAATTAAGGTTGTGCAAGCAACCTTAACTTTGCCATTTCCAAATTTTTGAGTGCTTCACTTTGCAGCCGTAACATTCCTTTAATGTAGCTTTTGTATGAGGATTGTATATTTCAAATGTTGCCACAGAAGAAACATTTGAAAGGTTCAGTATCTGTATTTTGATGCTACTGATAGAGGTTCATTAAGCATAGCACTCTTCTTACACATCAATTTTATGCTGGTATAACTGCATTGACTGCAATGGAATTACTGCTGATTTACACTGATGAAATATTTATTAGTTAGTTATATTTATAGTATATTTAATAGTTAAATAAAAGAAGAGTCAGGCCCCATGTTTCTAAAGCAATATCTAATTTAGTTTTGTTTGATACAACTGACCCATTTGTAAAGGTCTTATGTGTTTCATATATATGCTGATACATGTTATGTTGGTATGGACAACATGAAAGAGATCATATTTTATGTGCCCGTTCATGATCTTGTGTAAACTGAGTCTATAAAATATGTGTCATGTATATGGTAGTTGCATAATTACGCATGGGGGATATTTCAGATTTATCTCCTATTGATTTTAGAAAATGTATCTAAATGAAAGGGGACAGCAGTAGCTTGAATTTATGTTCAGCATTAAGCCAATGTTGGATGAAAGAATGCTCACTTGACATGCAACAGCCTTCAACTTTCTGAGTTAGTCCAGAACTAAATAGTCACAGTGTTCTGTTATTTTGTAATGATTACTAATTTATAACATAGTCACGACTAGCAGATGTTTTCCTCTTGCTTGCCAAGCAATTAAAGGATGCTGCTGCAGCTGAATTTTGCACCTGGACTGTAAAATGCCCAAACTGGCTCCGCAAACCTTTTGACTCATGAAAATTGTGCCAATGATCATCATGAAATCAAGATTAGATAAATGCATCCAAGACAATAGATTAATGAAGAGTTACTGGCAGATTATATTTATTTTTTGGTTGAGATGTGGCTGTATAAAGAATACAAAGGTCTCCGCAATTGCTAATAATGTCAGAGAACTCCGGTTTTAGGCTTAGTTTCAGACATACCATTATGATTTTTTTCTCTTCATCAGTCAAATATTGAGTTTTCATTTAGTAGACGAGGGACTAATGTGCAATTCAGTGACTTGAAGGTATCCCTATTCGTGTATTTGAAAAAAAACAAAACCATAGTGGATATAATCATAAATTAACTATATTGATCAACTAACTGTGAAGAGGAAAATACAGAACAAAAAGTTATGTTTCAAAGATAATATTTTGACTTTTAGGTAAAGAAATGCTGAAAATTAGTGCTAAGCTTTACAAAGACGAATGGTGTGCTTGAAAATTTTCTGTACACCTACCAAAACTTGCTCTTGTTTGTGTAATCAGTCATTGGTACATGTAAATCAGTGGCCAAATCCTAAAGACTTTACTAAGGCAAAACGCTCATTGATTTACATGAGAGTTTCATCTAAGCAAAACAGGAGTGAGAACTTAAGGATTTGATATCAGGTAACTGTACATCTACACCAGCAGCTTTCAACCTTTCCAGACTCCTGTACCCCTTTCAGGAGTCTCATTTCTCTTTTGAATCCTGATGTTCACTTTGCTTAAAAACTACTTGCTTACAAAATCAGACATAAAAATACAAAAGGGCCACAGCACACTATTTCTGAAAAATTGCCTACTTTCTCATTTTTACCATATAATTATCCAAAATCAATTGGAATATAAATATTGTACTTACATTTCAGTGTACAATATATAGAGTAGTATAAACAAGTCATTGTCTCTGTGAAATTTTAGTTTGTACAGACTTTGCTAGAGCTTTTTATGTAGCCTGTTGTAAAACTAAGCAAATATCTAGATGAGTTGATGGGCCCCCACGAAGACCTCTATGTACCCCCAGTTTGAGAACCATTGATGATCTAAACTACCCATTTGTGAATGCAATTACTAGGTATGAATTCACCTATATGTATTTTTTTGCCTGTTCTCAGATGCATCTGGATTCTGAAACTAGGTTCTGCAGGCAAACAGGTATACCCAACCTTTTGTGGTTGCACCCATTGTACTCACATTTGCCCTTTATGTCCAGGTACAAACAACAGCGTCCCCAACCTCTCTTTAAAACAAAACAAACACCACCAAGACGGATTGGGCTAATTGAATGGCTAATGTAATGTAATGTCATTTTTCATGTATCATGAAAGCAGTTTGTAGAAGAGTTTATGAGATAGAGGAATAGCAGGAACATAATTTTCCTCAAAATACCTGTGGGCAGTCATGCTAACCGAAAGGCAACAGTACCAAGACAACAGAACACAATGCACGACATATCGTCATTTTAAGACAACTTTTTTATTATGCCAGATAAACATTCACTAACACTTTCTGTGTCCAATCACGGTGAACTCATTTGCTATTCATTGAAACATCCATCAAAGAGCAGAATAGATTCATTTGGTATTCATGATGTTGCCATATGCACATCTTCAGGGCTTAGACTGTATTTTGGTATTTAAATAATATATTGTATAGTTGGAACTAGTATTATATATTAACTCTTTGAATGCCACAACTGGCTTGTCCGAAGGCCATGGTTCAGAACTCACTCAAGCAAAAGTTTAATAAAGCCTATGCTTGAATTCTATTGACCTCAATAGGACTTTAGCACACACTTAACATTAATCACATACTTAAGTGCTTTGCTGAAACAGAACCTGAGAAAAAAGTTTCATATGTAATCTGAACAAAATTTTTAAAAAATCACTTGAAGGATTATTTTAAATCCCAAACTTTCCCCCCCACAAAAGTTTTCTCTTGACATGTGTTTCTGAATCTTTCATATGCTTTGCACAATTCCATGAGAGATATTTTTCTTCAAAGACAGCCAGTTTAACACTATTCAGAGTGCAAAATGACAGTAGCTTAAATTTTTTTGGTAAGAAAAATATGTTTAATTCTCAATTTGTCTGAATTTGAATAAAATATGGATTACTAAATATTTATGAGCAAAATATTTATTCAGCTAGGAAACAGAGAAAAGAAAGTACTCATATATCACTCAGGTTAAAAGCAACCATATTATGCAAAAATGTATTTCCTATTTCCTAACATTTAATTGCATTTTATAGCTGTTTAGTATCAATTAGATATAAGAGACAAACTTAATAAAATGAAGACTAAACCCTTGCACTGCGCTGTGATGACTTTTGTTTATGCTTCATTTTAAACACCTGTTGTCATAAGCTATGCTATGTAACACATAAGGCTAAAAGTAAAGTAAAAAGTAAAAGTTACACAGAAAAAAAAATTTAATAGCATATTGAAGTAAGAGAACATACAGTACTATTTATACTTTAGATAAATGAAAGCTGATTGACAGTATTACACTTTTTTCTAAACAACTGCAGGTAAAACTGGTGATAAGATTTACAGAGGTGAATGGCTGCTATTAATACATTTTAGTATTTACAATATATAAGACCTAGTTAAAACTAGGGCTGGGTGGGAATTTTTAAAAAATGGGGTTGGGAGGTTGAAGAATGCTGATTTCTCAAAACTGAAACTTTGTACAGATGAGGATAATGTTACCTATCAGCTTTGTGTTCTTGGGGGAACCAGGGTGCAGTACCCAGCCTGAAAGACCCCCCTCCACCGCCCGCCCCCCCCCAGCAGCCTCTGTTTGAACCAAAGCTGATCAGAAGAAAGACTTACAAAAAGCAATGAAAGGGCAGTGGAAGACACACCTAAACCCCCTCTGGACAAGGGTGACACGATTAAGGAAACTCCCCTAGAATCATTTGCATCAAGGATGGGACAGGAAGGCATCCCCATTAGCAGACAGAATGGAGAATAGAGATTCCAAGGCAAGATCTGCACTGAACTTTGAGACTAGGAAAGCAGGGAAGAACTGTATGATGGGGTATCCAAAATACAGAAGCTGCCTAATTGCAATGTGAGCTCCTTCGAAGGAACACTGCCCATAGTCAGGAATGATCAGTTGCTATTCTCTAGCCTGAACAAAAGAACTTTGGAATACTCCCTTGAACCATCAGTTTACCCACAAACAAATCTAGTGTTCTCCCTTGAACCATTATTCTTTTCCTACAAAAACCCCTACCCATGCTCAAGTAAGTGCTCTGATGCCTGGATCCAAAATCTAGATCAGTTCCCTTGGGACTTCATCTTCTCCTGACTGATCATGCTGGGGGGCTTTGCCTGTCTCCAGTATTCCAGACCCTCAGCTACCACCATCACCTGGGAACTGCGATCAATTCAAACTTCACGGAGTGGTGAGAACCCAGCTGTCTCTCTCTCGTGGGTGTTTTTTGGCTTCCCCATTTGCTCTGCAGCAATGATCCTCGTACCTAAGCTAAAAGATCCCTGCAGTGCCCAAAAATACTATGGGGTTTGTTCATCAAGTGGGTTACTACCAGAACAATTGTAATGTGAAAGTGGGCATAGGGATATGCTGAACCTGGGGCATATGAGGGTGGCTGCTTGGAAGGGCTGCTCGACCCAGTCTGCTGAGTACAGTGGCATATAAGGGTGGCAGATTGAAAGTGCTACTTGACTCAGCTTGCTCAGGCATACTCTATGCCAGTGCAATGCCATTGGCATATGAGGGTGACAGCTTGGAGGTGCTGTTCAACCATCCTACTGAGTACAGGGACATAGAAGAGGTCAGCTTGGGAGTGCTGATTAATCCAGTCCTCTCAGATGCTCTCTGTTAATGTGTGTGTGTGTTTGTCTGATTCTGGGGCTGGAGGAACCCATCCCTGGGAAACCTAGGTTGTGCAAGATAGCTCCCTTGGGAGGGAACTTATAGAAGGGAGAAGTAGAGCTCCATATAAGTGACACAAGCAATACATTGATAGAATTACAGAACACTCTCCCTCCCAACAAGAGTAACCCTAATAAATGAGCGTACCCCAAAGTAAGGGGCAAATCTGGTAATAATAGGTTTTGACAAATTCTTCTACTTCAAAACACACATTGAAAATAAATTCAAAGTTTTCAATGAAACATTTTGTCATTTTTTAAAATGATCTTTAGTTTCCAAGTTCAAAATGACTTTTCATCTAGCAGTGCAAGCTAATTATACGGGAAAGATAAAAATGGTCAAAATCTAAATGAAACATTTGAAAATGATTGAAGCAAAACATTTTGATTGACTTGAACCAAAACTCATTCCAGATTTTCGATTCACAAACATTTTCAAGACACTGACTTTTCATCCCAATTCAGTCTTTTCAATCTCAAAAATTTTCTTGGGATGAGAAAACCATTTCCCATCCAACTTCAGTTAAAATGCAAAATATAGAAATGTCCTGCTGCTATTAACAATTTTAGACCCTGACTCAGAAACACCCCCCTCACACACTAAAGCATGTGCTATTCTGCACCCTCTTACACTGGTTGGTGACCTGCTTCTACTGTCACATTGCTATCCATGATGTGCAAAGCACCCCCACTATGCCTCTGCATGGCCATGCTAGCCAGATCACAACTGGGACCAATGCAACTATTTAGAGATATAAATGTCATATGCTCTGTTATTGCTGGAGCAAGGCTCTGTGTGGCAGGCATATGAAGGCACTTTTATTGTTATGTAAGATTCTGGAGCATGGCTGCAGAGATCAAGGGTCATCCTCCATTTTGTAAGGCAAGGAGTCCGGACTGCAGTGGATGGAGCAGATTGTGGTGAAGCTGCATCTTACAGCAGCTCTGGTTGTAATAATGGCTAATAACTAGTAAAACTTATAGAAATGACTATCAGATATCAGACAAACCCAAAGATTGGGGGTGAAATCCTGGATCCAATTAAAATTAATGGCTAAGCTCCCACTGATTTCACTCATGCTTTGCTATGAATGCCATTTAAATAATAAAATGTTCCAGCCAGATTAATCTCTGCAGACACAGGGGAAGCAAGCTCCATGTGCACACACACACACCACCACCACCACGGGAGGGAAAATCACCCTTTGGGGAATGAGAATGATGCACCACTGTCCTTTCCGGGAGGCGGGAGAGGCAGGAGAGGAACAGCTTTAAATACTTATCAGAGCTCCATAGGATTCACGACAATGGAAAGTGCCTGGTAGAGGCATAGGCACTGGAACTAGGGGTGCTGCTGCACCCCAGGCTTGAAGTGTTTTCCATCATATATGGGGTTTCATTTTGTCTCAATGTCTGTCAGCACCCCCACTGTAAAATTATTCCAGAATCCCTGGGTAAAGGTGATACATCAGTGTGTCTCTTCCAGCTGGCTGACCTGGGCACTTCCCAGATTGGCCTGACCCATTTTCAAGGTGGTGCCAACCAGCGTCAGACTCTCCATTTGAGAAGTTTCAGAGTAGCAGCCGTGTTAGTCTGTATTCGCAAAAAGAAAAGGAGTACTTGTGGCACCTTAGAGACTAACAAATTTATTTGAGCATAATCTTTCGTGAGCTACAGCTCACTTCATGAAAGCTTATGCTCAAATAAATTTATTAGTCTCTAAGGTGCCACGAGTACTCCTTTTCCATTTGAGAAGGGATTGCAAATTGCTTGCAATGCTGTGCTTCTCCTTCAGATGGTATGAGAGCAGTAGGAAAGATGTGGTATAACACACACATAAGAATGGCTATACTGGATCAGACCAATGCTCCATCTATCCCAGTATTTTGTCTTCCCATGACTTACATAGGGTAAGTCTTTTCAATAAATCACTTATTCAGAGAGGGCGTCTAACAATTCATGAATTTAGGTTACTGAAGCTAAATTACAGACCCAAGACTTCATAGAAATGTATATATTTTATGTATAAGACACCTCAAATCTTGGCTTTAGTTTAGGCAATCTGAAATTAAATTAATTCAAAACTGTTTGCAAATTAATTTGGACTGATATAGATATTTTAGTAACCAATATTAATTTGAAAGATTAATAAAAGAAAGAAAATAAACTAAAGAGTCATATTGTTGTGTTTCAAATTTTAAATTAATGAATTTAAAATCCTTAAGAAGTAACAAATCTAACCACATTATCACAAAGTGGTAAGCTTAATATTACTCTGGAGAAGTGATTATAGTACAAAATAGATATGGGTCAATAGCACAGGTCTTTATCAATTTGCCACTCATGTTTTATCCCAAATTAACCAATCAGTGACAGTTCAACTAAAAATAATTTTAAAGTTGTAAATATGGATATTTAAACAAATACTGAAGTAACAGAATGTCTAAATTACCCTCCTGGAGTCTGATAAGTCATACTCAAACATTTTCCTTTCATATATGCACACACGAACATCACACATTAATACCAAGTATGCACTTTGGCTCTGTTCATGTAAACACATATGCATGTGCTTAATATTAAGAATGATTCATTCCACTGAAGTAATTGGTGCTAATCAGATACTTAAAGTTATTTTCATGCTTGAGTGTTTTGCTAGATTGGTGCCCATATGTGGAGTGAGGTAGTCCTTTAATTTGTGCTTCATGTGTCATATTTTTATAGAACAATGAGAAAACAGGCCATTTATTTTGTGGGTTTATGTATTTAAAGTTGTTTATACTTACAGTGGCGTTTACTTCCAGAACCCCATTCAGTACGTCTTCACATACCAATACACTGGGACATGCTAGTTCCACCCAGAATTTCAACCAGTTTAAGCAATTATGACCATCCATTGTGTTCTTACTAGAGTCTCCTGTTTTCCCATACACAGTTGTGTTGCCTTTGAGATGTTTACAGGAGGTTCCTCAGTTCACTGAGATGCAATATCCTAAGATGACTTAGTATAATTTTGTTTTTTCCCAGGCTGCAGGTTCTGTAAAGTCTTTCTGTAAAGTCTCTGTGCATTCCTTGAAGGTTTTATAATCTTAAAATAATTAATCATATGGCAACATAAAGTCATTTCAATGATGCTTTCTAAAAACCTCAGCTTGGTTCAGCACCAGAGGATGAAACAGCTGTATAAATCTTTAATCTCTTTCTATCCATTCCTGTTTGTTATCACTAGCAGTTATGAGGCTGAATGAATCACTTTTCTGAGGTATGTGTCTGTGTACTTCTAATGATGCAGTTAACAAGACTTTCTGGTCATTCAGTTCATTATGATACACTTTGCTTTGGTTTACCTTAAAGATTTTCAGTCCATTGGCTTTTAAAAATACATACATTAAAATATTTCACTTGATCTTTGTTATAACAGACACTGAACAGATAATTAATGAATGCATCAAAGGTTTGTTCATTAATCAACAATCAAGATTTACAATAAAATTAATTTGTGATTATGAACTGCGAGCAACTGCGATGTTCCTTTTAAGACTAAAGTTAACACGTCATTTCAAAGTTCGCACCACATTTCTGTAGACTTACACTGAAACTTTTAACCAACTTTTGTTTATATAAATTTGAATTCCCATCAAAACATTTAAAGTGATTGCCTGAATTTACCAGCTAAATAGCCTATCTAATATTACATGCCAATTTTGTTTATTTATAATATAAAAATGTCATTTTACGTATTTGAACTAAATCATGAAAAAGGAAAGTTCCTCTTTCACAAATGTTCCAGGAGGTTATTGCCTACAATTTTCACATGGACTCCTGTGAAAGACTGGAAAAACCCTGCCATTAGACATTTTATGATTATTTCTTCCCAGGGTTTTTCTTTTCTCTCCAAGTAATACTCTTTCTTGGACAATTCTTGATTGATAGCAATTCATGTGTGTAGGCATGTCACTTTTACAGCAGACTTACAGCCTCTAAGGGCTTCCAATGCGGGAGTGAATCAAGCCCTCAGATATTAAGGTTGTGTAGTTCATTCTTCCTGTGGCGTGGTTTACCCTACAAAGTTAGGTCAATGTAAGCCACCTTGTGTTGGCCTCAAAGTGCATGTGTCTACACTTAAATTTGTCTCCCACTGATGTAAGCACCCTGTTATAGTGATGTAGTAATACCATCTCCCCAAGCAACATTGAAACACGGTCAATGTACTGAGGTAGATACTATGTTACCTAGGTCCACCCTAACAGTCCTTCAGAAGCTGTCCCACAATTCCTGACATTGACCCCTCTCCTCACAATTGTGAACTCTACTGCCCAAGAGTCATGAAGACCAGAAGCCTCCCCCATGACACCCTTTAAAACCTTCAGATTTTTGAACTGCCTTTTCCAGATTGTCCAGCTTGGTGAGCACACCTAGCAATTCTCTCCTGTTGTGTGCAGCTGCCCAGCTGGCCATGCTAGCTACACACACTCCAGATGCACTCCAGCCTGGAGAAGACATTAGATATTTCCTGGGCCTGTGTGGAGAAGAGGTTGTGAAGGCCCAGCTATGGACCAGCCATAGAAATATGGATATGCATGAGCAGATTGCACTGGGGATGCCGGAGAAGGGGTACAACAGAGATCAACAATAGAGCCACCTGAAGTAGAGGGACTGCAGCAGACATATCAGGAGGCCAGGGAGGCCAACAGTCAATCTGGTGCTGCGGCACAGACCTGCTGCATTTACAAACAGTTGAATGCTTGGTGGACACCTGACCATCTCCCTGCACACACCACCATGGATACCTCTGAGGAGCTCAAGTCACAGATTCCTGCAATGAGGAGGAGGAGGAGGAGGAGGAGGAGGAGAAGGAGGAGGATGGTGAATGTGTTTCTGGTGAATACAGCTATGCACCAGAGATGCACCTGTTTGAGCCTCCACAGTAGTCCAGTCAGTCCTGGCAGTTGAGCATGGGCCAGCCCATTAGAATGTTAAACTGATGACATCCCCAACTTAACAGGACACAGCTATAGAGTTTTCATTAATTTACTCCTCCTAGAAGAGGCAGTGGTACAACAAAGAGAGGTAGCATTATTATCCGCTTTCCATTCCCTTGGTAGGCAGTGGTGGGGTTGGGGAGTAATGCAGAGCAGTTTGTTAATGTACACAAGAATCCCTGAATATTCCTGAGAGATTTCAATAAAGCTTTCATGGAGTCACTCCGCGATCCTCTCCTGAAGGTTTCTAGGTATGGCAGCCTTATTTCTTCCCCTCTATGGTAGGACACTTTCCTATGCCAGTTGGCGATAGCTTTGGTAAACATCATTGCAGTACACAGGCCAGCAGCATATGGGTCCATGTGGCTTTGGGACACCAGCAGCAGTTCTGCTGTCTGTGCCTTTGTTACCCTCAGGAGTGAGATACAAGCTAAAATCACCAACACCTGTGGAAAATGGTGACAAAATTCAGTGTCATTGTTCTATAGTCAGTTTCATGAAACTGAGCAGTTCTATACCCATTTCCCTCACCCCTGGCAGGCCATACACACCATGGCTGGTGCTGTTAGTGGCACCATGCAGAAGCACCCCAAAGCAGAAGTGTCAATAAGCATGTCTTGTTTAAAACTTTAGGGGAATAAGGGAAGAGTGTGGATCTCTACTTTTGCTTTCCATTGCAACTATACTGACAATGGTACCTCAATGTTTTATCTGTAGCTGCTGCTATTGTGGCCTTGAACAGCTCCCCTGCCACACTTGAGCCAGATAATAAAGAGAAAGAAGAGGACTCAGGAGTACTTATTAAGTGAGATCCAGCAAGTCAGTGCTGTATCAGACCATGAGCAGAAGTCCTGGAGGATGAATATTGCAGACTGTATGGAGAAGAAAAGAGCAGACTGAAGAAAATCACAGGAGTCCCAGCAGGAAAAGGAGAGGGAGATATACCAGGACATAATGGAGCTCCTCTAGCAGCAAACATAGATGCTGCAGACTCATGTGTACCTACAAGTTCAAAAATAATGGGCTCACCTCCCTTTACAGTCCATGGAGAATTCCATTATAGCACCTGCCTATGGACCCTCTCAACATTCCATTCGGCATCAGGAGCTGCCTCCCTGCGCCTACCACTCTACATGAGTGGACATTAAGGACAACCACAGCTTTCCATAAACTGACCTGTGAGATCTACAGTTGCTGTATGTGTAGCTAAAATTGATGTGAATGTTCTTTCCCCTTGTTAAGTTCAGCTCCATAAATTTATTACATTTTTAATGTATTTGCTTTTAACTTGCACAGAATTTTTTTGCAGCATTTTCATTGCTCAATAAAATTCTATTGTTTGGAAAATAATTCATCTTTATTAGTTCCCAACATATGCTGCAGAAATCCTAGCGGGACTGAAAGCACCCACTTACTTATTATTGTACAGTATGACAACTCATAGGATCATTGACAAACACAATGTAATAATCATAAATATACAGTAAGCACCACAAAATTAATAGTTGCTTGACAGTGTTATCTTAATAGATGTACAAACACCACACAATTCCTAACAGGCCCCAGAACAGCAGGGCCAGGTAAAGCATAGTACACCACAACGCATTACTATGGCACACTGTTAAAGTGCTCTTTCAAAGCCTCCCTGAGCTGTATTGCTTCATGTTGTGCTCTTCTAATACCTCTTGTGTCTGGATGTTCAAATTCAGCCACTCCACCTCCACCTAGAGAGCAACTTCTCCTCCTTTGCTTCAAAGATATTGTGCAGAACACAGCCGGCAGCTATAACCATTGGCATTTTTTTTTCCACTGAGATCCAATCTGGTGGGTAAAGAATGCCAAAGTTCCTTCAATCTAGCAAAAGCACATTCAACTGTCAGAATGCACCTGCTGAGCCAGTAGCTGAATCTTTCCTTGGTGCTGTTGATGTGGATGGTGTATCGCTTCATGAGCCAGGGGAGCAAGGGGTAGACTAGGTCCCCCAGGATCAATATTAGCAATTCAACATTGTCAATGGTCATCTATTGGTCAGGAAAGAAAGATCCAGCTTGCAAATTTCTTAACAGTCCTGTGTTCCTAACGATATGGGCATCATGCACCTTCCCTGACCAGCCAACAATAATGTCACTGAAGTGTCCCTGGTGATCCACCAATGCTTGCATCACCATATAAAAGTATTGATTTCTGTTGATATACTCTGTGGAAAGATGGTCTGGTGCCAAAATAAGGATATGTATGCCGTTTACTGCTCCACTGCAAATCCTTTTGCTATGTCCTATATATTGCTGAGAGTCACAGTACAGCATAGCAGAAGATGTTAAATGGACTCTGCACACTTGCATGACTATGGCCCAAAATGATTTCTCACTGACTGGTAATAATATGGCATTGCAAATTTCCAGAATGTGATCACCACTCACTTCTCCACTGTCAGTGCAGCTCTAGAGGGCTGGGCAAGCTCATCAAATGGATCCAGGAATGTGCCCTTGTGCATCCAAAAGTTCTGCAGTTGCTGCTTGGCATCCCAAGCCTGGTTTACAATGCAATCCCACCAATCAGTTATCATATCTTGGGTGCAGATGTGGCACTCTATCGTCTGCTGCTGCTCCATGAACGCCTCCAACAGCCTTGAATTGGTTCACACTATGTCCCACAGCAATCTGTCCTCCACAAAATTGTCATGTTCCTCACTTATTCAGTTCTTCTTGCAGGTCTGCAAATACCAGACAATTGTATGTCCTGTGCTTGCAATGCTCAGGACAATGGTGCAGAGCTGTGCCGGCTTCATGCTTCTGTAGAGATGACAGACAGTAAGGAGGGATGCACAGATTCATGGGATTTTTTTTAAACTGCAAAAATGATGAGATATAGATGACATCATAAGATGGAGAATGTTGCATTCTGGGAAGTTGACCCATGTGACTCATTTCTGCTCCAGCACGCTTTGCCAAAATTTCCCAAAAGAGAGGGAGCTGAATGTTGGCTAGTTGCACTCTGGGATACATACCCATGATGCACCACACTGTGCATTAAACACAAGAACTTCTGGTGAGTACATGCAGTGCTGACGCAAGAAGCCAAGTATACATGTGCACAAGCTATATACTAACTGCAGTGGCTTTATGTTGACGTAACTTGCATTGGAAAAAGTTTGCAGTCTTGACATGCCGTAAAGGCCCTGTGATCCTCTCTGTGGAGTGTGTGTATTGAGGCAGCGGAGGACAAACACAGTGAACTACAAACCAAATATGGCCTGGAAGAGTGAAAATAGGAAAGCAGTGGCTACTAAGCATGCTCCACTTGTTCTCAGGCTGTCCATTGGTGCTGGTGTCAGCACAATATGGCTGCTTCCATCAGTGGAAAAGCCAAGAGATGGGTAGGAGAACAGTGAGAAGGGGGAGGGGGGAACTCTTGAAAAATGTTGCCAGTGTCAGGTTGCTTATAACTAGGAACTAGCACAGTCTAACACCTGGCCCAAGGTTACAAAGTGTATTGTTAGCCCAGCAGAAAACAACTCTGATCTGCTAATTCACAGTCTGGTGTCTAGGTATTAGGCACTCCAAGCCACACTCAATGCTTGTGTGTCTCAGCTGATATGTTATTACCTATATGTATTGAAGTCAATGGAATTAAATCAGAAATGAATTCAGCCCACTCACCCTAAACTTTTTTAAAACCACTTCTCAAGTAGCCTCATCTGAAAGTTACCAAATCTGAAACAAGTGCTCCATAAACTGGCCATAGAATATGCAAATGTTGGCACATTTTCTCTTCCTTCTATCACAAAGGAATGTCTGCACTGATTGATGGCATCATAATTCATGGCTCTGACAAAAGATGTTAAACTATCATCCTTAAGGAAGTGACGCATTAGGAGGCTCACATGACTTATGAGGAGAGGCTGAGGGAGCTGGGATTGTTTAGTCTGCAGAAGAGAAGAATGAGGGGGGATTTGATAGCTGCTTTCAACTACCTGAAAGGGGGTTTCAAAGAGGATGGCTCTAGACTGTTCTCAATGGTAGCAGATGACAGAACGAGGAGTAATGGTCTCAAGTTGCAATGGGGGAGGTTTAGATTGGATATTAGGAAAAACTTTTTCACTAAGAGGGTGGTGAAACACTGGAATGCGTTACCTAGGGAGGTGGTAGAATCTCCTTCCTTAGAGGTTTTTAAGGTCAGGCTTGACAAAGCCCTGGCTGGGATGATTTAACTGGGACTTGGTCCTGCTTTGAGCAGGGGGTTGGACTAGATGACCTTCTGGGGTCCCTTCCAACCCTGATATTCTATGATTCTATGATTCTATGATTCTATGATTTTTAAAACCAAATATTAGTGAGATTGTGTCATATGAGCTATGGCCGTGAGAGTTCCCGAGGGCAGTGCCTGACTCAGAAGCATTGGAATAATACAGGGTAGCAAAAATAACTTCGATCCCAGAGGAGGCCTGATGGGGGGTAATTCAGACAGAGAGAGAATGAGCCAGGAGAGAGATTGAGGGCAGGCACTACAATGGGACTGTCATAAATATAAAGGGAAGGCTAACCTCCTTTAAATCTCTCCTGGCTAGAGGAAAAACTCTTTCACCTGTAAAGGGTTAAGAAGCTAAAGATAACCTCGTCGGCACCTGACCAAAATGACCAATGAGGAGACAAGATACTTTCAAAGCTGGACTGGGGTGGGGGAAAACAAAGGGCTCTCTCTCTCTCTCTCTCTCTCTCTCTCTCTCTCTCTCTCTGTGAGTTTTTTGCTGGGACCAGAGCAGGAATACAGGTCAGAACTCCTGTAAAGAGTTAATAAGCAATCTAGCTAGATATGTGTTAGATTCTGTTTTGTTTTAATGGCTGATAAAATAAGTTGTGCTGAATGGAATGTATATTCCTGTTTTTGCGTCTTTTTGTAACTTAAGGTTTTGCCTAGAGGGATTCTCTATGTTTTGAATCTGATTATCCTGTAAGGTATGTACCATCCTGATTTTACAGATGTGATTCTTTTACTTTTTCTTCAATTAAAATTCTTCTTTTAAGAACCTGATTGCTTTTTCATTGTTCTTAAGATCCAAAGATTTGGGTCTGTGTTCTCCTTTGCAAATTGGTGAGAATTTTTATCAAGCCTTCCCCAGGAAAGGGGGTGTAGGGTTTGGGGGGAATGTGGGGGGAAAGACGTTTCCAAGTGGGCTCTTTCCCGGTTATATTTGTTGGATGCTTGGTGGTGGCAGCAATAAAGTCCAGGGACAAAAGGAAAAACAGTTTGTACCTTGGGGAAGTTTTAACCTAAGCTGGTAAGAATAAGCTTAGAGGGGTTTTCATGCAGGTCCACACATCTGTACCCTAGAGTTCAGAGTGGGGAAGGAACCTTAACAGAGACTGAGACTGAAAGACATTGATGGGCACAAAGCAGCAGCCAAAGACCTCTTCTCACTCTATGTACCCCCCCATCCTAGTGCATCTCCTCAACAGCTCCACAGGTCACTTGTGTCATCACAGACAGCTTGTGCTCCATTCTCAAGGAAGGGTAGAAGACAGTGCACATGGGGCACAGCATCTGCTACTTTCATGCTGGCCCAGTAAAGGGTGTGTGGCCATAGTGTTTTTCAAGCCCTTCAGTTGTAGGGATGCTCGTACTACTGTTATCACTGACTGTGCGCATTTCTTGCAGACTGTGAGCACATGGAGTGAAATTATGAGTAGCTTCTCAGAGAGTATAGGCACAAAAATGAATGCTTCTTACATTTTCTTCTTCTCTCCACTCTATGTATTTGTCTAAGTCTAGGAACACTCCAGCTCAGTGGTTCTCAACCCTTCCTATACAGTGACCTAATGTTACAACAGAAATAAGATTTGGGACAATCCTTCTACAAGTCATCAAGAAGGACAGGTCATTGATACAAAGCGATCTGGATTGTTCAGTAAAGTGGGCAGAAGCAAAGAATATGTTTAGGAAAAAAGAATGAAGACCATATTTACAGGATGGGGAACTCTACCCTGCAAAGAAGTGAATCTGAAAGATATTTGGGATGGGGTGAGGGTGGGTAATAAATTGAATGTGAGCTCCAAATACAATGCTGTGGCCAAAAGGAATGATGTGATCCTTCTGAGTAAACAGGGAGAACTTGAGTAGGAGTAGAGAAGTTATTTTATATCTCTATTTGGCATTGGTATGACCATTGTTGGAATATTATGCCCAGTTCTGGTGTCCAAAATTCAAGAAGGATGTTGATAAATTGGAGAGAGTTCAGAGAAGAGCCACAAGAATAATTAAAGGATTAGAAAACCTGCCTTACAGTGGTAGTTAAGGAGCTCAATCTATTTAGTTTAACAAAGACAAGGTTAAGGGAATCACAGTCTTTAAGTACTTTCATCGGGAACAGAAATTTGACAATAGATGGCTCATCAATCTAGAACATAAAGGTATAACAAGTTCCAATGGCTGGAAGTTGAAGCTAGACAAATTCAGTCAAGAAATAAGAAGCAATTTTTTTAACAGTGAAGGTAGTCAATCACTAGAACAACTTACAAAGGATTGTTGTGGATTCTCCATTATTGGCAATTTTTAAATCAATATTGAATGTTTTTTTTAAAAGATATGCTGTAGTTGAACTAGAAATTAATTCAGGGAGGACCTGTGGCCTGTGTTATATGGAAGGTCAGATTAGATTATCTCAATGGTCACTTCTGGCTTTACCATCTATGGATTCCCCCCCACTCCACGTTCCCCATCAAGACGGCATAGTTGTCTGAAAGAGATTCTCTAACTCAAACAGAAGTTATGGATTTGATGCAGGGATCATCAGGGAAATTTCTAGGGTCTGTGTTATCTAGGAAGTCAAACTAGATCATCATGGTCCCTTTTGGCCTTAAAATCTATGAAAGAAAAGGGAGTAATGAACCACCTAAACCTATTTGCAATCCCCAATCCCCTAGTAAAGAATTAATTTTTAGCTTGTAATACATATGTATTAAACAATAAGATTTTTTTCATTAAATTAATGAATTGGAACCCAGTTTATAGTATCTCAGAATGTTATTTCACAATGCCAAATATCATCACTTTTTCGCCAGAGTGTGTTGCCAGAACTTAAATGTGAACTGTTGCAGTTAAAATGAATTAGTAATGTTTCCCAATGTTATGCATGAAGACAAATACTTTGTACCATGTGAATGTTTCTGATCTTAGGCAGAAAAAAATGGGTTCCATTTTTCTTTAAGAGATTAATTAATGTTACAGATTTCCATAGAAGATGATTTGAGTGATTCTTGCAATTCAATTGCTACTCCTGAAGACCAAGAAGAGAAAGTTGAATAGCTGATGCTGAAGGATTACTGGAATATGAATAAGACTGAAGAATGAGGACAGAACTTTCAGTTCTGGCAACTGGAGGCTAAAAAAGAAAATTTAGCACCTCTTACAACTGCTGTTGCACCATCTGCCTCTGCTTTTTGATGTGATTGTTTTTAAACTGAAAGAAACCAAGCAGAAATCTTTGCTGTCCTGTGTTCCCAACACTTTCCTTTCTCATACATATCTTTTGTCTTTTTTCTGTTTTTTACAAATCAGTTGCTAGGATATTTAAAATCAAAAACATAAAAGCACACTGTGATGGGTTGCCCCCCCTCCCTTTTCTAGGATGCCACCCGATCTACTGGGATTTCACTGAGCCTCTCCTACTTAATTAGCCTGGGTTCTCTCTCCCTGATTTGCTGAATTAGGCTCTCTGGCCTCTTGCAGAACACACACACAGGTAGGGTCACACCCTTCTGCAGACAGAGACTGAAGTCAGCTCTGTGTGAGAGGACTCCCCCAGCACTCACATGCCCACCCCTTTTGGGAGACAAACCCAAAATAATACTGTCTTGCACTGAATAGAAATATCTGTACAATGAAAGCTCATAAAATGTGTCCTCTTCATCAATGTGAAGAGAGATATACATGCCTTCTTGCCCCTCCCAGATAGAAATTGCATAAACTGGGTTTAATAATAAACAAAGAAAATTGTATTAACTATAAAAGGTAGATTTTAAGTGGTTCAAGGGATAGCAAACAGAACGGAGCAGACTACTAGGTAAATGAAACAAAATTTGCAAACTAAGCTTGACACACTAGATAGGTAGGATACAAATTAGCAAATTCTCATCTGGCCTGATAAACAGGCTTGTAAAAACAACAAGGAGTCCGGTGGCTAAAGACTAACATATTTATTTGGGCATAAGCTTTGGTGGGTAAAAAACCACTTCTTCAGATGCATGGAGTGAACATTACAGATGCAGGCATTATTATACTGACACATGAAGAGAAGTGAGTTACCTCACTAGTGAAGAACCAATGTTGACAGGGCCAATTTGATCAGGGTGGATGTAGTCCACTCCCAATAATAGATAAGGAGGTGTCAATTCCAGGAGAGGCAAAGCTGCTTTTGTAATGAGCCAGCCACTCCCAGTTCCTATTCAGGCCCAAATTAATGGTGTTAAATTTGCAAATGAATTTTAATTCCTCTTGTTTTTCTTTGAAGTCTGTTTCTGAAGTTTGTTGTTCAAATATAGCTAATTTTAAATCTTTTATAGAATGTCCAGGAAGCTTGAAATGTTCTCCTACTGACTTTTGTATGTTACCATTCCTGATGTCCAATTTGTGTCCATTTATACTTTTACGTAGGGACTGTCCGGTTTGGCCAATGTACATGGCAGAGGGGCATTGCTGGCACATTGCTGCAGCGGCACAGAAGCCAGCAAACAGAGCTGTAAACGGGAGTTTCAGTGGGAGTTCTGTTGGAGGAGAAGGTATTTGTATTTGGTTTTGTATTTGTATGTGTAGAGGCTTGTAGGGGCTTTGTGCTGGGAGAGAAGCTGAGCCCTGATTAGGGGGCAGGGCTTCTCTGACTAGGGGTCTTATAAAGGTAGCCAGCCAGTCAGGCAGCGGCACAGAATCATAGAATCATAGAATCATAGAATATCAGGGTTGGAAGGGACCCCAGAAGGTCATCTAGTCCAACCCCCTGCTCAAAGCAGGACCAAGCCCCAGTTAAATCATCCTAGCCAGGGCTTTGTCAAGCCTGACCTTAAAAACCTCTAAGGAAGGAGATTCTACCACCTCCCTAGGTAACGCATTCCAGTGTTTCACCACCCTCTTAGTGAAAAAGTTTTTCCTAATATCCAATCTAAACCTCCCCCATTGCAACTTGAGACCATTACTCCTCGTTCTGTCATCTGCTACCATTGAGAACAGTCTAGAGCCATCCTCTTTGAAACCCCCTTTCAGGTAGTTGAAAGCAGCTATCAAATCCCCCCTCATTCTTCTCTTCTGCAGACTAAACAATCCCAGCTCCCTCAGCCTCTCCTCATAAGTCATGTGCTCTAGACCCCTAATCATTTTTGTTGCCCTTCACTGTACTCTTTCCAATTTATCCACATCCTTCTTGTAGTGTGGGGCCCAAAACTGGACACAGTACTCCAGATGAGGCCTCACCAGTGTCGAATAGAGGGGAACGATCACGTCCCTCGATCTGCTCGCTATGCCCCTACTTATACATCCCAAAATGCCATTGGCCTTCTTGGCAACAAGGGCACACTGCTGACTCATATCCAGCTTCTCGTCCACTGTCACCCCTAGGTCCTTTTCCGCAGAACTGCTGCCGAGCCATTCGGTCCCTAGTCTGTAGCGGTGCATTGGATTCTTCCATCCTAAGTGCAGGACCCTGCACTTATCCTTATTGAACCTCATTAGATTTCTTTTGGCCCAATCTTCCAATTTGTCTAGGTCCTTCTGTATCCTATCCCTCCCCTCCAGCGTATCTACCACTCCTCCCAGTTTAGTATCATCCGCAAATTTGCTGAGAGTGCAATCCACACCATCCTCCAGATCATTTATGAAGATATTGAACAAAACGGGCCCCAGGACCGACCCCTGGGGCACTCCACTTGACACCGGCTGCCAACTAGACATGGAGCCATTGATCACTACCCGTTGAGCCCGACAATCTAGCCAGCTTTCTACCCACCTTATAGTGCATTCATCCAGCCCATACTTCCTTAACTTGCTGACAAGAATGCTGTGGGAGACCGTGTCAAAAGCTTTGCTACAGAGAGCTGTAGTGGCACAGAAGCCAGCAAACAGAGCTGTAAATGGGAGTTTCAGTGGGAGTTCGAAAGGGGAGTTTGTATTGCGGTGCTTCTTTGGGGTTTGTTTTTGCTGTGGGTGGTGGTGTTATGGTGTGGTTTGGGTTTCCCAGATTAACAGGATTTAGATGGGAAGGTTATGACAGATAGAGAGACAGCAGTGGGAGTGACTCATGTCGTGGAAGACACAATGAAGATGACTGGATGTGGAAGCTGCGGTATCTACATGATCCTGGAGGGGGTAACTGGTAAGAGTTTTGTCTGCATGAAATGCCATCTGATAGAGCTGATGGAGCAAAAAGATCCTTGGTTTCTGAAGGGAAAAACTCAGACTTGCAGATGGAAGCAGGACTGAGGAATTCTGAGGGGAGACTGGGTGAGGAAAGTGGTCAGTGGAAGCATGTGACTAAAAGAACCAGGCAGAGGAAAAGACGGGTTAGTGAAGGAGAAATAGAGCTCAAGAACAGGTTTGCAGAGTTGGAAAATGAAGAAAGGGCTCAGCAGATAGTCACTGAAGGTGGAAGGGCAAGGAAGAAGAGAAGAGCGGCTAGTCCTATAGGAAAGGGGGAAGAGTCAATGGCGACTACACCAAATATAAGCCCCAGGAGGATACAGGATGGGCTGAAGAGGATTACAAGGGAGAATAGGAATAGAAAGAACTTGCAGCCAGAGGGAACAGGGGAGAGACTGGAGAATAGCACCGTCACCAGGAAAAGGCAAGTCTATGTGATCGGGGACTCTTTACTGAGAAGAATAGACAGGCCTGTAACCAGAGCTGATCCAGAGAATAGAAGGGCGTGCTGTCTTCCAGGTGCTAAGATACAGGATGTGGACCTGAGGTTGAAGAGGATCCTAAAGGGAGCAGGAAAGAATCCACTGATCATACTTCATGTGGGAACAAATGATACCAGTAGATTCTCACTGGCACATACCAAGGGAGACTATGCCAGGCTGGGGAAGACGCTTAAGGAAATTGAGGCTCAGGTGATCTTCAGTGGGATTCTGCCTGTTCCTAGAAAAGGGACACAAAGGTGTGACAAGATTATGACTATCAACAGATAGCTCAGGCAGTGGTGCTATAAGGAGGGCTTTGGGATGTATGACCACTGGGAGGCATTCATGGACAGAGGACAGTTCTCTCGGGATGGACTTCATCTGAGTAGGGAAGGGAATAGACTTCTAGGATGGAGGCTGGCACAACTGATTAAGAGAGCTTTAAACTAGGAATTTGGGGGAGATGGTTGGGAGATGTCCAGGTAATCTCCAAGCCGGATTTTAGCATTGAGAGGGAAGAAAACGAAGTAAGAATGTATATAAGGAGGAAGGGCAGTGTGGATACCAGTCTAATAGGTTATACTGGCTGTAGAATGACTGTGCCTAATAGGGTACAGAATGTGAGCAAGACCAAACAACAAAAATTAAGATGTTTGTACACCAATGCGAGGAGCCTAGGTAACAAAATGGACGAACTAGAGCTACTGGTGCAGAAAGTGAAACCACCTATTATAAGGATAACAGAAACATGGTGGAATAGTAGTCATGACTGAACTACAGCTATTGAAGGGTATGTGCTGTTTAGGAAAGATGGAAATAAAGGTAAAGGTGGTGGAGTAGCATTGTATATCAATGATGAGGTAGAATGTAAAGAAATAAGCGGTGGAATGGATAAAACAGAGTCCGTCTGGGCGAAAATTACATTGGGGAAGAAAATTATTAGAGCTTCCCCTCGGATAGTGCTTGGAGTGTGCTATAGACTTCCAGGATCTAATCTGGATATGGATAGAGTCCTTTTTAATGTTTTTAATAAAGTAAATACTAATGGAAACTGTGTGATCATGGGAGACTTTAACTTCCCAGATATAGACTGGAGGACGAGTGCTCGTAATAATAATAGGGCTCTGATTTTCCTAGATACAATAGCTGATGGATTCCTTCATCAAGTAGTTGCTTAACCAACTAGAGGGGATACCATTTGAGACGTAGTTTTGGTGAGTAGTGAGGACCTCATAGAAAAAATGGTTGTAGGGGATAATCTTGGTTCAAGTGATCATTCAGTTCAAACTCAATGGAAGGATTAACAAAAAAGAAATCTGCAACTAGGGTTTTTGATTTCAAAAGGGCTGACTTTCAAAAATTAAGGAAATTAATTAGGGAAGTGGATTGGACTGAAGAACTTATGGATCTAAAGGCAGAGGAGGCTTGGGATTACTTTAAATCAAAGCTGCAGAAGCTACCGGAAGCCTGTATCCCAAGAAAGGGGAAAAAATTCATAGGCAGGAGTTGTAGACCAAGCTGGATGAGTAAGCATCTCAGAGAGGTGATTAAGAAAAAGCAGAAAGCGTATAGGGAGTAGAAGATGGGAGGGATCAGCAAGGAAAGCTACCTTATTGAGATCAGAACATGTAGGGATAAAGTGAGACAGGCTAAAAGTCAAGTAGAGTTGGACTTTGCAAAGGGAATTAAAACCAATAGTAAAAGGTTCAATAGCCATATAAATAAGAAGAAAACTAAGAAAGAAGAAGTGGGACCGCTAAACACTGAGGATGGAGTGGATGTCAAGGATAATCTAGGCATGGCCCAATATCTAAACAAATTCTTTGCCTCAGTCTTTAATAAGGCTAAAGAGGATCTTGGGGATCATGGTAGTATGACAAATGGGAATGAGGATATGGAGGTAGATATTACTATATCTGAGGTAGAAGCAAAACTCAAACAGCTTAATGGGACTAAATCGGAGGCCCAGATAATCTTCATCCAAGAATGTTAAAGGAATTGGCACCCGAAATTGCAAGCCCATTAGCAGGAATTTTTAATGAATCTGTAAACTCAGGAGTTGTACCGTATGATTGGAGAATTGCTAACATAGTTCCTATTTTTAAGAAAGGGGAAAAAGGTGATCTGGGTAACTACAAGCCTGTTAGTTTGACATCTGTAGTATGCAAGGTCTTGGAAAAAATTTTGAAGGAGAAAGTAGTTAAGGACATTGAAGTCAATGGTAAATGGGACAAAATACAACATGGTTTTACAAAAGGTAGATCGTGCCAAACCAACCTGATCTCCTTTTTTGAAAAAAGTAACAGATTTTTTAGACAAAGGAAACACAGTGGATCTAATTTACCTAGATTTCAGTAAGGCGTTTGATACTGTGCCACATGGGGAATTATTAGTTAAATTGGAAACGATGGGAATCAATATGAAAATTGAAAGGTGGATAAGGAATTGGTTAAAGGGGAGACTACAATGGGTCCTACTGAAAGGTGAACTGGCAGGCTGGAGGGAGGTTACCAGTGGAGTTCTTCAAGGATCAATTTTGGGACCAATCTTATTTAATCTTTTTATTATTGATCTCGGCACAAAAAGTGGGAGAGTGCTAATAAAGTTTGCAGATGATACAAAGCTGGGAGGTATTGCCAATTTAGAGAAGGACTGGGATATCATACAGGAGGATCTGGATGACCCTGTAAACTGGAGTAATAGTAATAGGATGAAATTTAATAATGAGAAATGTAAGGTTATGCATTTAGGAATTAATAACAAGAATTTTAGTTATAAACTGGGGACGCATCAATTAGAAGTAACGGAGGAGGAGAAGAACCTTGGAGTATTGGTTGATCATAGGATGACTATGATCCGCCAATGTGATATGGCCATGAAAAAAGCTAATGCGGTCTTGGGATGCATCAGGAGAAGTATTTCCAGTAGAGATGAGGAGGTTTTGGTACCGTTATACAAGGCACTGGTGAAACCTCACCTGGAATACTGTGTGCAGTTCTGGTCTCCTATGTTTAAGAAGGATGAAATCAAACTGGAACAGGTACAGAGAAGGGCTACTAGGACGATCTGAGGAATGGAAAACTTGTCTTATGAAAGGAGACTCAAGGAACTTGGCTTGTTTAGCCTAACTAAAAGAAGGTTATGGGGAGATATGATTGCTCTCTATAAATATATCAGATGGATAAATACAGGAGAGGGAGAGGAATTATTTAAGCTCAGTACCAGTGTGAACACGAGAAGAAATGGATATAAACTGATCATTGGGAAGATTAGACTTGAAATTAGACAAAGGTTTCTAACCATCAGAGGAGTGAAGTTTTGGAATAGCCTTCCAAGGGAAGCAGTGGGGGCAAAAGATCTATCTGGCTTTAAGATTAAACTCGATAACTTTATGGAAGAGATGGTATGATGGGATAACATGATTTTGGTAATTACTTGATCTTTAATATTCATGGTAAATAGTCCTAATGGCCTGTGATGGGTTGTTAGATAGGGTGGGATCTGAGTTATCCAGGAAATAATTTTCTGTAGTATCTGGCTGGTGAATCTTGCCCATATGCTCAGGGTTTAGCTGATCACCATATTTGGGGTCGGGAAGGAATTTTCCTCCAGGGCAGATTGGAAGAGGTCCTAGAGATTTTTCGTCTTCCTCTGTAGCATGGGGCATGGGTCACTTGCTGAAGGATTCTCTGCTCCTTGAAGTCTTTAAACCACCATTTGAGGACTTCAATAGCTCAGACATAGGTGAGAGGTTTTTCGCAGGAGTGGGTGGGTGAGATTCTGTGGCCTGCGTTGTGCAGGAAGTTGGACTAGATGATCATAATGATCCCTTCTGACCTTAGTATCTATGAATCTATATATAACATTAGTAGATGTGAAGGTGAATGGGCCTCTGATGGTGTGGCTGATGCGGTTGGGTCCTCTGATGGTGTCGCTAGAGTAGATATGGGGACAAAGTAGGCAACGAGGTTTGCTACAAGGATTGGTTCCTGGGTTAGTGTTTCTCTTGTGTGGTGTGTAGTTGCTGGTGAGTATTTGCTTCAGGTTGGGGGGCTGTCTGTAAGCGAGGACTGGCCTGCCTCTCAAGGTCTGTGAGAATGAGGGATCGTTTTCCAGGACAGGTTGTAGATCATTGGTAATGTGCTGGAGAGGTTTTAGCTGGGGGCTGTACATGATGGCCAGTGGTGTTCTGTTAGAGAATAGAGAAATCTCCAGCAAATGACCCGTGCCCCATGCTACAGAGGAGGGCGAAAAACCTCCAGGGCTTCTTCCAATGTGTCCTGGAGGGAAATTCCTTCTCGACCCCAAATATGGCGATTAGCTGAACCCTGAGCATATGGGCAAGATTCACCAGACAGATACCCAGGAAAGAATTATCTGTAGTAACTCCGATCCCACCCCATCTAACATCCCATCACAGGCCATTGGGCCTATTTACCATGAATATTTAAAGATCAATTAATTGCCAAAATCATGTTTCCTCAGTAAGTCGATGGTGTCTCGAAGATAGCTGGGAGTGCTGGTAGTGTAAGGTCTGAGGAGAGAGTCCATAAGAGTGTAAGAGTGTCGATGCCTGAGATGATAGGGCATCCAGGGTTTCCAGGTTTATGGATCTTGGGTAGCAGATAGAATACCCCTGGTTAGGGCTCTGGGGGATGTGTCTGTGTAAATTTGTCCCCATGCTGTAGCAGGGAGTTTCTTGAGCAGCTGGTGTAGTTTCTTTTGGTACTCCTCAGTGAGATCAGAGGATAGTGGCCTGTAGAATGTGGTGTTTGAGAGTTGCCTGGCAGCCTCCTGTTCATAATCCAACCTGTTCATGATGACTACAGCACCTCCTTTGTCAGCCCCTTTTATTATAATGTCAGAGTTGTTTCTGAGGCTGTGGATGGTGTTGTGTTCTGTACAGGCTTGCAGATTCTTAAGGCACAAGTTGCCTTGGCTTTCCCAGGTTTTCATACACAGGCTAAAGATCTTAGCCTGGGACCATCACTTCTCACAGTTCAGTCTTAGCTCCTCAGGTGTTTTCAGGTGTGTTGTTGTAGGGAGAGTGAGGTTCCCTCATGCTGTCATTGTTCCTCTTTTATATCTTTCCTCCCCGACCACTTGCTGGAAAGCTTTTTTTGCTGTGACCTATACAATGGGTCAAACAGTTCCCATTGTACAGAGCTGACATGGGTCAAACAGTGGCCATTGTGTAGAGCTATCGCTGAGAGGTTTCAATTGCTCACAGTTCCTGGGGTAATCCTCATGTTTATGTGCATTTCTTTAATAAGCCACAAACATTGTTTGGTCTAATCCAACATAGCACATTTGAAATACAGAGCCATGGTCAATATTCCCAGCTTCAGATACAAAAAGGATACATGCATACAAATTGGATAAACACATTCAGTAAATCATAACTTTTCCAATGATAGCTTATGAGTCATCTTGCATAAAGTACATCTCAGTTCTGTCATATCCATATCATAAGCATATTTCCATAAAGAATATGGGGTGAAATGTCACACACAAAGGTAACATCTGCCTTCTGTTACACCAGTGAAATCCTGTTCACTTCTTCAGTGGAATTGCACAAGAGAATAATTTGGTTCAAAGAGCCACAGAGGGGTTGCTGTCCTTTTAAAGTTATTAATCACATTTTAATATCAGTTTCCTTCTTCCTCCTTTACCTGGCAGCAAAATAAAACTGGGCACAACAGCACTGAATTATACACATTACAATATTCAAAAGGTGAATTAAATATCGATTGCAAGTATTCTGTACATCTCAGTATCAGACCCTAAGAGCCAGTCTATCTCTGGTCACTCGATTACAGACCTAAGAGTGGCTATCCTTCAACAAAAAAGCTTCAAAAACAGACTCCAACGAGAGACTGCTGAATTGGAATTAATTTGCAAACTGGATACAATTAATTTAGGCTTGAATAGAGACTGGGAATGGATGAGTCATTACACAAAGTAAAACTATTTCCCCATGTTATTTCTCCCCCCAACCCCACCCCCCACTGTTCCTCAGATATTCTTGTTAACTGCTGGAATTAGCCTACCTGCTTGTCACCATGAAAGGTTTTCCTCCTTTCCTCCCCCCTGCTGCTGGTGATGGCTTATTTTAAGTGATCACTCTCCTTACAGTGTGTATGATAAACCCATTGTTTCATGTTCTCTGTGTGTGTATATAAATCTCCCCTCTGTTTTTTCCACCAAATGCATCCGATGAAGTGAGCTGTAGCTCACGAAAGCTTATGCTCTAATAAATTGGTTAGTCTCTAAGGTGCCACAAGTACTCCTTTTCTTTTTGCGAATACAGACTAACACGGCTGCTACTCTGAAACCAGTCTATATTAGGAAATTGACATAGTGACACCAGTACAAATATCTAATGTAGATATGCTGCACCAGTACAAAATTGGGTTTAGATAGGTGCGACTTACTCTGATGAATTACTGGAGTAAGCTACACTTATATAAGCCCTGCTTTATACCAGTATTGTGTTCCTACATTAGGGTTTTACACTGATGTCACTGCATTGATGTACTTCCAACAGTGCAGATTTCTCCAGTGTGGAGAGGGCTAACAAAAACAAAAACAAAATAAAAAACAGAAAACAAACCATAACAGAGCCTTACCAAGTGTGTTGTCAGTTTTGCAATATTTGTCAACTTTCCCAGCATGTCTGCTCAGGTACTGATCACATGGACAGTGATTTTTCCTATGAAAACGAAATACACCTAAAAATAAAAGTTACTTTTTGATTTTACTTGTTTTGTTCCAAAGCTGAAAAGTTGCTTGGTTTGGATCTTCATTACAAATCCTAAAACTGAGTCCAGGTTCCTGAAAGCATGTTGGGCACAATTATGAAAATTCCAATCAGAATGTAAATGAGATGTGAAGGATCAGGTCGACAGTTTGCAACATGCGTATACAGATGTTGCCCTTGCTTGTGAGACCCTGTACCTATTTCCCTCAATGGATGCTATTCTTGGTAGGCCAGGGGATTTGTTTTTGTTTAATTTCTGTTCTGACTCAATATCAATGAACCGACTGACATCAGCATTGACAGTTTTTCATTTTTTTTTCCTTCTCATTGGCCTTTTTTTTTAAAAAAAGGCTTTATTTCTCTCACCTTTCACTTTCAGCCAACTAGATGATTGTATTTGGGCTGGTCTCCTCGTTTCTTACAACCACAGTGAGATTTGGGGGGTGGAGAGGGGTTGAGATTTGAGGAGCCAGATCCTGAGCTGCTATAAATCAGCATAGCTTCACTGAAGTCAGAGCTAACATACATCAGCCAATGATGTGGTCCAAAATTTGCATCAGTGCTGTCTGCCCTACTACCCCTGATGCCCCAATTCCCCAGCATCTAAAGGACCTCACTGTTACTGCAATGGTCTTTTACATTTTATGATACATACCTACAAAGCTTTTATTCCTTTATTTTCTTCCATGTTAGCATCAGATACAAAGAATCTCAAAGATAAAACACGGCACTTAATAGGCTATCACCACCAAATTACTTTGCAATTCCTGACTGTCGCAGGTCAAAATGCATGTGTAAGGAAAGAAGGCTTGTCAGACCCTGGGATAGGAATGGTGAGACCTAGCACTAGAAGTGTTGTTCTGGAGTTTTGTCCATTGTTCTCATTAATGGCTCTAAGAATAAAAAGGAGCAACTTTAAAGGACCCCTTTTACTCTATTACCTTAAAAATGTTTCCCCCCCCATGTTATTTACAATCCATGACCTGACCTTTGCATGTAGACTAAACACAGATTGCCTCACTAACAGGAGCAGTCCCACTAGAAGAAATTGGAGCACGCAGTGATTAAAGTGAGAGGAATTTGTCCCACACAGTGTATTTACCACATTTTTTTCCTCTCTTACATTTGACTGAAATAGTATAATTTGGCCTACATTTAGTGTCATTGTCTAAGTTTTGGCTTGCACTTGAATTTTCAGTGAATAGGAGCTCAAAGGACTTTAAACGGGGGTGGGTGGGTGGGTATTGTGACATTCCCCAGGGTATAACCTGGACTGTTGGACAGTTGTGTCCCCTCAGTTCTCCAACCTGGGGTGTCTTTTACACTGCTTTGATGTGAGAGTAACCACTGTTGGCCTGCTCCTACACAGCCACTAGGATGTAAATTTCTCCCAGCTGAGTTATGAGTGCTCTCAGCCAGCCACTCCTGAATTATATTGTTGAATGACACCAGCAAATTCCCAGTCCCACACTTGTTCCCAGAAATGTTCCCAGCTCTTTCCTTCTGGACAATACAAGCTCATCATTTTATTAACAGGATTTGTCCATATTTTCAATTATCTCAAATGAAGTTTTCCCAAACATTTCAATTCAAACACACACTGGTTTAGATAAAACAATAAAACAAGTTTATTAACTACAGAAAGATAGTTTTTAAGTGATTACAAGTTATGAGGCATAAAAGTCAGAATTAGACAAATCAAAGGTAAAATGCAAACTAATATCTAAACTTAACAAGCTAAGTGAATTCAAAGCAAAAAGGGTTTTCTCACCATATGCTTACAGCTCTCTGGCTGGATTCCTTCAGCCAGGACCTCTCCCCCAGTTCAACAATTCTTTTTTTTGTCTTTCAAATGTTGTTGATGCCGTGAGTAGAGATGAGAGAGAGTGGTAATTTGGAGGTCTCTTTTTCTCATTTTTATATCTTTTCCTCCTCTTTGAGAATCATCTCCAGCTGAGGTTCTGACAACAGCCAGTCTGTTCACATGGGATATAAATTTCTCACTCACCCTTCTCCCTGCCAAAGAATAACCGCTTAACCAGGTGATAGTTCATTTGATTTTGTAGACATCTGGCTGAGGCATCAGTTTGCCTTTGTCTCTGAAGAACTGGTTTGTGCCTACTTTTCTAAAATCACAGGAGATGACACAACAATGCAGTGATGTCAGCAGCTCATCCCTGATATAACTTGTCACAGGAAAGGACAAAAACTTAGTAATGTCAGATGCTCATACCTGGTTGCTGCCTAGCAACTTCATAACATTCTGGTCCCAGACAGCAGGAGAGCCAACCAAGACTGGAGGAGCTGGGGTGCCTTAATCCATGAACCAGATTGCAGATTGCAGGGGCAGAAACAGCAAAGAGAAAGAATTGACAAGGACCAGAGAGGAAGAAGCAGAAACATAGAAGGGGTGATGGGGGAGGAATAATGAAGGATGAGAGAGGAATGATGAGGGTGAGGAAAAAGTCACTGAGAGGAGCCTCACAGAGGACATATGAAGCTTCAGTCCTTTACATTTGTAAAGTATTTTGAGCCTCTTAGTAGAGAAGGGCTGAAACCTTGTGGTTATTCTCAGTCATTGTTGTAACTGAGACAGAAATAAAGCTTAATTATGTTTGTATGAGGATTGTCTCCAGTGGTGTGTTCTCTACTCCTGGGCATTACCTTGGTGTGGTATCTGGGCTTTTCTGCTTTCTCTTCTGAAACAGACAGCACCAAAGACTATGTGATGGTCCAGGGTTTCAAAGGGGTAGATGGACAGGTTCAAAATACCCCAATGCAACCACCGTCGGGGAATCTGATGCACACCAGTCATCACAATGTTGTCTGGGATTATCTGTTCCCATGTTCTGCAGTGTCCTTAAATCCTAGCCCTGAATAGGCCTTAACAGTGTCTGTGAGATAGAGAAAATGCAACACACAGTGACAAAAAACCTGATATGTTCAACATATGGTGTCGAGTCAGTAAGTATTGTCACTCTGGAAATGTGATATTGTCTTCCATGGGATATCTAGCCTGCAATACATAAAAAGTCAAACCGTGCTTAGTACAGTACTGAGCAATGCAGACATGGAGTTTGTAGACTTCTCACATTTGGCAGCATGTGCCTCCATAAAATACATCTGTTGAACAGAGTCTAATAACACGGAAGGTGATCGGTAACATTTTCCAAAACACGTGACTTGAAAATTAGACGTTGGCCCAGATTTTTAAAGAATTTCATTGGGAGTTAATATCTTTAAAATCTGGTGTTTTAGCTACAAAGTCACTTGTGTAATTCTGAACATTTTGAAAAAAGTGACTAAGTCACTTTGAAAATGAGACTTTGGCTCCTAAAACTGATGTTCTAACATGTTAACTCATGTGCATGTGAAGCAAGGTTATAGATAGAGCAGATAGTGTTACCTATAGGAAAGGTTTCCTGATGCTGCTCAAAATAAGACTTGGCTTTCAGTTGCTTATAACCTTGCCAAACTAATTATTCCAACTGAAATTTTCCATTCCAGATTCTGCCTCAAGATGAAGTTTTTTGGGAAAAAATGGTCCGGCATTTGACATTTGTCTAGCGGGATCTCCCTGGTATCTGGGAAGTACCTCTTCTAAACCCATGGAAATTCACCTAACATTCTGCCAAATTTAAGGTTCTGAAAAATCTCAGTTCACACATGTTCAATAGAGAGTTAAAGATTTAGACCTAAATGTTCTAAGGGCTTTTCTATGCAACCAATTAGTTCACAACAGTAGGCTTTGAGCTAGTCCTGTTTCAAAGAGTAAGGCCAGTGCAGGGGATTAACACTCGAGCTTGTCACAAACTAAATTTTCATGTAGACAAGTCCAAAAATTCCATCTGCACTGAGCACGGTCCAACCTGGTGCAGAGCAGGTGCAGAGCAGAATTTTCATGCAATTGCTGCTGTGGGCTGTGCCATGTTTCTGGGCACCAGAACTGAAAGCAGAGACTTGTATCTGTGCTCCCCCTGTTTGCATACAAGTTGCATGGAGAGGGAAGCAACCGATCTCCAATGCAGAAGGGACAAGAGCCAAACCTGGGGACTGGGAGGGGACAACAGATGGAATACAAGGGGACAAGGAGACTGGAAGTGACTGGGACTGGCTGGATAAGGAGATGGGGACTAGGAACTAGGGAAGAAAACTGGGGTGCGGACACTGAGATGCAATGGAGTGAGAGGAAGACTAAGATTGGACAAGGAACCGAGTAGGGAGGAGATAGGGACTGTCTGAGCAAGGAGACAGAGTCGAAGCTAGGGTGAGAAGACAGACATGGAGGGGGTTTGCAGAGGCAACCTTAATTCTGTCATTTCCTAAATTTTGAGTGCCTGACTTTGAAAATTTAACATTCTCTTAAAATAGGGCACCACTGTCAGCTATTACAGGATCACAGAATTCTATGATAGCAAACAGGATAACAGTGCTGTAGGCTATCACAAAAGTTAAATCAGATAAAGCCACATGAGCTAAACAGTACCATGGACACTGCTGTACAACAGCCAGTCAAGACATGTAAATAGGTATTTTCTCTGTTTACAATTTTTTTCTGATTTATTCTCATTTGTAATTTGATATAGTGAGTAGGGAGTTCTCTTGTTATTTTCTCCCTTCCTATGACTCTGAAGTATCCCTACTTGATGGTAGAAAATAATTGGTACCCTTATTTTAAAAATTGAATGTATGTTTCCTAAATAATGTACAAGTTTACTTTAAAATTTCCATTTCAAAGGATCAGCTAATTAAAGTATAAGCCATAAAGGCTCCTCACCCTTCAAACTAGTTTTATTAAAAGATGGGGAGGAAAGGGGGGGAGCAAAACTCACAAATTAGAAGATCCATTTAATAAAAGAAGCAGGTTCACTTCAGATGATTCTTTCCAGTTTTTATTATCTCTGTCCCTGAGATACAGGTAAAAATGTGACAAAAATGTAATAGGTTTAACATCAAACTCACAAAATTAAAATTATGGTCACTTATGTGAATTCAGGACTTTGATGATGGATTCAGAAAAAAAATATTGCTAGAAAAAAAAGTATCTATTTAAACTCCTTTGAATCAATGATGGACAACCCTAAAGAGGGGCAGAATTTGGGTTAGGTTTCTCTGTATTATCCAAAGCTTCTCCGTTACTGGCAAACCTTTGAAGGCACTATGACTCTGTGTTACGAGACAATTCCCTGCTATCTACCTGGTATGTGTCTGCTGGAAGAGGGTATCAGTCCAGGAGTCTGCTATCTCCTTCCAAGAGAGGGAATCAAGGGGGATAGGGTGGGCCTTTCCTTCATTCTGGTTGCGTTGCTACAACAGGGAGCTCAGTTCCCCTCCTGCCTCCCCCCGCCCACATACAATGTCCTCAGGTTTCCTCTCATGGGGGAAAACTACAGTGCCATTCTATTGCAGTGGGACAAAGTGACCTCAATTCTACTGTGTTATCAGCTGCTCTTTTAAGATATGAAGTAACAAGAAGCTTATTACACAATATGCATTATAGTGTTGTAAAATCTCCTTCCCCCACAGACACACTTAATGTTACTGGGAATTCCCCATTAATGCTGTGGGAATCAAGGGAGGTAGTGAGGAACTCATCAATTCATTGCCTATCACCAAGGAGCTTGAATTCTGGAGAATGGTAGCAAATTCCAGGGAGTCACGGCCAAAAAGATAATGGTTTGTATGAACAAGTTGCAATGGGAAGGTATAAAGTAACAAAGGTGTTTGTCTGAGAGGGGGAGGCTGTGACACTGGCAAACCAGGTGCCAGGTCATGCCAAGGCCCAGGGCCTCACTGAATACTGACAAATGCATAGCTGGACACCAGTCTGACTTACCTGTGGGTTAGTATAGTTAAAATAAATATTAGTGTTATAAGAATGAGTTTAGACTTTATGGAATGCTTGTAGGATGCTGCATGTATTAATCCTTATATCATCTGTATCCCATGGTATAAAGTTATATTCAAGGTTTGGGTCCTAAACCTCTGTAATTGTGTAACTCACCAAATAGGAAAAGAACCATTAATTAAGGTAAAGTGCTCAGCCTGCTCACAAGATGACCCATTGAAGGAAAATGAGGCATTGTGTATCATCAAAGGACAAAGACCATGATGATTATATTCCTTACTCCCTCCAGGAAGGGGAGGCCTGCACATGAACTCAGAACATCAACTTGGATTCTGGTGATAAAAATCCGTGACAAGGAGAAACAGGGATCTTCATGCTCTCTAGACTCTGGGGGGCAAAGATGCCTATACATAAGCAGGAGATCCCCTTGCTGCTTGGCAGGGGTCAGCCCAAAATATAAAGCTGCTTATTATAGAATCTTATGTTACCTTTTTAAACCTAATACTAACTCATTTGTGTGTTGGATGTTCCCTGTTTTAACCTTGAAAATAACCAATTGATCTATGGAATCCTACCAAGGCTACACCAATTATCACAGTGTCTGGAGTGGATAATAACCATGAGTGCCAACCACAGGACAGATGATCAAAAAAACAGTAAAGAAACCACAACTCATATGTTCTATAATTGGATTTTAACAAACCCAGAAACAAGTATGAATTCCTAAAGCACTATTGCAGTTTGACCATGGCATCACAGACAGCCCCCTTTGGCATTCCAGACTAAGGAACCCTTAATGCTGGAGAATGGTGAGTCACTGCCAGAAAGATAATGCAGCAGGTTTAAATAGGTTGAAGTGGTAAAAAGAACAATGATGTTTGTCTGGAACAGGGGAGGTGATGGCCTCAAACCTCAAAAGAGGGTCATGTTTAATCTGGATTAAAGGAAGGGAAGAAGGGCTTTAAAAAGACATATTAAAGTCACTTCTGATATGAGATTCTGCCTCCAGTTACTTCCTGTGCAACCCCAGAGACTTTACTCACCTCCACGGGGTTACCTGAGGTGAAGGCAGAATTTGGCCCAGAATGTACAGAAATAGTTACATATAGGGTCATGTTGTGACTTAGCCTAAATGCGCCTGCATAGAAAAATAAGAGCACACAAATCACAGATTGCTGCTCTTAGGAGTGGGATGTATGGAGAGAACAGTTTCCTAACCAGTCCTGCTTATAGCCTTGGTTTCTATTAAATGATTTCAGTCTTAACCTAATGCTAAGAAGTAATATACATTTCACACGATATTACACCCTCAATCACAAACCACATTATTCTTAAGAACTAGTGACATATTGTAGATTAAAAATGGGGCTGCCCAAACTTTTACACAAACTCAAACTAAACATTCAGATAAAAATAATAGAAAGGAAAAGTTCAGTTCTATTCACCTTTGCCCTTTCTGGTTCAAGTCAGTGTTGGAACAGAAGTGCCAAAATATAGTGAGAAGGATTTTTCTTGCAAGATTCCAAAATGTGCAGATTCAAAAGGTTCTGAGCTTCAGGTAAGGTTTGAATGAGCATCCAAATGGATATTTGATGTTTTACCATCACTAGTTATTAAATTATAAAATATTATTATAAGAGTTGGGCAACATTTTTCATGTTTTTTGTGTGTGGAAAAAAATGCAGATTGGGTAACACAATCGTTTGGGAAATTTGTGAAATAATTCTGCAAAGTTGACAATCAAAAAATAAACATAAAATGAATTCAGACAAAAAATCAAAATGTTTCATTTTAACATTTTCAAAACCAAAAATTTCAATTTTTTGTTTCAAAACTATGTTTTGTTTCAAAATATCCTTTAATTATATTTAAAAATGTTCAAAATAAAAAAAAGTTTCAGGTTGAATGTAATATTTTGATCCACCTGCAATGATTTTTTTAACTGTTCAATTCCCTGCAATTTTTTTTTAAGTTTTGTTTGATCTGAAACTATTTCTTTTAATATTTTTTTAATTGGTAGTGAACCAAAAATATTTGTTGTTCATCTGATTCTAATTATTATGAACATTGTTGTATAAATAACTGTTGGGCTATGACGAGCCAAGTAATGTCAACATTGACTCCAGCTCTGTGTTCTGCTTTCATAATATGATAAGTAATTTTATTTGAGTGAAAACAGCTATTGAGCATAATTGGCAATGATGCAACTTGCAGAAAGTGAGCTTTATTGAATGTGTCACAGAGTTCTTCTAATAAGGTGTATCAGTAGACTTTAACAAAATTTCCAATCCCAGTTCACAATGATGTTTACATAAGACTTGTCAACCTCACTGGTCAAGGCTTTAAAAAGTATACATAATGAAATTCAGGCTTTTAAAATTTGACTAATTAACACAAGAAGAGAAACTATTCTATCCCAAAGGCCATATATCAGGGGTGGCAAACCTGTGGCTCCAGTGCCACATGCAGCTTTTCAGAAGTTAATATGCGGCTCCTTGTATAGGCACCGACCCTGGGGCTGGAGCTACAGGCACCAACTTTCCAATGGGCCAGCGGGTGCTCACTGCTCAACCCCTGGCTCTGCCACAGGCCCTGCCCCCACTCCACCAATTTCTGCCCAGGTCCCATGTCATGGTCCATTCCATAAGGGGCGCCTACCAATGCCCCCACAGATACTAGAATGTTTCTACATATTTTCTTAATTTACCCTGGCCCCATCTCAGGTTTAATCTTGTAGACCAGCAGATCTCCCCGGTTTTCCAGGTATTGCCTTCCATCTGTCAGCAAACTTGTGTTTGACAGGAACACCAAAATGCTGCACCAAGAAGTAGGTGTGTTCATGTAAATAAAATTTTCTCCTGAAGTCTCTCCCCCTCTCCGCTAGCTGTCAGGGGAGAGTTCATTCAGACCCTGCTTACATAACTTTAGTGAGCAAATGAATCCAGGAGAGGAGAGCCACAGATTTCTTCTGTTTTAAAGACACCTTTCCCCCCTTCCTTTCTTTCTTAACTTTATCTCTACCCAAATGTGTAACTGAACACATGATACTGATAAAGTGAAAACCTACCTCATGGTAGTTAAGTAGAATGGTCAGTTTTTAAAGTTGATAGTCACTTTAGTCATCTTCCTTAATATCATTCCAACCAAAGTGTTTATAGAGCAAAAAAGGAAAATTTCGCTCCTCAGTGTCTCAAAATTGAGAGCTCAGATTTTCTAGCCTCTGCTTGCTTGGAGAACAAAATTCCTAAAATGAACATAAAAATGGCCCCATAGTCTGCTGTAAAGTTTGAAGGGTGTGTGTTAAAATACAGCAGAACTCCATATGATATTAACAGGAGTTCCATGCAGACTCAGCAGGGCCACTACTATAGTTATTTAAATCATGTTAGTTAAATTGAAACAGGAAGACTAAATATGTCTTTGGAATGAACTGATCTCATAATTTTTCATTTAATTGAAGTATGTAGGAATCTTTAGCTAATTTTCTTATATAGGGTATACATATATTTCAATATACTGTTGTGTTTTGCTTTTTTTTTTTGGTTAAAAACGAGATGAAAGAAACAATGCATTTTTATTATGTAGATCATTATCTTGTGTAGCAGTGCAATTAGCTCTCTGCTGATCCAATAACATTGTTTAACCTCCAGCAATGAAGATACACACTGGATTAGAACTTTGAGATCCTGATGGAATATGTATTTTCTATCTAGAGTTATTACCTCTGAACAGCAACTGGCAAACCAATAATCTTTTTCACCAGCATTGAAAATAAATTCAACCAAGGACGATAACTGGCCAACCATGAAATTGTGCACTTAAGCGAACTTCACACTGAAAACAGAAATGCCAGATGAAATTTATATAGGCCTGCTAGTCTCACATCTGCTGAGTTTTATTCTCCAGAATCTTCTTTACCAAAATCCATTTGTAATGAAATCAACTATCTATTTTCTGTATCAATGTCAGTTTTCAGCCGTATATTGATCACATTTTTGTTCCCTAAAGTTTAAACAGCACAAATTATTCTCGTCATTCCAAACTTTTAAAAGAAAGTGGCAGCTTACAAACTTTATGTCTGAATGTCAGGAAAATAACTGGTATCTTAAAGAAGCTACTGTACCTTTTTGATATTATTATAATGTGGGATATAATGTGAAAAAGCAAGATTTTAAAGGCTGGGAAATTGGAGAAGATGCATTTTATGAAAAACAACAAAAAGTACATGAGTTAAAAGTGTGTTTTGAATTAAAGCATGTACATGACTGGCAAAAATGACTTGTCAGGCAGGAAGACAAAGTGATCTCTGGAAAAATATGACTTTTTCTGTTTGCTTTTAAAAGACAGAATTTGATAATGTTGAATTTGTTCTTATATGTTTGTTGTGTTCATTTTGTTATTTGCTTAAAAACAGAGGGAAGTCCTTAATAAACATGTTTTCCCATTGCATATTGATTTTAAGCCTACTTCATTATTTTTAAGAAGATCAAAAAGAATTTTCTACGACAATTTTTTTCTTGCGCACTTATGATAGTTTTGAGAATACCCATTACACTGAGGCAGAATCCGGACTGCTGCAGCTCATGCTACATACAAGGTTGAGAAAATATTTTTCAGTAAATATAAAATACATTTGGCTGAGAAACCATGGTCTCTCAGAAGTCCTATTGCCATAGATAGTCTAGAAGTGCCCATCTGGAGATCTAATTTTCTTCACAACCAGCATTTTCCACACAAATCAAGTAGTTGCACATATAACTACCCAAATTCCATTAATAAATTTCAGAGTAGCAGCCGTGTTAGTCTGTGTCCGCAAACAGAAAAGGAGGATTTGTGGCACCTTAGAAACTAACAAATTTATTTGAGCATAAGCTTTTGTGAGCTACAGCTCACTTCAAATTTGAGGTTTTGGGCATGCCCAAATATGAATCCCAAATACAGTGAGTACAAATTTAGCCTCAAATTCTGCAACTGATAGCATATGGTCAAACTACTGTGACTCCATGGAGCACTGTGGAACTCAAGAGGGCTCTCTGCAGGCAAAGTAATCCACCCATGCATTATCAACTTCAGGATCAGGATTATATGAGGTGGGTTAATATCATTCTGAAATTATTATCCACTGTGCCAGATCTTCAGGTGGTATAAATAGGTGTAGCTCCATTAATTTCAATGGAGCTGTGCTGTTTTATACCACCTGAGTATCTGGCCCAATTATTATGTTTAATGTGTGTTATAAAATGAATTTTCAGTCCTGGTAAGCATAGCACAGCTTCCACTGGCTCACACCAGGGTGTCAGCTGGAATCTCAACCCCAGCCCACATCCCCTCACCATAAAACTGACTGTGACTCCTTCTGTGGGGGTGACAGATGTGAAGGAAAACCCCTAGCCTTACATCCACTTCCTCCCTAGAACACCTAGCGAGGGCCTGCTATGGACCAGAGAGTCCATCCATTGGGTGAAATATAACACTGCCCTTACTCAGTGACAGAAAATCACACCCTTTGGTAGGTAACAGTGCTTTGTTGCACTGAGTGCCCCAGAGGCAGACCAGGGACTGAATTGCACCTCAAGAGAGTGATCATTTGTACCCTTGTTCCCCCTTCCTCCAAGGAGGAAATAAGTTGCACCATCGTATACCTGGCATACCGTAATTATTCCCCACGCAAGCTCAGCTCTACTGGCCACTGAGTCCAAGGGGAAATAGAGTCCAAGTTTACCCCCTCCCTGCCCCTGCATAACTGCATGAAAGGGGGAGTAGAAGCTGATAGAGGCTATTCTACACCTGCACTGCAATCTGTAGCCTGAACAAGGGAGTAAGGAATATCTTAAATGCAGTTTATATCCCTGTGCTGGCAGGCAGAGTGTCATGGTGACCTCATCTCCAGTTAGTAACTACGCAACAATCTATTGTAGTCTTGATCATGGTTTTCAGTAAACAAATCCAGATAGTGGTTTTCAGTAACAACTTGTAACCACATTATAACCTGTGCACAATGGGGCAAAATTAAACTAGCTGAAACCTTTTTTAAGTGGTTTCCTAGCCTGGTCTTGTTAGCAATGTGGACAGGAGCTTGTTGGCAGATACAGAGCTAGTACATGAAGAAAGACCAAATAAAGGAGTGTTGTTCTGCTTGCATCATCCATTTCTGCAAATCATAGTGCTGAATTTTATATGGCCTCATTCAGAACATCTATAATAGAAAACCAATTTTCTATGACATCTTACACTAATCCAAGGTTGACTAGGAAAGGGATATATTAGCATCTTATCTGGACCAAGGCCATCAGTTGTTTTAAAAGGTTATTTTTAAGATCCTCCTCTCACACCCATGTAAAATCAGGCATTGAAGTCAGTGAAGTAACAACAGTGTAAAACAGACATATGTGAGAAAAGCATCCAACCCCTAACAGCCATTAGCGCTACTATTATTACTTACTAATAACATTTTCATTCTAAAAATGTGAATGACACTTAATTCTTAGCACATTAACAAACACTGTCACTTCCCTAGAACTATCAGTGGATAAACTGTTCATTTCCAATGCTGAGGTGCTGACAGACAGTGCAGCATAACCCTGCTCTAGTTGCAGGAGTTAGTCACCTCGTGTTTTGAAGTGATACAGAAGGAGCTGCCAAATTCCCAGGGGAATGATAATTCATAGGGCAGTTGCCTGCCACTTGGCATGTGTTTGCTTCATCAAAATGTTGCCAGTAAAATTGTTAGAGCCGTATGCAACTACAAAAAGCAAACAATCCACATTTTTGAATGAAAAAAAAATCTTTGGAGATTTAAGTAGGTTATTATGTGCATAAAGTTTTCTATGCTATCCCCAGTTACATTTCTGTGACTCTGGGTTTCTTTTAAATAGCTGAAATTCCCACAAAAACACAATTAAGTTTGAATAAAGGTTATTAAGGTAATAAATCTAATTCTTATTCAAAATATATATCTCTAAAGCATTACCACTTAAAAAACACCTAGCATCTGCACTAAAATACTGGAAATAACCAGGTACCATAATTTACATGAATATTCTATAACCATTAGATTTCATACATTTGGTTAATGGTATTACTGATCTACGAAAACACACCTTGCACATTCCAATACCAATGTTAATTCTTATCTATAATACGTGCTCATAGACTCAACACATACGTCACTTCTTATAGGCAGTGCTGGTAGCTCTGACAACCAGTGAGATAGGAGAAGGAGGTGGGGGCTGCTACTGACCCATGGCATGTCTATTATTCCACACCGGGAAATTTGGTATTTTTAGTTTGCTTTTTTTTTAAAGGTAGTAAGTCACAGGAGTTGTGAAACAAAACAAAAACCCTATGTTAAAAGAACATTCAGATTGCAAGTCAGGCACTCAAAAGTTAGGAAATACTGGAATTAAGGTTGACTGTCCAACTGTAATTCATCTCCCTTTTGTGCATGCATTATGATACAACAGTTAATGACACGATCACAGGCTATTTTTCTGTGGAATACCTGCCTCATATAGTTCTTGGGGATGAATCAGGGCTGAGTAATAAAGGAGACTGTTCTCTATTGGATTCCTGATTTATTTGTTGCAGAAGCTGAAAGGTGTGTAGTGAATGACGAACAGCACTGCAGGAAGAGAAAGGAAGTTCTCAGAGTTAAGGCAGTTGAATGCTGCCCTGGAAAATAGGATTCTATTCCTGCCTCTGCCACAGAGTTTCTGTGTGATCTAGGCAAGTCACTTAATCCACATTTTTCACAGAGGGTCATCAATTCTGTGTTCCTCATTTTCTGAGTAGCTGACTTAAAATCCTGGGGTCTGATATGCAGAAGTGCTAAGCACTGACAGCTGCAGCTGAAGTCAATGGCAGCTGTGCTTTGAATATATACATCCTGATATATTAAGTTATGTATGCTGAAAAATGCGTCCTAGGTTTCTCAAAGTGGGCATCCAGAATTAGTGGATGTTTTGACCTTGAGCTCTTTATCCCCATTTAACAGATGGGGAACTGGGGCACAAAAATACTCCCTCAGCTCACATGAGTGCTCATTAATATTTAAATGTTCATTAATACTTATGAAACAATCAGACATTACAGTGATGAGCACCATTGAATTGTCCATGAGAAAATTAATAATTCTGACTTTAAAGCAGGGTTTGAATAACAGCAGTAAATAAGGCTTGAGGCCACACATTGAACAATGAGGAGAACACAAAATATTGTTTCTTTAATAAGTGCCATCCATCCTGTGCACTGAATGACACAGGGATCCAATGGAAAAAAATAGTAAGTGAGCATGTAATTAAATACTATCATAATTCAAATTTACAAAATGGGGTGAATGAAGGTTTGATAGGTTTAAGTTTGTTTCACCTTAACTTTTTATTTTCCTGGTGTTCAAGGTTTCAGTATAGTTGCACTCCATATTCTGGAAGGGTACAAGGCGCTGCTGGGTAACCTTAACTCTGCATTAATGAAGGCAGTGAATTTCCCTTTTCTTTTGAGGAAGTGATAGTAGTGGGGGTGGGGGCATGACAGCATGGTGGCTGCCAGGTGACACAAAGGGCAAAGGTACCAGCTTTGCTCTTCTCTTGGGCCTGCCATGACCCCAGTAGGATTGCAAGGACCACTGGGAGAAAGGAAGGTGGTAACCAACAGGATGGGGGACAGTGGCTGACAAGGGGAGTGGAATGGATTCCCACGCTATGTACTCCTCTTTCAGGGCTAGTATAGGGGGAAGGAGCACTGCACAAAACTTCTGCATTATAAGAGAACTGCAGTGATGGGAAGTGGCCTATTCCTCTCTGTGATGTTCTCAGTAGAGCCAGTCAGAACATTTGTCAAAATAAAACTCTGAAACTGTGTCAGGACTCGGGAACAGAAACAAACTTAGAAGCCTCAAAAGTTGTTTCAACCTGGGACTGTCACCCTCCAGTTAGCTCTACCTCTCAGATGAATCAGAACTAGAGTTGCCAGGTGTCTGTTTTTTGAGTGGAACACCGGGTTGAAAAGGGACACTGGAGGCTCTGGTCAGCACCGCTGACCTAGATGTTTAAAGTCTGGTTATCAGTGCGGTGAGGCTAAGGCAGGCCCCCTACCTGCTGTGGCTCTGTGGGGCTTCCAGAAGCAGCGGCATGTCCCCCATCTGGCTCCTACACGTAGGGGCAGCCAGGGCCTCTGCACACTGCCCCTGCCCCAAACTGTGGGGGCAGCAGCTGTGGACGGGTCAGGGGGCAGAGCCATCTGGCTTTGCCTCCATGTGGGAGCTGGAGTGGGGTCATGCCGCTGCTTGAGGTAAGCACCAGCTGGAGCCTGCACCCCGACCCCCTCCCGCACCCCAACCCCCTGCTGCAGCCCTGATCCCCTCCCACCATCCAAACCTCTTGGTTCCAGCCCAGAGCACCCTCCTGCACTCCAAATCCCCCATCCCCAGCCCCATCCCAAAGTCTGTACCCCCAGCAGGATCCCTCACCGGACCCCGCCACACCCCAACCTCCTGCCACAGCCCATAGCTCCCTCCCACACCCTGAACCCCTCATTTCTGGCTACACCCTGGAATCTGCACCCCCAGCCCAGAGCCTGTACACCCTCTCAGACCCCAATCCCTTGCCTCAGCCCAGATCATGCTCCCATATTCTGAACCCCTTAGCTCCACCCCCCCCGGCTGGAGCACCCAAACCCCCTCATCCCTGGCCCCACCCCTGAGTCTGCCCCCCAGCTGGACCTCTCATCCCCTCCTGCATCCCAACCCACTGCCTCAGCCTGGAGCCCCCTCCTGCACCCTGAACCCCTCATTTCTGACCCCATCCTGGAGCCTGCACCCTCAGACAGAGCCCTCACCCCTCCTGAATTCCAACCTTCTGAGCTAGCCCTGTGAAAATGAGCAACTGAGTGAGGGTGGGGAGAGCGAGTGACTGAGGGAGGGATGATGGAGTGAGCAGGGGGTGGGGTTTTGGAGGAGGGTGGGGCAAGGGCAGGGCTTTAGAGGAGGGTCAGCACAAGGGCAAAGCAAGGGTGTTTGATTTTGTGTGAGTAGAAAGTTGACAACCCTAACCCCTGCAGAATGCAGGCAGAGAGCAACTAGGGTGAACTTTTTGAAAAAGCTGCCAAGGAAAGGACTCAAAAATCACAGTACAGGGATGCTGCTCAGGTACAATGACCATAACATTCCACTTCAAGCCGCTTACTCTAGTGTCAGGCTGCTTGCAAACATGCTTGCTCACAAAACCGAACTCTTGCTGCACATATAAAAATGACTCAACAGCTTTGCTCGAGCTACACTGGAGATCCAACTTTTACCCTGAACAACATTTGAAATGCCACTTCCTCAAAGAGGCAGGGAGTGCCAGACATGAACAGAGATCAAGCAATGAACCTGATCTATCCTGATCCTGAAGAGCTCAATGGGAGGAGAGACTGAAATTAAGATGCTGTTACTCTCATTGGCCATCAGTACTGGTGCAATCAGAAATGGGTGTCATTGATGGCCTTGCCTTTCCAGTAGGTCTTCAGGACCAATATCAGCAGCAAGTGTCATACTGAAGCAGGAAGTGGAAGAGCTAATAGAGTGCATCCACAGTTTTGTGCAGGATTCCCTAGAGATAGGTCTGGTCCAAAGAATTTAGATCCAAACCTAGATTTTGACACACTTCTTGCAAAGATGTGGATGTTGGTATCCAAACTTTGTTTGTGCCCATCATGTTATAGCTCTAATATAGTGATATGATGCAGCAAGGAAGTTGGAACCCTCCACAAGGTGCACAATATGCCCTTTAGGGAGAGTAAGTCCAATGGTTTTCTTCAATGTATAAATAATGGGTTACTGATTATGTCTGTCCATTCTCTGGCTGTCCCATAGTCACTGATTCTCTGTGTGTGTCTAAAAGAAGAAGGAGAGCCTGAAAAATTTCCCTGTGTTTATACTGAGAAACATGTCATTATTACCTGAAATTGGTTCCAAGTTGTGAAATTCATATCCAGATTCCAATCCCCACAAAGTCTGAGTGGGTTTAGTACCAGGATTTTGATTTGATCCATTATATAGTGTGACAAAGCTCTGTCCTTGCCTCCGTGGGTCTCACGTCTCCTGGCAGATTTCGCTAACCTCAGAGGATCACTGTGACCCTCCACGTAACTCCTCTCGAGAGAGAGACAAGGGTCACAGTCTATTGAGACATTTTCATCATAAGCCAGCAAGGGAGGTGAGGAGAAGTTAGCCTTCCTAGCACAGTCTCTGTGGTCTCCCAGTCTCAATGATTAATCGGGGGAAAAGGGGAGGAGAAGCCCAGGCCCACCCTCTACTCCAGGCTCAAGCCCAGGGACCTTAATAATATCAGCTATAGTAGCTGATCTTTTAGAAACATGACATGTACAATTCCCTGGGCTACTTCCCCCATAGCAGCCCTCACTTCCTCAAGCTCCACTTCACCCTTACCTCAGGGCCTCCTTCCTTTGCCTGATTTGGTGTGTACTACTCAGTCTCTCCAACAGCACAACTTCCTCCCACAGCTCCTGACATGCACACCCACCTGACTTACTGGGAGGCTTTTAACTAGTTTCAAACAGCCCCTGATTGGCTTCAGGTGTCCCAATCAACCTAGCATTCTCCCTGCCTTCTGGAAAGTTCTTAATTGGCTCCAGGTGTCTTAATTGACCTGGAGCAGCTGCCATTTCACTTACCCTAGTACCAGGAATTAGCCTGGAGCGAATCTCTCTCTCTCCCAATACTCTTCCATAGCCTTCTAGCTTGGAGGGAGGTGGGAAGCTGCTACTCCTGCTGCTAGGCCCTAAGCTCTCCCTGCTGCTTCAGCTGCTCCCCTGGCTGTGCCAGACACCCCATGCCCCCTTTCTCCGATACCTGGTTGCTGGACCCCCCACTCTGGGGGCTGCTACTGCTCCAACTACAGACCCGGCTAGGGTCCGCGCTGGCGGACGTGGTCCACCCAGACCAGACCTATACCGTCCCGGGCCACAGCATCTTCGACAACCTATATCTGGTCCGGGACCTTTTGGAACTCGGGTGTAGGGATGGTCTGTCATTCGCTCTCCTGTCCTTAGATCAGGAGAAGGCGTTCGACAGGGTGGATCACGGGTATCTCCTGAGCACTCTGCAAGCGTTTGGCTTTGGACTCCAGTTTGTGGGTTTTCTCCGGGTGCTGTAGCCTCCGCAGAGTGTTTGCTCAGGCTCAACTGGACCCTGACCGAACCGGTCAGCTTCGGACGAGGAGTACAGCAAGGGTGCCCCCTCTTGGGCCAGCTGTATGCTCTGGCAATCAAGCCCTTCCTCTGTCTCCTCCGAAGGAGGTTGACAGGGTTGGTGCTGTGGGAGCCGGAGTTGCAACTGGTCCTGTCAGCGTACGCCGATGACGTGCTCCTTGTGGTCCAGGACCCGGGCGACTTGGCGCGGGTGGAGGCTTGCCAGGCCATCTATTCGGCAGCCTCCTCCGTGTGGGTCAACTGGGTCAAGAGGTCTGGCTTGGTGGTAGGGGACTGGCGGCAGGAGACCTCCCTCCCACCCGCACTTCAGGCCATCCGGTGGAGCACGGGTCCGCTGCTCTATCTCGGCGTTTACCTTTCTGCCACGCATCCCTCTCCGCCCGAGAACTGGCAGAATTTAGAGGGCGGGGTGATAGAGCGGCTCCGGAAATGGACAGGACTACTCTGGTGCCTCTCCCTTCGAGGGAGAGCGCTGGTGCTTAATCAACCAGTCCTGTCCATGCTCTTGTATCGGCTCAACACCCTGGTCCCGTCCCCGGGTTTCTTGGCCTACCTCCGGACATCGATTCTGGAGTTCTTTTGGTCAGGACTGCACTGGGTCCCTGCAGGGGTTCTTCATCTACCTCTGGAGGAGGGAGGGCAGGGCCTGAAATGTCCGGTCACTCAGGTCCATGTTTTCTGCCTCCAGACCCTGCAGAGGCTCCTTTATGGTGCAGGTAGTCCGGCGTAGAACATACTGGCGCATGCCTTCCTGTGCTGCTTCCGAGGGCTCCGATACGACTGGCAGCTCCTTTATCTCCATCTGAGAGGACTTCCGCGAGACCTCTCCGGGCTGCCGGTCTTCTACCAGACCTCCTCCGGACTTGGAAACTCTTTACAACGACCACGTCCGTGGCGGCCACCAAGGGGGCAGATCTCCTCGCAGAGCCCCTGCTACACAACCCCCAGCTTCGTGTGCAGGTGGTGGAGTCCCTCTCGTTGCGCCAGAGGTTGGTCCTGGCAGAGGTCACAAGAGTCGTAGACCTCCTGGACTATGACCGGGGAGACTGGCTGGATCCCCTGATGCTCGCTCAGCGCATGGAGCTTTCCAGATCTTGTACTCCCCGGCGCATACTTCAGGAGGTGAAGGCCGTTTTGCCGCCCGCTGCTCGGGTTTATCTCGACCGGGTCCTGCATGAGGGCACGCCCCATCCACCCGCTACCCCAGGCCTGCCGGACCTTTTAATTGGACCCCTTCCCCATGGACCCAACCGACCCCCTCACCCCTTCACTGGAAACCGGCTGCACAAGATGCAGCCGGTCTGCTTTCAAACCATGCCAAGAAAACATCTCTACACGCTCATGGTCCACACCCTTCACGCCTGCACCCTCGTGTCCCGCCCCGATACAAAATGTCTGGACCTCTTGCCACCTTTGGAGGGTGATGCGCCCCGGTGGGCCAGCCTATATTCCACCTTAGTTCCAAGGCCCACCGGGGATGTCAGTTGGCGGCTCCTTCACGGAGCCGTGAGCACGGGCGTGTACTTGGCGCGGTTCACCTCAATCCCAGACACCTGCCCCTTTTGCGGTGTGAGGGATACGCTGGCACATATATACTTGGAGTTTGCCAGGCTGCAGCCCCTATTCCGGTTCCTCACCAATATTTTATTACGTTTTTGGTTGCACTTCTCCCCTCACCTTCTTATTTATGCACTCCCTATCTGTGGCCCCACAAAGTCACGGGATCTCCTGGTCAACCTCCTCCTGGCCCTAGCTAAAATGGCCATCTATAAAACCAGAGTGAGGAGGTTGGCCGATGGAGTCTCCTGTGACTGTGGGGCCTATTTCCGATCCTCGGTCCGTTCACGCATCCGGGCAGAGTTCCTCTGGGTGGCGTCCTCTGACTCCCTTGACGCCTTTGAGGAGTAGTGGGTGCTGTCCGGGGTTTTCTGCTCAGTGTCTCCATCCGGTTCCCTTCATTCGACCCTTTGACCACACTCCTGTCCCTGTTATTTCATTAGTTGTCCCCCAAAATTAATTGGAATCTAGGTCCTGTAGATCCCCCTTCTAGGCTGGGGGGGATCCTTTAGCAGTGGACAGGCTTCACCCACCCACTTCCCAGATCCCAAAAGGACTACTTTTCTATAGCTATCTGGCCTTGCTCCATCACAATAGATAGTAGAGACCTCTGAAATTCAAAGCATATTCCCAGTTCAGATTCCAAATCTCCCCAAGGTTGGGGGTCTGTAGATTTGGAACCTGGTTTCAGACCTACATTTAGCCAATTTGGCTTTAAAGAGGCTGAAATGAGGTAGCCAGAGAGAAAATAAGACACCAGGTTGCTATATGTATGAAATTTCACAACGACAAGACCGAGGATTTGACCAGATGTGATTAATATTGATAACTACCTAACAGGAAGAAAGAAGGGGAATTATTCACAGCCTTGAAGGGTGGTAGAACAGGCAGCACAAGCATGCATGAAGAGGGAAACATTTAGCTGAGAAATAAGGCATAATTTATGCACAGTAAGAACAATTGTTTAGTAACAAACTAGCAAGGAGGGTACCATTATTGTAGAGATTGAAAATCAATGACCACAAAAGTTCCTTTCCCATTTGTCTGTCTGTCCATCTTCATTCTGCCAAGCCATTTTGATATTGATATTCTCTTCATGATCCATTCGTGCCCTCTTAACACTTGATTTGGAAAAAAAAATTCTATGAAATTAATTCAATATAATGAGACCAGAGCACTTAGATTCAAAAGGGAAGACATGGAAGCTGGATGGGTGAATAGTCCCAAAGAGAGTATAGGGGAAAGAGATTAGTTAAGATGTAGAATCTTCATTGCTCAGCTATAATTCCAAGCAGTTGTCACAGCAGGGGTGGCATCACAGGAGATAGCCCCAGCTTTCTGTTACTATCTTCCATGCCTCTTTCACCGAGAGTCAGGTTGGAGGAGGGTGAGGCTCATATATAGCCAACACTATGGCCATGTCTACATTACAGATGTAATGGGTATAAATATGTTGCTCAGGTGTGTGAAAAATCCACACGTTGGGCAATGTAGGTATACCGACCTAATTCCCATGTAGACAGCACTATGGCAATGGGATAGCTTCTCCTGCTGACATAGATATTCTGCCTCTCAGCAAGATGGATTAACTATGCTGAGGAGAAGCTCTTCCATCAGTGTAGTAGCATCTTCAGTAAAGCGCTACAGCTGGGCAGCTGCACTGGTGACTTGCACTGCTACAGCACTATATGTGAAGACAAGCTCTAGGACAAAAAGAGGTGCATCCTAGAGGAGCCAGGGGATGAGCAGAGGCAAGACGTAAGTGAAAGCATGGTTCCACCCTGTTTCTCACTTTTTGCCAAGCGGAGCTGACTGGACATGAGTCAAGGAGTATGTTACAGTTTAGGTGACCATAATTTACACAGCCCCCAAGGTTACCGAAATGGCACTAGTATAGCTGTGCTGTACATGAAGACAAGCCCTTAGACTCAGTTCAATACAGCGGCAGTAAGTTGGATTCTCTTTCCTCTCTCCTAGACACCAGTTCATCATGGTCAGAAATTCTCCCTCCTCCTCTTCCAAGAAAACTCCATTTGTGGCACGTTATGACCTATCACTGCTTAAATTAACTTCTGAAACACCATTCAAAAACTTATGAAATGAAATGGTATGAGTGAAAGTACCACTAGTAAGCTAAGGATCCTGAACTACAGGCTTTATTAAAACCAAGTACAAGTGATAACCAAGTTGGAAAGACTTGCTTCTTGATATAGAATCATAGAATATCAGGGTTGGAAGGGTACTCAGGAGGTCATCTACTGCAACCTGATGCTCAAAGCAGGACCAATCCCCAACTAAATCATCCCAGCCAGGGATTTGTGAAGATGGGCCTTAAAAACCTCTAAGGATGGAGATTCCACCACTTTCCTATGTAACCCATTCCAGTGCTTCACCACCCTCCTAGTGAAATAGTGTTTCCTAATATCCAACCTAGACCTCGCACACTGCAACTTGAGACTATTGCTCCTTGTTCTGGCATCTGCCACCTCTGAGAACAGCCAAGCTCCATCCCTTTAGATCCCCTCTTCAGGTAGCTGAAGGCTGCTATCAAATCCCCCCTTGCTCTTCTCTTCTGCAGACTAAACAAGCCCAGTTCCCTCAGCCTCTCCTCGTAAGTCATATGTCCTAGCCCCCTGATAATTTTCATTGCCCTCTGCTAGACTCTCTCCATTTTATCCACATCCTTTCCATAGTGGGAGACACAATACTCCAGAGGTGGCCTCACCAGTGCTGAATAGAGGGGAATAATCACTTCCCTTGATCTGCTGACAATGCTCCTACTAAAGCATCCCAATGTGCTGTTAGCCTTCTTGGCAACAAGGGCACACTGCTGACTCATATCCAGCTTCTCATCCACTGTAATCCCCAGAACTCTCCTGCAGAACTGCAGCTTAGCCAGTATATAAAAAGATTATTTTCAGAGTAGCAGCCGTGTTAGTCTGTATTCGCAAAAAGAAAAGGAGTACTTGTGGCACCTTAGAGACTAACAAATTTATTTGAGCATAAGCTTTCGTGAACTACAACTCACTTCATCGGATGCATTTGGTGGAAAATACAGTGGGGAGATTTATATATACACACAGAGAACATGAAACAATAGGTTTTATCATACACACTGTAAGGAGCATGATCACTTAAGATGAGCCATCACCAGCAGCGGAGGGGAGGAGGGGGAAGTAGGAAAACCTTTCATGGTGACAAGCAAGGTAGGCTATTTCCAGCAGTTAACAAGAACATCTGAGGAACAGTGGGGGGTGGGGTGGGGTGGGGGGGAGAAATAACATGGGGAAATAGTTTTACTTTGTGTAATGACTCATCCATTCCCAGTCTCTAATCAAGCCTAAGTTAATTGTATCCAGTTTGCAAATTAATTCCAATTCAGCAGTCTCTCATTGGAGTCTGTTTTTGATTTTTTTTTGTTGAAGGATAGCCACCCTCAGGTCTGTAATCGAGTGACCAGAGAGATTGAAGTGTTCTCCGACTGGTTTTTGAATGTTATAATTCTTGACGTCTGATTTGTGTCCATTTATTATTTTACCTAGAGACTGTCCAGTTTGGCCAATGTACATGACAGAGGGGCATTGCTGGCACATGATGGCACATATCACATTGGTAGATGTGCAGGTGAACAAGCCTCTGATAGTGTGGCTGATGTGATTAGGCCGTATGATGGTGTCTCCTGAATAGATATGTGGACAGAGTTGGCAACAGGCTTTGTTGCAAGGATAGGTTCCTGGGTTAGTGGTTCTGTTGTGTGGTGTGTGGTTGCTGGTGAGTATTTGCTTCAGGTTGGAGGGCTGTCTGTAAGCAAGGACTGGCTTGTCTCCCAAGATCTGTGAGAGTGATGTGCGTCCTTCAGGATAGGTTATAGATCCTTGATGATGCGTTAGAGAGGTTTTAGTTGGGGGCTGAAGGTGATGGCTAGTTGCATTCTGTTATTTTCTTTGTTGGGCCTGTCCAGTGCTAGGTGACTTCTGGGTACTCTTCTGGCTCTGTCAATCTGTCTCTTCACTTCAACAGGTGGATATTGTAGTTGTAAGAATGCATGATAGAGATCTTGTAGGTGTTTGTCTCTGTCTGAGGGGTTGAAGCAAATGCGGTTATATCGTAGAGCTTGGCTGTAGACAATGGATCGTGTGGTATGATCTGGATGAAAGCTAGAGGCATGTAGTAGGAATAGCGGTCAGTAGGTTTCTGATATAGGGTGGTGTTTATGTGACCATCACGTATTAGCACCGTAGTGTCTAGGAAGTGGATCTCTTGTGTGGACTGGTCCAGGCTGAGGTTGATGGTGGGATGGAAATTGTTGAAATCCTGGTGGAATTCCTCAAGGGCTTCTTTTCCATGGGTCCAGATGATGAAGATGTCATCAATGTAGCGCAAGTACCTCAGCCTGGACCAGTCCACACAAGCAAGACTTTTATTCTTGGAGGCCATAAATTCACCTCAAAATTCAACAAACTGTAAATACCCCACACAAAGATTTTATATTTTAGCTGACCCTCACGTGGACACGCAGAGGAAGGATTATCAAGCCACTCTTTCCTAACTTCCCCAGTAAAGCCTGCATAAGGACTTGCCAGAATTTCAGCCCAGGGGGAGCAGTCCAGAGGGAGCACTGGAGGCATTCTGTGTCAGAGGTAGGTGCACCTCAGAGCTCACTAGATATGCTAGGGGTGGGAGGTGCAATCTGCAATATTCCTTTAAATTTTGATTAAAATTTAAATTTTCTATTTCAAATAGGTATAGTAGGAACAGAAAGAATCCTAACTATAGTATTGATCCATTACTAGATGGAAATGGTAGAATTATCAATGATAATTCAGAAAAGGAAGAAAAGTACAATACTTTTTTTTCTATTTTGGAAAAATAAATGATGTATTCATATCATATGTTAACATTCTTTCTATGGCACAATTATCTCAGGTGGATATGAAAGAGCAGCTACTACAGTTAGACATTTTAAGTTAGCAGTTCCAGATAACCTGCATCCCAGAGCTTTAAAGGAGCTGGCTAAGGAGCTCACTGAATTGCTAATTTTGATTTTCAGTAATTCATGGAACACTGAGGATGTTCCAGAAGACTGGAAGAAAACTAATGTTGTGCCACCAGGATGACTCAGGTAATTAGAGACTTGTCTGACCTAGAGAACTGGTAAGATAATGGTGGGCTGGTATGGGACTTCACTAGTAAAACATTAAAAGATGGTCATATAATTAATGCCAATCAACATGGTTTTATGGAAAATAGACCCCGCCAAACTAATTTGGCATTCTTTTTTTATGAGCTTACATGTTTGTTAGATAAAGGTAACAGTGTTTATGTGATATACTTAGATTTCTGTAAGCATTTGACTTAGTACTACAGGGAACTTTGATTAGAAAACTAGAAAGATTAAAAAAAAATCACATGGCCCACATTAAATGGATTGAAAGCTGGCTAGCTTACAGGTCTCAAATATGTAATTATAAATGGAGAGTCGTCATCATTAAATGGGTGTGTTTCTGCTGATCCCTCTGGGATCAGCTATTTGTCTTACGCTATTTAATATTTTTATCAATGACTTGGAAGAAAACAAAATCGTCACTGATAATATTTGCAGATGATATGAAAATTGGGGAGTGGTAAATAATAAAGAGGATAGGTCACTGATACAAAGTGCTCTGGATATCTTGATAAACTGAGCAAAAGTAAACTATGTGTTTTAATACAACTAAACGTGAATGTGTAAATCTAGGGGAAAAATGCAGGCCATTCTTAGATGATGAGGGACTCTATCCTGGGAAGGAGTGACTCTGGAAAAGATTTGGGGGTCATGGTGGATAGTCAGCTGAACATGAGCTCCCAGTACAACGCTGTCACCAAAAGGTCTGATGTAATCATTGGATGCACAAACAGGGAAACAGGCTATTTTATCTCTGTATTTGGCACCAGTGTGGCTGCTACTGGAATAGATGTCCAGTTCTGGTGTCCACAGTTCAAGAAGGATGTTGATAAATTGTAGAGGGTCCAGAGAAGAGCCAAAAAGCCACAAGAATGATTAAAGGCTTAGACACATACCATATAGAGTCCAGGAGCTCAATCTATTTAGCTAAACAAAGGGAAGGTTGGAACTGAATTGATTACAGTCTATAAGTACTTACATGTGGAACAAATATTTAATAATGAGCTCTTCAATCTAACATAGAAAGGTATAACACGATCGAATAGCTAGAAGCTGAAGCTAGACAAATTCAGACTGGAAATAAAGTGTAAATGTTTAACAGTGAATAATTAACCATTATAACAATTTCTCCATCAATAGCAATGTTTAAATCAAATTGATTTTTTTTTCTAAAATATATACTATAGGAATTATATGGGGAAAATTCTATGGCCTGTGTAATACAGGAGGGGAGACTAGATGATGGTCCTTTGAATCTATGAATTCTGAAATTATTGTTTTTAAATTTCAAATCAAATGTATTTTTTAGCTTTGCTGCAACAGAAAATTGAAAACAGATTGGAAAATATAAACAATCTTCAGAGAAAACTTCCATATTATTCAAAAACTATTTTTGGTCAACACCCAGAAAAAAACCTAAGATGAAAAAAACCCATGACCAATTCTTCTACTAATATGTTTTTGCATTTGAATGTATGAGGAAAATAAGTACCCATATTAGTCAAGCCAGATGCTGCTCGTTTGTATTTTGCATAGGTTTGATAACTTTATCATAAGACAGTTGACTTTTAGAGCCACAGTTGATTTTTCTTATCAATGAGATTGTGACACAATGAATAGAACAGACCTTCCCTTTGTTTGACATACATGATACTGAAACTATTGGTTCACTAGAGGTCTGATCCAGAGTTCATTTAAATCAAGGGAGAAAGTCCTATTAACTTCAATATTCTTTGGATCAGGTCCTAAAAATACCACCATGGACTTTTCTATGTAAAGTTCTATTGAGGTGTGTTTCCTTTGGGACTTATGGCATGATGGTATGAATAGTCCTCTGTCATAAATATAAAGGGAAGGGTAAACACCTTTAAAATCCCTCCTGGCCAGAGGAAAAGCCCTTTCACCTGTAAAGGGTTAAGAAGCTACGTTAACCTCGCTGGCACCTGACCAAAATGACCAATGAGGAGACAAGATACTTTCAAAGCTGGGGGGGGGAGAGAAACAATGGGTCTGGGTCTGTCTGTGTGATGCTTTTGCTGGGGACAGAACAGGAATGGAGTCTTAGAACTTAGTAAGTAATCTAGCTAGATATGCGTTAGATTATGATTTCTTTAAATGACTGAGAAAATAAACTGTGCTGAATAGAATGGATATGCCTGTCTTTGTTTCTTTTTGTAACTTAATGTTTTGCCTAGAAGGATTCTCTATGTTTTTAATCTAATTACCCTGTAAGGTATTTACCATCCTGATTTTACAGAGGTGATTCTTTTTACCTTTTCTTCTATTAAAATTCTTCTTGTAAGAAACTGAATGCTTTTTTTTCATTGTTCTTAAGATCCAAGGGTTTGGGTCTGTGGTCACCTATGCAAATTGGTGAGGATTTTTATCAAGCCTTCCCCAGGAAGGGGGGTGCAAGGTTTTGGTGAGGATTTTTGGGGGGAAAGACATTTCCAAATTACTCTTTCCCAATAATAAACCCGGTTAGATGTTTGGTGGTGGCAGTGAAAGTCCAAGGGCAAAAGGTAAAATAGTTTGTACCTTGGGAAAGTTTTAACCTAAGCTGGTAAAAGTAAGTTTAGGAGATTTTCATGCAGGTCTCCACATGTGTACCCTAGAGTTCAGAGTGGGGAAGGAACCTTGACATCCTCAAACTGAGCAACATGGAGGATTTCAAGCTTTTCCATTGTAAAAATTGTACTCCGTATGTATTTTTGCCAGTGGCTTACTTTTATGCAAGACTTTCTCTTTGTTTTTATAAATAGTACCCTCATTGCCTGAATAGTTGTGTAACAAGCATGTGCTTTCTTCACTATTGTGAATAAATAGAGCATACCAATCCTATGTAACTTTCATGAGACACCCTATTTCCTCTGGAAAAACTAACTGAATTAACCCTGAAAACTGTATGCAAAACCAAAGATGTAAGCAATTAATTTCAGGTTTTTGGGCTGAGCTGCTTGTAACCCCATTGAGGTATTTTACTATTTTGGCATTATTAGAGATTGGCAGAATCTCCAATAATTGGCAAGAAACACATTGTGTGATATCTAGGAGGGGATACTTTTTAATTCTATAATTGGGTAAGCATTTCTGAGAAAAGACAATAGTCTTCATTGTCGTGGATACCCTTCCGGAATGATCAAACTTTTTGACTAAGAGAAGTTAAAGCAGAGAGAGGCTGGCTGGTGTGATTCAAGGGTGGGAAGAACCGTGATATAGCACATTGGAGTCCTCCAAAGTAAAATGTCTGAAAAGATTGGGAAGCCAGAAGTTGCATAAGCTGAGCTTTATAGGTCAAAATTAAGTCAGATAAAGTACAGTTGGATTTCGTACAATTGAAAAATAGATACTTATGAAGGAATACTTATTGCTTCTTAATATAAATTAAACTGGTACCTAATAAGAACATGGCATTCAGATCCTGGATGTTATTGCTTGTGAGACAGGAGACTCACATTCAGTTAATATAGTCCTACATATATTGCCTGGTATGTGATCATGAAGATCTTCCTTGATGAGTAGTTTAATTTTGATTTATTGTTTCTTTTTCTCCATGAAAATAGAACATTAATATTAATTCAGATCTGGTGCATGAAGGGTGGATTTTTAATTAACTTCTGTAGAGAACCTTTTTTAATAAAAGAATGTAACAGGTGTGTCATGTACTCTTTGTACACAGTAGGTTGCAGGGCTGCAACTAGCAGGTCAGGCTTCTTTACCAGAGATGAACTGGCTACAAAGTCTCTCTCCCAGAAATATACACCAGATGTGTTCCCTATAAAATCATTTAATGCACTGCCAGGAGTAGCTGTTATGAGCTTAAATATAGTATGTTACACATTGTGCCACCAAGTGGCTGACAGTATAATACAGTTTAAAGCTCCATTACAACCTGTTCCACTACTTGGACTTTTATGACCCAAAGAGGGAGTAGGAGGAGTGAGTTTGTATCATTCAAATAAAAGGGAAAACCCCCTTAGTTCTGTACTGTATGCTGTCTGTACTTTGTGCTGTCTACCGAGTGTAACTCACTGAAATCAGTGAAGTTACATCAGGGATTAATTTGTCCCTCTGTTAATAAATGGTGACATCATAAAGAGGCAGCATGATCTAGTGAATTAGGCTCTGTACTTGGAGTCAGAAGACCTAGCTCTGCCACTGACCTGCCAGGTGACCTTGGGCAAGTTATTGTCACTCTGTGCCTCTGTTTCCCTTCCCATCCTTTGTCTTGCATATTTACAGTACACACTCTTTGGAGCAGGGACTCTCTTTTTCTATATTCAGGTGCAGCTCGGAGCAAAAGGGGCCATTGATTTCATTTGGGTGCTTTAAGCACTACCATAAAACAAATAAACAATAATAATAATTCTCTTCAGCTGTAATATATTCAAAGCTGTAGCCATTCAAAGCATGTTTTGGAGATCCTCCAGGTCTTTCTATGCATTGCTTCTAGACCTAGTTACCTGAGCAGAGATGGCAACATTTGAAACACTGATTTAAACAAATACATGTGTAAGCCCCAGTGAGGGGAGATTTGGAGAGCTAGAACTCTATGCCCCCTATATGAAAGGAGAGGAAAATTCAGCTGTGGACAGGTTCATTAACATAAATTATAATGTTCCTTACCTACAATTCTACCTACTGAGTGTTGTTGCTTTGGCTGGAATTTGTTTTGAATGTGTATATACATTATATGATATTAGATTATCATCATAACTGTACTCATGAAAAGGGATTAGAATGCTACAGGTTGTGCCCTTGAGTGCATAGGTCACCCTGAGTTTAGGGTTAATGAACTTTGGCTTGGAAACAAAATCCAAATTCAACAGGATGAGGAAGAAAGAGCTTTGTCTTAGTAATATGGAGGAACTTTGTTTTCATCTGGTGAATTCTGTGAGACTTGACAAGTTGTGACAACATTGCAGAGCTGATGTTGCAGTGAGGCCAGATCAGAAAAGCAGCAAATCAGAGCTGACTTCACACTCTACATGTACCCTACACATTGCCACTAAAGTAGAGAAGGCCTAAGAATTCTAGGTTCAGCTGTCATTTCTCACATGGAGTAGTATCTCACTCTATAAGCAATGCTATTTATTCAAATGGTACCTCCTGGGAAGTGAGGTTCAACTCAACCTGAGTAAGGTGGCAGAATCTGGTCCCTACAGAGCACCACAAATATTAGACACATGGATAAAACCTATCTCTGTGCTGACAAAGTGTTGGACTGTGGAGTCTTTCTTCACTCTGGGGAGCATTTATTTATGCTATAAATTTTATCATTGAAGTCAACAGGACTACCTGTGTGAGAAACTGCTCTCCAATGGGAGTAAGGGGTTCACACTATGATTCTAAATATAGGGATAAAATCAATCCGGGCTTCTATACATATGCATGTAAGGCAAGCTCTTTAGAGATCGAATGAGGCTGTTTTTTTTTTGTCTTGTAGAACACACCACCCTTCCTCTCCCCTTCCTTCCTCTCCCCCGTTAAGGAGTCAGAATGATTATGCACTCAGACCTGTAGAACGAAATATCATTAGAGCAACTGTGTGACCATGGTTCCACAACTGGGTCAGTGTCTAATGAGGGAAAGGTGGGCTAATGGTCTATAGTATTGCTATTGCTTTCTGCTTAGTATATTTCCTCAGACTTCAAACAACTATTTCAAATAAAGAAACAGTTACATACTGACAGATTTCAGAGTAGCAGCCATGTTAGTCTGTATCCACAAAAAGAAAAGTAGTACTTGTGGCACCTTAGAGACTAAAAAATTTATTTGAGCATAAGCTTTCGTGAGCTACATCTCACTTCATCATACTGTAACTGTGGTTCTTCGAGATGTGATGCAGACATATTTAAAGTAGGTGTGCATCCTCGATTGGGAGACTTTTGCCCAATAGTACCTGCAGAGGGGCAGCGCTCATGCCTCATGACTGTAGCCCCTCCCCTAACTGCCCTGATACCCCACCTCCCTCAGTTCCTTTGCACTGAATGTCAAGAGGAAGACTCCAATGTAAGGGAGATGGAGGGTGGGTCATAGAATACATGTCTGCACCACATCTCGAAGAACCACAGTTATCATGCATGACCATTTCTTCTTCAAGTAGATGCAGATATGTATTCCAAGTAAGTGATTAGTAAGCAGTATCCCCAACCAGAGATGGGACTTGGAGTTTACCTGAGTAAGGATTGCAGGATCGCTCTTCCGCCATTAGCATCCACTCTGGAAGAAGCAGTGATTGTGTAATGGTCCGTAAATGTATGCAAGGATAAGCATGTGGCTGCCCTACAACCATCCAATATGGAAGTGTCATTGAGGAACAGCATCAGTTTGGCTGTGCACTTGTTGAATGTGCTCATATCTGCTGAACAGGCATAGCCAACACTATCTTTTATGCAGTCTTGGTACATGACGTTAGCCATCTAGAGATGGTTTGCATAGAGACTGCTTGTCCCTTCATGCAGTCCACATATGAACAGGCGAGGCAAAGCACAAAACTCTTCAGTTCTGTTCAGATAAAAGTCTAGACGACATCTTATGTCTAAAGGCATTCTTCCTCCAGGGAGGAATGTATCTTAGGGAAAAATACATGCAAATACTCCACCTGGTTCAAATGAAACTGAAAGATCACCTTGTATACAAATTGTATGTGTGACCAGACCATAATCTTGTCCTTGGAGAACTGTGCATAAGGAAGCCCAGCCGTCAGGGCCTGCAACTCTCACACCCTCTTGACAGAGGTAATGGCTATCAAGAATACAGTTTTCTGAGACTGGAGGGACAGCTGATAGGAAGCAAGGGGCTTGAATAGAAGACCCATTAGAGCTGCTAAAACTGTGTTCAGGTCCAACTTGGGGTTCTTGGATGAAGGTTGGAGAAATCCTTCCAGAAATCTCATCAGCATGACATTGGAGAAAACCAATTTCCCTTGTATAGCTGGATGAAATGACGATATTGCTGCCAAGTGCACTCTCAGAGAACTGAGTGCTAAACCCAATTCCTGAAACCGTAGCAGCTACTCCAAAATTTTCTGGATGGAAATCTCTACTGGATGGGTCCCAAAGGCCAAGGACCACACAGAAAACCTCTTCTCCTTTGCCAAATAGGCTGTTCTACTGTTAAGTAGGACCTGTCAGACAGCCTCTGAGCAACACTCTTCCTCCTCATTCAGCCATGAAGCAGCCATGCCATAAGGTGCAGGGAGCAGATCGCTGAATGTAGGGTGTGGTGCAGCTGTGGGCCAGTGTGAGGAGGTCAGGAAGGAGATGAAGTGGCATGGGAATCTGGTCTGAGAGCAAGATGGTTCAAGAATCAGCACTGCCTTGACCATGCTGTGGGGTTCAGCATGAGCTTGGCTTGATCCACCTTAAGCTTGATGATGACCTGGGGAATGATTGGGATAGGAGAGAATGCAGGAAAGCACCAGAGAGGGAGCCTAGGCTGAGCTCCTTCAGAAAGCAGAATAGGCAACACTTCCTGTTTTCCCTCATCACAAAAAGATTGATTGCGCAGATGCCCCCAATTGTGAAAAAACATCTGAAGGGACCATTTTTCGCTCAGGGAGAAAAACCTGCTAAAATGATTTATGAGGCAGTTCTAGACCCCCCGGTAGGTAGACAGCTAACAGAGTGATGTCCTCTATAATGCTGAACTGCCATGGGTTGATCACCTACAGGCACAAATGCCTTATCCCACAATCAATTAGATTTTGTCACTGCTACTTCCATTTCTGAACTCCTGCTTTATTTATTGTAGGTAATTCATGAGGTCTGTGAGGTGTTGGGCACGGATGCTTGGGGACCAGAGTGTGGATAAGAGATTATTGGAATGAAAAAAGCCATCAGTGCTCTGGTATTGTCTTCTCAATTAAAGTAAGTGTTTTCAATATTTCATACTAATTGTGTTAAGTTCTGAGTGATGCAAATATGTTATTGTGCATGATTTATCTGTATTTATTATGTTTGCATGGTCAACTGTTACCTGGAGTACTCACAAAAATATATTGAGCATTAAATCAAATTATATTGGTGAATGAATGTTCATGCCAACTAATGAATTGACTGGAAAAAACAAGATTATGGAGCCAGTTCTCCACTGCCTTGCATCTTGTCTAGTTAATTGCACCTGTGCAAAGTGAGTTCAAAATAGTTGTAAAGTCTTTCCGCCAGTGAGTAGAAAAATTCTGATTTAGTAGCATTTCACACTCACTTTGCACAGGTGTAATTAATTAGACAAGGTGCAAGGTAGTGGGGAACCAGGTCACAGGATCTTCCTGAAATTTGATTTGTTGAGCCTGATTCTGCTTTAACGTATAATGATTTCATATTGGCTTGAATGAAGTAACTCATAATTCAGTCTGATGTGAAGGCAGAAACAGGACCAGCGTATTTTTTTAAATGGTAAAATTAAACAAAAAAGTTTTGTTGTTTTTGAAAATCAGGATGAGCAAACTGAAAAAAAAAAGCTAAATGTTACAGAGAATATTAAAAATCATATGAAATGTGAACGTGTGCAAAGCAAATATGGAAACCTTTAGACCAGCTGTTAGTTAACATTTGAAAACCAAATGAAGTGAGTTTGGAAAATAATGCACCAGATGGAGGGAATATATACACCCAGGGAATAACAGTGTTTCTTTATCTGTCATTCTCACTTAGTTTTGGACATGTGCTTATCAACAAATAAATGCAAGTCTGAAGAAAACTATTTCATAGAGATGAAACACCTTTCAGTGAAGTACTACTGTTCATTTCCTAGCCATTTTTCTCTTCTATTGTAGGAAATAAAATAAATGAATAGAAGAACAGTATGAACATCTTTATTTCAAACCTGAAGTGTCTGCTTTTGATTGTCTATTGTAAGCTGGAGTGCTAATAAATGCAAGTAGAAGCTAAAATACATGTATAGTGGTGCTGTTTAAACTAATCATTTCTTATGTAGCTGATGTCTTGGATGAGCAGACCTAACTATGAACTAAGTAGAAATTGATTTAGTTGGCAAGTATTTGGGCTTTCAGGAAGCTTTGGCAGCACACTGAGATACAAAATGCATATGCTGAAAATGATGCTGTCAAATAGCTTATTTAACTGGAACAGGAGTATAACAGTTGTGCCAGTATGAAAGTTGTTACTACCAACTGATTGGAAAATTATAGGTAATATTTCAAAATTGTTATTTTTCATCCTAATTTTCCCCCAATACTATGTGATGCCCAAAACACTGAAAGAGATGCTACTCTATACACAGAGAAAGCAAATGTTTGAAAAATAAGGGCACCCACAATCATCATTTTCTGTAAATCAGCCTCTCTCTCTCATGGCATCACTGGAACTATGCCCTTTGACACCAGCTGAGAATCTTGGCCCACCTATTTTTATGTCACACTGCTTTCAGGGCCAGATTTTCTGACACAAAAATTTGTGTGCACCTAACAAATGCCAAATGTGTATACTCAATAAGGTATTGTCAGATGCACAAATACCAGATTTTCACAGACATATCTTGACATTGTGTACATTAGGTAGGTGCACAAATATATGACACTTATCCTTGATTAGGTTGTCTGTGGTGCTGTTAATGTGCTCTCAGAGCCATTTGAGTGTGCTAAAAACTAAAGAAGACTACAGTGCATCTATATTACACAAACGTCAAATAGTAAGAAAGTTACATACTGTATTTTTTTCCTCTTTTGCTATTTGTTAAATTAAGAATGTGTGCCTTTGTTGTCGGCATAGATTTAATGTTACAGGGAAATGAAATTAGCACCCAATGTATAGACATAAAGTAGTAAGATGTTTTCCCTTGTTTGTGTTATGAACTAATGATTTTGCGTAATCACTGCAGCAAAGTTGTGAAAGAGGCAGGAAATGAATAAAATCTGCCAAGTGCACAGTGAGAATAAAGTCATTGCTGGAATGTGAGTGTGCTGCACTGTGCTATTTACTGCATGCTACACACACAATGTTCAGTTCAGATAAAGCCGGGGGGGGGGGGGGGCGGGAAGGGGGAGGCCTACCAACTCCAGATGTCTTATTCAGAAAGAAAGAAAGAAAGAAAGAAAGAAAGAAAGAAAGAAAGAAAGAAAGAAAGAAAGAAAGAAAGAAAGAAAGAAAGAAAGAAAGAAAAGCTGACATTTTTAAAGTGTTAGTATTTTATTTTTAAATCTTTTCATTTATTTTTTCCCCTGCAAGCAACCATTTCCTTTCTCCCTCTTCATTCAAACAACCAGATGGCTGGAGCCTTGTGGATGTAGAATTACTCCCACTTTTAATCTCTTGCTCTCACAGTTTGAACCAGATTTGGTAGAAAACTTTACATTTCCACTTTTAAAATAGCAATTGCTCATGTGTAATAAAATGATGATGTTACTAAAACAAAAGGGAGTTGGGAGAAAGCTACAGTTAATACATTACTTCATCCCTGAAAGGCTGAATCCAAGTTCTGGATTAAAGTGAATTTGCTGGCCTCAAGTCACTATGTGTCAATTTCAGAAGTACTGTGGGGATTGACACAATGCAGCATGGTAAGAACTGGCAAAAACAACGAGGAATCCTTGTGGCACCTTAGAGACTAACAAATTTATTTGGTCATAAGCTTTCGTGGGCTAGAACCCACTTCATTCTGAAACTAAGTCTTATCCTATCCAAATTAGGGTAAAATCAAATCAGCTCAAGTCAATGGCACTACAATGGTATAAGATTGGTGTAAAGGGAGATCAGAACCTGGCCTTCTGTGCAATGAAGTACAAAAGACTTGTCACCTGGTGGCAGTTGAATCCTGACCCTATCAAATAGAGCTGACTGTAGTTTGTAATCAAGTGACTTTCTCAGACCTTACGCTCGGTAAGAAAAAAAGGTGTGTTCTTAACTCATGTAAGCTGAGGTATAGTAACTAATATGAGATAAAATCCTAGTGAAGACAAGGCAGTTGTAGTTTTCACGTGAGTCAACAGGTAGAGGTAAACACTATGGCAGAGCCAAGAGTTACTTTGACTGTAACTCATGTGAAACTACAAATTACTTTGTCTTCATTAGGATTTTACCATGCTAGTTACTACGGGCAGCTCTACACTTAAAAAGCTGCGCCACTATAGTGCTTTAGTGAAGACCTAGGCTGACATGACAGCTTGTGCTGTCAGCAGAGTTAATCCATCACCATGAGAGGCGGTAGCTATGTTGATGGGAGAAGAACTATAAAATTCAATCCACCCTGGATTCTCTCTTTCTGAAGGCCCAATATCTAAAAGCTTCTTTTATGACTTTTTCAGGTCAAGAGTGGAACTTTTGGAAATCCATTCCCAATGCAAGTCAAAACTAACTTCATGGGCATTGTGGCTTCATTCCCAGATAACACACATTGAGGAGAGTTAACCAAAAGGGTTGCTCTATGATAACTGTGACTGTGTCAACCAAAGAACACCCCTTCCTCAGGGAAAGATGCACTCAAAGAGGAGCAATATATTAGCATCCACAAATATGTATCTGTGTTGAAACCCCTCAATCCTCCTCCTACAGCAGACAACTTATGTCCACACTCAGTCTGTTTCTCCAATTGTTATCTAAGAACTATAGGAATAACATTTACACTTGAAAATGCTTTTGGATTTTCTCTTGACTTTCTGAGGAGCTAAATAAGCCTCCTGTAGCCATCAGTGCTTAAGGACATTTATGGAAGTGAAGGAAAATGAAAGTACTCCCCAGTATTTTCTTTTCTTTTGTCAGAAACAGAATTATCCTGTCGTGCACAGCTAGCTGCTGCATTTAGTATGCACATAATCATGGCTCTATTTATAGGTAACGAAGCAATCAATGATTCAGGTAGAAATGCTGAATATAACCAGCCTTATGTTCTTGGTTTGATTTCTTTTAAAAATATGGTTGGTTAAAAACATGGAAAAATTAAAGAAAGACAGCACTGAATTATAATCAGTTATTAAATAATGATACTTTGCATTTACTTAGTATCTTTATTCTGAAATTCTCATAGTGCTTTAAAAAACCCTCTGATTCAGTTGTACAGACAGGAAATCTGAGATGTAGGGCAAGTTAAGTGACTTAACCAAGCTCACAGAGCAAGTCAAAGGCATTGAGAATAGGAATCTGGTTTCCAGACTCAATCCCTTGCTCTAACTACTGTTTATTGATTTATATGGCCCTCATTAGCATAGCTTGGAGCATCTAGAAACATTAATTTGCCCACTGTTACTTTGTGAGGCATTGAACCATTATCTTCTTTACAGATGGACAACTGAGGCAGAGAGCGATCAGGTGACTTGCCCAATCTCACACAGGAAGTCTTCGGCAGAACTGACAACTGAACCTAGACTCCTCAGTCCTATTCCAATCATATCAGCCATAATTTTCTCTCTAGACCACACTGTCTCTTATGCTGCCTGCTCTGCTTAGGATAAAGTAAAGGGCCCTTATGGATAATGCGATTACTGGCAACTGTCTCTTTTATATTGAGGGGCTCTGGTTCAAGGGCTTCTGCTGATCCCAGATGCAGGAAGGCACCTGGGAGGATTGTCAGTTAAATAGAGTACAAGCCTCTTAAAGCTTATAGATAAAAAAAGTTCCATGTTATTTAAACTTCTTCTGGAAACCTATACTTTATCAGGAAGGGCATGGGAATCTGAAGAGGCTGCCTGAATTACTAAAGCTGCTCCTAAGAAAAGGTGTTCTAAGATTACCAGAAGTATCCCAAGCAGATAGATATTGACCTGTACTGCTCCAGAGAATCTGAGGGATATTTCAGGGGCTAGGTACAGGCTGCCTATTGTAAATTCTAAAATACCCATGTAATTCCAAAGCCTAAACCAAGTCTTTCTATTGTGCACAAACTGCACTGATAAATCATCCCCAGATGATTTGCAAATAGATTGGGAACTCTCATAGATGTAAGACTCCCCCTCACGTCCCCTTCCCCCAATAATTCTTGTATTAAAATCCATAAATTTACTGAAGACCTTAGAATGTCAGGAAAAAAATACAAACTTTCAAATAAAATCTGATATCTTCTAATTAAAATAAATAAATCTATAAATGCAATCCCTTGAAAAGCAATGAATAGGACTTTCAGTTTTACCTTCCCAGGATTCCAGTCCATGATTTCCACCCTACCCCCTACCCCCGAAATGTCAGCAACATATACATTAAGGAAAGTTTCCCAACTCTCTAACATTTACAGTACATTTGTCATTTTACTTTAAACAACAGATGTTTGAGAAATCACCTAATGATCTCGTCACATGTATTTAACAATTCACACTGTTAACACAGCATCATAGCCTTGATAATTCAAACAAACTGGCCTAGTAATGATCATTTCAGTAAATTTGTTGAAGACTCGCTAAATGATATATGAAATAGACAATGAACGATTTGACACTATTATCTACAGTAATTTTTCATAGCTTTTCATGATTAAAGATTACATTGCCACCACTGCCAAAAATATTTAAGATATTCTCATTCTAGATCCTAAACCTGAGAATAATTTTAATACAAAAATTTACCTTCTAAATTCTCTGTCTTAGAGAGACATGCATTATACAAATCAGCAGAACCTTGCCTTTCAAGAATTCATAAGTTCTACTACAATCCTTAATGACACAGATTTATAACCACATTTCATTACACATCTAGTTATTGAAGCTGACCCTTGATCTTCAGCACAGCTTTCCCCAGCCTCTGCTCATTTTCAATACTAATGACAAGCAATTAACATGTGGCGCCCACTGGCAAGAGGCTCAAAAAGCCTAAACAGGACAATTATGACTGCATAAGAGTAATCATACACTGATGGGAACAAGACATTCTTTTAGCAATTGTTCTATTCTCTTGTAATAAGCAATTATTTTAACACAGTCAAATTGGTTTGATAGTCTCCTGCACTAGTAACGGTAATTAGTGCATGTGTGAGGGGGGCTGAACATGTGATGAGAATGGGAGAAGAACAACTAACAAAGAAAGCATGGAGGAAGAGGACAGCAAGAAAGACGTGAAGACTGAGGATACGATGTAAGGAATGTGAAGAGGAGTTTGAAGACAAAGGGACTGAAACTCCAAGACCTAAGAACCTGTGCCATGGACTGGAAGGAACAGAAAAGAATCATGGCACCTCTGACCTGTCCAAATGGGAAAAGAAGTCACAGGTGAAGTGGAGTCTGCAGTCCAAGTTAAAAAACTTAACACCTTCTGTTGTGGTAAAAGTTATACCTCTCAAAATTAAAATCTGCCAATCATGCCTTCTAATTTAATCACAATGACATAATGAAAACAAGAAAAATAAGCAGTAATTAAGTTAGCAAGGTGAAATTTCCTACAGGGATAAATTCAAAGAAGATGAATATTGTGGTGCAAATTAGACCCCCCTCTCTCTTCCTTGCACTCTGTTGTTATTATTCTGACTGCTCCTAAAGGTACCAACCAAGACTGGTGCCCCATTGTACTAAGCATCAACACCCACAGAACAGAAGACTGATCTTACCCAGAAGGCTCCCTTAGAAGTTTGATTTCAACCCTGCTGTTATATAAATAATTTAAGGACTAGATCCTGTAAGTTGCTCTGCCCATGTGATGCTCCCTGCTGAAATCTCTGGCTCTGTATGGGTGCAGAGGTTCATTATGGTAGATCCATTTGCATTAGCTAGTCATAGGCTTATGTAATTTATGCACCAAGGAGCTGTGCAGCAGAACATTCCTTTAACATGTTTTGTGGAAACAACTTTGCCTGTGATCAGCGTGTCTGTGATTTTAAATGGAAAATTAGGTGAGAGGTACCCTTCCACTAAAGTTACTTTAGCAATGAACTTGAGTTAAAAACTTATTGTAGAAGCCCATTAGGAAGAAAATCTTAGCTTAAATAATTAACCTGAAAGCTCAGAAGAGCGACATACTCAGGCCCATAGCCAGACAAGGTAAGTCAGGGAAGCTTTTGGGCAGTGTAGGATGTAAAATTAATTAAATCAGAAAGAGGAGCTCCAGAGATCCACTACCCTGGAAAACTGAAATGCCAGTTACTAATGGAAGAACAGACACAAAATGTAGCAGATTATATTGACTAGCTTTTAGCTACGAAAATGTCATAGGTGTTGGGATTGTGACAAATAAGATTCCTATTCTTTTCCTCCTTTTAACCCCTTTTGCTCCCTGTCATCTGCCTTTTTCCTTTTCTCTTTTCCTTGTCCCTTTCCTATCCTCCTCTTTGCCTCCCTCCATCCTGCCACTTCTATCCCCTTTTCCTCTTCTTCCTTCTCCTCTATTATATTTTCCTCTTTCTGCTGTTTCACTAACTTTTTTCACTAGTTGCCTTCTCCTGGTTCTCCTCACCTCTCTTGTACTAGGATTTATATCTGCATGGCTTAAGCATACATTATCCATTAGAGTGCTGTGGTACATACAAACGTTGTGGGATAGCAAACACACCTGCAAACCTAACCTAGATTTGTACAGATTAATTACTTATAAGTAGTGCACCTTCTAGTGTCTAGATTTCTACCCTTTGCAACATGGTATGCCCCATATAACTACCACACTGAAATGCGTACCAGGTTTGGCAATTGAAAAGAAGACTTTAGTTCACACCACAGGAAGATCTAACTGTAAGCCTCCTTGGGGCATGGACTATCTGTTTTGTGTTTGTACAGCTCCACAACTGCGGGGCCAAGGTGCTACAGTAAAACAAATTAACAAAACAACAACTTTTAATTTAAATCTTTCATGGTTTGAAACCAGGCTGGTTTAGAAGCTACCATCCCACAGTTGAGACCATTAGTATTCGTTATTTATTAATTATTATTTCTATTACCAGTGTGCATAGCAGCTCTAGTCATGGGGAAGGACCCCAAGGTGCTGTACAAAAGGACGATCCCTGACCAAAAGACCTCTGAAAGGCTCCTAGTACCAGACCTAGACTGAACTTGTGGTAGAAAGCTGACAGCAGAATGTTTTCAATGATGGCCTCTCAACACAGAGATATTTCCATCTTTGCTTTGGCAAAGATTACATTTCTTGACCTTCAAGACATGCTGCAAAGTTGGCTTATTTACTCAAACTTTCCCTGAGTTTGTCTTCAATCCATTCATAGCACTTTTTGGAGGTTGAAGACTTGTTTTTAAGTTAATTTATTTCAGTCATTTTTTATTATGATTTCAGTGTAGTGTGTGTGATTATTATTTTCCAAATAATCAATACTGTCAACAATGGGAAGAATCTTATTATATGCTGCAGACCAAAAGTCTCTCCCCACTTTATAGATGGGTAAAATATATACATACCATTTTGGTGCTGTTCTATGAGATTACAACTTGGAGAAATATTTGGACATGTACTTTATTTTTAGATGGGACAGTTACTTAATATTGTACCATGTAGCAGAAAAGGTTCATAAAAGCAGAAAAAGAAACCTGCTGTCTAAAACCTGACTGCTTTTAACCAAGTATGGCTCCACACTTTGAGACCATAAAATTGAGAACATTGGTTTTCAAAAAATTACAAATCATTTATCAAGGATATGATGCATGAAGGGTATGGCTTGCAGTGTAATAAAATTTAAGCATTGGAAAGGCACAAGATAAGTCAATGCGATTAAGCCAAGATGTAAAGAGAATGAGAATGAAAAAGATCATTAGCGGCATAAAGAATTTAGTAAATAGGATGATTGGACAGATTTTCTGAAGAAGCTGAAGCCAGCAAAATCGAATAATTAGAGATTATTATTACAAATGAGTGTTAAAACAGTAAGAATCTTAACTAACAATGATTACTTCAAGTATACATTGAATATAGATTGTGAAACTAAAGATTGCTTCTCTTTTGAAACTGAAGAACTCTTGAAGTACATTTCTTATATCATTTGAAGTGCATGTCTAACTCAAATATTTATGGGTTTATAATTTAGGCAAAGACTGACTTTTTTATAAAATGATCTTCCAACAGTACAAGTTGTTTAATTTTCAGAGGCTATGGTACTCCAAGGTGATGCAGCTAAACCACTGTAGCAAAGCCAAAGTTCAGCATGCTATGTGAGCCAGCTGGTATCCAGAAACATAAGACACAGGGATTCCAGCATAAATTGGAGAACCATGTTATCAGCAGAATGGTCAGAATCTGGACTCAATTTGCAAGGTGCTCAGAAGCTCAGCTAAACCCCATTGTACACTTTTCAGGTGTTAACAGTGATACAAAGCATTACAAGCACCTGGAGTGGCTATTGGTGTGGCAGAGTTCCCACTGTCCTTCAACAAGAACACTTCTATACTAACAGTCCTTTCCTCTGTACCATCCAAGAGGTTTCCTAGCTCTGGGTATTATCGGTAATCTTTGCCAATAAGCTCTTCAGTGAAATGTGAATAGTCAACATGTTTTCATGCTCCTGCTGGCCTATTGAAGATGAGTACATCCTCTGCACAGCTCATTCATGATTTGGGTGAAAGGGTTCAAGCTGAAGAGTTTGCTGCAATGCAATCTTCTACCCAGTATGCCTTAAAGGCCAGGCATGGGGGAAGGTCATAAGGACATAAAAAAGGAGTGAGTCTTGGGGCTTGTAGGAGGAGGAGTGTAACTGTTGATGGCAGAAGGAGGTCTGCAAATAGGTTCTGGAACCTCAACACAAGCTCTAACCCAGGATAAATCTGAGTGAGTGCAGTTCAATGCAAAATGTCTCACTCAACTCTGCTGTAGTAATATTGGTGAATGACCTGTGCTTGGAATGACCATTTCCACATCTGCCGGGGGCTACCTTATACTTTCTGCTTCACATCTTTATCGTATCTCAGCAGCAAATAGCTTCACACTGAGGCCATTATGTGACACACCCTTGGCTCTTCTGTGTGTAGAACCTCCAGCAATCTGGCTTATTGCTGAAGAGGAATTAGGCCTATTACCCAGTGAGAACTGAATGCTCCTTATATAAAATGAGCAGGGAATTCAAGGTTCTTGTAATCCAGCACCAGTATTAGCCAAGACTCTGCATACAAGTACTTAAACATCACCCTCAGCTTTTCTTTTTTAGCCTCCTTCCTGATAAGAATGAAGAAGGGCCATTTCCTTTCTTATTTAGAAGTTAATCATTTATCCATGATAAAAGATTCCCCATGAGCAAACACATATTACTAACCTGGTGATAAAGGGCTCATGCTACATCCAATTTCTGATAGGCCTGTTGCCCTGATTGTGGCCTCTGTAGTTTATGTTATTTTTTCCTTATCTTTTAAATGGGACAAACTGTGTGAATAAGACTTCCAGGAGCAAAGGTTGCAGAATCAATCCTAAAGGGAATTTTAATTTTATGAATACTCATAATAAATTAGTAAGAGAAAGGCTTAGTCTCCCCTTCTGCTTCTCTTTCAAGTTTCAAAAGGTTATCCAAGTCAGTCTCTGAGATCATTCTTCTATATATAACTTTAAAGTGGAGATGTACCAAAATCTTAGACAGCCTGGGAATGTCCATCTCAAACTGGAACTTGGATAGGAGAAAAATATTTGCTTCCTTCTACTAGCAGCATAATTTCCCCCTCTCTCTTTAATACTATAATAGTATCAATATCCACAAAGATATAGTCAGTGATGTCCTAGCCCAGTTATAAAGAAGAATAATGGGAAAACTAATAGAGTGTTATGCCTCTTCATGTGATGTAAACTTATACAAAGCATGTGAGAAATATTATAGGGTTGAACATAAAGAGCATGAGGGTAGGGGCAAGAGAGAGATCATGGCCCAGATTCACCCCTGCATACAGATCTACAGGCTGCTCTGACATCACTAGGGGATTAGCCGGGCATGCAGTCAGCCTATGACTGGAGGAGCACAAAGGATCTTTAAAGCAAGCCATGCACCATTCACTCCTATGTGCTCTTTGGCTTCAGTTCAAGATCCAAGTTCATCTCTCTCCTAGCCACAGTCATTCATATTCTAGGCAGAAATAAATCAAAACAGTAGTTTATTATACTAATTATTAAAAGGTGGAAAGTCATGCTACAGGCAGGGATAAAAAATAGAATGTAGGAGTGTTTCCATTAAAGGTGATTTGGTTTGGGTGATATTGCTATTCTTGTTCTGAGTGTCTTCTCACATGTGTGGCTGTCACTATTCTGAGTATGATCATTTGAAATATATTGAAAGACAAATTGAGCCTGATTTGTATTTATGCGAAGACCCTTTTACTCTACCAGAGCAGTGTAAAGTGGGTGGAAATATAACTTATTCTGACTTTAAGGTTTTAGTGTAGCAGCCGTGTTAGTCTGTATTCCCAAAAAGAAAATGAGTACTTGTGTCACCTTAGAGACTAACAAATTTATTAGAGCATAAGCTTTCGTGAGCTACAGCTCATTTCATCAGATGCATCCGATGAAGTGAGCTGTAGCTCACGAAAGCTTATGCTCAAATAAATTTGTTAGTCTCTAGGGTGACACAAGTACTCCTTTTCTTTTTCTGACTTTAAGGTCCTTTACATTGCCAAAGTGGTGTAAAGTGACTTTATTGTAGGTAATATCAAGCCCATTGCACCTCTTGATTCATATTAGTAACAAAGTAACACATTTCAGCTTTGTGGCAATACTGTAGTTGGTACATATGACTCCTAAAGCAAAAGTAAAGGAGGGCCAGAAAAATTCTTTGAGGAGAAAATAGTCTGAGGGAGCTAAAAATATTTTGTAAGTGAAAGCAGGATGGAATTAAAAAGAAGAGACAGAAACATCCCTAGGGACCAAGGGCTTGTAAAGACCTATGGTATCTCAGCATGACCTATGGTTCATATTATAAATGTGAGATCTATTGATTTCGAGTGTAAATATCCATTCATCCATGGGTAGATTGCCTCCAATGGATGCAAACAAGGTCATCATATGTATTATGTGGAATATGCTGTTTATATTTATATGGACTTTTAGTTTGGGCTGCAGTCCAGCAACCCCAGATGTGGCATAGCCATATAGCTGAAGTATATATGTTGATTCTGCCCCGAGATCTGTGCATGAAGTACAAATCCACATTCACATCTCAACATGTCCTTACCCAAGTAGGGATCAGATAACTTCATGGCACCATCCCCTACACCCTGGACCTGGTTGAAGGCTATTGGTGTGGGTAAGTTGTTTAAATTGGGGTGGGTGAGGCTGGCTGAGGAGGATGTTCATTGGACTGCTTACAGCCAGAACTTGCCTAGTTAATGCATACCCAACCTGTAATAACTTTCCTGTGGATCCTCCCCACCAACCTCTGGGGAAAAGCAAGACTAAGGAAGTCCCGGCCTGCAGTTCAGCACTGAAGCCATACTACCAGGATAATGGGGAGGCTGCTGGGTGTGAACACCACTGCAGAACCTCAAGTGGTAGCCTCCAGTAGATCTGCTGGAATATGCCAGATTCCAGGGCACCAAACACCACCGCCTTCTATAAGAATCTTCACTAGGAGATTACTGCGGAGTTTCTCTCTTACGTCCCTCTCGAGCTTTAAGCATGGAAGGTTAAAGGTTAAATCTGGATGGTTTTGTATACCTTTCTCCTTCTGTTATGTAAGTGAGAATTTTTTGAAACTCATTACAAAATTCATCTGGGACTCTGAATCTGACGTACATCAAGTTTTAGTGCTCAGATTTTTTTTCCCCCCAAACCAAATTATAAACCACAAAAAACAAGTCTTATAATGAAAATGTTAAGTGACCTTCTACTAAAGCAGCATCATTGGATTCTGCTATAATTTAATTGTCATTGTGAATCAGAATTGGGTTTAATTTGGTTTTCCTAATTATACTGTATTCTGACCATTTTATAGCTCACTATGTATGGAATAGCCAAGTTCAAGATACATTTTAAAATGATACCTTTCTAGTAGAATCATCTTTTCGCTTAACACATTTCTTGATTCATTCTGTCATTGTGCGAGAAGCTGTCAAGATTTGCACTTTGCTAGATAAAACCTTTAACGCTCCTTAAAAGAGGTCAGAATTTTTGAGTCAAGAGGGAGGGATTTACATTCCACTGCTACAGAAGATATGAGTGAAATAAATTTAGCGAGAGTGAAATGGGTCATGTATTTTTCCATGCACTCACTAGAAGAGGAGATTAGTAAAATACTTTACCTTTGAGATTTTGCCAACACATGAGATGCAGTAACAACAATTAGATTAAATTAAACAATTAAAGACTTAAATTCTATCTGTCCTATGGAAATTTTCATTAGATTTTTTTTAATTCATTGAATTCTTTCAATAGAGACACTTTCTTTTTTCAGGACACACACGGAACTTTAAGTCTTCAGATTTGTGTCTTGTTGGGATTAAATGGATCTCACCTAGATTCTGTGCCTTTAATTAAAACAGCTTTTTAAAAAAAATTGCAAGATAACTGCAAACAATATAAATGACAACAATTGTCAGAATTTCAATTGTCACCAATTCTACAATGCTCTTCGCTGCACTCTGCGCGACTTGGCATGGGTCTGGAGGTCGATCAGCATCATTCCAATTGCACAATCAGGCCTTACATTTTGAACCCATTTTAGATGATTTACAATCACTTTATCCTGCCAGAAGATTTATAACTGGCATTTTAATTCATCAATGTTTCTACTTCCACATGAAAAAAAAATCTATACACTCTACAGAGACTCTTTTCAAGATGCTAAGTAATAATTTTGATGATTTAGTCTTCATATACTTATGGATCAATTTACTTTTTCCCCTAGTTCTGTGCCTCATTCCTTTGATAGATTATTGAAAGAGTATATATAGATTTTGAACCGCCCTTGATTCTTTAGAAAAGAAAGAAATGCAGGTGATACTGCTTGCCATATCTGCCAGTTTGATTAAACAACTTTCTCCCTGACACTGAAAGGTCAGCTTCTGTAGGCTATTTCCCTTCCTGAGATTTCCCAAAACATCTTTTAGGCTTCCTGTGAGCTCTTTATTAAGAAAGTTATTATTTCATTAGTTACTAGGAGGGAAAACCCAACATGAATAATTTCCAAAATCATTTAGGAATGAATTAGAGTCCTGGAGCAGAACAGGGGATCTAGACAAAAGAATCCAGTATGCCATTAGCATTGTATCCTCCAGTTTGGTTCCTTAACTCTTCAAGACTGCCCTTAACTCAGACAAGGTGGGTGAGGCAATATCTTTTGTTGGACCAAATTATATTGGCGAGAGGGAAGTTTTCAAGCTTACATAGAGCTCTTCTTCAGATCCAAAAAAGAGATATTACGTCAGCCACCTGGTCTCTCTAATATCCTGGGACCTACACAGCTATAACACTCTTAAACCTGGCATTCAGTGTTCAGACAGGTGTGCAGATACTGCATCAGTGAAGAGCAAAGTGAGCGGGCTACCGGTGAGACCAGCAAAGTCTAATGTTCCTTTGACGATACTTCTGCTTTTCACAGATAAAAGGACTGATTTTGCAATTGTCAATTTCCACAGGGAGTACTAGATCCAGGATCAAATGTTGGGTAGTGGAAGATTAATAGTATGGTATTGGGAACTAGGCCTTTAAGGGCTGAGCTTCCCAGTGTGTCTAGCAGGGTCACTATGAAGCTCTTGTGCACAATCAGTTAGAACTGGGCACACAGTAAAACAGATCTCTTGCATGCATCTTAAACACTGAGTCATCACTGCAGCCAGAGCCTTAAAAACCCTGTAAGTGAAGTTTTCTGCTCAAGACATAATTCCCTTTCTTATAAATACACATACTGTGTTCATCCAAATAAAACAATCTTCTGGATTAGGTAACCTTACTGGAAATACAGTTCTCTGGATATTAAAACTACAGTGTGCCATCAGGCTTCTGGGACTTTTGATTATAGATTTGAAGAGCTTTCTGCTGGAGAGGAATTAATCAGTTCTCAGAAACGAATTAGGTTTCATCGATTGATTCAGAAACATATGGCACAATGTCACATATTACAAGAAATGCCGAATCCGTAAAAACCTTAGAAGCTAATAAAACATGAAGATGGGGATGGGAAATACAAAACAAGACAAGGAGTGGAAAGGACAGGGAGTACAAAAACTGAAAATAAAACTTGAGGGATTGCCAACAGATGGGAATTCATGACAAAAGAGTGGCATTCATGTCATAGAATCAGAGATGATTAGGGTTGGAAGAGAACTCAGGAGGTAATCTAGTCCAACCCCCTGCTCAAAGCAGGACCAACCCCAACTAAATCATCCCAGCCAGGGCTTTGTCAAGCCGGGCCTTAAAAATCTCTAAGGATGGAGATCCACCACCTCTCTAGTTAACCCATTCCAGTGCTTCACCACCCTCCTAGTGAAATAGTGTTTCCTAATATCCAACCTAAACCTCCCCAACTGCAACTTGAAACCATTGCTCCTTGTTTGGTCATCTGCCACCATTGAGAACAGCCTAGCTCCATCATCTTTGGAATCGACCTTCAGGTAGTTGAAGGCTGTTATCAAATCCCCTCTCGCTCTTCTCTTCCGCAGACTAAATAAGCCCAGTTCCCTTGTCCTCTCCTCATAAGTCCACATGCCCCATCCCCCTAATCATATTTGTTGCCCTCTGCTGGACTCTCTCCAATTTGTCCACATACTTTCTGTAATGGGGGGCCCAAAACTGACGCAATACTCCAGATGTGGCCTCACCAGAGCTTAATAGAGAGGAATAATCACTTCCCTCAATCTGCTGGCAATGCAGACTGAGGTGAGGCTGACTGGTCTGTAGTTCCCCAGATTATCTTTCTTCCCTTTTTTAAAGATTGGCACTATATTTGCCTTTTCCCAATCATCTGGGACCTTGCCTGATCGCCATGAGTTTTCAAAGATAATGGCCAATGGCTCTGTAATCACATCAGCCAACTCCCTCAGCCCCATAGACTTGTGCATGTCCAGCTTTTCTAAATAGTCCTTAACCTGTTCTTTCACCACTGTCGCTTCTTACCCCTGCCAAATCAATGGGCCATTTGATCACCTCTTTCCCCACTTCATACAAATGCACTTGGGCCATCAAGACTTGCTTTGCCTTTCAATTAATTTGGTTTTGCAGAACTCTCTATGATTTTGCTGACTTAACTGCAGTTATTTCAGTCTATCTTTGTATAGGGCTCTCTTGTACCATTTAGGAAGAGTCCTTGTTGAGGACCTGCACAACCACACATCCAGGAAGGTCAGAGAGATGAATGCCTTCAGGATCTCCCATTGACAACAGCCATCATGTCACTCTTAAGAGGGTGGGATATGTGCTCTCTGCTGCAGCTGCATGGGCCATGACTCCACCTCCTCTTTTTTGTGGCTAGTACTATTAACAGTACTTGTGGTGTGCATGCCTTGCCTTGAGTTGTGCCCAAACAACTGTGATTGTATTGAGTCCCTAATATTTGCATTCCAGGCACTGGGAGATGCTCTTTGCGCCTCGCTGCTTCTGCACCTATACAAGATCCAGGAACAATCAGTTGCAAAGATATGAGGGCTTACCCTCATACATGTATTTTATATTACTGCATATACTATTCAGTTTTGTGCCTTTAAGCATATTAGCAATCACTGCTACTTTGCTGGTTGCTATGGGAAACAAGACTGAGTATCTGTTTACCTTGGACCAGACTCTTAAGTCCACTTTAAGTCATGTAAGTGATCTGCAAAGGAGAATTCCCATTGTGCAGGGAGAGTCTCTGAGGGTGCAGGCAGTATACTCGCCATTAGGCCAGATGTTTCTCAAAACAAAGAGTTAGAAGGGAGTATGTATAGGTGAGTTTGGCTGTGTGTCAAGTCCAGGGCAGGAGCTGGAGAGTGCATGGTGGAGCTGAACTCAGCTATGCCTCATCCTCCACTGGTTCTTCCTGGACAATATTTGGAACTCAGAATTTAGCTATTAAAATATGAGTGAAAAATCATATATAGCACAGTACTAAATCTTAAGACTTAAAATTTGTTTTTTTCTAAACCAAATATATTCAAATGTATCAAAGTCATTTGTCCTTATTTAGTGATAAAATCATGGCTAGTTTGACAAACAAGCCTTGAGAGCAAGATCTAAGCAGCCACAGCAGAAAAAAATGTATTCCCTTGAGAAAACGAAACACTGCTTTATCATTCACGGATAACTCAAAAAACAGCTAAAAGGAATTTTACCAAATTTTCTGTAAAAATTATTTTCTAAAAATCAAGAAATTTCAATACAAGCATGTTTCTGCTCTAGAAAGTCATATTTACTAGATAAGATGATGACAAAGAAAAGTAAGAAAGGGGGCCTCATGGTTAAAATACTGGACTGGGACTCAGAAGATCAGGATTCAATATGTGTCTCTACCACTGACTCCCTGTCTGACCTCAGACAAATGATTTAATCTGCACCTCAGTCCCCCAGTTCTGAAAGGGGGATAATACATTTCTACTTAGGGTCCTGGGGATAAATTAATATGAGTTTCTAGATACTATAGCAATGGTCACCATATGAAAACCTAGCTATGCTTACTTCGTGAACTAATTATAATGTTGCAAATGGAAAGTTATAAGATAGCCCATTAGGTTGCCCTTACTGCCAGCTATTTGTTAGCTAATCATCCATTTTACATTTATTCTCATATACCACAAATTCCCCTTTTTTCTGGTTCTATAGAATCTCATGTTGATCTCACACTTGATCCTGAGTTGTTCCTATCAAATGAACCTAGTCATAATAAAGAACAATTTGAATACCTGTCTTCGATTATACCCATAATTTTCCCCCACAAGTTTTTGCACATGCAAAATTTTGGATTTATTGCTTGACATATGACAATTTGCACATGCAAATGTACATTACATGCCCAAAAACTAAGATAGGAATAATACTTCACTGAATAAATCTGAATTTGCCATTTCAGAGTCTGGTTTCAGTTAGTTTTCAAAATACAGTCCTAAATGGGGCTATAAAGGTCCTAAAAGATTGCAGTGCACATTAAACTAGTTGTATCAGTGGACATAACTTATGACATATGTCAGGGTTCCCTCCCCACTCTGAAATCTAGGGTACAGATGAAATCTAGGGGTTACAGTAGATGAGAAGCTGGATATAAGTCAACAGTGTGCCATTGTTGCCAAGAAGGCCAATGGTATTTTGGGATGTATAAGTAGGGGCATTGCCAGCAGATCGAGGGATGTGATCATTCCCCTCTATTCGACATTGGTGAGGCCACATCTGGAGTACTGTGTCCAGTTTTGGGCCCCACACTACAAGAAGGAGGTGGAAAAAATGGAAAACATCCAGCGGAGGGCAATAAAAATGATTAGGGGACTGGAACACATGACTTATGAGGAGAGGCTGAGGGAACTGAGATTGTTTAGTCTGTGGAAGAGAAGAATGAGAGGGGTTTTGATAGCTGCTTTCAACTACCTGAAAGGGGGTTCCAAAGAGGATGGATCTAGACTGTTCTCAGTGGTAGCAGATGACAGAACAAGGAGTAATGGTCTCAAGTTGAAGTGAGGGAGGTTTAGGTTGGATATTAGGAAAAACTTTTTCACTAGGAGGGTGATGAAACACTGGAATGCGTTACCTAGGAAGGTGGTGGAATCTCCTTCCTTAGAAGTTTTTTAAGGTCAGGCTTGACAAAGCCCTGGCTGGGATGATTTAGTTGGGGATTCGTCCTGCTTTGAGCAGGGGGTTGGACTAGATGACCTCCTGAGGTCCCTTCCAACCCTAATATTCTATGATTCTATGACCCGCATGAAAGACCCCCTAAGCTTATCTCTACCATATTAGGTTAAAAACTTCCCCAAAGCACAAATTCTTTCTTGTCCTTGGAATGGTATCGCTGCCACCACCAAGTGAGTTAGACAAAGATTTATGAAAAAGGACCACTTGGAGTTCCTGTTTCCCCAAAATATCCCCCCAAACCCCTTTGCCACCTTTCCTGGGGAGGCTTGAGAGTAAACAAGGTTAGCACATACCAGCATCTTGGGTTTTTAGGACACTAAAAACCAACCAGATTCTTAAAAGCAGAACTTTATTATAAAGAAAAAGTAAAAGAAGCACCTCTGTAAAATCAGGATGGAAGGTAATTTTACAGGGTAATCAGATTCAAAACACAGAGGATTCCCCTCTTGACAAAACTTTTTTTAAAAAAACAAACAAACAAAAATACAGGAATAAACCTCCCTCTTAGCCTAGGGAAAATTCACAAGCTAAAACAAAAGATAATCTAACGCCTTTCCTTCCTATTACTTACAATTTGTAATTTTAGATGCTTAGTTCAGGTATGGCTTTAGGAGATGTATTTTCCCTGCCCTGGTTCCTTGCTGTCCCGGAGAGAACACCAGGAAGCACAAAACAAAAACCTTCCCCACAGATTTGAAAGTATCTTCTCCCCTTATTGGTTCTTTTGGTCAGGTGCCAACAAGGTTATCTGAGCTTCTTAGCCCTTTACAGGTAAAGGAGGGATTTTATGCTACCCTTAGCTGTATGTTTATGACAACATATTTATTGCCTGCACTGTCTCATTAATACATCATGGCAATAGTGAGTTAGAGTTTCATGGTGTCTTATGTTGGTTTTTAGTTTGTTAAATGAGTGCAATTGTTCTTTTCAATTCAAGGGCCACCTCTGTCACAACAAATAGCATTATGTTTAGCATGTTAAATTGTAGCTTACTCCATTTTGCACTCTTTGTGGAAACACTGGCAGTTTCCATTAGATAAACATGATAAAACATTAGGAAAGACAGTATTTACCTGACCCAGTTAGCTCTGTTCTTCTGTTATCCAGATGACTGAATCCTTTTGATACGGTTTATAATGTATTGTTTAAAGTTAAAGGCCTTTTTTATTGCTTTTCAGAGAGTTAGTGACTGTTCTAACTTCTTATTTAAAAGGCATCTCAAAAAAGTTTATTTGGGAAGAACATGACTCCAGAGATGTTATCCAACTATAAATATTATGGAAGCAGGATTTATCTAGTCCCAATTTCTGTTCTTCCCCAGAATATTTACAGGTATAAAATAATCCCTGTATTTCTGTATTTTATGAGTTAATCTAATGGAATTTTGTTAGATTATAATAAGGAAAGGAAGATAAATTCCTTTTCTAGTCACAGTCATGAAACAATGGTAAAGAATCACAGAAGGTCTGCTTTCTTGTAACGCTGAAGAAGGAATTTTACTATACTAAGGTAAAATATTATCTCATTAGGTCACTGATTCAAACCAAGCACTAGGTTGGTAGTGTCCAAAATTTATTCCTGACTGTTGGCAGTTCAATGACTTTTGTGAAAGGACACAGTGCCATTTCCTAGATGCAGGTTTACACATTTAAAAAATCCACTGTCATCAACATTAATAGATTTTCTTAGCAGAGAAGCCAAGGTTCAGATCAGTGGAATGCAGAGTCATACCAACAACGTCAGTAGACATAACAAGGCAATCAGGTTTATTATTATCTTGAACAAGATCCACTGGAAGTTTGAATATGAAATGAGTCTTTGCATACTCTGGTCTGACTCCTTTGAGTCAGCTGTTGAAAAGGCCAAATTCTGTTTTTACTGTTATGAGTGGGAATTTACAGTGATGCTAATCAACTTTTGACAGAATATACTTATACTGCTGGAATTTAAAATAACCAAATAGAATTTCCCATGGCAATTTTTTTAACACATCTACCTATGAATCCATAATAAAAATCTGCTAAAATGTCAAAGGAAAAGTTCTTAAAGACTGAAATTGTTATCTTCAGACATTATATGAATATTTTCTCCATGGCTCAGTAACATGCAAGATCATAATAGATCTTTCTTAAATACATTGATTTATGCACTACAGCATATAACACTTACTGCCCTCAGAGGAACTGTATATCATTGAGCTCACTGCACAAGAACACTGGCATTGCTCATCAGATATCCTTATAAAATTGCTGGTGCAAAATAGTTATACAGAGAAATTAATTAGATTGTTTATGTTGGGGAAAAAGTCTAAGTGATTGCATGGTTACCTGGAAAAAAAATCTTTGGCTCAATACTGACAGATTTCAATAAAAGTTCAGGGCATTTCTAAAAGGGCAAGCTCAACTACACAGGGTCAAGTTTAAGAACACGATTCAGCATTTTTTAACTTTGAAATATGTGGGATTGCTCATGTTTAAGGTTAATCACTTAAATGCTTTGTTGGCTCAGTGCCTAAACAATTACACTTTTTAAAGCATGGGATTACAATAAAATAAGATAAAATAAAATAAAATAAAATAAAATCAGTAACTTTTTAGGGGATGGGGGGAGGAAAGGATTGAACACTTTTGTAACCCAAAAGACTAGACAAGCTAATAAAAAAAGAATTAAAATTCCTCTGAGATGAGTCTGACCTTGCAAGCCAAGCTTCAACTAAAAGTTTTATGACCAAATTATAAACCACCAAATCCAAGATTTATAATGGAAATGTTGAGTGACTCCACACTAAAGCAGCAGCAGATGATTCTGCTATAAAATTGTCTTAGTGATTTAGAAATACGGCTTAATTTGGTTTTCTCAACATCTACAGTACATCAGAGTGAAGGATCCAGCTTTTTGTTTTCTACCACTTTAGTGGAATATTTGGAATGAGATTGTCATAACCTGTAGCTTTCCCACACTGGGAGCAGACTTGGAAATCAAGTATGAGAATCACAATTCTTCACCTAGCACAGGCCTATACATTTGCTACTGGCCAATACTACTATGAACTTTGTTCCACTTCTATGCTAGGTCTGCTAAAATGGCTGGTATATTGGGGGTGGGTGGAACCAAGACTACATCTGTTCCCCAACACAGCTTGCACAATGGGGGAGATAAATAGTCTCTACAAATCCTGCTCTTCCACCATGCACTGAATATAAACACAGGGAAGCTGCACAGTGGACTAAGAGTGGACCTTAGAATCCCTTATACCCATGTGCACCCACCTATCTAACAATCTTACCCTTAATTCATATTTTTCTTGACTCTTTGTATATCTGTAAGTACTATTTCTTGGTATAAAATACAAAACTGGATGACTCAGACTTATGAGTTGTATAGACTTTGCCAGCATTTTGGAAAGTGTCCCGTTAATAAAAAATGACAGCTGCATATTATTGACTAGATGAAGGTTTTTGTGCCTTTATTTTTCATTTTATTTTACCAATATCTATGCAGATGAAATGTAAAATATTCAGTGGGAGGGAGACTTTTTCTGCCTCCTTTCCAGTTGCTGATCAAGAAGTTAGAATGAATTATTGCTGGCAGCTTATTCAGAATTTTGAATAATTTAAATATCCCTCTATTCCAGTCCCTAACATCTACGTAAATTGGTAATGCAATATTTTAACAAAAAGTAGTGTTAGCAAATAAAATACAAGTTTAAAAAAATCTGACCCAAACAGTAACATGTAAAGTGAAATGAGTCAACAGTCATTTCAGCAATGAGTTTATAATTAATCTAGTATTTACTTTGTAGTTTTCATGCAACTTGTCAAAAATGTTCCCAACAAAACAGGGCTTCATCAGAAAATGACAATTAATTGAACCTCAAATTGTTTCACAGAAATGTGTGTGGTTTGATGAACTTCTGACAAGCCACAGGGAGGGTTCTGATTGAACCCTGCCTGATTTCCTACCAGCTCACCTGGCAGGCTACTAGGTAGCCTGGGCTTCCTGGGTATGTGACAGCCTCACTGTGCAGACTCTCTCTAGATCAAAGGCCCAGGGACTTCCAAATTCTCAGACAGGGAGCCAGGATGGGGGTTCTCAGGGCTTCTTGAATCTCTGTTCCCTGGAGACACATCCAGCTTCCCCTGACTATAGGGAACTCCCTGGTCTACTCCTGGGGTGTTGAGGATAGCTCAGGGAACTCAGAGGGGGTGAGACCTGGTACCTGCTAGCCAGCTATTGATGCCGTAGCTGAGTTCAGAAGCCTGCAGCTTGTCATCAGCTCGGAAATCTTGAGAGTCTAAGCAGGTCTTAAGAAGGAGGAGAACATGGTTCCACTTCTGCTAAAAACAGGTACACTTTGAATAAATCTGGGAAACCAGGAACAGCGTAATGTCTAGTAAGAACATAAGTTTGTAGTCTGCTGCAAGCAGATTCCCTGCAGAGACTGGGCAGCAATAGATTTTGACACCTTTTTTAATTGCTTCTCCTTGCTGAGCTTCACCTCAATGTTGTCTATGGAGGAAAATAAGGAGAACATTAAAGAAAACATAAATCTTGCAAGGAAAAGAACAGATGATCTTTGAAGTGTAACTAATTAGAAAACAAGGAGTTATTGTGGAAGATGCCAGAATTCCATATATACTATGGTCCCTACACTCTGTGTGTGTGTGTGCGTTCTTCACAAATGATTTCACCAACTAAAATGAAGGGAATGCATGTCTTGGAACTAGTGTTTTGTCCCTATCCATAAAGGAGAAGAAGAATGTTTTTGATTCAGTTTGTTTACCTTTCCAGTAAGCACATGAATGTAAAGTTTTTACAAATTCTATTTTTGCCAAATTATCTGTTTCGTAAAAATAACATCTGTACTGGATATTCATTGAATCCAATTATAAAGTGAGATTTTGGCTACTGATATTATGTATGACAGTTCTTTTACACCATCTGTGTATATCTGTAGATATATTGCTTCTTTGTATGGGATTATGAAGACATTTAAAGAAATGTTTTATTTGATTCCAATGTAGCATAGCCAAAATGGTAGCAATCACAAAACATTTGAAGGCTCCAGAACTGAATTGTTTTCAAGGGAGTTCTTCCCCTGCAGGGACCACTGAACAATGCCAATTTCCTGTTGAGATATTTCCTTCCTGAAGGCAGGGTGAATATTAAGGATACATGGGTGTAGTTAAGATGGCATAAGTGTTTCCATTCTAATTGCCCACTTTGTGTACATTTCCAAAATGTTCTTGACAGGTTGCAGTTTGCCAAGTCTAATCTTTCCTACATCTGATTTTTTTTTCTAATGTTTTAACAAAACTAGTTCCATCACTTTGCAGTAAAACGAGGGGAAAAAGCTTTTCCCATTATGAAAAAACTTTTCCCTTTAAGAAGAAATTCTAGAGCTAAAACATTGAGGGTTTGAAAGCTAAAATTTAGCATAAAAATAGTCCTCCGATATTGCTGAGTGTTCTGGTGAAAACTAGTTTCCATTTGACCCATTAATGACCATGTGAAAAAAAAATCACAAGCTGAAAATGTACTTTACTTTTGTACATAAATTTCTCACCAATTTTATATCTCAGCTGGTATAAATTGGTGTAGCTCCATTGAAGTCAATTGACACTAGCCAAGGACCTGACCCTCGACTTGTAAACTGGGCAAGTGAAGAAAGCTTCTATGTGCAAGAAAGCATTGCTGACACAGAATTTCTGTTCACTGCAGAGTTACTTTAAGCATAACCCTTAACTTAAACCCAATTGACACAAAAATGACTTGCCCTGCACCTTTAAGTGTGTGCGTGGGTGGTGGGAGGTTGGCTGGCTGGCCAAGTTAAAGGAACAATGCTTTATGCCTGGTGGAGTGGTGGGAAGATGAAAACTGCTGCAAAAAAAGGGTCAGCATTGTCGCTGACTCATCCTCTGGGAATGCAGGGCTTAAAAGGGGCATCTCAGCACCTAAAGCCTACCTTTTTACGCGGACCAAGGCTGAAGCCTTGGTAAGGTCCCGGCAACAGATTTGCTTGAGGGATCTGGATGGAAAAAGAGAAGGAGCTGGAAAAAGTAATTATTTTATTTCATAAACATGGGGTTACCTGCACTGTACACTGTTTTCTACTGGGTAGTCCCAGACATCTAATAATAAAGTTGCGGCTCGATTAAACCCATGTCAATATGTCTCCTGTCCTTCTTTTGGCATAGCCAGAGAAAGTCCCTAACTTGAATATGGTGGCACTTGAGTTGTCTGGCCCATCAGGTGATATAGGCTAAGTTTTCGATAGCAAAACCCAGCAACTGCTTATAATCACTCTGTACAGCTCAAATATTTTTCAGTGTGACTGCTCTCATTGAAATGGAGTTAACTTGAAATAACTGTAAAGTGAAGATATAGCCTTAGCTACACAGTGAAAAACTTGGTAATATATGAAAGGAATGAGTTGGGCTTCCTGCAGTGCTCAGAATGTGCATTGGATAGGTCATTCTGGTAATGTATACCCCAATTAGTTTCACATAATAGGAAATTCAACATTCTCTGGACTAGTTCACTCACTTAGGGTACATCTACATTTTGAGCTGGAAAAGATATACCCATGCTAGTGCTCTAAAAATCAGCCAGGATGGCAAGAGGGGCTAGCTGCCCTGAATACAATCTCATCTGTGATGCTAGGCATGTATTTAAATGGCTAACCCTCCAGCCTTTCACAGCACTGCAGCTATATTGTACTTTTAGCACACCAGCTTGATCACACCTAGTACAGTTATGTCTTAATCTGAAATGTACATCTCCAGCTCCTAGTGCAGATGTACCCTAACTGTGGATAAATTCTGTAGACTAGACCAGGCATAATTGGGATATGTTTATTGGTACACTTGAGCTGCTTTCCATCATTCCAGTGACACAAAGCAATTTCTGCATAAGGTTTTCTCATGTCCTTTATTTTTTTGGAATGGACTGAAGTCAGCGGGAAGTACTGGCAGTGTAAGGAAGGCAAGAGTGCAAGGCACTGGCAGTGCAAGGAAGGCACGCCCATAGTAAAGGGGGGAAAATTATGCTACTTGGTGTGAATTACAAGTCTTTCTGTCTCCTCATTTGTGAAGAGTGACATCATGATCTATGACTGAAGCCATTTGACTTCTGAAGGCAATGTGTCAACCGCCATCTGTGAAAATATGCTGATTTCACCCAGAGGGGATTTGATTGTCCCTCAAATACAATATCTCTCTGTTGACTATTCAGTGTTTTCCATACCAATCTTAAATCTTTTGAAAAGGTTCACAGTCTCCTTACAATTCCAAATTACCTTTAGTTTAAGTTGCTTTGGGAGTTTGTCTATTTGTGAAAAATCTATTTATCACTTCATCTTGCTTTCAGACTGTACCATTAATTGTTTTTATGCTTGAGAGCCGTGTTGATTGAACTTTGTTCTATTTTCTAAAAACAGTGAAAGTTTCTCATTATTATTTTTTTCTACACTCCTACCCTCATTTTCTCTTATTGTCAACTTCTATGTTTGACTCTGACTGTTGAAAACTGAATCTTCTCCAAATTTAAGTGATTTTTTTTCTGCAAATCAGAGACTCAGTAGATTGCTGTGACACTTCTCGGGCCTTTCAGTGGGAGTTTGATGGCACAATGAATGCGGGATCAAAACCTTATGGCTGTACATTTTTAGAAGCTATGTGAAACTTTTATAATGAAATCCAAAACTGGAGAAACTTGCTTAGTTTCAGATTTCATTAGAAACTGCAAAGTGAGTTTAGGTTCATCAAGGTTCAAGACTCTTCAGCAAACCTGGAATGGAGCTTCAAGTGGACCTAGCCAATTTGCAGTTCCTATAATCTGTCTAATTTGGAGCTTGTGCTCTGAAAGGAATGCAAGTACAATAAATATGTACTGCAGTACTCAGACAATATGGAAAATGAACAGTTTCATAAAACTTTTATTACATGCTTTGTAATAAGTAATGCTTTTTCTTTTGCCGAGAAAATGGATATATCGATTGTTTTTTTTTTCCTGTTGTGTTATGGAGAGGTAGTAGCTTCCTTCAGTTATAAGCCCAATTTATATTGGAAAGAAGTTGTCATGTTATTGTGAAGTAATACTCATCTTCACAGTGTAAGACTGATTTTGTATTTGTTTCTAAAATTTTCAAAAGGCCATTTTCAAATGAAGCTTTGCCTGTACTGTCTTTGGCCACAAGATTTTTTTTTTAAACCCTCAAATTTGAAGTGATTCAGACAAGCCATTTTAGATATAAGGATCTTAGACAAACTAGGTGTTAGAGTATTTTCAAATACTCTAACTTTATTGTTCCATGGGATTGGGTAAGCTGTTGAGACAATCCAATTTGATAGCTCCAGATTGTCTTGTGACAGCTTCTCAGTGAGCGTCATTCAAATACATCACAGTAACATTGCTTTGGTTAAGGGTAGAGCTGAGTTTAGTACATAATACAAAATAGAACTCTTAATACAAAATAAAGGTCACAATACAAAATGTAGTTCACAATTTGACCCAGACATATTCTCCTTTTATTAAATGAACAAATCATACTTGCTGAGCCTCCAAGTTTCCTCATGCTCAATTTTTCTCCCCTTATTTGTCCATCTTCCATGTCCTACGACAAATATAACCTATATTTCATTATAGTTAGAGATTTCAATCAGCTGTTAACTACTCTGTTCTACACTCTTTATTACTTCTGTAAAGCATCATTAAACAATGTGGCTTTGATTCAGTAATCTCTTATGGCGGCAGTGCATGGACAAGCATGGTTGGAGCTGTTCCAAAACATTCACATAGGACACTTATTGTATCTCTGTGCAAATATTTGGAAAATGTATGTTCCCAAGAGTCTCTTCTTTTACTAGCTTTCTTGTTGCACTATTTTTAGTACCACCAAGTGTGTCTACATGGGGACACATCCATCCATCCACACTTGAAGAAACATCTCAAAGATCTGGGCATTGCTTATTTTGCTTGGACAACAGCCCTTGAAAAAAAAGAAAAGGAGTACTTGTGGCACTTTAGAGACTAACAGATTTATTTGAGCATAAGCTTTCGTGAGCTACAGCTCATTTCATCAGATGCATTCAGTGGAAAATACAGTGGTATCACAATTCCCTTTGGCCTACAGCACCCCTTGCTATTTGCTTTTTGGAAGACAAGAAAAGAAAAGAAAAGAAAAGAAAAGAAAAGAAAAGAAAAGAAAAGAAAAGAAAAGAAAAGAAAAGAAAAGAAAAGAAAAGAAAAGAAAAGCGAGACATTTATTTGAAGTCAAACTTCCTCCTTTATTCCTTCAAAAAAAGCTTACATTTTCTTAAATCAATAAATTTATCTGATTGCACTATGGGAGCTTATTTTGCATTCAGTTATTTTGATAGTTTGATATACTTGCATCATTTTGATATTTATGTAAAGTTACATGTCATTGTAGTAGCTATCTTATGATTAACATTATTAGAGTGCAGAGTATGTCTGTACTCTGTAAATATAAATTGGAAAGATTTTATTTCCAATGTTTTTTATTCTCCCCAAAGTATATAGAAAAATTGCCAAGGGAAATTTGTAACAGATAAATAATCATAATTCAGGACATAACAAAAGCCTATGCAAACATAGATGTAGTTTATTTTTTTCAGATAAGTTTTTTCTGCTGTCCAAATTTTAAAAAAAAGAAAGAAAAAGCTTTCCTCAGTCAATTCTCTGACATTTAAGATGAGATATTTTAGAAGTTGAGAAAGACAAAAATTTCTAAATTACTAGGTTTTCACAAGCTATTAGTCAATCTCTAGTAGAACACATGCTATTTCATTAAAATAGCATATATAATCTATCAGAAGCCTACATTTAAAAAAAACCCAAAAACTAGTGACTTTGGGTATTCAACTTTAATCATAAAAGGGTTTCAGTTTCAGCTGTGGGTGCTCAGCACTTTCTACAAATCCTTAGGGATGTGTAATTTAACACCCAAAACAGGAGGCGTCCTAAAATTAGTCCTTTTTGAAAATCTAGGTCTGCATTTACTACCAGTGTTCCAAGATCCTTGGCACTGAATTCCAGTATTAGACACCAAATTATCCATAGGTAGCATTAAGGGGTAAAATCCTGGCCATGCTGGAGTCACTGGGAATTTTGCCATTGACTCAGAATACATACATGGTTATAGAAAGGTGGAAACACCACCTCAGACAGGATAAGAAGAAACCTACCCCCCATCTATATATCAAAACAATCAATTCTTGGTTTTCTTTTCTTTTTGTGTGCACATACACAAATATAAAAACAAGCATACAATATAATAATTGACCTTTAGAAAAGTTTGATACTCATCACTATTCTTTTATTTTTATATGGCTCTGGCTTCTGGAGCCAGAAACAGACGTGCTGCAATGCTATAAAATTGTCATGAAAACGATGTCACGGGCTGCCTTTCTGAAATATATGGTATACAGTGGAAATGTGGTTAAAAAAAACCCCTCAAGATTTTCAGGTCAGTTTTGTAGACCAAAGATATTTGGATAAGGTTTGATTACACATGCAAACTTTTGGGAGCTTCAATCAACCAAACCAAACCAAAATTTGCCCATCACAAGGAAATTCCTGACTGAATGATTCATGTGACAATACAATAGGAGTTCTCCACTTCTACCAAAAAAACTGTGGTTTCCAACTGTGACTTAAATACATTACTCATATTTATAATACCGATAGTGACTACACAGAGTACAATCGTTATGTAAGCCCTTCCTAGGGCTGTACTAATCCCCAAGAGTGAAGTACTTATTCCTCCCTCTGCAGGGCATCTGTGACCTGTCTTAGGACCAATGGGCCCTGGGTTCTTTACAGTTGGTGCTTCTGCCTTAGTGGTTGGTACATCAATTAATAGATTACCCCTATAAATGCTTGGATATTACAATTTATAAGTAAAAGAAATCCAGGACCAATGATAAAGATAAATATTTCATTCCTGTAAAGGCTCAGAGTAAATTGAAAGAACGAAACTGGAACAAGAAAGGAAATCAAGGATATCATATAAATGAGTAACCAACAAATCCAGCAGTAGTAAACACTAATTACCCACAAACTAAGTCAAAATAATTAAAGTACCCCTAAAGTCTCACCACAGGGCTTATCTAGTTGTTGAGGTTGAAACTTCTGCTCAGCGAGAAAGGCTGGGACGCAAATAACTAACCCTTCTAAATGGAGTAGATCCCTGGCCATACTCTAGCTCCTGGTGCAGGGAGCCCAGTGCAACAGAGTGCACCAGTGCACCAGTTTAGCCACCTAAATCCTGTGGCTGACACACATATAGGTGTCTCTCTTCTGCTGCAGCAAGCAACTCCATGACAGCTTCCCTTTTGGCTACTCTAACTTGACTTCCTGCAAGCCAGCTGTCTCCCACAGTCTGTCCTTGGCAGGGCTCAGAGTACATGTGATGGGGTTCCTATTATGTGCAAGCTCTCTGAGACCTAGAGAGCTTCTGATCTGGCCTTTCCAGGCTGTTTCCCAAACACAGAGGCAGGCAGCCTCAGTTTCAGTTCTACACTCTCTGGTCCTATGTGCTACCTGTGGTAGTGGCCTCTCAGTCTCTCAGACTGGCATATTATATTGGGCTATTTATAATTATGATTTTGGAGACCACTATAGTCATTCTGCATATGAAAAATGTGTTTTGTGCTGAAGACAATGAGCCAAACTCCACTATTATTTACATCAGTGCATCTCCACTGAACTCAATGGAGTTATTCCAGATTTTTGTCAGAGTAACTGAGGTCATAGCCTGGCTACAGAAGTCTTGATTCCCACTCTGAGCACTAAATATCTCTCTCTCTCTCTCTCTCTCTATATATGCCTTTATACATCCTCCCCACACCTCTCCCTTCCGACAGCTATCTTGAAGGAAGATTCCATCAGATGGTAATTTTTGATTGGATATTCAAAATGCTAAGTGGTCTAAATCTGTGTTTATTGATATCAATGGAAGTTTTACCATTGTCACCAATGACAGCAGTGTTAGGCTAAACAGAGTGCTTTTAAAAGCCCCAACCCACTTTTTTTTTAAGAGGATATAATTTTACAGCCATGGTATTGATTCTCATTCATTTAATCTCCTCTTGAACTCTCTGGGCAGGATCCAAAGCTCAAGTTAAAGGCTCATATCTGAAAACAATAGGCAGTAGCAGCATATTCACCTGGCTATGATATATCCCTACTGGAAGATAGAATGAACCTCTATCTTGAACCATCCGTTGCAAGTGTTCCTTCAGCCAAAACCATTATGGGAAGGTTTAAGCTTCTTAAATTCCTCAAAATTGCATATTCCAACTTCATTTGTGGTCAGCCTCAAGCTCTGCTTCCTTTAACTTCAGATCTATAATCTTTCTGTAAAAGTGTATCTTCTTTGGCACATTGTACTGATGCCACCATTTCAGTCAGTTTGTTCTCAACTGGTGCAGGACGTCAACATGCCAGGATTGTTAAAGTATCTCCTTATTTGTGGCAGAACCAAACTAATGTATGTTAAGAATATGACATAACCCTTGACTTTAAGAAACATTTAATTTCCGCTTCTCAGCTGTTTTTATTACTGTCCACATTCTTGCTCTGTGTAAGAGTTCATCACTACCACATGGAACACTCATCTTAATTGCTTCAAACATCTCACCAACCAGAGGTCTTTGAAGGTGCTAGAATACCAATGCAGTGGGACCAATCTGACATGCAACTTCTTCTGATATAGAAATTCCTGCTGTCAACCATTTGCCCAGATAGAGTTAGAACTATTCACTCATTTAATGTCATTGCCATCTATGTGCAGCAGAGACAGGCATAGTTTTGGTTTTATCACCATTGATCTTAAGCCCCATAGAGTACATCTGCACAGCAATTAAATACCCACAGTTGGCCCAGGTCAGTGGACTTGAGCTCACAGGACTTGGGCTGAGTGGATGTAAAATTGCTATATCAGTGTTCATGCTCGGGGTGGAACCTAAGCTCTGGGATCCCATGAGGGGTGAGGGCCCCTGAGCCCAGGCTCTGCCCAGAGCCCAAATGTCTATTCAGCAATTTTTAGGCCACAAGCCCTGGGCTTCAATCAGGTGACATAGACCAGCTGTGGGTCTTTTATTCCAGTATCGACATACCCAGAGTATGCAGTTTTTCCACAGCTCTTCCAGAATTAGCTGTAGTTGGTCAGTAATCTCATGAAATAAGGCAGTATCATCATACTTGAGATCCTTTAAAGATGTATTTAAATGTCACACCTCCTACTTTGTCGGCTTTGTTATCAGATAGTCAATTAGAACACAAAAGAACATAGGTGAGAGAACATCCCTGGCATTCTCCTCATTCTACTGAAAGCCAGTGTAACAGTAGACCGTAAATCTATATTTAGACTCCTAAACAGTAGGACAGTTTTTCAACCTCCACAGCTCCTGGATGATTTTAAAGCTGTGAAGTCCTGAGAACGTCTTTAAAAAAAATCAATCCAGATGTAGATTTGTGTCTTCTAGACCCCAACTGCTACAACGGAGTCCCGCTGAGTTATTCAGGAGTATATATTTTGTTCCAGCTAATTAATTTTGGGGCCAACCTACAGTTCCTTAATCACTCCAAACTCCAACTGTCATCAATCCAAATTTTATGCAGGAATTGGACCCTTATCTTTATTCTACATTAAATGCCTGAAATTCAGCTACCTTTCATTCCAGTGCTTATTACCCATGCTACATCTTCAGTGAACTGTAAAGAAATAAAGTATTGCCTTTTGCACTATTATATGCTGAAACAAGATTAAAGGTTTTCAGGGAAGGACAACCATTAAGTCATAGGAACCTTGAATTAAACTGATAGCCTCAACCAAGTTTGAAAAAAGATTAAATATATTTTTCATGCTACAGTTTCACACACACATAGCCATTCATACATATCTCAGGATTTGCTCATGATTACCATTGTGAACTTGTTTCCACTCTACCAGTATCCTCAGTTCTCTGAAACCCACACTCCCAGGGCCAAAGTAGTGACTTAAATGGCATACTATACATATAGGGGGCAGATCCTGAACTGGTGTAAAACTGATGCAGCTCCACTGAAGTTAACGTAACTGATTTACATCAGCTGAAGCTCTGCCCACCCAGGGTATAAGTGGGTCAAAAATTGTTAGTGGTGAGTGTAAAGTAGCATAGCAATTTGACATTGATGCAGTGAATTTGGAAAATAAGTGCAACTTTACATATTAAGAGACAGATGTCAAAGTATGCTCCAGCTGCTTTGCACCTGTTTGGAAACATGGAGAAGCCATAGATCCAGCTTAACTGGCCAGTTAAGCAAGGTTTACAGCTTCTGTGCGCAACCAGATTTCTGCAAAGTAACTGAAGTGTACAAATTAATCTTGCCTGGACAAAGCGGAAGTGGGTATAACAGGAAAACGTCAATGTGTGTGTTGAGTTTCTCTATCCTTTCTATAGCTGCTATATCCATCTTCTACCCTGCAGTTTGCAAGATGCTTAGCATTCAGTGGATGTTACTGTATCTTACCTCTTGCATACATTTCCTGACTTATTTTCATCCAGATTTAACTTACTCCACTATTTAAGTCAAAGAGCTTTTTTTCCTGAGAATTGCTCCTGCTTATTCTGCATATGAATTTGGTTCATCACAAATGAAAATGAATTGCATTCTAGGAGCTGTGTTGAAAACTGCTAGGTAATCAGGCTTTATGAAATTCACAATTGAGGGATTACAATTGAAAGAAATCTTATTTTATTTATAAATAAGTTGTTTATTGTAAGATTATTAAATATTAATTTTAATTGTTTTGTGTTGTACAGTTCTGAATTTGCACAACATATATAATTTTGCCATCTGAGAGATTTGCAATTAAGATAGGCTGTGAAATAGGTTCCTCTTCAATAAAAAAATAATTATGCTGGTGCTTATGGTTTTTCCTGTTAACTTTTAACATTGTATGGGATTACATGAACGTACACAGTCAGAACCTAACCATTCATGTGTGTCATATTTGGATAAGTGGATGCTGACAGAGTGGGGATGCTCATAAACACTCTCTATGGGAAACTTTCCTAGTTAATGCAACATTCATGGTTTGCATACATTTTATATTTGAATATAATAAAACTTTAGACTATAAACACATATTAAAAAAGCCTTTTTTACAATCCCTCCTGCCACTCACTGTGTGTCAGTTGGAAGCTTTCCCAGATGAAAATGACCAATGCCATTAACTGCTGAAGACTCTGATATTATAGATGTATATATGAAGTTCAGTCACCCTTTTGGTTGCAAAAACAAAACAAACAAACAAACAAAAACACAATTGAGTTTAACCAGCAAAGTAGTTGGCAAGGTTGTCTCAATGGTAGCTCAAATCAAGGAAGAGAAAGTGGTAAGCCAAAATGCGTGAGGAGAAGGAAGAATGTTATTATGCATAATGAAAAGATTACATGTCCAGCAATTTCACAAGTGCAATTCAGGAGTCCTATTGAAAATTTGTCCCAAATTGTCAGACTTCCTATGGTGCAAGAAATATTAATTTAATACTTTTCCCTCTAGCCTTTTCAGCAGCCTCATACTTCTCCTGCAACTTGCCACGTTCCTCTTTTTCCTACTTTTATTTATCAAATGGTATCTTAGAACTAAGAAAAACAACACTCTTTTCCACTGATCCATTTCCATCTCATTTTGTGTTGGTTCATCTTTTGAATCCAGCTCCTCATCTCACTGCAAAAGTTAAAGAAGTCCCTTTGCAGCAGTATATACTGTACTAGGAAGCTTTTAAAATAGACAATGTTTTCCCTTTAAAAACGTTTTCTTTTGATCCTGCTGCCTTACTAGTTATCACTGCCTAATCTCCCTTTCTTTAGGGAACTTGAAAAATAGTTCTGACCTTCACCTTCAAATGTCTAATTCCCCTGTATTATACCTACTTACCCTAGTGTAACTCCTGGTCTTTAGTGGAGTTACTCTTGATTTACACCAAAGTGAAAGCAGAATCAAGTCCCATTTTCATAAGGACAATATTTTTTCAAAGTGAAATGGTTCTAGGTTAAAAGCATAAGAAACTTCATGATCTAGTCCACAGAATAATGTGCCAGGGCAGTGCTAGCTTCCTCACATTGCCCTTCCAATGACCCAAGAGGACCAACTGTGGTGGTCAAAAGAGTAGTTCAGTCAAAGCCTTAGCATCTGCTGAAACTGCTTACAAAAGTGCTAGTTTTAATGGAGAAGAAAGAAGGCAGAGATTCATGACGGCAGACATCAATTAACTTCATATGTGACACTGAAAGGCTATCGGATCATGCTGTAATTATCTTCAAGCATTTCAAGTTCATTTCCTGCTCAGGCTGCTGCATGGAAACCATTTTCCTGTGTGTGAGTAACAATGTTTTGTACTTGTTCTTTTGGACATTTCGGCTGCATTTGACCGCATTGATCCCATCATCATTTGCAAAAATTATACTGAAACTTGTTGCTATTACTGAAACTGCATTCTCTTATCTTAATTTCATTATCATCTCTGAAATTTTTTTTCTTTCTATTCCTGGGGAGGTTTTCTGTCTGTCATTTGACTCTCAATCATGGTGAGTCACAAAGACTTCAAAAGACTTCAAAAGACTTCAGTGTTTTGCCTTATTATATCTTCTCCTTCATTGGTTCACTTGGAGTAGATAGCATTTGTACACAGGTGATAACCAATTTGAGCAGCCTTTTTGAAAATTCTCATGTCTATTTGATCTGTTCTAGAAGAATAGAAAATAATAATAATAATAATAACTGTATTTTTTCTGCAGTGATATTTCAGTATCAAAACTCTGGTGAGGAGAATATAAAAATAACGGGCCACATCTTCAGATGATGTACATCAGCACTGGTTAACTGAATTATGCCAATTTGGGCCAGCTCATGACCTGGCTCAGCAAATTGTTAACCGTATCAGGCATACTTTGTTCTCAGTGCACATTGCTACTACATCGGTGTATGTGGTATGAAATACAAAATAGTTATAATCTCATTTTTCTGTTGATCCTGAATTTACTATGCCTTCGATTTTGATATATTCTCTTTGTATATATAAATTGTTGCTTGAGAAGCCCAAGAATTAAAGAATTACAGGTCAAGAATAAAGTCCCTGGCAAAGTTGGGTGGCACAATTTCCACAGTACCCACCTGTCAGTATATGGTTGCAAAATTTATATATTTTGTACTCATGAAAGGGTATGACTACAGTCAGTCTAGCAAATAGAGGGTATACCACAGGATTGGGAATCAGAGGTATAGGGTGACTACCAGAGGAATGAGCAGGCTAGAGAAAGAAATTCCTGTCGAACGCTGCTGAAGAGTTTCCCAGGGACAACACCCCAGAAAGGGACAAACAGTCCAATAGGCTGAAATACCTGCGGAGGCCCAGGGGAAGGTAGGAAGGAGCACAGGGCACTGGCAGAGTCAGTGAACCTCTGATTCTGCATGCCTAGCTTGAGGAGGAACCCAGCTGAGTCGGTGGTCATGGGTTCCCCTACCAACACCCTGACGGATCTGAGAACAGAAATGTTTTTCAGATTCCTCAGCACCAACAATAGACTGACAGCCCAGCTGAGCTGTGTGAGCTGGGGCCACACCCTGCATGGCTAGCGATTTACAGTTCCACTGACACCATCTCACAAGATAGCATATAGCATGTAGAAAAGGAGTACTTGTGGCACCTTAGAGACTAACAAATTTATTTGAGCATAAGCTTTCATGAGCTACAGCTCACTTCATCGGATGCATTCCTGTAACTCACGAAAGCTTATGCTCAAATAAATTTGTTAGTCTCTAAGGTGCCACAAGTACTCCTTTTCTTTTTGCGAATACAGACTAACACGGCTGCTACTCTGAAATATAACATGTAAGAATTGTACTATCCTTGTAAATAGGTTGTGAGCCCTCTACTGGGCCTTCCTGTCTTTTTTGTGCAGAAGCCATTAGTACCTAACAGATCAGCAGTGTGTATATGTAGAAAGGGGTTGTATGCATGTATAGAGTTATTTGGAGCTCAACTGTGTCTATGTGGTTTCCTCATATTCTTAATGTGGAAAGAGCAAAGACAACAGTACCCAATGACTATGGATATTTACAACCTTCAGAATTCCTCATTTCTTACTCATGACATTCTCTTATTTATTTCAGACATTGAGCAGCTACATATGTACAGAAGGACCACATTATATTCAACAGATCTATTGAGCTTCAGGGAAGGAAATTGTAGCCTGATCTATAGATTATGAATTATATTGGTATCTAGGAATTTTTAAGTAATCAATTTGAGGGTTGATAGGTTCTTGTCCCAAGATCAGGCTCAGTGTTATTCAAATTATCATATAGATGGTAACCCCGATGTGCACACTTGAAACACTCACACTATGGGAACTCTTCAATAATTGCAAATAGTTTATTAATACATTTAGCACAGTCCCAAACACTCCAACACAGTAAGGCAGATAGCGATACTACAGAACATACATCTGAACATCCTTATGCTCTCACCATCCCTTGCAGAACAACGTGAAATGACAGCTATCATCTTCCTCATCACCATCACTTTCCCCCTCATCATCAATGGCCATCATGCTGGAATCTCCACAGGGCTACATATCTCTCTCCTACTGCCCATAGGCTGGGATCCCACTTTTATAATATGCTATGCTGATACCACCATGTCTGATGCATATTCAGTAGGGTTTTCTCCTGTCTCTCTTATATGGCCTTACCTTACTAATGTTGGAGTGTCCTTCTTCTGCAGGTTAGCATATCAATGATCTCAACTTATTATCATACACATCAATTAGTTATCTTGACACGGTTGTGGTCAGAAATTCCCCTTAAACACTATTTTCATCAGTGACCGGAGGAGAAGGAATGAGAACTGTCTTCCTTGAGATGAGACAATATACATTTTAAAAAACTGGTATTTTCAAAATATTGAAAGGTTCAGGGACAGTTACAGAAAAAAATGTATTATTTAACTATAGACCAGGGGAGAAGGGGAGCAAAAAGGGCAAGGACGTTAAAGCACTGCCGTGGAACCCTTTAAGCAGGGTTCTTTGCCACGGTAGTGCTTTAATATCGCTGCCCCTTTTGCGCCCCCCACCCCATTAGCTGCTGAGTAAAGGCCAGTACTGGTGCCCACTTTTTACTGGTACAACCCCTAGTTATAGTTGAAATAATTCCAAAGAAATGAAGCAAGTGCTGACCTCAGTGGATCTGTACCAGTATACACAATTGAGTTTAACTTGGAATTAAGACAGCAAGATATTTCAAAAGGAATTGCAGGTAAGCTGGCCCCTTGCACATGCTGAACAGATCCACTAAAAAGGAAAAGCTCATCAACATTTAGAATAGCTCAGTCTCCTGGCATCAAAGAGTCTTGTACCACATCAGCAAAACTAAGGTCCTGGCACTACCTGATATCACTATGCAAGATATTATTCAACTAAAATAAAATGGCATAGCTGTTATTTCATTTTAAAACAGCTTGACCTGACCTGAACAACAATTCACTGGAAAGGCTTAGTTATTTCTTTGCTGCATTGGAAAGAGCATATTTCAGTGAGGGCAGGCAATGAGTATTCAGTTATTTAATTCTTATTTTTCTGGTTCAGATTTGGAATCAGTGAACAGTTTCATCAGGGTGCTGTCTAAGCATTAAAGGGTCTTTACCATAAAATTACAGGGCTCTGCATGGACATGGCCACATGGTCCTTTAACCATTCAAAGAAAGGGTAATCTTAGGTTCTAATTCATACAGGATATTTGCACTTACGAACCCAGACAGAGTCACAATAAGTGTGGACTGAAAAGAGGGTAACTTTAACCTCCTTCATATTCATGGTGTTTTTGTTTTTGTCTTTAAATCTACACCCTAGTGATTTACCCTAGTGGTTATTTGGAACGTCCTTTCCTATATATACTCTTTATACAAAATTATCCTAATGGGTCTGATTGCAAACCATTGAAATCAATGGGAGTCTTTCAGTTGATTTTGGTTAGGAAGATCCATATTCTCAAAATAAGATGCTTTCTGGCATGAATCACTCAACTTCTATCCTTTTTCTTGTATTTTGATTTGTCTGGGTCTGACATTTTACATCTCTAGCTTAAATTGTAAAAGAAAAGGAGCACACAAAAGCTTATGCTCAAATAAATTTGTTAGTCTCTAAGGTGCCACAAGTACTCCTTTTCTTTTTGCGAATATAGACTAACACGGCTGCTACTCTGAAAACTGTAAAAGAGTTGGTTTTTCAGGGGCTTATCAGACTAATCATATGTGGTCAGAATTTGTGCCCATGTTTGGGTTCAGTTGCTCTTACAACCCCAAGTCTTGAACTCCCAGGGAAGTTAGAGTGATTTATGTATACCCATATCTGAGGACAGTCTAGGAATAGTTTGCACCTTTCATACAGTAACCACTATAGTGGCCTTCTGGACTATTTATTGTAGGACAGTTCTATGTGTGGAAGGAAATGCAGACACATTTATAAGAGATGGACAAATAATCATTCAAGGCTGACATTGGGGAACATTGGGGAACAGAGGAGGGGGAACTGACATGGCAGATGAGCAGATGAAGTAGAGAGCAATATAGCTGGGAAATGCCTTACAAATGGCTATAAAGCTTGAATATGACATGGTGAAAGTGGTGAGGGATTCAAAGTAAGTAGTGATAAGGTCAAAGAAACAGACAGGGAAAATCATGACCGCTGTGTTTTGTAACTCTAATGGCCCTCCCCAGGTAGAAAAGACAAGTGACCTTACATTAGTACCACTGTTGCCCTGGACCACAACTCCCCTTACTCAGATCCTCAGGATGCTTTATTTTCTGTAGGAGATGGTGAGCAACCTGATTATTCTTCATCAGCTATCTATATGTCACAATACAGTGCCTGGCTCAGGCAGCCAACCAAGAAGGCACCTATTGCAAAAAGGTGCAAATAATTCAGCAACACACCATAAAGATGGGATTTAAAGTAGACCAAAATAGAGGGGAAGGATGCCAGTTCTGGGGCTCTGCCAAAGGGTATTGGCTTCATATGATGAAGTGACTCACACCACTGTAATAGGACATGACAAAGGAGAAAAATGAGAGAAAGATGTATCTGAAAAGAGTTAAAATTCCCATTAATTTTGCATGGGAACACATTCCCGTGAAAAAAGATGAGTATACTTACACAAAAGATGAAAAGGAGTACTTGTGGCACCTTAGAGACTAACAAATTTATTAGAGCATAAGCTTTCGTGAGCTACAGCTCACAGCTCACGAAAGCTTATGCTCTAATAAATTTGTTAGTCTCTAAGGTGCCACAAGTACTCCTTTTCTTTTTGCGAATACAGACTAACACGGCTGCTACTCTGAAACCTGACAAAAGATGAACTGTGTGGGAGGAACTTCCCTTGTGTTCTCACCCTCCAATAAAATAACACTAAAACCTCCCCACCTCTGATTCCAATTGCTTAAGTGTTTGCTTTCTCTGTGGGGTGTATTTGTAATACAGAAGTGAGGAGTGTAAAACATTGGTTTGCAATGTTGTAGTCATGTTGGTCTCAGGATAGTTGACATTTGTCTGTCATTTTCGCTACAAAATCCTTGGCATGCTAGACACTTTTAAAATATGGAAAAATCTGTAATATTCAAAACTGTCTTCCTTGAGACAATATACATTTTAAAAGACTGGTATTTGAAAAGTTCAGGGACAGTTACAGAAAAAAAAATGTATTCCTTAACTATAGAGGCTACATGATGTTGTTTTAACTCAGATAGTTTTCAAGATAGTTTTCAAGGGTAGTGTTAATGAGACTACAATATTTTTGTTCTAATGCATAAAACACATTGATTCTGTGCTTCATTGTTCAGTTGATATTATTCTTCACAACTTCACAACAAGATATACTATTTATTTGGGGAATGAAGAGCTTGATTCTGATTTCAGTTTTATGCTGGTATAATAGCATTGCTTCTGATGTTCATGAGGATAAGTAAAGAGAATGTAAAGTAAGAATTTAGCCTGAGCGTAAACTGACAAGAATAATGTTCTGCTAAAGTGATCCATTCATGTCAAGCATTTTTCCAAGCAACAGAAGCCTTACAGAAAGAATTCTTTGACCAGCAAGTGAGGCCAATTTGCTCATAGCATTTGTGTTAACAGCAGAACTTGATCTCAAGATTTCCCAGCCTCCGGGGCAGACTTTTTAATCACAGAAATGTACCCCTAAAATGTATTTAAAAACTTATTCCAAATTATTTTTTTTAAATTGAGGTCATGGAAATTACATCAAGTCCTTTAAAATAAGGCTTTAAAAATGTTGCAAGACAAAAATCAGAGCTTATTAATAGGGCAATTCACATATTAAGTACGAACTGGGAAGATCACAAAACTACAGAAGGGAAGATTTAAGTTGTCTTTCACCTTATAATCTTATTTCTTTACCTACTTAAGCCCCAGAGTGAATTTTCAAAGAAAGTTCCCAGCCTGTCAGAAGACAGAGTTTTCCCAAAACAAGGCAAAAAGTCTTAATTTTTCTAGGAGATACAACTGTGGAATCATGCCAAGGCCCTGATTCTCCAGCTTGCAGTAGTTTTACAATGGTATAACCCATTAATTCCAATTGAATTTCTTCTGAGTTATGCCTGAGTAGTAGGAGTAAACCAGTTAGTGTTTTGTCTGGTTCAATATATAGGCCACTCTTTGCAGCCTTTTGGCTATGGTCTGCTCTCACACTCTAATTAGGGATTGGATTCATTTTATGCATTCTGTTACAAATCATTAATAACCCTATTGATGTCAATGGAGCTATTTTATGCTGATAAAAATGGTGTGAGGAGAATCAGACCTTCAGGTGTTCCCTTTAGTAGAAAGGCCACCCAGGACATCTGCTACTCAGTTTGATAAATGGATAATCAAGTATCTTCGTTTCATCTTCCCATGTTACCATGTCTTTGAATAAGCTCCCTATATTTGAGATATATGAAGACTTCTAAACTCAGCTCACAAAGGGATCAACAATTTTCCATCAAACTCTTTGCACAAGCCTTGAAGTTAAGAAAGGTTTGGATTCAGATGAATCTGGTTTCTCTATTCCCAAATCTCACTAGAAACTCATAAGCAGAGTTCAAGGCCTCAATGATGAAAGCATGAAATTGGATAACTTTATCCCTTGATAACTTCATCCTTAACTATAACCTTTGAAGTCAAATGGACTACTCACACGTAGTAATGTTTTCAGGATCAGCAGCTAAGTCTGTATAATTTTGTATCATTTGTACTGTTTCACACAAGCTTGCTGCACTCACTGATTCAGCAAAACGGATGCTGGACTTGCAAGAGGCTTCTGCCCTTCCAATATAGCCAAGAAGCAAAGTGAGCAGTCTGAAAGTCCATGAGAAGGTCTGGGAGCAGGTCTGAGAAAAAGGTTTGTTGGACGTGCAGATCACTCCTTGTCCACAGACCATAGTTTGAGAACTACCGTTTTAAACTATGACTGACAGTAAACTACTAAAATATTTACTGTATTTGTACTGTGGTAGCACTGAGATAGAAGCTCATTGTGCTGCACACTGTACAAACAATGGAAAACAGTTTTTGTTCCTACCTTTACATTCTAAGTATAAGACAAAAGACAATAGAAAGAGGAAGCACAAGGTAACAGATTATGTCAAATGAGATATGCTGTGACCCATGCATACATTTCTCCTTTTTCCCAGAAATGCACCCCCAGTCAATCTGTGCATCATTTTTCCCCCTCTGCCTCATAGAGCTTAACATTGGCAAGCTCTATGAAGTGTTATCTACATTCTGTTTCCAATTATGAAAGGACCAATCCTGCAGACCCAATGGGAGTTTTGATTGCAATGGTCTCTGTGGCTATTTTGTCACTTTATATGGAAGATGTAATACCAAAAATGCATCATATTTTATTGTTATACTCCATTTATAGCACTTAAATGACTAAATTCACGCACAAATTACAATTGAAGTTAAATAGCCTTAACAAAATTGTGAGAACAATTGAAGTAGGTGAAGGAGGTATAATCAACGTAGTCATTACATAAATTTCCAAATTTAGGTCACATTACAATTCAAGATAGATCAAAGATACCTCATCAGAAACAAAACAAAGCTTAACATTTTTAGGTTCAGACAAGATTGCTCAATTTACAACCAAACTGTTGCATTATGCATTAATTCACACCTCAGCATATCCAGCACAGACAGGAAAAGGAATAGCTCATGAAAGGCAGTTGTATTCTCACTTTTGCTGGAAATGGAAAGTGACAAATCTTGCAAGAACCTCAGGAGATTCCAAACCTGAAGTTTTATTCATTCTGAAGTTTCCAATAATTTGGATAAAAAAATCTGGATAAGGAATGAACTTTTGAGACAACCTCAAAATCTTTTGGAGCTCATTAATCGCAGCACCAATCTGCAGCACCAGTTCCAGTTTTAGGCCTTCCTTGAACAGAGACTGTCATAACTGGGCCTGGGTTAATGTATCAGCTTTGTACTTTGCAATAAAATTGGTAAGCCTACCACACACTGTCAATATGAATCTACCTTTACATTGAACATATTTTACTTTTATATTAAATATTATAGGTTATCTTCTGTAGTGGCTGGGACCCATTCCTAGGGAGACTGGGACTGGCTGTATAAAGACTTGGAGGAAAAGCACAGGGATGGAGTGTAAGACTGGGAGGCAGGGTGGGGAAGAGAAGGGAAAGATTGGAGAAGAAGCTGGAATGAGTGAATGGACATTTGCTGGGCAATAAGTCAGAGCAAAAAGGGGAAACAATGTGGGGAAGGGGAGAGATGGACTGTGTGCCTGGAGGAAGAGACTATGTCTAGCTGGACAAGGAGATTGGCACTAGATTGATAAACTTGTGCACTGGACACTAGGACTTTGTAGGTAAGTAGAACGGAACTAGCAGATGAAACCAGGGGGAAAAGATAGGTTGAAGGGTATAGGGTAGGAGTTAAAATTTAGAGGGAAATGGGCAGAAGATTCTGCACCTACTTAAGAACACTAATCGGAATGGAACCCCAAATTCTTGAATCTCACCCTTCGTCTGCTGTCAGCAAAACTGTGAAACCTACTCAAAGTGTGTATCTCAAACCCGTGAATGCTGGTCTACATAAACCCATTTGTTTTCAGGAAGGTGCCACAGGATAGAATTTGTTTTTGGATTTTTTGGTTGTTTTTTTAAGGATGCAGGTCATTAACCCCCCCACCCCAAAAAAATAAAAAGTGTTAGAAGACCACTACGAAGGTTGCAAAGTGAAGCACTCAAAATTAGGAAATGCCAGAATTAAATTTGCCTGTGCAATCTTAATTCAGCCCCCAAACACAAGAGGCCAATTTATAGATGCCCAATCTTAATCCTGACATTTCCTAATTTTTGAGTGGTTGGTTTTGCAATCTTCCTAATGTTCTTTTTACAAAGTTTGTGTGTGTGTAATATAATTTTGGCCAATTTCTCATACCATTACTTATTATATTTTAGAAGACATGTTCATATAGTACAGAAATAGAACATACATAAATAGTAATACAAATTAAATTAAGTTAATATATAGTAATACAAGTAATAAATAATAATACAAATTAAGTTATTTCAAGGATTCCTCCTCAATATAATTCATGTTGAAAAAAATCCCACTCTATTTTCCAGTACACTATTATAATTCTTTTTCAGAATGGGAGATGTACACAGAGGAAATGTTTAATCTGTCCTGGGCAGATGGGTCATCTTCATGGGAAATTTGTTTTATAACAACAATTTCAATATCTGTGATACTTAAGAATGATCTTTCAGGATCACAGTATGAAACAGAAATCTTCCTGGGAAATGATATTACATTTCTCTTCAAGATTTAGGTCATTTATATTTTGAAGAATTGTATTTCTGTCAGAATATAAAGGTGGCCTTAGTGAATTGAAAAGGGCACAATAATAAAACTATCTGAACTGGGGAAAGTCTGCAATAGGAAATAATTTCAGAATGACACAATAGAACAAATTGAAGGTTAGAAGAAACACACACACACACACACACACACAAACACACACACAAAAGGCACAATAAATGGGAAGAGGGGAGAAATCAGACCTGGAATGTAAGATATTACTTGTGTGAATACCCTTCCTGTTACCTTTGAACATTTTCAAACCAATCTACTTTTTCTGCCACTTCATATCAATGAAAAGGCAACGAGACATGCTAGGAGTATATATATTATTTTGGAATTCAGTATAAAATAGCTGATGGCAGCTCAGAGGGATTCCAGTTACCCCAATGTATCCAGGTTTTCTTGATGGATTTATTTATTTATTTTGATTCCAGTGGGCTAATGGTAAATTTCATACAAAAGTAATGATCTGGAAGAATGTGAAAGAACCAATAACATGAGGGTTTGACTACTCTATAAATGTATACCATTTTAAGGGTAACATTTATATGCATACTGTGTGTACCTGGGATCTTAGTTAGCCTGCGATTTTTCTCTGAAAAAAAATCAAAATCCCTTTCAGTTAAGAGTTATGAAAAAAACATTGTGCTTGTTGCTCTATTTGTCTTCTCTATCAGCATCTGAATTTTATAACGCTTTGATGATCAAGTTGAAAAATATGCATAAATGATGGAGTCCAATGAAGTAAGAATATTTTGCACATGACCAAAGATCACGTTATATTTGCCCCATTTTAGAATTCAGAGAAGGCTATAGCTGCAAATATTATACAGATCAGTAAGATCTCAACCAAGTTATTCCATTATATATGGTCCATCTTATGGTTTATCCTAAGGTAAAAAATCTCTATGCCAGTGTTGCTACTGTTGAACACTGTTCAACCAGTTCTATTCATAGATTCATAGATTCATAGATACTAAGGTCAGAAGGGACCACTCTGATCATCTAGTCCGACCTCCTGCACAGCGCAGGCCACAGAATGTCACCCACCACTCCTATGAAAAACCTCACCCATGTCTGAGCTATTGAAGTCCTCAAATCATGGTTCAAAACTTCAAGGAGCAGAGAAGCCTCCCTCCAGTCAACCATGCCCCATGCTACAGAGGAAGGCAAAAAAACCTCCAGGGCCTCTCCAATCTGCCCCTGGAGGAAAACTCCCTCCCGACCCCAAACATGGCAATCAGCCAAACCCTGAGCACATGGGCAAGATTCACCAGCCAGATACCCAGGAAAGAGTTTTCTATAGTAAATCAGATCCCATCCATCTAATATCCCATCTCAGGGGATTTGGCCTATTTACCCTGAATATTTAAAGATCAATTACTTACCAAAATCCCATTATCCCATCATACCATCTCCTCCATAAACTTATCGAGTAGAATCTTAAAACCAGATAGATCTTTTGCCCCCACTGCTTCCCTTGGAAGTTTATTCCAAAACTTCACTCCTCTGATGGTTAAAAACCTTCGTCTGATTTCAAGTCTAAACTTCCTGGTGGCCAGTTTATACCCATTTGTTCTTGTGTCCACATTGGTGCTGAGCTTAAATAATTCCTCTCCCTTCAACAGAAGACTTGTTTGTTTGGTGAATAAGAAGCAGGTTAGGAAAAATGATCTAATGGATAGGGCACTGCTCTGGGTCTCAGAAGACCTGGGATTGATTTTTTGCTTGGCCACAAACTTCATCTGTGGTCTTGAGCAAGTTACTTATTCTACTCTGTGCCTCTGCTCCCAATCTATGTTAAAAAAAAAGTCTTTCAGAGGGGTGTTGTCAAAATCAAATCCATTATAAATTGTGAGGTATTCAGATACTATGGTGATGAGGGTCACAAACCAGATGGATAGGAAAAATAAAACAATTATTCCTCCAAAGGGGGGTGGAGTATGCTTTCTGCCATCATAATGGACAACTCATTAAGCATTAATAAAAGAAATACCTTTAAAATTTGGTTGCATATGAACTTGTAGCAGCATCAGCATTTCAGTATAACAGGACCAATTCTCTTCTTAATGTATGCATATAATTTCCATTAATGGAAGCAATCCTAGACACATATCTAATTCCAGTAAAAGGTAGATAACCACATCAATCTCTGACAGCACATTTCCTTTTTACTTAGAGAGGTATGAGTTAGGTTCTTAGAACAGTGCAAATATACATCAAACAAATACTTTTCCTTTTTCAGTCTATTTGCTTTCATAATTTTAGAGTATGGTTCGTTATCAGGGCCAGATCATCAATTGGTGTAATCCATATAGACAACGGAGCCATGTCAGTTTACATCAGCTGAGGATCTGGTACTTTGGTGTTTCATAGGTGATTGAAGAGCAGCAGCATGTTAAATCTGAGAGAATTCTCACAATTTGCAATGAAGTATTATAGCTACCACAGACTGAAAATAATTACCCCATAGTATACATTCCCAGAAGACAGTATCAAAACCCACAAAGTAATTGAAAGGCCTCCTTAAAAAAAAAGAGTTTTGCTTTAACAAGGTGAATTGCATTCATCCACCTCCATTTCCCACTCTACCCCCCCAAAGGGAGTCTAAGATTGTTCTAAAAGTAAATACCTGTAAAAATGTAACTATACTTGCAATGAGAGCCTATCTGAAGTCCATTGAAGTCCATGGGGATTTTGGATCACGCTCCTTGTGTTTGGGAGAAATGGCTTCAGTGGTGAGGTCAAAGAGTTTAATATTAGAGCTGGTTGGGAATTTTCCACTGAAACTTTTGCCAAAACTAAATCTTTGTGCAAAAACATACCAGACATGAAATAACTTTGGTTAGGAAAGATTTTTCTGGTCCAGGATGGAACTTATGCAGTGAGACAGGGGACCATTAACCCAACAATAGACAAAAGTCTAATGTTAGGATACTCACTAAGATGTGGGGGACCCAGGATCAAATGCCTGCTTTGCATGATTCACATCATGCCTTCCATTCTATGCCAACTCTGCCCCCCAAGTACACCTCTGCTTTATTAAGACTTGAACATGAGTCTCCCAAATCCCAGCAGAGTGCCCTATGAACTGGTCTATTGACTATTTTGGGGTGGGTTGGTCTCTCATGTTTTCATATAAAACTTAACGAAGGCCTTTTGTTTTCCTGATTTGGATGGGCAAGAATGTTTGAATTTTTGAAACAATTCTTCCATCCTGCAAAAATTTTCCCCACCTAGTTCTATTCAATATCTCCCATTGTAGTTATCTGAAGTCACAGAAAAAGGTTTTTTCTGATATGGAATGCAGACAGACAATCACAAGAATGAATAGACACTTGATCTGGAAATAAATCTTTTGATTTTTGTCATCATCCCGTTTAATTTAACATACCTGAGGCCACTCTATTCTAGAAGTGTACCAATGAAAAAATGCCATTTATAGACAAAAATCCTCCTGAAACTACACAATAAAAATGTCTTGAGAATTATTTTCATAACTCCATGTGAAAGCTATTGCATATTTTGCACAAGCTCTTTTCAAAAAATAAAGTTAAGGTATAATGTGATACTTACCAGGAAATATCAAGGACGGATTCCTCCCAGGAAGTAGTAATTTTTTTTTAAAAAAGGATTATTGTTAACACTAGACAGGCTTACTTCATTTCCAGTAAGTCATCCCAATAGATTTGGTCTTAGAGTATGTCCACACTACAACCAGAGGTGATTGCAACACATGTTGGCATACCTGAACTATCTGTTATCCAGCTAGCACAGCTAAAAATAGCAGTGATGCTATGGCAGCAGGCTTCAGTGTGTGTTAGCAATGTGAGTAGGTACCCTGCATGTTTGGTGTGTTTATAAAGCCTATGTTGAAGCCCATGTCACCGCAGTTTCACAGCTATTTTCAGCTGTACTAGGTAAGATTAAAGCTAGTGCAGATATGTCTACCCAAGCTGCAATCACATCTCTGATTTCATTGAAGACAACCCTCATGCAGAGTTCATAACCTGTTACCAAAAAGCTTTTCCTAGGTGTTGAAGATACAGGATATACCTAGACACTTATTTATATAGGCTTTGGACTTGTGTCTCAAAGTCGAATAGAAAAAGAATTTGCCACTTGAACCTAAGATACTTGGATAGAGACTTAAGCAACTTCAACTTCAAAAAAGAAATCTGTGATAATGTAGCCATGAATAAATTGGTCACTTTATATTACAGATACATTACAGTCACGAGACATTGCAAACCATCTAATCATAGGCTTCAATTCCCACTGTCTTTCACAGATGAAAGGATGCCAACAACATTTATAAATACTTTATAAACCATTCATGAGTAAATTGCTGTTTTACAAAATGGTTAATAAGATGACTGTGGCTGCTTAAAACCATTTATAAATACCTCTTCTGATGTGCTTATATCCACTTATAACTAGAGTTGTCCAAAACTCAGGATTTCTGCTTTGAAAGATTTTTTTTTTTAAGTTTCTAGAGAACTGGAAATTTGGTTGGGGGGTGGCAGGGAGAGTTAGTTTTGGAAGCATTGACCCATTGTGTTCCTGAAACAAAATAAACTCTCCAGGGTCCTGGCAGCTAGTGACTGAAATTAACATTCTTGCTACTCAGATACCAGCAGTGATACTGACAAGAATGTCAATTTTAGTCAGTAGCTGCCTGGGCTCTCTGGTTCCCTGTAGCCATGCCTTGGGAGTCAGGGAGCAGAGTGAGCCAGCTGTCCCCAGAATCCAGAAGACCTGAAAATTAATTGAACTTAACTCATTTTCATAAAACATTTTTGGTTTGAAAAATTAGCCTTTTCTGACTAAAACTGTTTCATTGGAAAATTTCTGACCAGCTCTATAGTAACATATTTTACTTATGTTAACATCTATTAGCCCTTTATAATTATAAGTGATCAAGAATTTTAAAGTACATGTATGTTGCTTGTTCTGTAGCCAAGAAATATATTAATTCACACTGGTAGTCAGAACATCCCCTATAGTAAATAGGATGTATAGGTACTTATCCCCATTAAAAAGCCATATACAAGCCAGAGGGAATTCTGAAAACTTATTTAAATTTGGAACCTCTTGTTTACAAAAGCTTTGAGTTAAATCTTGATCTTTAATTTCACCCAGAGTCTTTCACCCAGTTCCTTATATATCCACTTTACATATTCATCAGATCACATCCAAACTTTAATTGTTAAACATTTTAATCTGAATATATTAATTTGTTGTTATTTTGAGTTATTAGTCTTATAGTAATTAATACTGTCCAAATGTTATGAGTATATTGAATTTGAATCAACAAATGAAGGTTTTTGTAAATTCCAAATATAAGTATATATAAACCTGGGAAACTCATAAGAGATAATTATAACAGCAGATAGGAAAGAATAATTATGTGGGAAGAAAGACCCATTACAATATACTGTACTATCCTGTTAGTCCTCCCAGCTGTACATAATCATGCCTACACACATAAATCAGGTAAACTGAGAATGAATAGAAATGACATCAAAACATGTTTCTTTTATATGACGACACTGAAATCTGCCATATCTTTAGATACAGTGAAGGAGAGAGACATAGCAAGTATATCATCAATCCTGATCACATCAAAGGGTGGTTAACTATCTATTCTTTCTGTATTCTGTGTAAAGCTATAGTAATCTGTGACTGATAATCTTTTATGAAATAATCCCAATTAAGCTGTTATTCAATGATTTTGAGTTGTCTTCAAGAACTGTTACTTTTCACAATCTCGACAGGTCACGTAAGGGAAAATTATGGCAATACATCTACAGTTTCAGGTCTTGAAAATTAAACTGTGTGGTACTGTTGATAGTGAATACATTTACAGGAATAACTACTTTCTGCAATGCATATGGAGTTAGCCACACAATCCCCATTAACATTAATGGTTGAGGCGCCTAAGTCCACACAGTAATTTGCAGATGTTCTCTTATACATTTATAAAATATTAGTACATTAGACTGACCACCTGCAATAAATTGCAACACGTAGTACAATATTGGAAGTCAATAAGAAAAATTTAGCCACTTTGTACAAAGAATAGTCTAGAATCACACACTGTATAACAAAAGCAGCAGCTAACTGCTCACTTAGTTCATGTACTCTTGTACGTACACACTGTGGCAGATTGCCTGCACTACTTTGATGGGTCTCGCGCTCTCTCTTCTTGGGGAGGGTTCAGGGCACTGTTCCTCGTCCCTGAACTGGGGTATTAACTGCCTCACTAGTGTCCTAGAGGAGGGGAGTGAAGAGGGAGGGACCCGGGCCTGCCCTCTACTCTAGGTCCCAGTCCAGGGGCCCTAGGGAAAGCGGTAAACCACTTGAACTAGCAGTTCTTTCCTCTGGGCTACTTCTCTCTCCTGCCCTTCAGCTTGTGGGGCTTCCTGCCCTCCCTCTGCACAAACCAGGTGTCCCTCTACCTAGGGTCTTGGTCTTCTTAGCCCACCACAGCACTTCTCCAAATTCTCCTCTGCTTCCCTCCAAACTGCTCTCTGCTCCAACACCGATCCACTGTGTTTCAACTCCTCCAAACTGCTCTTTGCTCCAATGCCAATCAACTCTGCTTCAACTCCTTCTCTTGTCTGATTGAAGCAGGTTATCATGTGACTGGCTTCAGGTGCTTTCATTAATCTATAGCAAACTTTCTTCCCTCTACAGGGAATAAGGCTCCCTTCTAACACTCTCCTGCTGCCCTCTGGCCATGCTGTGTCACATATTCCCCCCTTCCCCGCTCAACACCATGAGGTTGGGCTACTTGGGACGAAAGGCAGTGCTGTCGTGATAGGCCATCACGTGCCTTGTTGGCTTCCGGCCCTATGCTGTACCCGGAAATGGAAGGGCTGCAGGGATAGGAACCAGCTAGTCACTCTTGCGTTCTTCTCCTTGTTTCTGTGCATCCACTAGAGTGGGGCTTGGTTTGTCATGAAGGTAAACTGCTGCCCCAGTAGGTAGTAGCGGAGAGTCTCAATAGCCCATTTTACCGCTAGACATTCCTTTTCAACTACGGCATACTTTTGTTCCCTGGGGAGGAGTTTCTGCCTGAGGTACAAGATTGGGTGTTCCTCCTCCCCTACCATCTGCGAAAGGATGGCTCCTAGCCCTACGTCCAAGGCATCTGTCTGTAGGATGAATTCCTTCTCGAAGTCTGAGGCTATGAGTACTGGATGGCAGCAAAGGGCTGTCCTTAAATCTGAAAATCCTCCTTCTGCTGCATTAGTCCACTTTACTATCTTGGGGCCTTGAGCCTTTACCAAGTCCGTCAATGGCCGTGCTCTTGTGGCGAAATGAGGGATGAATCTCTGATAGTATCCTACTATCCCTAGAAATGCTCTGACTTGCTTTTTGTGGACTGGTCGAGAACAAAGTTGTATTGCCTCCACTTTGTTCCATTGGAGTTTCACCAAACCTCTCCCTACTATAAACCTGAGGTATCTGGCCTCAGCTAGTCCTATCCTGTGAGAGGGTTGGCAGTGAGGCCGGCCTTCCACAGGACATCTAGCACTGCTTCTACTTTTCTGAGGTGCGTTTCCCAGTCAGGGTTATGGATGACTAGACAGGCAGTGGCATACTTGGCATGGGGTCTCAGCAATTTGTCTATTAGTCGTTAGAATGTTGCAGGGGCCCCATGGAGTCCAAAAGGGAGGACAGTGAATTGGAACAGGCCATTGGGTGTAGAGAAGGCAGTCTTTTCCTTGGCATTCTCAGCCAGGGGAATTTGCCAATATCTTTTGGTCAGGTCTAGAGTGGGTAGGTATCGGGCCTTGCCTAACTGATCAACTAGCTCGTCAATGTGTGGTACTGGATAGGCATCGGATTGGGATACTTCATTCAACTTCCAGAAGTTGTTGCAAAACCTCAGGGTGCCGTCAAGCTAGGATGATAGGGCTGGACCACTGGCTGTGGGATTCTTCAATAACCCCGAGTTCCAGCATCTTCTTCACTTCTGTCCTAATTTCTTCCCTTTTAGCTTCCGGTAATCGGTATGGTCTTATCATCACACTTACTCCTGGACTGGTGACAATATGATGTTGGACCAGTGTTGTACAGCCTGGCTGTGTACAGAACATGTCCTGGTTCCATTGGATCATATCAATGACCTCTGTTTGTTGTTCTGGAGTTAACTCAAAGATATATTCACCTGTCCCTGTAGGTCATCTGTTTGGGGTGGAGCTCCCCAAATGTCCAGGCAAGTCTCTAGGGCTTCAGTAAGTTGATGTGTTAGATTTGCTCTGGCCTTCGACTGTCCGGTTGTCTGACCTTACAGTCCACCTCCCCAATGGCTTCCACTATCTCATATGGTCCATGCCAACTGGCTAGGAGTTTGCTTTCTGCTGTCAGTACTAGCCCCATTAACTGTTCCCCCGGCTGAAATCTCGGTACTTTCGCCCGATGGTTGTAATATGTCTGCTGGGCCTCTTGTGCTTTTTCCAAATGTTCTTGTACCATAGGGGTTACTCGAGTTATTTGCTCTCTCACCTGTGTCACATGCTCATAGAATCATAGAATCATAGAATATCAGGGTTGGAAGGGACCCCAGAAGGTCATCTAGTCCAACCCCCTGCTCAAAGCAGGACCAAGTCCCAGTTAAATCATCCCAGCTAGGGCTTTGTCAAGCCTGACCTTAAAAACCTCTAAGGAAGGAGATTCTACCACCTCCCTAGGTAACGCATTCCAGTGTTTCACCACCCTCTTAGTGAAAAAGTTTTTCCTAATATCCAATCTAAACCTCCCCCATTGCAACTTGAGACCATTACTCCTCGTTCTGTCATCTGCTACCATTGAGAACAGTCTAGAGCCATCCTCTTTGAAACCCCCTTTCAGGTAGTTGAAAGCAGCTATCAAATCCCCCCTCATTCTTCTCTTCTGCAGACTAAACAATCCCAGCTCCCTCAGCCTCTCCTCATAAGTCATGTGCTCTAGACCCCTAATCATTTTCGTTGCCCTTCGTTGTACTCTTTCCAATTTATCCACATCCTTCCTGACAATGACATTCTTTTCTGGGTTGGGTTGTACTTCCTAATCTTGCTTGGCAATATTTAATATTCTGCATGGGTGGCGTTGGTATAATAGTTCAAAGGGAGAGAAACCAGTGGATGCCTCGGGGACTTCCCATATAGCAAACATTAGATACGGTAGAAGGGTATCCCAGTCTTTTCCATGCTGAGCTACCACCTTCCAGATCATACTTTTAAGGGTATGGTTAAACCGCTCGACCAGTCCATCTGTTTGAGGATGGTAGACTGAGGTCCGTATGGCCTGGATGCAGAGTAGAGTACATAAGTCTTTCATTAATTTTGACATGAACGGGGTTCCTTGGTCTGTCAGTATCTCCTTAGGGATGCCCACTCTAGCAAAAATGTGGAGTAGTTCTTTTGCTATTGCCTTGGATGTGGGGATTCTTAAAGGAATGGCTTCTGGATACCGCGTGGCATAGTCAAGGATGACTAGTACGTTTCGGTGGCCCTGTGACGATCTTTCCAGTGGGCCCACTATGTCCATTGCTATCCTCTCGAAAGGAACTTCAATAATAGGCAAAGGTACTAATGGGGCCTGCAAGTGAGGTCAGGGGCTATGCAACTGGTATTCAGGGCAGGAGACACAATAGCGCAGGACCTCTGCACGTATTCCTGGCCAAAAATCCTTCTTAGGACTCTATCCAGTGTCTTGTCTACTTCTAGATGTCCCCCAAATAGATGACTGTGAGGTAACTCTAGTACTGCCCTTGTGTGTTTCCATGGGACTAAGAGTTGCTCTACTTCTTCCCCTTGTATTTGCGCTATCCTGTACAACAGATCACATTTGAGCACATAATATGGCCTTGGGCCTTTCCTTCCACGGGTACGCCATTTACTTTCACTACCTCCTCCCTCACATTTGCATATAGCGGGTCATTGACTTGGGTCCTGCCTGAAATTCTCACGTGCGGTACCAATCTGACCTAATTCCAGTGGGTCTGTTTCTACTCCACCCCCTGGGTTGCCTCTACTTGGGCTAGGAACCGCCTCTGAGTCCTCACTGGCCTGAATTATTTCCTGGCCGCCTTAACGGGTTCACCTACCAACAAGGGAGGTTTTCTGGTTCTCTGCTAGAATCCTGGTCCATAATCTTTTATCTGCCCTCCTTTCCCACCTAGACTTTTGAGGTTTTCCGGGGGATGAGAATAACTCTGGGGCAAATTCAGCAAACATTAGAGTGAGGCTATCCTAGGTGCCTCTGTCTCAGCCCAGGGGTTGCTACCCTCCCCGGCTCAAATGGGGGGAGTAAGCTCTCAAACCCAGGGAAGTCCCTACCAATTAAGACAGGGTAGGGGAGCCTGGGGATCACCTCTGAAGTCACCCTGGTAGTATTCCCTTGCATCTCAATTGTGGGTATTGTGGGGTAAAAATTTACGGTGCCATGAATGCATGTTACCCCTGTGTTTTTGGCCCGGGTTAGTTGGTCTTGCCCCACCAACTTCCCCGAGACCAGCGTGACAGCACTCCCCGAATCTACTAATGCTATGGTTTCGATTCCATTCATTTTTACTGATCTTGTATACCCATGTGAGGTCATTGCGACCCCTACCAGGCCGATTAGGCCACATTGCTCCCTGTGATCCCCCAGATTACATTGCATAGGCTCTTCCCTGTTGGGGCATTGGGCTGCTATATGCCCCAATTCCCCACACTCGTAATACCGCCCCCTTATTCCGGTTGCCACCCTCTGTCTGGCGCTATTTGGCTGCCCCCACCCCCGGCCCTCTGTTTCCAAACCCCCAGGTCCCTTCTTGGCCTCAGGCGATTCCTCGGTCGCTTTCCTCCCAGTTATGGTTCTCCTGGAGTTCTCAACAATGCGGGGCCTGGGGTTTGGGACTGGCTTCCTGGTTTGCCGTGTCTTACCCCCTGGGGTCTAGAACAGTTCGCAGGCTGCCAGCTGTCTTTCCACAAGGGAGACCAACTCATCATAGATGGAAAGGTCATTCTGGCAAACCCAAGCCCGGAGGCCTGGTGGTAGCCCCTTCCCAGTACCAGGAGCTCCATCATCTTCTCAGAGCTGAGGGCCTGGGTGCAGCCATTTCCAGATCAGATAGATCAGGTCAAACAATTGTGATCAGGGTGTCTTGTCCTCCATACATTGCCACTCATGGAACTTCTGGGCTCGCAACACCTTTGTTACTCTGAATCTGGCCAGGATCTCTGCCTTCAGCTGGGGGTAATCATAGTAGACCTTCTGGGCCTCCCCACACAGGAATGGGGCAAGGATACCAGACCACTGATCTTGGGGACAGGCCTCCCTCAGGGCTGCTCTTTCAAAAGCCAGGAGGTATGCCTCCATATCATCCTCCCGAGTCATTTTCTGTAGGCAGTGGCTGGACCATATGGCCCGAGTCCCATCGCAGTTGCGGTTCAGATCCAAAAGGGCCTTCATCAGTTCTTCCAGCAGGGCTTGGTCCTGGGCAGCCTGACTCATCAACAGACTATTAGACTCCTGCTGCATCCGTGTCGCCTCCTGTTGGGTGGTTGCTTGGACCCGGGTAGCCTCCTGCTAGGCTGTGGTGGCTTGTATTAGGGCCTTGACCACATCGTCCATCTTAGGGATGGGAGGGTTTTGGCTTACCCTGGTTTAAGTCTCCTGCGCATAGATCCCACTGCTACCACCCAGTGTGGCACATTGCCAGCACTACTTTGATGGGTCTCATGCTTTCTCTTCTTGGGGACAGTTCAGAGCACTGTGTCTCACCCCTGAACTGGGGTATTAACTGCCTCTAGAGGAGGGGAGTGGAGAGGGAGAGACCCAGGCCCACTCTCTGCTCCGGGTCCCAGTTCAGGGGCCCTAAGGATAGTGGTAAACCGCTTGAACTAGCAGTTCCTTCCCCTGGGCTACTTCCCTCTCCTGCCCTTCAGCTTGTGGGGCTTTCTGCCCTCCCTCTGCACAAACCAGGTGTCCCTCTACTCAATATACTCTATCATTATAAAGGGCAGGTTTCTTCAGATTTAAGATCTTTTCCTTTCAAAACACTTTTGGAGCAGGTGGAATTTTAGACAGTACAACAAATATTTCCAGACACTGAAAATAAAAAATGACATTTTATCAACAGAACCATAGCATTTTCATTCAAAACATACTGCCAGTGCAGAAGACAATGAAACCAGTGAATTTTGTGCAGAGCATGAAATTTTATGACTGTTTGCAACCACCAAATACCATTGCTTTCAGTGGAAATAATGGGCAGTGGTTACAGTGAAATTCACTAAATTGAACCAAGAGCATCATAATCTCTTACTACGGCTTTGGACAGTGACAGCAACGAACTGTGTGCCATGTAAGTTTAAGGAAAGACAGTGTTACATGTCCCATGAATACCAACAGCAGCAACATAAAACCCCCAAACCTTAAGTTGCAGATGATAACCTGTTTTTTTATTATTATTATTTTGTTCTTTACTGTTGGAGGGCAGAGAGGTTTATTGGCCACTGATGCCTGAGGAAGTGGTTGTCTAACCATGTGTTTTCTTCCTGACATTTTAACAAATTCTACAACCTCTAAGTCATTGACATTATGTTGCTTCTGGCACTTTCTGATTTACTAGGCAGTCTACAGCAGCTGCAGCACATCTGTGAAAACGCATTATGCTAGTGGGAGAGCACTCTCCCATCAGCCTAATTACTCCATCTCCGCAAGTGGTGGAAGTTATGCTGGTGGGAAAGTGTCTCCTGCCGACATAGCAATGGTGTGGACAGTGCATAGGGCAATGTACTTTATGTTGCTTGGGGGGGTGTCTTTTGCATACCCCTGAGCAACGTAAGTTATATCAACTTGAGCGATAGTGCAGATCAGCCACCACATGTAGTTTCCACACACTTGATCATTGACTTAAATGAATCTATGCCATTTTACACAGCCTGAATATCCATTTCTAATTTACTATTAATTTATTTACTACTTTCCATTTCCATGACACAGATCTTCAGCTGGTTTAAATCTGTAGCACTGATCCACAAACTTCAATACAACTGATTTACAACAGCTAAGGATCTGGTTCCATATTTGCTTCAAAAATGCCTGCCTAAGTCCATCCTGCCTGCCCCCCATGAAGCTAAATTTTCTGTCCAGGAATGTATTCTGGTATTCTTGCAGCTCTGATAGATGTATTTAATCATTCAAAACATCCAATGGAAATGGGATTCTGTAGGTGGAGGGCAAAAAGAGAGCAGTCACTTTTAATTATTCCCATTCCCGCTTCAACATTAATTTGATGCAGCAATAGAATGAGATCCTCCTGAGGCTGTACTTGTTAACTTAAGTCAAGCATTCTTTGGTCTCCTGAGCTTTTTATTTTTAAAAACAGGAATGGTATTTGGGGGCTTTTGCTTGTTGTGTTTCCCATAGCTTCACAACACTTAACAGTTTCTAAATGCAAATAGAAAGGGATTGCAGCTTTGTTAAGCTTTATGAAGATTTTGCAGTCTGAAGGTTAAATACTTGTCTAAAATGGCATATGTAGCAGAAATAAGTTGTCTTGAAAACACAGCAGTAATTCTTCCAAATGCATTGATATTCCCATCATAAACTACGCAAATGTTTCCAAGTTCTATTGGCAGATCTCTTTGCTTTGACATCATATGCTCCAAGACAGTTAAAGTTAACTTATTCTGGTATGTTCCCTATTTATTTCATTATTACTGAAATTCAGTTCATACTCATGAAACTGAAAGTGACACAAATTTGAATTTTGTACAACATAATTGTTAACATTTGAGGTTTTCCCTCCTGCTCAAAAGATTAAGATGACAAACATTTCTAAGAATCAGACATTTCTGTCCCATGTACATTTATGTTTATTGTAGCAATGGAATAATTTACTTTGTTCTTATACCCCGGTCTCCTTCCCTCAGTTCAACTGACTTTTCAACTCAAACAATCTCAATCTAGATTGCACAAGAGCCTTTTCTTTTCCAGCTCATGCCATCTGATCTCTTTTTGTACCACTTTGTTTCAGTAATCCTGTCTGAAAGCCTGTTATTGTAACCTTTACCCATGAGGGAACTCCTTACTCAGTAATCCTAACAGAACTGTTACTGAAAGCAAAGGTTGGTTCATGTGAGTAAAGGTTTCAGGAATGAGATATTGTCTTCCTTTTTTGTGTTTTTAGGTAAAATAGACAGAAATATAGTTTCAAAACTGTGCTTAATTTGTGGTCCCAATACAGCATCTCTACTTATATAAGTGGTCCCATTAGCTTTAACTAGACAACTCACATGAATAAAAATATTGCAGAATAAGGCCCTATCTAAATAATTTAGGGAATGCAATGTATCTGAAAGATGCTAAGGAAAATTAAGTTGCAGTGTGTGAGGAAGTAGTTATGCTAGAGAGGCTATTTTAGTTTAATCCTTTTCTTTCATTTAATACCACAGTAAAGAAAAGCTTCTAAACAAAAAGCAAGCAATATTAGTTTACACAAAATCATCAAGCCTCAAGTAAAACAAAATTTGAAGCTATTGCTGATGCTGTACCACAATCGGCAATGAAAATTGTAATTAGATATTTTATAGCATGCTAGATATATGAATATGAAAAAGGCCTAACTCTGTTTACTGGAGATCATATAATGTACTATTGAATTTATCCAAGAGTTTGCTATGATAGTGTAAGTTTGATAACAGGCTGTCTCCCTGCCAATGTTTGCCATAAAAACAGCCCTTTGGACATCATCTTTTGCATTCTTACATAAAGCAAGTTGAAAGAATTTGCCATTCTTGGGGGAAACAGAGCATATATATTGAACCACATTCTCTACTGTTGTAAATTGGTGCACCTCATTAACTTCAGTGGAGTTGTATTTATTTATGTGAGCAGGGAACTTGATTGAGAATGGTAAGGAAAAGAGAATTGTACAAGAAAGAAAATGCTGAGAACAAATCACTGGCATCTAACACTGCACTTTGATGATCTGCTCTGAAAAGGTACGATAAAAATGTCCTCTTTTCCCTCAGGAAAACTGATCTCTGTGTTTTCACAGCTGTATTCATGACTTTAATGGCTATAACATTTACCTACTTCTTACTTTTGTAAGCATCACAAGCCAGAAGGAACCCAGCTTGACTTTCAGATCCCAGACGGCATTGTCAAGTTGGCGATTACAAAAAGCCTCTTATTTGTAAACTGGCAGATGTGATAGAGAAGCCACTGACAAAAAATAATGTATGGGAATCTGGCAAACCCATTTTTACAGTTGCTTCACAGAGCAGAACTTCACCTCAGCATCCCTCAGTCTGTACTCTCTAAAATTATAAAGTAACTGCCAGAGCAACAAGAACTTGCAGAATTCTCAAAGATGATGTAAGGATCTTGATTGGGGAAATTAATTGTTAATATGGGTATGTCATAAATATAAAGGGAAGGGTAAACACTTCAAAATCCTTCCTGGTCCGAGGAAAAACCCTTTCACCTGTAAAGGGTTAAGAAGCTAGGATAACCTTACTGGCACCTGACCAAAATGACCAATGAGGAGACAAGATACTTTCAAAGCTGGAGGGGGGGAGAAACAAAGGTTCTCTCTGTCTGTGTGATGCTTTTGCCAGGAACAGAAAAGGAATGGAGTCTGAGAATTTAGTAAGTAATCTAGCTAGATATGTGTTAGATTCTGTTTTGTTTAAATGGCTGATAAAATAAGCTGTGCTGAATGGAATGTATATTCCTGTTTTTGTGTCTTTTTGTAATTTAAGGTTTTGCCTAGAGGGATTCTCTATGTTTTGAATCTGATTACCCTGTAAGGTATTTACCATGCTGATTTTACAGAGGTGATTCTTTTACTTTTTCTTCAATTAAAATTCTTCTTTTAAGAACCTGATTGCTTTTTCATTGTTCTTAAGATCCAATGGTTTGGGTCTGTGTTCACCTATGTAAATTGGTAAGGATTTTTATCAAGCCTTCCCCAGGAAAGGGGGTGTAGGACTTGGGAGGATCTGGGGGGGAAAGATGTTTCCAAGCGGGCTCTTTCACTGTTATATATTTGTTAAATGCTTGGTGATGGCAGCAATAAAGTCCAAGGGCAAAAGGTAAAATAGTTTGTACCTTGGGAAATTTTAACCTAAGCTGGTGAAAATAAGCTTAGGGTTTTTTTTTCATTCAGGTCCCCACATCTGTACCCTAGAGTTCAGAGTGGGGAAGGAACCTTGACAGGGTAAAACACCCACAGATATTGGGCTGAGTGGAATTTCATGCAAAAAGTAAGTGAAATTATGTGCCTGCAATGATGGAAGCAGGATTCATTGCTAAATAGCCCAACCTTAATCACTGGAACTCAGGATACGATATTGGTTATCAAGAAACATTTTGAGGTTTCAAAATTTGTCTTCATTCTGATACAGCATGAAAGACATCTTTTTATGTGTGTGTGTGTGTGTGTGTGTGTATATATACTGTTTAATGAGAAATATGATAGATGGACTTGAGATATCAGGCCAAATTCACTGTTACAGTGTATCTTATTTAGTCATCTACATGTGTGCAATGTGAGGGCCAAGTAGGTGGAACAGGGTACAATTCTGATTTGACAGGCTTTTATGCCCATTTTGCACATATAAAAGTGATTATACAAGATGGAAGTGAGTCAGGCCCTTTGTCCATCAGTGTTAAGGGCCTGATTCCAAAAAACATCTTCCCTTGTAATTAAATTAACCTCTCTTGCATCATGACTGGAAATTGAACACTGACTTTCACAGACTTACCTGGTTCCTGGAGAGAAAACAAATGAAGGTGTTTGTCACATTCAGGAATTTTTTGAAACATTTTTTTCATCTGAAAATGCCAGATTTTTCACAGAAGGGTATTGATTTCAACAATACTTCTACCAGGAAGATTTCTCAGTTCCAGGATGCAATTTTTAATCTAAACAAGAAAAAATCCCACAATGGAAGAGCCAATAGCCTTGTGGATAGGGCACCAACCTGGGATATAGGAGACCCATGGTCAAGTCTCCACTCTACCTAATTCAGACAATCAACATGAGTCTGGGTCTTTCCTCAGCTGAGATGAATGCCCTATGCACCAGAGTATTGGCTATGCTGCAGTTGATATGTCAAACAAATTAAAAAGATGTCTTTCATTCTGTATCAGAATGAAGACAAATTTTGAAACCTCAGAATGTTTCTTGAAGCAGAATGGTAGTTTTATAGCCAACCTTACTTGTGACTATCTAATTTTAAAGTAAAATAACTGGGGCAGAGACCTCACCCAATGAGATAGGCAAGTTTGTGAAGGAGGCTGGATGTCCCGTAAATAAGGCCTGGTAAATAGGAAGTCAGGAGAAATGGGCTCTCAGCCCAACTCTGCAACTGAAACTCCATGTGTCCTTAGCAAGTCACTTAATCTCTCTGGTCTAGTCTACCCTTGAAAGATTATTTGTTCCTGAAAGCAGATTCCTAGCAAAGGATTAATTGGCACATGATTTCATTAAAAGCTTAGAGACCAGGACATACTGTGCAAAGCCTAGTTCAAAAAATATGGTTAAAACCCATGTAGAACAATCATTACATTACTATTGAGAATGTACCTAGCATTTTACTGCAATAATTCATTCTGTGGTTGTTTTTTAAAAATGTGTAAGCTATATATGTTAAATACACTTAAGCTAGTAAAAGGCAAATTAATAAAAACAACCTCTTCTACTGGCATTCCCCTTTTACACACACAAGTATATAAAGTGTGACCACTATAAAATATATATAGTAGATGAGCTTCTGAGAACTGAAAGCTTGAAATGAAAGATGTAAAAACATCTGGTGGGCATATTTGACCTGATCTTTTTTCCTCAGAGTACAACTGCTACCTCACATGCTTTAGTTCAGATGGCATTAAGATGCATTTTTTTACTGAACTTGTGTGGAACAATGGTAATAGACTGAATGATTATGTTAATCATACAATCAGTATTCCCTATGGATATTCCACTGTATAAATTCCAGGCTATTTTTCCTGTTGAAAAGGCTTTACAGTGAATATGAATAAGAATCAACTACCTACTGTTTTAAATGCTGCTTAAATTGTGCATTTTAACTCTCCCAATTAATCTGCCTTGAACTTTATTTTAAAAAGTATTCTTATTTAAAAAAATAGTCATTATGATAAACAGATTTTGTGCTTTATTTGGCACACACTACCTTTGTAAACTACCTCTAATGCTTTTAGGGAGCTATATATGTGATGATAATGACAGTACACTGCTGGTCTGCAAGTAGTTATAATACTTGAATCCCTTCACTAAGACACCACAGGAGTGAAAAACATTTTTTGTTTCAATACTGCTTGGCTGTCACACAGTGTGATTTTTTTTTCCAGGTTATTCAGAATTCTGAAAACAAGTTCTACAGGCAAAATATAAATGATGCAGAACATACTGTTATGGAATTCTGGTTCCTCAAGAGCTGGGTTTTGAATGTGTAGGAGTAGACAGAATAAGAAAATGGAAAGTGAAAGAGCCTGGGGGTGTGATGCTATCTGTAGCTAGTTCCCAAAGCCTGGGTGCCACTGGAGAGTTATGTCCTTGAGGAGTCACAGAGACTGACATATTGGCATTCAGCCTAGACCGGCTCTGTTTTGTCTAATATCTTGAACAGCTACCAGAATGTTAGTCATAACACTCCGGGTCTACGCTGAGTGCTAAGATGTGTTTTAATATTGCATTGGTTATCTGGACCCCTCAACATCTTATTCTAATAAAGTGTTTTTTTCAGCGAATACCAGAACCTGGAGTTGGATACAGGCAGTACCACAACCCTAGTCTTAAGTTACAACCAGTGGTGAGCTGGAGCCAGTTCGCACCGGTTCGCTAGAACTGGTTGTTAAATTTAGAAGCCCTTTTAGAACTGGTTGTTCCACGAGGGACAACCGGTTCTAAAAGGACTTCTAAATTTAACTGGCCAAAAGTGGCGCAACCACCGGCCGATCCCCACCCCACCCCCAACCTCAGCTCACCTCCGCTACGCCTCCTCCCCTGAATGCGCCGCCCTACTCTGCTTCTCTACGCCCCCCCGGCTTCCCGTGAATCAGCTGTTCGCGCAGGAAGCTGGGGCAGGCTGAGAAGCCGCGGCTTCCCGCTCAGGCCCAGGGAGGCGGAGGTGAGCGGGGGCGGAGGGACGCAAGGAGGGCCGCCCACTCCACAGCAGGTAACCCGGGGGGCCGCGCAGGGGAACCGCTCCCTTCCCCAGCTCACCTCCACCACCCTCGGCCTGAGCAGGAAGCTGCCGCCTGCTTCTCAGCCCTCCCAGGCTTCCCGCCAAACAGCTGATTCACAGGAAGCCGGGGGAGGGGGCAGGGTGGGGCGGGGTGGGCACCCACTACGGTGGCCCACGAGACCCTCCTGCCCAGTTCTGGAGGCAGTCAGGGGGCAGGGGAGGGGGGATGGATGGGGGAAGGGTCCTGGGGGCTGGGGGTGGGCAGTGACCCCCTCGTGGGGTAAGGAGGGAACCCGTTGTTAAGATTTTGGCAGCTCATCAACAACCCCTAAAACTTTGGCAGAACAACATTCCCAATTCCCAATTCCCCCCAAAGCTTACAATTAGACTAATCACAAGTTAGAACAGATTACTTTTCTGCAAGTTTAATAACTGCCTCAAGTTTAAGCTGTGAGGTCTAGATCAGTTTAGTGCCAGCATAGATGCTGACCAACTAAAAGAACTCAACTAATACTACCACTGCTGTTCAACAGTACACTGGTCACCATCTGAGTTTTCCCAGCAAACACTGCTTCTGGGAACTACATTGAGAGATCAGGACCAAGAGGGCACTGAAACTGTTTTAGAACAGTGTTAATGTGGATATGGGGCAACACTTAGATTCAGTGTAAATTTACTATGAAGGCCGAAAGCAAACATAATTTTGTAGTCTGTTTGCTACATTAGACAAGTAGGATTGTCATAATGTGTTCCTTACATTCTAATGTAAACTGACCACATACAATTATGTGCACTAGGGGATTGTTTCTTCTCCTTCTGAAGGCAAAAGCAAAGATTGCATTAACATCAAAGGAAGGAGGAAAAGCAGCAGCCATAGTACACCTATGGAATTCAAGGGAATTTATTGTGCTAGTGAACATTATAGTTTTGTGATAAACAGCCATGTCCACAGTGTTTTTTTTGTTTGTTTTTGTATTTTTTCTAAAGAGGTTAATTCTTATTTTCTGATAACTTTACCATGAGAGAGATTTTTAGCATGCTTCTCTCCTGGGTTAATGCTGTTTTCACTGGTAGGGGCTGCAGGCTAAGTGCCTCAATGAAAATTTTGTCTGAGCAAGCAATATGTAAGAAAGGCTCAACATGTAAGAAAGGCTCAATAGGGACTTTAGCATGGAAGGGACTAGTCTTTATAAAGAGATTATTTATACACAAAGTATTTGAGTGGGAGAGGGAGAGTTCAGACATTTTAATTTCCTAATGTTCTTTAGTAATATTTAAAAAGAATGGTGATATGTTTTTAAACATAAATTAGAAAAAACAAATGTGATTCCAAAATAATTTGCTGTAAAACATACCAGTTCAAGTAGTCCAACATAGTATTCTAATTATCTAATGAAGTTGGCTTGCTTGCCAACTCATTTTGTGGCTCAGAAGAGAATTTTTTTTTTTTTTAGTTTTTATTCTTAGGTCTGATCTGATCTGAATAAATTGCTCTTGGATTAACCAAGATTCCTTAAAATATTGCTGTATTGGTATTCAGTAATCTCTCTAATTAGCATTTTAAGCCCTTACATTTGGAATTAAACATGCATGAAGTCAAAGCTCTCTGTAGCTCTAATTAGAATCATTATTATTTATTCAATTAAATACATTTTGTGCTAATGATGAGAAGGTATTGTTCTGGGATTGTTTATCAAAGGAGAAGTTTCACAGAAGACAGATTATAGAAATGTATATGAAATACCAATTTACAAGATTCTTACTAAATAGTTTTTTTTTAAAAAAAGAGGAATTTTTAATCTACTTTTGTCTCTTCCAGTAATGATTTAGAACTAAATTCTAGTCTCAGTAATACCAATGCAACCACAACTATACTTTCAATGGGGTTGCACAAATATAAATGAAGGCAAAATTTGTCCTATAGTGGCAATCCAGTGGTTGTACCTTGATACTTCTATGTGTACTTAACTAGTAGCTGAAAGCCCAGATTGTTGCATGGGTGTGGCTGTTGGGCCCAATAATCCACCAGCTGTGACGTCTCCCTCATACAGATTGTTACATGCAAGTTAGCTGTAGAGTAAGTGTGGTGATTGGTTGAGTTACTTTTGATAATGCAGTGGTCTAGGATGGTTAGATATATGCCTTACCATCTCTGTACATGTTATGGGAGTAATTTATGTCAAAATGGTCGAGAATAAAAATTGGATCATAAGACTACAAAACCCAGTGATGACTGAACCTGGTGATCTTCTAAATAAAAAAGAGCTCTCAGCCATCCTTGTAGCCGTTTCCATCACTTCTACACTTCTACAGACATTCTAGGCTTCAGAGTGAGAATCCTGGATTCTTATTACATAAATGATACTTATCATATCCACAGTGGAATAAAGCCTGCATGCACCGGCATATAGATCCCAAATCCATGGGAATAGGTGCTGTTCTGTTGTGCAGATTGTAGGCAGAAACTGGGGTGAGCATATGATAACTCCCTGAATTCCAATTTGCAGATGGTTGTTGGGTGGGAAAAGAAAGGAGGGGGGAAATCAATTCAGGGCTAAATGTATCTACTTGCACTCTCTCCTACAGAGAGGTGGGGGATACAACAGGTCCTGCACAGATCTGCCCTAGTTTAGGTCTTAGATCTCATATCTCTTATAGAAAGGCAGGAGAAAAGGAACACATTACAGTGATACCAGTCTTGCTGTCTCATTTCCTTCCATCTTCCCATGTGTTAGTTTCCATGCTGCTTGTATGCATGGAAAGTCCTTCCACTCTCAGTGTACCAGGCTCCCATCTTCCCCTCATTCAAAGGTTTTCTAAAGATACTTTTCCTACTTTTCGTGGAAGTAATGTACTACTCAGCATGGAGCACTGTGGTAGAATCAGGTCCTAAACCTCCCAGGAGCCCAAACCTGCAAGTGCTTACTATCAGGCATAGTGCTCACTCAATGAGTGATGCCATAGAATTGCTCATGGCAGCCAGGGGCAGTAGTGCATGCAGGCAGTGCATGTAGTAGTGTGTATTTGCAAGATTTGGGTCATTTGTCTTTTTTAAAAAAAGGATAAAGATGGTTGCTTAAAGATTTAGTAATAAGCAGATAGATCATAGAACAGTTTCCAAACTGACACCAATGTCAGGGAGGAATAATTTGACTGAAGTAAATGAAGTTAAATGAAATAAAAAGGATCAGGACCTATATTTCTAAAAACTGGAAATTCCTTTCAGTAACTAGGGTTGCTAATTGGAAAAAAAAAAAAAAAAAAAAAGCAGGCCTAGATAGAATCTCAGCTAAAAAGTAAATGGGACATTTGGGTACAATAGAGTCTTTTGCTCTATTTCTATTTTAAACGTTTCACTTACTGTACATTTAAATATTCAGAAGTATAATCAAGCATTACCATTATGTAGGTCATTAAACTAATGGTGACATTCATTAATGAGACACTTATTAGGTAATATGATGTCATTAGGACATCCTGCCATGAGTTAAAATAAAGTAGTATGGTGTGTATGGGGGGGGGCACGCAATTTTAAGCAAGGTACTTTCAAACTGCCTGTCATGAGGCTATAATTTAAGGGCCTAGCTCTACTACCATTGAAGTCAATGAGATTAATGGTAAAATTCTCAATGTGCCTAGGAACTGGCCCAAAGTGTGTAACTAGAAGTATGAGGATTAGTGTATCATTTCACAATGAAACAACCTCAAGACACTGTTTCATATTGAAAGCTGCTGACATTTCTACAAATTAAAAACAAACAACATTTGTAATAGTAAGGAATCAATAGGGGACACACCCATCTAAAACTCCAATATTCATTGTGTAGATGGGTGAAATCCTTGCTGCACTGAATTCATTGGAAAAACTCCCATTGACTTTAATTGGGAAAGGCTTTTATCTGGTGCCTTGCTCTGGAAGGCAAGCCACCAGCAAAAGCCAAAAAACACAAAACCAATAAATTAAGAAAGGAAAGGACTAAAGACTCAAGCACAGCATTTCTCAGGATCATCCATTTCTATCTTTACCTATCACTGAATTCTACAAAAGGAACTGGATGGCCAGAGCCAGTGTGCACACTCTGAACAGTCAGAGCCATGAGCAGAAATGTGCTGTCAATGTTTTAACAAGAGGGTCCCACAAGAATTGCTCCCTTAACCACAAGAAAAAAGAAACATCCTGCTGTTACCAGATTTGCCTGTTACTTTGGGGTACACTCATTTATTAGGGTTACTCTTCGGGGGGGGCAGGGTTCTGTAATTATATCAGTGTTCTGCTTGCGTCACTTGTGTTTTCATATGGAGCTCTTTCTCTCTTCTGCAAATTCCCTCCCAAGGAGCTATCCTGCAGGACCTAGGTTCCCCAGGGTGGGGCTCCTCCAGCCCCAGAATCAGATGAACACACACACAAATAAAGCAAGTCTGAGGGGATTGGGTCAATCAGTACTCTCAAGCTGACCCCTTATAGGTCCCTGGACTCAATGGGCTGAGCCAAGCAGCACTTCCAAGCTGCCACACTTTATGGCACAGGTACCACACTCGAATAGAGTAACCTTGAGCGGACTGGGTCAAGCAGCACTTCCAAGCTGCCACCTTCATATGTCATAGGTTCAGCACGCTCCTATCCCCACTTTTATGTTACAATTGTTCTGTTAGTAAACCACTTGATGAGCAAACCCCACAGTATTTTGCGGCACTACAGGGATCTTTAGTTTAGGTAAGAGGAGCACTGCTGCAGAGTAAATGGGGAAGCCAAAAACACAAGAGAGTAAAGTTCAGAGAGAGACACACACACACACACACACACACACACACACACACACACAACCGACTTAACCATAAAAGTTATTTATTGACTAATAGTGATAACTACACAAGGAGAGCCTAAACAAACATAACAGTTACATTATTAAAGATTACAAAGGTCAGATATAGAAAACTATACCTGATCAAACAAGTCAGGGTTAAAAAGTTATACCTGAGGTGGAAAAGAAAACAGAGAGAAAAAGAGAGAGCGAGAGAGCTGGGATCTCACCACTCCATGACCAGCTTGAACTGGTCAGGATTCCCAGGTGATGGTGGTAGCTCAGGGTCCTGAGTGCTGGAGACAGGCAGAGCCTCCAACATGATCAGTCAGGAGAAGATGAAGTCCCAGTGGAACTGATACTGAGTTTGGATCCAGGCATCAGAGCACTTACTTGAGCATGGATAAGGTAGGGGTTTTTGTAGGGAAAGAACAATGGTTCAAGGGAGAACACTAGATTTGTTTATGGGTAAACTGATGACTTAAGGGTTTTCGTTAGGCTAGACAACATGAACTGATCATTCCTGGCTATGGGTGGTGTTCCTTCGAGGGAGCTCACAATGCAATTAAGCAGCTTCAGTATTTTGGATATCAATCAAGGATTCATTACTAGAACTGGTCTGATAACTGCTGAGCTGGGTGTATGCAAGTGTGGGTTCATAAACATCTGGAGCAGAGATCCCCCATCATGCAGTCCTTCCCTGTTTTTCTGGTCCCAGAGTTCAGTGCGGTTCTTGCCTTGGAATCTCTGTTCTTCATTCTGTATCTAATGGAGATGCCTCCTTGTTCCATCTTTGATGCAGATGAGGCTAGGGGAGTTGCCTTAATCCTGCCATCCCTGTCAGGAGAGGTTTAGGTGTTTTCCCACCATCTTTTCATGGTTTTCTGTAAGTCTTTCTTCTGTTTGGTTTTGGTTCAAGCAGAGGCTGTGGGGTGGGGTGTCTTTCATGAGTTAGACAGGCTGGATACTGCACCCTGCTTCCCCAAGAACACAGAGCTGGCCGGTGTCACTGCACCTTAGGTATACATGAACTTGCATCGAAGAGCCAGGAAGAATAGACGAACTTGTTTCCTATCCCATTTAAACAAGTACTCCAACAAAAAACAAAAATACAGCAACACTGGGGAAATAAAACCAGATTCTCATCAGGATTCAAAACAACTCGTCTGAGGCATTGCGGCAGCTCAGGGGGACACAGACTAATGTTGAACCAAGCTGAAACAAAACATTTTGAATGTATGGAACTGATTAACATTTGTTTGATTGAAAGGTTGAAACAAAATGTTTCAATATTTCCAAATCCAAATTTATTGGAACTTTGTGTTCCATGAAAAACTTCGATATTTTGACTTTGCCATGATTTTGTATAAATTTTTTAAAATGTCTTTTCAATTTTCTTCTGGACAGATTTCAATTTTCAACCATCTCTAGAGTTTTGCATCTGAAATGTGTACTGAGTTTATTGATTCCATGATATAATTTGACATGTATTCTCTGGAGAGGAATGGAGGGGTGCCAAAGACCTTATAGTGGAGTTCAGAATATTTGTTTTGATAATGCCTAGTATGTGCTGCAATCTGGCGGTGGAATCAAAAATTTGCCTTTAGGAATATTTGTATTAACCACAAAGTAAAAGTCATTTTTGGGACTAACCAGGTTTAGCAGACGCTGGAAGGAGTAAAGAGGGTGATAATGTAATTTGTGTTACTTATTTATTTTCATTTAAAGATGGACCACAAATCCTGATGTCTAGACAATTCATTCTAAAAAAAAAAGCAATTCTTTATGATGCATTTAAGAACTACAGTGAGCCCCGGTCTCTCGTAAGTAAGTCAACTGCATAGTTAAATATAAGAAACTCCTGACTCAAAGACCTCAGTAAGCCCCCCACCTTCAATGTGAACACTGGTATTGCACATAAGAATTATATGCATGGGGCCAGTATCTCCAAAGAAGATGTATATATTTCAAGAAAGCAAGCAGACTCTCCTTTAGAGCCCTACCTAAAATAGAGCTAGAAGTATTCAAAACCATATTTAAAAGCATCTTTGTGGTAGCAAGCTGCTAATCTCTTTTCCCTCACTACTACAGAGTGGGATCAAGTAAATTATAAAGAGACTTACGAAGGTACAAATTAGACTGCTCCGCAATATTGCCTGCTATCATGTGCTTTTCTGAACTGGTTTATCGCACACTTCCAACTGTATACGGTGGCCAAGAGGTAGGAGGTGGCATCCTGCTAACAAGTGAACTTAAATATTGCATTTAAACAGGAATGGGTGAAACCAGTGAAAAACCTGAAAATATGAGAGACTTTTTCCATCGGTTTGTTCAGCAATATGTTGTGCTCTTGATTTTATTTTGTTTTTAAAAGCACAAATTTCAGAGACTGATTTAAAAAACAGAACAAAAACTAAGCTATTAAAATAGTTTCATTACAAAATTTCAAAGTTCATTCCAAATTGTTTGAAACTGGCCCATTTCTTTCTTAAATATCAAATTTTTCATTTACCAAAAACCTATTTTCATAAAACAAAAAAAGTAAATAAAAATGCATTACTTCATAAAAGAGGAAATCGTAATTTTTTCATAAAAAGCCTTTTTACATTAAAAGCTTTTCTTTCCAAAAATTGACCATGTCTAGCATTGATGCACGGCTGTGGCAGTGATTGTCTTCTTGTTCCATGTATGTACAGCACCTAGTGCAATGGGGTCCTGTTTCATGATCAGGGCTTTTAGGCATTACAGTACTACAAATAAATAATACTTAGGCCCCTTCCCATCCTCTGTATGGAGAGGAGAAGAGAAAAAAGGAAGACAGAGCTTGTAATGGGATGATTGACAATTCATTTCCATGTTCCCTCCGAGCTACAATCTTGTAATTTGTTACATGAATTCCTTATAGTCTACTAAGCAGTAAACAGAGGGCAAAAGGAGGCCTGTCACCTTTCCATCAGCAGTTACTAAAAATAATCAATTATTCAAGTGGGCTGGTTAGTTTAATTCCTACTCCATGCAGCAGCATTAGCTGGTGTACTAAAAGGAGCCTGGGTTTGTAGGTTAAGATGGTACTGACATGATTTATGACATTTTCTATTTAGCAGCTATTGGACCTGATACAGTCACTTATGGTTATAGATGTCAAAGCAGTGCCTCCAGTTCTTGTGATGATGTATACATGCTTGGTTTCTCCCTGCCTCTGAAAACGGTATAGGGTGTAAATAAACAGTCCTCTATGGGGTTAGAAACTAGTCAGGATACAAATAGCAAGAATTCCTAGTGCAAGGTATTATGGAGAGAACTTTTGGGGGGAAAAGGACAAAAAAAGGCTACTATTTTATAAAGGAAACCTTCAATTAAACAATTTCAATATTCCATATCCCCAGCTGGCTGGCAGATGCCATCAATGCATAAGTGTCAAACATTTGCAGATATCCACAAAATAATGGAAACAGTAGACCATGTGCTTGCCAAAGCAGAGATCCTGTGCCGAAGTTTAGATCATTTGATCCCTACACAAAGCAAAGAACAGCACCCAAAGCATTCTACCTACCAGAAAATTCTCCTGGGGTACTCACAAATTCAGACATTTTCCAGACTGGATCAACTAGGTACCTCAGGAACAGGAACACGCTAGACCATAGAAGGTACTTCAATTCCAACTGTTAGGAGGAAAAGGATTGCTCGGGAAAAAAAGAGTGCTCAGACTCTGAATAAGCTAGGTTGTTTGTAACTCTGAACAAAATATTATGGCTGTTCTTTCAAAAGTTTACAACTGAACATTGCTTTTATACAGCTTTGAAACTGTACTATGCAGAAGAAAAAATGCTGCTCTCTTTTTTACTAGTTTGCATTTAACAGACTACTGTACTGTATTTGGGGTTTTTTGTTTGTTTTTTTCATCTCTGCTGCTGCCTGATTGTGTACTTATGGTTCCAAATGAGGTGTATGGTTGATTGCTCAGTTCATAACTGAGGTTCTAATGTACAGTGATGGGTGGCAGTATCAAACCCCAAGGTAGATATGAATGTTTTCTGATCAGATTTTAGTGGAAGAGTCATCTGAAGTGAGCAAGTGTGTTCCTTGCTTGATTGAAGTGTCACTGGTGGTTTTAAGGCATGTTATGTCCATTACAATGTGATACATCTATAGCAGGATTCCAGTTCCACTGAAGTTAACAGAAGTCTCTTCATAACTTACAATGGGCTTTAGGTCAGGCCCCCAAGGATTTTTAGACAAAGTGCCTCACATGCCGTCAAAATTTTAGATTACTGTCTGACTCCAAGGCAAAGAATGAATGGTTCTTGGCATAGACCAGGAATTGGCAACCTTTGGCATACAGCCCACCAGGTTTGTTTACCTGCCACGTCCTCGGGTTCAGCTGATCACAGCTCCCACTAGTCGTGGTTCACCGTTCCAGGCTTATGGAGATTGTGGGAAGCGTTCCTCGGCCCGCGTGCTTCCTGCAGCCCCGATTGGCCTGGAACGGCAAACCACAGCCAATGGGAGCTGCGATCGGCCGAACCTGCGGACTTGGCAGGTAAACAAACCAGCCCATCCTGCCAAGGGGCTTACCCTGGTGGGCTTCATGACAAAGGTTGCTGATCCCTGGCATAGACCAACAAGTACCATAGAATAATCTACTAGTGAACTTCACTTCTATAGTGAGTGTAAAGAAAATTGGATCTCCTCAATATTAGTGACTTAAAATATCAAAAATCAAGCTACTTTTCATGTAGAATCTAAAACATTTCATGAGGAAATAGATTATAAACTATGTTTTTTACCTTTGAGAAAAATCCTGTTAACAGACAAATAAACTATTCTTAAATGGAATACTGTTGGAATCTAATACTGGATAGCTGCTGAGAGGATCATTCTTGTATGCAAATATGTTAATTCAATTTGTCTAAATTTCAGATACATTTTTATCTACTCCTATATCACATGTATTTTTCTAATCAGCAACAGTGGGTCACTTCCTTTCATTATAGAAGAGATAGCAATATGAAACATTATATTTGAAATGATGCCAGGAAAGATTATATAGTTTTATTATCAAACCCTCAGCATATTACAAAATAAACATGAATGGATTTAAAGTGCAGTTCCAAAACACAAGTTGCTTTGAGTCTGCTTTGCTTTCAGAAATCCTATGCCTATTTCAATTTAATTAATTGGAATTACGCATCCTGTTATGAAAGCACTTTACTTTGAAGTGGGATTTTTGAATGTCCTACACTAAAAAAACCTCCCAAATGATCTGACAAGTTAGTAAAAGCATGAAGCCTCTGGAGATTAACCAGCATGATTCTAAAAGACAAAATAGCATAGGCAAAGAGGTCTACAGAAATTCAAGTTAACTGATGTAATTGATGTCTATTCTTGTGAAAATAGCTTGAAAGTGTTGTAATATTTGTTGGTGTTGCATAAGCAGAATTTTTAGTTTTATTATCTAAATTGTAATCTATTATCTGCAGACTCAGATGGGAAAAATTAGGAAATACCAGTATAGACGACATCAGTTTGAAGTAATTGAGGATCTCAACTTAGAAGTTTACTTATGGTAAAACCACCTACAACCATACATTAGAAGGTAAAACATGAGATATCAGTGTAGAGCTATGTGAGTAATGAGGAAAGTCAAAGTAATAGGAAATGTTTGGTAATCTATTTGTCAAATAATTTATTCAATATTTTCAAATGTAAAAAAAACCATACCAAATTATTACATTTGTTCAGGATTCTCCTAGTGTTTCCACATTTTTTTGTCTGGATTTGAAATGCAATATGGCAGCTGCAGAGAAGAATTGATACTGTATTTCATTACGAACAAATGTCTAACTTTCAGCAATGCAAGAAGGATTAATTAATGTGGCTTAATTAGTTTGTAAGCATTTCAAAGCTCTAAAGTACAATATACATGCTAAGTATTTATAATAATAATTGCTCATGTTATCATGCAAGAAATAGGAAAATGAAGATGTAGATTAAGTAAAAGGAACATCTATCCCTTCCAAACAATCAGGTTTAAAGGTACAAGATTGCCATTATGCTATATCACATATTATACTCAGCAGTGTTACAAGTTAAATTATTGAACTTCAGTTTGTTTTTAAGCCATACAATATGGGCCTGATCCAGAGCCTACTCAAGTAAATAGACTCCCACATTGACTTTTATTAGTTTTGGATAAGGCTATAGGCTTTTGTAGTTATACATTATTATGACTTCCCTTAAATCTGGATATTTGGAGGGTCAGTTGTCTGACTTTATTGGATCTGTATTGTCATCTTCACTCCACTTGCAAAATGAAACAAGTGCTGTTCCTTTGGGCAAACTAGCAAAAACTGATTTCTCGAGTTGGCTTACAATCCAAAAATGTAAGGGATATTTTCCTCCAAAATTTGGGGGATTTCATGTTAAACCAATTTTTCAATAGAAAAACTGTCCAAAAACCAAAATGTGAAAATATTTCAACCCACTCGTTTCCTTAACCAAGTTACATTTGAAAATTATTTTCTCCAAAAATTCACTTGTTTTTTTCCTTCTTTCCCAGCTATGTTTGCTGGGCCCTAAATTCTAAAGTCAAGCATGGTCCCCTGAAGTTCTCCCAGCTCTTCATAATTCCTTTCCTTGCCACTCTGAACAGACATTAGGTAAAAGAGACCACATCAGTTATTTGCACAATACACGTGTAAAACTGGTTTGAGTGAATATGTCTATCTGTATGCAAATAATTCAAAGTGTTATTGCAAATGTGTAGTTTAAATGACAGGACAATCTCTACCAGAATTTTTACTTTTGTAAACCAATGTCAGTTGCAGAAAAATGTATTAATTTGAAGTTTTATTGGAATGGAAATTGAAGGGACTCAGCACTACTACACAGGAACAGGTTGTAAAACAGAGTAAAAGATAGTAAACATCCTATCAGCAAGAAAGTTTGAGGTGGGGAGGAACTTCTCTTATCCTTTTGAGTTGGTTGGCTATTGAATGCAAATTTATCTATAATTTAGAGTAACAGAGCTTTGAATTAAGAATTAGAGGGAGCAGTCTGGAATCTGTGCATCTCTAATGTCAGACAATTTATTTCAGTATCTAGGCAATTCTATTTGCTTCATAGCTGTAAAACATAGTTTTGAACCTGATCCAAAGCTCATTGACATAAATTGAAATCCTTCCATTAATTGACTTTGGATCAGACCCCATCTTTCTAAGTTCAAATCAGTGAGTCCATGCCATTTACGTTTTTATTCTTATAGAATAAGAATCACTTCCAAGAAATGTTCAAACTCCCAAAGTTGTTTTTGGGCCATGTCATGAGACTTTTGTAAAGTAAATAAGCATACACAAAAAAGATCTATTTTATTCTTTAAATTTGCTCATGCTAGTTTTTAATAAAACGTACTATTCATTTGCATAAATGGAGTCCCTGGTACGATCTTTTGTCCTACCTAGTGAAATATCTTCTCTACCCATGTTGGAGAATGGAGCTTTCTAATCAGGATTCTGTCTTCCAGTTCAGTCAGCACCCCACATTCCTTTATCCAGGGACCTTTCTACCACACTAGAAAATGACTTATACTTCAAACAGAACAGTTTGTGTATTATAACTTCATGAATCATCTCTCTCATTTGAACTTCTGCACTTCAAAACTTGTTTATTAATGGACACAAGGCTCTGCAGCAAGGCCAGCTAGGGAGAGCAATATACACATCTTGGTACGTTCATAGATTTTATTTTATGCAGTATGAGAGTTTTGATATCAATGTGTGTGTAAGCTGTCCCTTGATGCTGCTGCATTTCTACACAATGGGAACCATGCATACAAGGTCCTGGCCCTTGCAGATCCAACCACAGAATGGAGGCTTTGCTCTAACATTCATTTAATTATGGAAAAATATTCAGAGGTCACCATTAAAAATACAGTTGCTCACAATTGCCTGATAGTGCTTTCCAACACGCAGCATCCCAGTATGTCCCTTTACTAAGAAAAAAATGGTATCAGGTACCACAGGGTGATCAATTTTGACTCTAGTGATAACTAAGCAGACCTTATGTCAAGGTTCTCTCCCCACTCTGAACTCTAGGGTACAGATGTGGGGACCTGCATGAAAGACCCCCTAAACTTATTTCTACCAGCTTAGGTTAAAAACTCCCCAGAGGTACAAATCTCTATTTATCCTTGGACTGAGGTATGCTGCCACCACCAAGTGATTTAGACAAAGAATCAGGGAAAGGACCACTTGGAGTTCTTATTCCCAAAAAATCTCACCAAGTCTACACCTTGAAAAGTAAATAAGGTGAGCACAAACTAAACCTTTGGGTTTGTAGAACACTAAAAACCCAATCGGATTCTTTAAAAAATAGAACTTTATATAAAGGGAAAAAAAGTAAAAGAAGCATCTCCTTAAAATCAGGATGGAAGGTAATTTTACAGGACAATCAGATTCAAAACACGAGGATTTCCCTCTAGGCCAAACTTTAAAGTTACGAAAAGAAAATCAGGAATACACCTTTCAGCACAGAGAAAAATCACAAGCCAAAACAAAAATAAGCTAATGCATTCCCTTGCTAGTACTTACTGATTCTAATGGAGTTGGATTGCTTGCTTCCTTGATCTGTGTCCTTTTGTGCAAGTGCCAGCCAGGTTACCTAAGCTTCTTAACCCTTTACAAGTAAAAGGATTTTGTGCCTCTGGCCAGGAGGGATTTTATAGTACTGTATACAAAAAGGTCATTACCCTTCCCTTTATATTTATGACACCTTAACTATTTCTAAATGTTTGACCAAATATAAATTTGAATATGGATATATTTAACAGTATTATGCTTTCTGATTCCTTTTAAGGAGACTCTCATTCCTTCTAAGGAAAAATAGCAGCAATGCTGAAGAGCTTATTTTTTAAACACACACACACACACACACACATACATCTCAGGGCAAGTTTGAAAAATGTCATTTGGAAGACGTCTTGTAACCCTCTCATACTGAGTTTTCTCTCATGGTTTGTAGGATTGTTATCGCTATATGTTAGGGGGCTTATTCCTTCACCCACTTATTTCCCTGTTCCTTCTTGCATGAACAGAGAGCAACAATACCCCAAGTCCAAAGGTGCAAACAATTCAATGTTTATTGGGGTGAACTTCCAGCAAGCATGATTCCAGCTTCCATCATCATCTCCCCCTTCTCAGCTCTGACACCACAGAGTCTTATATCTGCGTCCCTGTTCCCATTCCTGCCCTTAGCCAAACATAATTCCAATTTCCCATTTCTCACACACACACACACACACACACACACACTTCCTGATTGACTGCAGACTATATAGTAAAACTTGAGTTCTGCTTAGCTATACCTTAACCAATCATTCTCCTGAAATTTAATTAACCAATCCTAACATACTGTAACCTGATTATGCAAAAAGAAAAGGAGTACTTGTGGCACCTTAGAGACTAACAAATTTATTAGAGCATAAGCTTTCGTGAGCTACAGCTCACTTCATCGGATGCATTTGGTGGAAAAAACAGAGGAGAGATTTATATACACACACACAGAGAACATGAAACAATGGGTTTATCATACACACTGTAAGGAGAGTGATCACTTAAGATAAGCCATCACCAGCAACGGGGGGGGGAAAGGACGAAAACCTTTCATGGTGACAAGCAAGGTAGGCTAATTCCAGCAGTTAACAAGAATATCAGAGGAACAGTGGGGGGTGGGGTGGGAGGAAGAAATACCATGGGGAAATAGTTTTACTTTGTGTAATGACTCATCCATTCCCAGTCTCTATTCAAGCCTAAGTTAATTATATCCAGTTTGCAAATTAATTCCAATTCAGCAGTCTCTCGTTGGAGTCTGTTTTTGAAGCTTTTTTGTTGAAGTATAGCCACTCTTAGGTCTGTGATCGAGTGACCAGAGAGATTGAAGTGTTCTCCAACTGGTTTTTGAATGTTATAATTCTTGACGTCTGATTTGTGTCCATTCATTCTTTTACGTAGAGACTGTCCAGTTTGGCCAATGTACATGGCAGAGGGGCATTGCTGGCACATGATGGCATATATCACATTGGTAGATGCGCAGGTGAACGAGCCTCTGATAGTGTGGCTGATGTGATTAGGCCCTATGATGGTATCCCCTGAATAGATATGTGGACAGAGTTGGCAACGGGCTTTGTTGCAAGGATAGGTTCCTGGGTTAGTGGTTCTGTTGTGTGGTGTGTGGTTGCTGGTGAGTATTTGCTTCAGATTGGGGGGCTGTCTGTAAGCAAGGACTGGTCTGTCTCCCAAGATCTGAGAGAGCGATGGCTCGTCCTTCAGGATAGGTTGTAGATCCTTGATGATGCGTTGGAGAGGTTTTAGTTGGGGGCTGAAGGTGATGGCTAGTGGCGTTCTGTTGTTTTCTTTGTTGGGCCTGTCCTGTAGTAGGTGACTTCTGGGTACTCTTCTGGCTCTGTCAATCTGTTTCTTCACTTCAGCAGGTGGGTATTGTAGTTGTAGGAATGCATGATAGAGATCTTGTAGGTGTTTGTCTCTGTCTGAGGGGTTGGAGCAAATGCGGTTATATCGTAGCGCTTGGCTGTAGACAATGGATCGAGTGGTATGATCTGGATGAAAGCTAGAGGCATGTAGGTAGGAATAGCGGTCAGTAGGTTTCCGATATAGGGTGGTGTTTATGTGACCATCGCTTATTAGCACCGTAGTGTCCAGGAAGTGGATCTCTTGTGTGGACTGGTCCAGGCTGAGGTTGATGGTGGGATGGAAATTGTTGAAATCATGGTGGAATTCCTCAAGAGCTTCTTTTCCATGGGTCCAGATGATGAAGATGTCATCAATGTAGCGCAAGTAGAGTAGGGGCATTAAGGGACGAGAGCTGAGGAAGCGTTGTTCTAAGTCAGCCATAAAAATGTTGGTATACTGTGGGGCCATGCGGGTACCCATCGCAGTGCTGCTGATTTGAAGGTATACATTGTCACCAAATGTGAAATAGTTATGGGTCAGGACAAAGTCACAAAGTTCTGCCACCAAGTTAGCCGTGACAGTATCGGGGATACTGTTCCTGACGGCTTGTAGTCCATCTTTGTGTGGAATGTTGGTGTAGAGGGCTTCTACATCCATAGTGGCTAGGATGGTGTTTTTAGGAAGATCACCAATGGACTGTAGTTTCCTCAGGAAATCGGTGGTGTCTCGAAGATAGCTGGTAGTGCTGGTAACGAAGGGCCTGAGGAGGGAGTCTACATAGACAGACAATCCTGCTGTCAGGGTGCCAATGCCTGAGATGATGGGGCATCCAGGATTTCCAGGTTTATGGATCTTGGGTAGCAGATAGAATACCCCAGGTCGGGGCTCCAGGGGGTGTGTCTGTGCGGATTTGTTCTTGTGCTTTTTCAGGGAGTTTCTTGAGCAAATACTGTAGTTTCTTTTGGTAACTCTCAGTGGGATCAGAGGGTAATGGCTTGTAGAAAGTGGTGTTGGAGAGCTGCCTAGTAGCCTCTTGTTCATACTCCGACCTATTCATGATGACGACAGCACCTCCTTTGTCAGCCTTTTTGATTATGATGTCAGAGTTGTTTCTGAGGCTGTGGATGGCACTGTGTTCTGCATGGCTGAGGTTATGGGGTAAGCGATGCTGCTTTTCCACAATTTCAGCTCGTGCACGTCGCGGAAGCAGTCTATGTAGAAATCCAGGCTGCTGTTTCGACCTTCAGGAGGAGTCCACCCAGAATCCTTCTTTTTGTAGTTTTGGCAGGAAGGTCTCTGTGGGTTAATATGTTGGTCAGAGGTGTGTTGGAAATATTCCTTGAGTCTGAGACGTCGAAAATAGGATTCTAGGTCACCACAGAACTGTATCATGTTCGTGGGGGTGGAGGGGCAAAAGGAGAGGCCCCGAGATAGGACAGATTCTTCTGCTGGGCTAAGAGTATAGTTGGATAGATTAACAATATTGCTGGGTGGGTTACGGGAACCATTGTTGTGGCCCCTTGTGGCATATAGTAGTTTAGATAGCTTAGTATCCTTTTTCTTTTGTAGAGAATCAAAGTGTGTTTTGTAAATGCCTAATCACATCAGCCACACTATCAGAGGCTCGTTCACCTGCGCATCTACCAATGTGATATATGCCATCATGTGCCAGCAATGCCCCTCTACCATGTAGATTGGCCAAACTGGACAGTCTCTACGTAAAAGAATGAATGGACACAAATCAGACGTCAAGAATTATAACATTCAAAAACCAGTTGGAGAACACTTCAATCTCTCTGGTCACTCGATCACAGACCTAAGAGTGGCTATACTTCAACAAAAAAGCTTCAAAAACAGACTCCAATGAGAGACTGCTGAATTGGAATTAATTTGCAAACTGGATACAATTAATTTAGGCTTGAAAAGAGACTGGGAATGGATGAGTCATTACACAAAGTAAAACTATTTCCCCATGGTATTTCTCCCTCCCACCCCACCCCCCACTGTTCCTCTGATATTCTTGTTAACTGCTGGAATTAGCCTACCTGCTTGTCACCATGAAAGGTTTTCCTCCTTTCCCCCCCCTGCTGTTGGTGATGGCTTACCTTAAGTGATCACTCTCCTTACAGTGTGTATGATAAACCCATTGTTTCATGTTCTCTGTGTGTGTGTGTGTGTGTATATAAATCTCTCCTCTGTTTTTTCCACCAAATGCATCCGATGAAGTGAGCTGTAGCTCACGAAAGCTTATGCTCTAATAAATTTGTTAGTCTCTAAGGTGCCACAAGTACTCCTTTTCTTTTTGCGAATACAGACTAACACGGCTGCTACTCTGTAACCTGATTATGTAACCAATTATATCCCACCACCTTAGTTAGTTTACACCCAGCAAAATTAATTATACAACAGACAGGAACAATCACAGAACCAGACAGAGATTATACAGACAAATAATAGCAAAGTGGGAACTATAATGACAAAACAATACAGAAGTGAGGATTTCACATCCCAGCTATTGATAAGTGAGTTCTTGCCAGACAGGATGCTATCAAACTAAGTTTCCTTTTACATTTTCTAGGCACTTCTCTTTCTCTGGAGGCGATAGGTATTATCAGAACAGGATTGTATTCCTAACAGCCCAATAGCACCTTATTTCAGTGTGACTAGTTTGGAATGTGAGGAGGTGACCATTCGCTTCCCAGCTTATGGCTGCCTCTGTTGCTTAGCCAAAGGCCTTAGCCTAAGCACAGGGCCTCAGACTGTCACAGTAAGAGAAGGATTTTACACTGACAGACAGTGATTTTGATTCTCTCTTTTATATCTTTAACTAGCCAAGTGATAAGAATACACCTAAATTCTTAGAGTATAGACCTTTACAGCCTGAATATCTATATCCTAACACTCCACCCCTTTTTTTCCTCTTTCTTTTGGGATCCTCCTGCCCAGGTATCCCTGGAAGAGCATAGGACATATGGCCACATATTTCCCGATAGGGCCAGGCATCAAGGTGGAAGGTGTCAATATTCCATTTGTCCCACTGCCCCTTGTATTGTATAGTGCCCTGCATCTTCTCTCGTACGGCGTACCATACCTATTCCAATTAGTGTTCCAGACTTCCCATTAGAGTGGGCCCGAGAAGGTTGGGTCCGAGTTGTCTAGTAAACTGTAGGGTTTGGAGAGCTTACTACATTACTTATAGGTTATCTCCATCTGCAACGTAACAAGTACAGTTAACAATACAAAATCCACAGCAACACCGAGTCCTGACCACTGCAATATGGTCCAACATCTAAGACAACCCCAAAACACTGCCTCTCCTCCTTTGACGGGGTCACGATCTTGTGTGTCCAGTTGCTGGCCGTTGCAACAAGCTGCTTCTTCAAGTTTTGCATGCTTTTGTCCATATCATAAGTTCATTGAATGTTCACAGAGATGGGATATTGTCCAAACCAGCTTGACCACTTGGTATGGAATCAGGCAGTATACCCTGGTTTGATTATTCACAGCAATAGGATTCATAGATCCACTTGTGCACCAAAGTTCAGATAGCAGCATATAGATGTGTTTAGTTTGGTTATGGGCTGGTGTAATTGTGCCCCCAGTAATATGTACATTCCCAGCAAAACACCTTATACACAGTACACCCAATTGTCCACCCCTTGCATAGGCCATTGATTCTTCTCCTCCATAGTCATAGGAGAGGGGCACATCCAAACATCTGTTGTTGATTTACACTATTTTACATACCCCTCCATTGATTCCCAGTGAGCTCCTTCCCATCTTATTATTTCCATAGGGCTTGTGGGGACCACCTTAGTTGCCATTCCATTTCCAGGTACCACGGTAGCTATTACACAGATGCTGGCCTCCTAGTTGAGCATTTTGTATTCCCATACACATCTCCCCCCAGGGTCAGCCTTTTGAAGCCATCCCCCACCCATGTCATGAGGTTTTCTGTTCATTAAAACACAACAATGCTAGCAACAAGACAAACACAAAACATAGATCCATGGTATTTTGAGTTATTCTTCCGCTGGCACCAGCTTGCTTGTAGAGTGTCTAAAAAACAAAAGAAACAATTTCCACCCCCCTGGTGGAGACAGATTACTGCTTAATAATAAATACCACTTTCTTTTACAAATTTCCTTGCTAATTGCAGGAAAAACAGAAGAATTACCTCCAGACTGTCCTTATTTTGTTCTATAGTCTGGCTAGTGAATTACCCCACTCACTGGTCATTTATGAAATTCATGAGGTGGGGTACCTCAGTTTCCCCTCTTGTACAACAGACCATGTTTGCAATAGTTTCTCTGCTGTACCAAGCTTTAAGTTTATTCTCAGGTAATAGCTGAGACAGCTTCAGATTTTAGCACTGTACACACACACACACACACACACACACACACACCCCTTAGGGTTAACCTGTTCCCCTTATTTTCAGGTTTGACTTGTTTATCACCTCCCTTTCATGGATGGCCATAATCTGAGTCTTCTAGTAGCTTGTTTGCTGACCAGATGTATTCATTATTTGCAGCTCCTTTGTGCCCTTCAGCTAGGTAATTTGCATTTACACAGAGGCTAACTAGCTTGCTTTTGGATCCAAAGCTATTAGCAGCTCAGAGACTGTCTAAAAAGGGAAACATTTTACTTCCACCAGAGTTCTGATTACTTTGCACTTTCATCTCCTGCTCCGAAACACAGAGATCTGAAAAAGAAAGCACAACCTATTGTGGCTCCTTTTGGAGCCCTATTAGGATTTTAATTAAGTACCATGTTTTATTTGCATTTCTTTTACTCCTTCTCCAATATACACTGCACATGTCCTGGGAAAATGCACATTCCTTCCATATAGTTTAACCTCCATAACATTAGCCATATTAATTTTATACAAGGTGTAACTGCCTCCCCCATACCCAGAGTTTTCTTGCACACCCACCAAAGCAAAAATCTGATCCCCCAGAGCACTACACACCCCAAAGCTGAATGTTCCCATCATTCCTTCCATTTTCCTTTTCTTTTTCCTGTGCACACACACAAAATTCTCTTTTTTGCCTAACATCCCTTGCACTGTGATTACTCTTTTTTACACAACTGTACACTGATTACACTTCCATCTTGTACAGCTAGACACAACCAGGGGCAGCCAAGTTAAGTTCCAATAGAAACCCTTTAGATCCTCTATAATACTGATGGAGAGATATGCACAGCTGTTTGCTCCCCAAGGTATTAATACTTACTCTGGATTAATTAATAAGTAAAAAGTGATTAACATAAAAAGTAGGATTTAAGTTGTTCCTAGTAATAACAAACAGAACAAAGTAAGTTACTAAGCAAAATAAAATAAAACATGCAAGTCTAAGCCTAATACAGTAAGAAACTAAATGCAGGTAGATCTCACCCTCAGAGATGTTCCAATAAGCTTCTTTTACAAACTAGACTTCCTCCTACTCTGGGTAAAGTAATCACTCACACCCCTCTAGTTACTGTCCTTTGTTCTAGTTTCTTTCAGGCATCTCTTTGCGGGGGGTGGGGAGAGGCTATCTCTTGAGCCAGCTGAAGAAAAAAAGGAAGGGTTTCCGGGGGCTTATATAGTGTCTCTCTTGTGGGTGGAAACTCCTCTCCCCACCCCGTGTAGAATCACAGCTACAAGATGGAGATTGTGTGTCACTTGTCCATGAATGGTTTCAGAGTAGCAGCCGTGTTAGTCTGTATTCGCAAAAAGAAAAAGGAGTACTTGTGGCACCTTAGAGACTAACAAATTTATTAGAGCATAAGCTTTTGTGAGTCTTCAACTTCATCGGATGCATTTGGTGGAAAAAACAGACGGGAGATTGATATATACACACACAGAGAACATGAAACAATGGGTTTATCATACACACTGTAAGGAGAGTGATCACTTAAGATAAGCCATCACCAGCAGCAGGGGGGTAAAGGAGGAAAACCTTTCATGGTGACAAGCAAGGTAGGCTATTTCCAGCAGTTAACAAGAATATCTGAGGAACAGTGGGGGGTGGGGTGGGGTGGGGTGGGGGGGAGAAATAACATGGGGAACTAGTTTTACTTTGTGTAATGACTCATCCATTCCCAGTTTCTATTCAAGCCTAAGTTAATTGTATCCATTTTACAAATTAATTCCAATTCAGCAGTCTCTTGTTGGAGTCTGTTTTTGAAGCTTTTTTGTTGAAGGATAGCCACTCTTAGGTCTGTAATCGAGTGACCAGAGAGATTGAAGTGTTCTCCAACTGGTTTTTGAATGTTATAATTCTTGACGTCTGATTTGTGTCCATTCATTCTTTTACGTAGAGACTGTCCAGTTTGACCAATGTACATGGCAGAGGGACATTGCTTTGCACATGATGGCATATATCACATTGGTAGGTGCGCAGGTGAACAAGCCTCTGATAGTGTGGCTGATGTGATTAGGCCCTATGATGGTGTCCAACGCATCATCAAGGATCTACAACCTATCCTGAAGGACGACCCATCACTCTCACAGATCTTGGGAGACAGGCCAGTCCTTGCCTACAGACAGCCCCCCAATCTGAAGCAAATACTCACCAGCAACCACACACCACACAACAGAACCACGAATCCAGGAACCTATCCTTGCAACAAGCCCATTGCCAACTCTGTCCACATATCTATTCAGGGGACACCATCATAGGGCCTAATCACATCAGCCACACTATCAGAGGCTCATTCACCTGCGCATCTACCAATGTGATATATGCCATCATGTGCCAGCAATGCCCCTCTGCCATGTACATTGGTCAAACTGGACAGTCTCTACGTAAAAGAATGAATAGACACAAATCAGACGTCAATAATTATAACATTCAAAAACTAGTTGGAAAACACTTCAATCTCACTGGTCACTCGATTACAGACCTAAGAATGGCTATACTTCAACAAAAAAAGCTTCAAAAACAGACTCCAACAAGAGACTGCTGAATTGGAATTAATTTGCAAACTGGATACAATTAACTTAGGCTTGAATAGAGACTGGGAATGGATGAGTCATTACACAAAGTAAAACTATTTCCCATGTTATTTCTCCCCCCCCCCCACCCCCCACTGTTCCTCAGATATTCTTGTTAACTGCTGGAAATAGCCTACCTTGCTTGTCACCATGAAAGGTTTTCCTCCTTCCCCCCCCCCTGCTGCTGGTGATGGCTTATCTTAAGTGATCACTCTCCTTACAGTGTGTATGATAAACCCCTTGTTTCATGTTCTCTGTGTCTGTATATCAATCTCCCCTCTGTTTTTTCCACCAAATGCAGCCGATGACGTTGAAGGCTCACAGAAGCTTATGCTCTAATAAATTTGTTAGTCTCTAAGGTGCCACAAGTACTCCTTTTCTTTTTGTCCATGAATGACTCAGTACTCTACAGGCCAAGCCATTACCCACATGTTAGCCTGAACGTTCCCAGGAAAGCTCAGATGTGGATTGGCTTCTATCAAGGTCCATTGTTAGCAAATAACTCTGTTACCTGGGTTCCTTTCAACCCAAAGCTCTTGGTAACTTTTACTCTGTGCAAGGTGGTGTCAGGAAATAAATCAGAGGAAACATAGCCGTCCGACCAATAGATGTCTGGCACAAACAGTACAACACAAGAGTGCTTTAATTTAAAGCTAAACTTTACTTGGTCTCAAGCACTTTTACTAACCTGTTGTGGACGTGTATATAACACCCCCAACTCTTGATAATTACCAAAGCTGAGTGTGGCTCTCGAGTGGCACAGCGGCAGGCTTCTGGTGGCCAAATCTTCTGTCTGCCGGTGGGGACTGCAAGATGTATCCAGAGGGAGAGTCCAAAAAGAGTCCAACTACCTGTTGTATCAACCAGGCAAGGTACAAACAAGCTTCAACAGGACTTTATTTTCAAAGTGGAAACCTCTTTACCAAGCTGCTGCTGCACCCTCTGTAGCTTTCTCCCAGCCTCTCAAGTCCTCCTCCTTCTTCCTGTTTCCTGTCTTTTCAGACTCCCAACAGCCAGTGCTCCCCATTCTAATAATTGCAAGCAACATCTATGGCTTTCCTCAAACTTTCCCCCCTTATTTATACCTTAGCCATGTCCCTTAAAGAAAACTTGTAACAAGCAGTTTCAGTGGTCCAGCAAAAGGTTCTTTCTGATTATCAATTAATCAGGTGTGGGTTTTTCAAGAATTTGCAGCCTTGAGGCCCCCCAATAGACATTCCTGGGGCACATCCTGGTCTTCTAAAATACACATATCAGCCACTTCAAACAATTCTTATCAGGAAGGATGTGGGGTCAAGCTGCCCTCTCTGTGGCACCCAAAGTCCCCCCTCCCCTCCTGCCTTGGTTAAGCTAAGCCTGCTGACTTGGCCAATTTACAGCCTGCTGACTTGGCTGCTTTTAGCAATAAGCCATAGTTATTTCAGGCTTTTTACTGGTTTGCCAAAGTCTCCCCGTACAACCCTTTCACACTATGTTGACCAAATCTGCCTTAGGTCCTTTCTACAGCAAACACTTTAAATACAAGCATAGAGCCAACACTCATAACTTCAGATATAAAAATGATATCTGCATACAGATAGGATGAGTACATACAGTAGAACATAACCTTTGCAAAGATATGTTACATGGAATATCTAGCATAGAACATATTCCACTTATGTCATATTTACAATCAGCATATTTCTATAAAGCATTATGGGGTGCAACGTCACATCCATCTCCAATACTTATATGGTCCTCACTCCAGTAATACCGAAACACCTCACACTCTTATGTGAGGATAAATAGAACAGCCCCGTGAGGTAGAGCAGTGCTATTATCCAAGTTTTACAGATGGGGACTGAGGCACAGAGGATGTGTCTACACTACAAAGAAATAGTTATGGCACTGAGTCTCAGAGCTTAGGTCAAATTGACTTGGCTTCAGGTGGGTTGTTGGGTTGCAGAGCTAAAAACAACAGTGGAGATGCTCCCACTTGGCTGGAGCGTAGGCTTTGAAGCCAAGTAATCAGCAGAGTCTCAGATCCCAGGAACATGTACACTGCTATTTTTAGCCTCTCAATCAACTGAATTGGGCTCAGACCTGGTGACTCAGGTTTTTCTTTGTAGTGTAGACATACCCAGAGAAGCTAAGTGATTTATACAAGGCCACACAGGAAGTCTAGGGGAGCAGAGAATTGTACCTGGGTCTATGTTCCAGGCTACTGCTCTAACCACTGTACTACCCTTCCTCTTTAATCTAACAGCAGCAATAACCACCTATTAGTCTCCACAGATGTCCCCTAGAAGTGAAAGTAAGTGTGTATGCAAGTCAGATCAGGTTTTATATTGAATGTATGAGAAACAGGCCCCAGTCAAACAAACAGAAATGTAATTTCACTCACAAGAGTAATATTGATTAATAAAATTGCACAGATGTAAGCGGTTGCAGGGTCAGAGCCACAGACAACAAAGTTAGCTATGAAATGTTCATCACTCAACCAAATGCTGCATGAAAGTTACCTACTTTAGTCTCCATGTAAAAAGTCAAAATGTCTCATTGTTGAAAAGGTCATTGAAGTTTACAAAGCTGGGCTGATTTATAGTTGTCCCTTCTTCTCCCCAACCCCTCTACTTCCCAAGTTAAATTATGCAACATATAATTAGATAGATGCTTTAAAGCAAAAAAAAAAAAAAACTACCCTATTTCACACAGTTTTAATACACAAGTAGTTTCAAAAGATGCTGTTTAACCTCATTTATTCACAGGGGGGGCGGGGGGGAGAAAGAGAGCAGAAGTTCTTGTGAAGCCACACACATCCAGGTCAGCTACTTTGCCTTGCTTGTTGCTGCATTCTTTTATATATTCATTTCTGGTGGCAAGTAATATCATAACAGAAGCAAAGAAGACTTCTCAATTTTCAAGCATACTGAGCAAGTTCAACTCCAGCTCACTCTGAGTCAAAAGGAAAATTCTCTAAGGTGTTGGCCTACTCTCTCCTTTTAACTGGCTCAGGATACCTGGTGAACAATTACTAATTGAAGCTAGTCTGCCTATTTACACATTTTCATCTGCTCCACTTATAAATCCCAGTAGCTTCAGGCTTGTTCTTTTAGTATCCTCATTCAGAACCCACTCAGAGTGGGTACAGCAGCCCTCCCACCCAGAAATTTATTTTTTGCCTGAAAACTTTTAAGGGTGTGTTCTCTCCAATTTTACATTATTCCTATAAATGCTACATTTCTCACTTATACCCTGGTTGAATATTACACTTCTTTCTTTGGTGCATCTTATTATTAGTATTGGGTAATATGTTACAAAACAAAAGATAAATAATACATACTGATCATAGGATTGTCTCTAAACAACATTTTCTAGGAGATTTGAACTTTCATTTCACACAAAACAGTTTGGCACTACCGTATAATTAGCAACATATAAGCAGTAGTAAGAACCTGAAATTATTTTTTTCCATTGTACAAAGAAAAGGCTAAGAAAAAAACCTGTGTTCATGCCAAAGTAAAAACAAACAAACTGTTATGATAAGCGATTTTAAAAAAGTTCTTTAAGAGGCTTGTCATCTGTAGGGCAAAACTGGTAAATCAAGGAAGCTTGATATTGAGTAGGCAAATAGATGTGGATTCCTTATGGTTATTAGTCCTTCTGAAGGAGCAATGAAGCAAAAAGCAATTAAAACAAGACAACTTTCTATGAGTGGCATGTACATAATAAAAGCAATAAACAAGGAGGGGAAATTTACCAATGCAGATTAATGCAATAGTATATTTATTGCACAGTTTAAGGATTTACAGAGCTTTATTCCATTTCTTAATTCCAGAAAGTACTGAACTGTCATTATTTTGTTTTTTTGAATTAGTGCCAGGAATAACAAAACACACAACTGCTTATTAATTAATAAAACAAAAATGAAATTAACAGAGTTGGTTATCATGAAATTTCACCGAACAAAGCCCAAAATGTAATTATGTTAAATAAACCATGCCAAATAATTCATGTTAAATACACCATTGCTTGAGTACTGGTGCTGAATATACTAAAGAGACTGCATAGAACAAAACAGAATTCAGCACATTGGGGTCTTATTTTCTTTTTGCATCTGTGGTGAAGATTTTTCAAGAGTGACTAATGGTTTTGGGTGCCCAATTTATAAACTTTAAAGGGGCCCAATTCTCAGGAAATGCTTAATACCAGCCTCTGAAAATTAAGATTGGGCATCAAAGACCCAGTAACTTCTGAAAGTCTAGGCCTAACCTAACGTGTGGTGACACTCAATGTTTTAACTGTTTATGAAATTGATCATTTCTATAAATCCTGGGATTTAACAGTGTGTTCTATATTGTAATTTATATGAAAGTTAATCTAAAATTGGCTAGTTATACTTGCATGGTAATGAAACATTCTTTAAGAGAGCTTATATATTGCAACAGGTAAAGAAAAACACTACCACAGAACAACAAGATCAATATTTATCATTCAAAGTCTGATCTGAACACCTTGTGATTTGGGGAGATTTGAAATCTGGATGTAAGCTTTGCAGTTTAGGCCCATCTCTACTTTAATTTATATAAAATGCTATAGAAGAACTAGTTAAAAATATGCTTAAAAATCACTATTATTCATTTGTCTTATAGTATCATACAGAGGCCACAACCAAGTGCAGAATCCATTTTTCTAGATGTTGCACGGAATATTCTTAGAGTTGCTGTCCTGAAGAGCTTATGTTCTAAATAAACAACACAAAGGATGGGAGAAAGTACACGTTATTCCCATTTTATAGCTCAGAAATTGAGGCATGTAGATTAAATGAAGAGGACAGTCAGAGCTGGGACTTGAACTCAAGTTTCCGCGAGTTCCAGGTCTTCACATTAACCACATATAGTTTCCTCTAAGGATGCCTATGGCTTTTATTAAGCTAGTAGTTACATAATTTGGAACCAAACATCCAAAATTGCTTTGAAAATGTTCTGAAAACCAGGAAACACTTAGGAAGAGAACTGTCATCCCTAGAGTACGTTCTATTCTGTTCCAGCCCACACTGCAACCACATGAATTGCTGCACTGGCACAATGCAGTTCAACTAAAAACAGGTATGGAGAGCAAAGGGGTAGAGGAGATGACAGAACTAGTTTTTAGAAGAGACTTATTTTGTTTCTTCATTTAAAGTAACAGAATATCAATATTATTCTATTGGGCCAGGTTTTTAAAACATGAGCCAAGGGCATGAACAAGTTCACCGTTTGGAGTAAGCTGGTGAAATGTAATATTAGACATGACATAACTTCACCTATTAGACAGAATTGCTTACATTCATAATTGTAGTTGCATGGCCAGATATGATCCTGTGACCTCAGCACACTCAGTGGGAGGGTGGGAAAGCTATGGTTGTATGCATCAGCATGAACCATTATTATGTACCGTGGTTCAGTGCTTATGTAACAATTGGGAGGAGATGTAGAATACTGCACCACACCATTTGTACTCCTTTACATAGTGAAAGATTTAGTAATTCCCACCGTTTAATTCGTGACCTAAATTAAAATGCATTTAATCATTTTGAGGCTTGATTTCAAATCATTTGGGCTTCACTGATTTTTAATAATTAGTACTGCTGAAAGCTGCCAGCCAGCATTAAAGTGTTACATTGGAAAGAAATTCCTCTTGCTTTCAGAAATTGTGCACAGCTATTCAGAACAGTCCCTCAATGGTGAATGTGCCATGCAGTTTGCAGGGGTCCTTCAGCAGCTAGAGGGTAAAGGGTCAGGTTAGTATGCTTGTGTCTGATAGGACTCAGTAGTTTAGATAAGTCAGAATGCTTGTCTGGTGGAAGCTGTGAATAGGGCACTTGTGGAAGGGAGCTGTGGGATTGCTGTGCAACTGGGGGAAATTACAGGAGGTGGTGTGGCACAATGGGCCAATTTAAATGAGTATACTCTTCCACAGTAAATCTTGTTACTGCAAGAGAATGTACTCAGCTGACAAGTGGTCCTCATGATGCCTTACCTAGCCTCTTCTTTCCAGCTGCCTAAGCTCTCTTGTATCCCTTGCACTGCGGTAAGGATTGTTCTAAGGTAGTGGATTCAAATCCAGTTCCCCCTTGAGTCAGTGGAGTTGCCTCATTGGCTAGAGCAGAAGCAGGTTTGGCATTTCACAGATTATGCAAGTTTTTAGACTTCAGTAGAATTGCACCAATAGAGAATTTCACACTCTCACTTCCCTATTTGTTTTAAAACAGCAGGTTCAGGATCCAAATCTGTCATCTTATCTAGAAGGTGTACTCAGCCTGTTTATTTCTTAATAGCATCAGTTGGTAACAATACTTCTGAATACAGTGGGTTCAGAAGAGAAGAGACAGCACCAGTACTCAAGCAATTTTCATCAAGCCACATCAATACAGAAGGCAGAAAAAACTAAGATATTTTCTTTTTAAATGTGTACAGGAAATGGTGTTTGTTTCTTTCCAGTGTTGGCTGTAATCATTCCTATTACACAACCAAATCTTTTCCCATAAATAGAATTGTGCTTCAGATATCTTTTTTCCCCATTTAGGAAGATTCTCCATACACTTTCAGGAAAGAAAATTACTATGGAGTTTATTAGTTTTTTTCATACTAGAGCCAGGCACCTTGAATTAACACAACCATGCCTATATCTAGCCCCAGGGATAGTGCTAGCTGTTAACCATATACTCATCATGTGTTTCTTAAATGTGAATTGGCACCTCCTTCCCAACTGCCAGAAGTTACAGACTGCGTTTGTGTGGCGAGGAAGCAGTTTGACCATCCTCATGGGGTACTGCAAGCTAACAGCTCAAGTACTTCCCTCCCAATGTGTCCCTAAAAGTTTAGAATTATTTAGATCCCCAAAGTAGCAAAACCTTTAAGCATGTAATTAAGTCCATCTCTTTTCCCCAAAGCATTGGTTAGTTATAGCCATGTGCTTAGATCCTTAAGCCTGTGCCTAAATGCTTTGCTGAAGAAAGATGAATTGCTGAATCGGAGTCCTAGCAAGGAAAGAACTCTGAAGAGAAAGTAATGCCACAGTAACAAGGAAGCACAGCCATTTCATAAACACCTACTTACTGGAAGTTTTGGGGAGAATATATTTTAGTTTTTTAAGGAAACAGATCAAGCACATCATTAGTGTAATCACAAGGAGATATGTCCTTTGTTTTAATACTGACCACCTCTTCTCAAAAACACACAGGAATTAGACTCAAAAGCTGAACCATATCTTTGGATCCCAGATGACCTCCTCTGTAGAAGACTCTGCTGACCTCCTCTGTAGAGGACTCTGCTGAGGTGTTTGAGCAATCAGGAAGTAGCTCCCTCATGAAAAACTGAGCAGCAGCAAGGCAATCTTGCCTCCTCTGTTGCTTGATTTGCAGAAAGCTGGCAAGAGGCCTCACGGTCCCTTTTACAGAGTACAATGGAAAACCTACAATATTTAGAGGGAGTCAGTCTAGGTCAGAGTTCACGATCAGCTATATTAGTGTGATGGGGGGTGGGGCATCTAAAAGTGCTCACCTAAACAATTTAAAAGCAAACAGTCCTCCATTTGTGGGAATCTGGAACTCTTAAGGACCCCCACAAGAAAGACAAGTTTTCTAGTGTGCTTATGTGAGAGATATGAAAGGGTAGCCCATTTTTCCCTTTAGGATAGGAGAAGCCACTATTGCTATAGAACAAATTCTAAATGCATGGCAGTTTGTAAGATATCCCTTAAATCATTCATAAATCTGAACTCAAATAATCTCACTAGCCATTTCTAATAAGATTCAAACCCTCACTGCAGCATTCTTTCAGATACTCCAGTACTTTCATTTTGTACATCTGCCTACTTTTCCTCAGAACATGTAGGAATTGTCATAGCACTAGAGTTTCAACCTGGTTAGATAGAAAATGGCCCATCAATGTTTTTTTTTCCTTAGGAAAATACCTTCACCTTATTGCTAACAGGCATCAATAATGGAAATAGTTAAATTTAAACATTTCTGGTTTCTTTCCTGCCACACTCCCTAATTTCTACCACGGTTCTAACTCTGACAAATCTAAATTAGTTATGTGAATTGCCATCCCCCAAGCTCCCGTATATACCTTTGATGCAACAGTCCTTTCTTCTAAAATCTAATGGCACCTTTCTGCATAGAAAGGGCAGAAAGTCCTGCAAGGATGTTTGTATTCAAGCCTGCGGCATTGAACTTAAGAAGAACAGGAGCACCCCCCCCCCCCCAGCTCACGGGTATTGTATATTATTTGTCATTTTGTACATAAATCTACTGCATCCTCAGCTACCACTCTAGCAGAGAAGAGCCATCAATTTTTAGTTCATGTTTAGTTTTCTACAAGCTCAACCGTGTCAAGTGAATAAAGTAAATTAATACATATACATTTTGTTCCCGTGACCATACACTAACCTCTCTCCACACACAGCCATGCCTCAATTTCTCTTTTTCTTCACCTCAGCTTCCTCTCACCAAACTTTAAAATGCCAACTTTTCTGAGGTAATCAGTCCTTCAACCCCCAAAAGGCCTTTGGGGCATGTCATTAGGCCCTGGAAGTAGGTACTGTTCAGCCTATAGCCACATTACAAACAAGATTCTACCCACACAAAAGGTTTTTTGTTGCTTATAGTCTTCATTTCATAGCCTCTCTTTCAATGAGGTCCAGCTGCCTGCTCCTCCCTCCTTGACTGGCAGATTGCATACAGCCCTTAGGGTGGTGTCACAGAGCTCTTTCTGCCTTGGTGGAGCTTCACTAACCCCTTCTTCCCCCTGCTGGGGATGAGGTACATACAGGGAGTCACAGATCTAGTTTCTCCACAGTAAAAGATTTACACTAGATCAGCTTTACTGTAGTCATTCAAGTCAGCACATTTCACTGAGAGAGTACTGAATTTGTCCTCAGATATAGGTAAGATTATCTATAAACATTGGTGCTGGAGCTAGGGGTGCTCCTGCAGCCTCTGTCTGGAAGGGGTTTCCATCATATACAGGGTTTACAGTTTGGTTCAATGGCTCTCAGCATCCCCACTATATAAATTGTTCCAGCACCCCCGTCTATAAATGATAAGAGGAGGAGCCAACAAGTCTTAAAGCAACATTCCCTATTTTGGGGCAGAGGCCAGATCAAACTCTGTCACGCTTTAGTTTACAACTTTAGCTTACATACGGCTTGAAAATACTACTCTCCATCCTCTGGTTTACTTGTCAGTAATTCAGGAATGTGTCCAGGGATTTTCTGGTAACTTCCAACTGACTTCCTTCAGGGAAATAATAAGAAGTGAAATATATGGTACCTTGAAAATGACCGCATGAACTACAGAAAAACATTGATGGCCTTCAGGGCACAAAGCTAAGCACATCAGGATCTATTTCCCCCTTTCCATTTTTTTTTTTCAAATCTGTACACTATTTATTTAGAAAATGAAAAATAACAACAAAAAAATCAGTTCTAAAATCTTACAACTGCATAAGACCAGAGTAGAACAGGAGGAAAACTGATTCCAAACCATCATTATGCTCCCCAGCTCTGGGCCAGCTGCAAGCCTAAATATTCCCCAACGTTAAAGCAGCCTCTGCAATATAAAGCAGGCAGAGTCAGGGTTGAGCATGTGGCCCTCAATGGTGCATGTAAGTTAAGACTTGAGACTTTTCCAAATTAAACTGGTGAGGATTGTTATGATAGACAGTGAGAAGAAATGGTTTGTTCTAAATAGAACAAGAAAGTAGATGCAGAAACTGAGGTTTTTTTCTGGGTTAAACATTGTGAGATACTACAATAAAAGACATTTAATAAACAAAGGCTCCAATCCAGATAGTAGTTATGCAGGTGCTTAACTTTACTACTATAAGTAATAGCCATGACCCTCTTGTGGTAGTAAAGTTAAGCATGTACATAAGTGTTTACATGATTGGGGCTAAAAACAAAGAAAAATCTGTCCTCTTCACTTAGAGACAGGTCGGGTGGATGAGCTTTAACATATGCAGAGAGGAAAGTTTACATATTATTCCATTGCCGAAGCAGGAAAAGTGAAGAACATATTCTACGGTCATTTTATTCCACCTACTGCACTTTTAGTATTTCAAAGAGTGTTTACATCTTCAAAACAGGCTAATTTTAAATGGGCCTCAGTGGTATCTTTCTCATTTTAAAAGCACTTTAAAAATCAACAGGGGGTATACAGTTTAATATTTTGTGATATTTCATATTTATATTTTAATTTAAGGTGTTTATTGTAATAGGCATCTTATCGGGTAGTGTCATTTTAGCAACGTACACCTTTCAAACTACTGGCTGCTTTCTTTATAGTACTTTTCAGGGTCAAGAAATTGGTCATAAATGTTCATGGACAAAATAAAGCAGATATTCACTTAGGTGATTAAATCAAAATGCATATACAAAAATAGATTTTAAAGGTACAAGAGGCAGCAGCAGCATATTCTGCAAAACTTGGCCAGGTTATTTGCTAAGTAGAGATTCCACTTGGTTCACCATGGTAGTTTTGGTGATGAGATGTCATAGAGCCTATTACAGCTCCCTGCCCAGCGCTAGCACAGGTTAGAGGTTACTGGGCACTGCTAAAATATGTGCCACCTGGCAATGTCCCCAATGTATGATCCTTCAACTGAGGATAGCTGAGAAGTAATGTACTTTGAACACATGCCACTTCCAACACTCCCTTTTGTTCCTTGTATCAGAAGGCATGAGGAGACTGGCATCACAGTCAGCTATACTGGTTCTACACACACGGAGATTTCCCCCATAACAAGGCTTCCCACAAGGGCCATAGGGTCATATTCCAAACCCTTTACTCTACCACACCAGTGCAAAGAGGACAGGATTTGGCAGTAAATCTTCCCATTCTACCCAGATAGGAAGAATTAGTATACAAGCATATATGATAGGTTTAGAAAAAAAATTTTCATGGCTGAAATCTTGACCCTACTTACACCAATGGGCATTTCACCATGTATGTCAATAGAGCTAAGATTTCACCCTATCATTTATGTTCTCTTATCCCTTTCATATGAATATCAAGTGTTTTACCCAAAGTTTTTGTTACCTCTGAGGTTGGTTCTTCCACAATATTATTCCATAACCTAGCTGTTTATGTGTGTGTATATATCGGTATATGCACATATCCTAAATGTTCTCATTCATAATTTAAGCTAATCTTTCTCCCCTGTACTGCATTGTTATCTATTTATAATCAGCCCCTGATTTTTACATCATGTCTCCTCTCTTTTGTCCATAGGATATACTAGCATTCTTAATAGGTATTGCTCGGTATTTTAAGTGTGTAGGAAAGGGATGGGTAGCAAGAAAATGACAGTGTGTTCTCCATTACATCTATTAGGCTTAAATATTTCCATCCCTGGCTTTCTGGAATTTTCTAGGTGGCTTTATTTCCTGACTACCACACAGAGTCCACACACAATTTCAGCTTGCTGGTTATCAGAAGAATGGTTCAAATTCCAATAACCCATAAGGACTAACTGAGAAGTCCTTAGATAATGTTTCTGCAAGTCTTGAGTCTTTTCCACCTTTGGCACTTTGTCAAAACTGACATGAGAGCTTGAATGACCCTGTTTCAGAGTGGTATCTGTGTTAATCTGTATCTGCAAAATGAACGAGGAGTACTTGTGGCACCTTAGAAACTAACACATTTATTTGGGCATAAGCTTTCGTGGGCTAAAACCCACTTCATCAGATGCATGCCGTGGAAAATACAGTAGGAAGATTATATATATACATATATACACACAGAGAACATAAAAAAATGGGGGTTGCCATACCAACTCTAATAAGACTAATCAATTAAGGTGGGCTATTATCAGCAGGAGAAAAAAACTTTTGTAGTGATAATCAGGATGGCCTATTTCAAACAGTTAACAAGAAGGTGTGAGTAACAGTAGGGGAAAAATAGCATGGGAAATAGTTTTTACTTTGTGTAATGACTCATCCACTCCCAGTCTTTATTCAAGCCTCACTTAATGGTGTCCAGTTTGCAAATTAATTCCAGTTCTGCAGTTTCTCTTTGGAGTCTGTTTTTGAAGTTTTTTTGTTGAAGAATTACAACTTTTAGGTCTTTTAGCGAATGCATCCGATGAAGTGAACTGTAGCTCACAAAAGCTTATGCTCAAATAAATTTGTTAGTCTCTAAGGTGCCACAAGTACACCTTTTCTTTTTGTGACTACAGACTAATACGTCTGCTACTCTGAAACTTTTAGGTCTGTAATTGAGTGTCCAGGGAGGTTGAAGTGTTCTCCGACAGGTTTTTGAATATTATAATTCTTGACGTCTGATTTGTGTCCATTTATTCTTTTGCATAGAGACTGTCTGGTCTGGCCAATGTACATGGCAGAGGGGCATTGCTGGCACATGATGGCATATATCACATTGGTAGATGTGCAGGTGAATGAGCCCCCTGATGGTGTGGCTGATGTGATTAGGTCCGACACTACCAGCACTCCTAGCTATCTTCAAGACACCACTGACTTCCTGAGGAAACTACAATCCATTGGTGATCTTTCAGAAAACACCATCCTGGCCATGATGGATGTAGAAGCCCTCTACACCAACATTCCACACAAAGATGGACTACAAGCTGTCAGGAACAGTATCCCTGATAATGTCATGGCAAACCTGATAGATGAACTTTGTGACTCATCCAGAACTATTTCACATTTGGGGACAATGTATACCTTCAAGTCAGCAGCACTGCTATGGATACACACATGGCCCCACAGTATGCCAACATTTTTATGGCTGACTTAGAACAATGCTTCCTCAGCTCTCACTCCCTAACGCCCCTACTCTACTTGTGCTACACTGATGACATCCTCATCATCTGGACCCAGGGAAAAGAAGTCCTTGAGGAATTCCAACATGATTAAAGACTGGGAGTGGATGAGTCATTACACAAACTAAAAACTATTTCCCATGCTAATTTTTCCCCTACTGTTACTCACACCTTCTTGTCAACTGTTTGAAATGGGCCATCCTGATTATCACTACAAAAGTTTTTTTTTCTCCTGCTGATAATAGCCCACCTTAATTGATTAGTCTCATTAGAGTTGGTATGGCAACCCCCATTTTTTCATGTTCTCTGTATGTGTATCTATCTATCTATCTATCTATATCTTCCTACTGTATTTTCCAAGACATGCATCTGATGAAATGGGTTTTAGCCCACAAAAGCTTATGCCCAAGCAAATTTGTTAGTCTCTAAGGTGCCACAAGTACTCCTCATTCGTTTTGCAGATACAGATTAACAAGTACTCCTCGGGGTTTTCTTTTAATGACCCTGGTATATTGATTGCAGCAGAGCCTTATAACATTGATTGCAAGAAGCTGAAAAACTCACATAAAGGAATAACATGTTCCACACTGTTATGGGTCTAAATTTTCAAAAATGACTAGTAAGTTTGTATGATTCAGTTTTTAAGTGCCCAATCTGAGACATTTTAAAAGCATCTGATTTTCAGAAGGTGGAGATTCAGAAGTTTCTGATAAACAGACTCCCTTTAAGCTATCTCAAATTGGGCACCCAAAAATAGAAGCATCTGAATCATTAGTTACACCTGAAAGTTTAGATCTTAAGATGCATGCTGGGAGACCTAATATTCAGGGGATAGCCATTGGCATTCACAGGTAGGTACGTCACAGCCTCAGTTACAGATGTCTGACTTTGGCCAGATCCCTACAATTTGATCCACTACCACAGATACCTGTGCCCCCAGACAATGGGGCTCCACGTAAGTATAGGGTTATTATTATAATTTATTATTATTTGTATTACCATAGCATCTAGGAGCGCCAGTCATGGACCTGGACCCCACTTGTTGGGCTCTGTGTGGATGCTGTACAAACACAGAACTAAAAGACCCCCAACACCAACAAAAATATTCCTGCCCCCAAAAGCTTATAGTCTAAGTATAAGACAAGAGACAACAGATGGATATTGATAGACAGATGGAGGAGTACAAGTAAACAGTGAGACAGTATTGGTCAGCATGAAAGGCAGTGTATTAGCACACCAGCGGCCTAACCATTGTCAAGATTTTGTAGGCCTCATGTCAAAGAAGAGTTTTAAGGAGAGATCCAATGGAAGGTAATGTTCTCTGTATATTTATGGGGAGTTCCGCCCAAGTGTGAAGGCCAGCATAGGAGAAAGCATGAAGGTGCCTGTTTGAAAATTTAACAAGTGGCTGATGGAGGCTGTCATCATAGGTTGATTGGAGGTTGGAGTCAACATTTTGATAGTGAATGAGGGGATAGCTCCTGACAGTCTTTGAAATTGTATACAAGCAGCTTATATTTGATATGATAGAGAAAGGAGATTCAATGTAAGGATTCATTTTCCATTCTCTATCACTGCCTCTCTTTTGCCAGAACCTTTCCCCACTGCCAGAGCATTTCATTGTGGCGGGGAAAGGTTCTGGTAATGGGGAGGCAGTGGGACATGATACTGCTAAAAATAGGAGTATACATATGGGAGGCCCTGCCTGGGCATTTAGAGAGCCATGTCATGTATTTATCTTGGGGGTTCAGCCATGGAGGGCGCTTGACTCTCCTAAGCTGTGCATCACCATCTGCACTGCTATTTAAACTTGTGGTTGCTGGGTGTGCAGTATCTGTACTCCACATGCTGATGTAAGTGTAGACATAGCCAAAGATACAGCTTTTCGTATGAATCCACACAGCTAGAATTCTTGTCCAGGCTCCCATCATCTCTTGCCTCAGTTACTTGCCCAACATCCTTTTTTCTGGCCTCAACAAATGCAATCTTTCTTCACTGGGAAAGCTGCTGCAAAGATCATTTCCTGAGCTCATCACTTTGATCATTCTCTTATCTCATGTCACTCCTCTCTTTGAAATGAATATGCATCCACAAAACATTTTGGCTTCAACAAAACTATATATTTCAGTGAAGATACATTGTGCATCTCACTACAATTTCTTCCAGATATCCTGTCTATTACAAAATATTTGAAAAGTGCCTCTGAGATATATGCATCAAAGAATAATTATCTTGATTCAGCCATGGGTTATGCCCTGGCAACAGAACCTCTACTCTTGCAGTTGCAGTACAAGATGTCCATAATTCCCTATTCCAGCAGAACTCTGCAGCCTGCTCGTAGTAGATGGTGCTGAACAGAGGATGGATGTAAATGGTGAATGTGGGGTATGAGCTGGTTCAGAACATCTGTTGGGCTGCTGCTATTGGTAGAGCTTGGTAACAAGTAAAACCTGGTTTTCCTCAGTGGAATCCCTAAGAGGGGATGGTGCTTTCCAATCCTGGGTGGAATCTCTTCTGAGGTGCATCCTCTCTGATTGGTGCAGTGGGATGCAGTTTGCTATGCCAGTGGGAGATGAATGAAGCCCAGTAGTTTTATGGATTATGTGTAGGCAGGTCAAACAAGGATTTAAATGTGTAAGAAGACGCATTGCGGTGTTGAAGTGCAGAATGCATACAGTGTACAAGTTGCATACAGAATGCATACAAGTGTACATATACAGTGTATATGCATACAGTATACAAGTTGTATACACCAGTTTAGTAAGTGTATATGTAAGTACTAGGTATTATATAATGTAATGTATGAATCATATTGCATTTCACTGACCTGCTCTACCATCTACATAGCTCAGATAACAAATCTCTTTGGCAGAATAATAATTCATGTATTGTGATAATATTTATAGAGCAGGCCATATTTACAAAAAGACTTAGGGCCAGATTCTGCTGCCTACATTCAACACTGAGTCGTACCTTATTTCATGAATAGACTTCCGGGATAAGGAGTGAGAAACGGAGGAGGATGGAATGGGCTACATTGCTATGGAGCCCTTCCAGGGCTATGAGTGAGAAAGATTCAACCCATCAGGATTCATCTAGTGGTCCATAAATATTGACTCGAGCTGAGCTACAGAGTTCCACCCCATTCCAGGCATTCTATGATCCAGAGTTAGGATTTCCTTATGCCTGTGGAAAGTCTGTCTAATTGTATTTTAAAATATCACAGTACTCTAATATACTATGGCTGCAGTTTTCTAAAGAGCTTACATGACTTATGAGCACCATTCCCATTGAAAGCCAGTGGGATTTGTACTCTTAAGCACCTTTGAAAATCCTACCCCATAGATTTTGTATTATCAAAATGCAATAAAATGTTATTGTTTTGTTTAAACTGAGTCTGTGAAATGTAAAGCAAGATTAGCTGAAACTATTAACATTCATATCTTAATATCTCTATTTAGTATAAAATATGATTCTGGTTTTTTGGGAGAATGCAGTAAATTGGGATCTTGTAATATGACATGCTAAAGTCTACCCATCAACAAACCTGTGAATAACACCAATATCTGTGTTGGAAATGAGCACACAGGAGCAGAGAATTATACTGCAATGTGACCTAGAGAGACTGGAAGAGTGGATTGCATACACAGGAATGGGATTCAATATGAACAACCATAAAATCATACCAAGAGGAAATACACACACAGTTGGGATTTCAGGAGAGGGAAGCTGAATAATAAATTTGAGGAATAGTACAACCTTGAATGCACCAAAGGCCATATTGGTAAGCAGCCAGAAGCCTGAGGGCCACACCTAATTTACATAAGTATTTACATGTTGTCAGTGAAGTAAGCTTTAATTACTGCTAAGTTGCTCTAGGCTTGATTTCCTTCCTATTATAGTAATTAAATGTCCCAATGTATCTTTATTTGTATTTAATCAACAAGCCAACCTGAGAACTCATGACCATTTAAAAAAATAGGATATAAGTAACTTATTAATTCATGTATAGTGCAGCTAGCCTTGCCAGGACACAAAATGGGAGAGGAGAAATCATTCTGGTGCATAATAAAGTCTCTGATACACAGCCATTAAGAGGAAACATGCATTTATTATAACTATTATTATTTATGACTCTGAAGCTGTAAATAATTTTACTGAAATGTGGTCATTCATACCTCCTCAATGGTACAGCCCTGCTATGGCTCATTTTTGTGTTATCTGGATTGATAACACCAACTTGAGAACTTCCATCCATTTCACAATTTAAGCCACACCTAATTTTGGAGAATAATGAGAGTCCAGAAACTGGGACGGATGAAAAGGAGAATGGCTTCAACAGGAGGGAGAACTAGATGAAAAACTATGAGGGCCTTGGGGAGGATACTCAGGGACTGCTTAGAGAGGAAGGAGGGAACCTAATATGTGGCCATTTCATCCATTCCCACAACATCCTTCATATCTTAATGACATCATACAATCTATGACATTCTACATTTCTGACAAAAGTCATAGAATCAGGTTACCCTTGTCAATCACTAGATGATCATCAATATAGTCTTTTGTTCTCAATCTGTACTATGTATGAGCAGCATTTAGCCATACTGGAGAGCAGCAGCAGAAGGGAGCCAGTTGCAGCTCCCTCATCCTTGCCTGCCTAGACCAGTGAAAGTTAAAGCAGGGGGGTCCTAGAAAGCACAGACAATACTGAAGGGGGGTTATTTACCAGGACGATTGACAAGCATCTTCGAAGATATGGTGCCATAGTGGACAGTTATATACATTCTCTTATCAATTCATTTGCACTTATCTGTACATCCAGAGACAGACATTGTTACAGGTCAAGAGAGAACCTTGAACAAAGATAAAAATAAGAACAGTACTGTAGTGGGGACGTCACCCCACTCCGGCTCTGAAACGATTAAAAGCCAGCCCTTGGAGAGGTCTGGGGCTGAGAAAAAAGCTGAGGCTGATTGGGGAAACAGCCACAGCTGGGGCTGTGAGCCAGGAGCTGAGAGAGAGGCTCTCTCTAGCAGTAGAGAGAGAAGGACCTTGCTGCCTTGGAGCTTTGCAAGGTACCTAGAGAGAAACAGGGAAGGCCAGAGGACCTTCATCTTGGAAAACCCCCAGGCTGCAGGCCTTGCTAAAGGCCAGGAAAGGTACTGGGGCTACAGAGCTGTAGCCTGGGAATAGGCAGAGGCAGCTGGTCCAAGCCCCTTGCCAATGATAAGTGGTTTACAGACTGCAGTTTGTCCCAATGAGCGGGGGCTAGATGGTGACTGGCAGTAGCCACTGAGGCAAGGTGGGGATAGAGGGTTTGGGGTTCCCCTGGGTGGGGAGACCCAGATTGTGGGTTACTGCTGGGTGCAGAAGCCTGATGTAGAGGGGCACTGGGGTCCAGGAGGGACATGGATGAACCAATTCCCAGGACAATCAGCAGGAGGTGACTTGCCAGTGAGTCATCGTTTCGCTACAAGCACATAAATATAGAGGTCATCCTACCTGCATCAAACATTTATGGCTACCTTGTGGGGGAAGGAGGCAGGGTTGGGGGGCAGGGATGAGTACTTGCATAATCCGGTGAGTTGTGAAGGGAGGGTTAGCATTGTTCTAAGAGCTGAGTTACTGGGCGGGCACTGACTATATAGACTGAGCTAAGTCATCAGGTATTGACAGAAACTATGTCCTTGCTTCTCAGCAGTTTTTCTCTCTTCAGCTGGCTGAATTTTAACTCCTTCTGGACAATGGTAATAACTGTCCTTTTGGGGAAAAGAGAAGCTAGTTGAGGTGTGCTGGAGCTGTTGTTGTTGTTGCTGTTTTTAAAGTCCAATCCTATTTCATTTCAGGTGGTGTTTAGGATTCAACTAGAGCTGGTAGGTATGCCTATGTAACCTGGGTCCCTCTCTCTGGCCCAGTGTGATCAGGGCATCTCTCAAGATTAGGACAACAAAGGTCTGGGGTCCCAAGAGAAGGCCATGATAGTGAAGCTCATTCCAGTAGCTTCCATCTGTTCTTCTATATTTTCTCCTCCGAATCTTATTCTTTAAGAACTCAAAGGGAGTGATGAGTGGAATAGCCCTCCCCTTATCATTTTGTCCACCAATTAGGCCTAGTTTTTGAAACATCAGTTTTGGGTCACTGATTTTTGGACCCAGATTTTTTGTTTAAAAAAATTGTGATGCTTTATGAAAAGGATGATGTTTTATATCATTTCCACCAGTGCTGCACAACTGCACTAAATTTGATACAATTTGTGGCATATAAGATGCCAATGGAAAAGTTATAATCTGTCAGGTATGAATATCCTGGTTAAATCCATGTGTCATCACTGAATCTGAAGTTATGAAGATTGGCTATGTATTTGTATCTCAATATATTTTTTTTGGGGGGGTGACACCCACAAGGTAGTGTGACAAAGCTCTGTCCTTGCCTCCGTGGGTCCTGTGTTTCCTGGTGGATTTCGCTGGCCTCAGAGGCTCACTGTGACCCTCCACGTAACCCTTCTTTCTCTAGAGACAAGGGTCACAGTCTACTGAGCCATTTTGATCATAAGCCAGGGAGGGAGGTGAGGAGAAGTTATCCTTCCTTGCACAGTCTCTGTTGTCTCCCAGTCTCAGTGATTAATCAGGGGACAAAGGTGTGGGGGGAGCCCGGGCCCACCCTCTACTCCGGGCACTAGCCCAGAGACCCTAATAGTATCAGCTATGGTAGCTGACCTTTTAGAAACTTGACATGTACAATTCCCTGGGCTACTTCCCCCACAGCAGCCCTCACTTCCTCAAGCTCCACTTCACCCTTACCTCAGGGCCTCCTTCCTTTCCCTGATATGGTGTGTACTACTCAGCCTCTCCAACAGCGCAACTTCTTCCCACAGCTCTTGACATGCACACCCACCTGACTGACTGGGAGGCTTTTAACTAGTTTCAGCCAGCCCCGATTGGCTTCAAGTGTCCCAATCAACCTAGCCTTCTCCCTGCCTTCTGGAACGTTCATAATTGGCCCCAGGTGTCTTAATTGACCTGGAACAGCTGCCATTTCACTGATCCTGGTACCAGGGATTTGTTTAGCGTGGAGCGACTCTCTCTCTCTTCCCCCCACTACTCTCCCATAGCCTTCTAGCTTGGAGGGAGGTTGGAAGCTGCTAGTAGGCCCTAAGCTCTCCCTGCTGCTCCAGCTGCTCCCCTGGCTGGGCCAGACACCCCCCCTTCTCTGCTACCTGGTTGCTGGACCCCCCACTCTTGGGTGCTGCTACTGCTGCAACTGCAACCCTGGGGTGGGGAGGGGGCTGCTAGCCCACTCCCCAGAGAGGAGGAGTGAGGGACCCCAGCAACTGCTGTTGTGGACACCACCACCACCACCACCTGAGAGAGGTCCATTCTGCCTGCCTGGACGACCACTTGGAGTTCCTTGAGCTGCTGCTGCTGCAGAGGCCGCTGCCTGGAGCTGCTGAAGCCCGAGGAGGAGAAGAAGAGGATCATCTGCCAGTGGGGCAGCACCTAGAGACTTTGCAGACCACCGTGGAGGGGACCATAAGACTGAGTAATTTCCAAACTGTGCTCTTGTGGTGGGGGTTTCGACTGTGTTTGTAGGGACACAGGGGGTGTGGTGTGGAGCTGCCCCCCGATCCATCTGTGTGTCCCCCCAACCCCCACCACTATTACCACCACCGCTGCCCCCTCCACCACCCCCACTGGCTGTATACCATCTGCCTCAGCTCCTGCCTCTGGACTCAGCTGCTTGCTTGGCTTGCCACGCCCTATTTCCACCCTTTGGGCCAGAAGCAGCAGCCAGCTAAAAAAGACTTGTGCAAGTGCACATGGGCACATGTGCCCCCCCGGACTGCCTAACCCCCAGCTTTGCCCTTTACTACCTGCCCCATTTGCCACTTGCTTTGCCTCCTCTTTTGCTCCAGCCCCCCTTACTAGCTTCAGTTTGTTTGCCTGCCCCGCCCATTTCCTTCTGCAGCCTTTGTTTGTTTGCCCCGCCCCAGCCTCTGAAGCTAGCCCCTTGGTTTCCCTGTTCTACCCCCAGACCGCTTAGCCCCTCACTCCGTGTTCCCATGCCCCCTCCCATGCGCTTGTGCAACTCCCCATTTCAGTTGCAACCCTCTTCACTGCACCTTCAATGTTGTTGAATCCCCCCCCCATAGTGCACCAAGAGGAGCCGGAATTTCCACCTTGTGTCGGTGACTGACCCCTAACCCCTGATTGCCCCCCGTCCAGCCCACCCCTTTTGGCGCCCTCCTCCCCTGCCTGCAGCCTAGCGGGGAGGAGTGGTCGACCTGCTTCCCCTCCCCCCTCCTCCTTTTGATGTCCTCCCTTTCCTCCTTACTCATGATGGCGGGGGATGAGACGGGTGAGACCTCTCCAGTAGCCCGAGCTCCCCCTCCCCCGCCTGCCCCTCTGTCACCCCCCCAAGCTTCTACCTCTGCTGCCAAACCATCTGCCATCGCCCCCGCTGGGGCACCAGCAGCGACGGGCACCGGGGTGACCTCCACTGCTGCCACATCTCTCCCCCCCTCAGATTTGGGGGGAGTCCCCCCAGCCGGCGGGAAGGGCCAGGGGAAGAAGAAGGGGAAGGGCCCCGCTAAAAAGACCAGGCCCTCCATGGCAGGGGCTGTCCCCGATGCCCCGGCCCCATCTCCAGCTGGGGCGCCCCTCCCCGCTGTTCCCTCCACCAGCTCTGCAGGTGTCCCTCCCCCGGCCCCCAGAGCATACGCCCAGGTGGCGGCAGCCCCCCCGCCTGCCGCTACATCATTTCTCCAGCCCACCGCCTCCGCTACCATCTATAGCGGCCGGGGCCCCTTTCCCACCATGACCAGGAAGCACGGCGTCCGTTGCCTCCTGGTGCCTGCCTCACCCCACGTGGAGACCTATGTGCGGGCGTTGGCGAGGGTGGTGGGACCCACGGCCATTGTGGCGGCCTCCAAAATGTATGGCAAGGTCGTCTTCTTCCTAGCATCGGAGGCCGCCGCCCAGGAGGCGGTAGAGAAGGGCCTGGCGGTGGGGGGCGTGTTCGTCCCCTTAGAGCCGCTAGAGGACCTGGGCGTCCGCTTGGTCCTGACCTCCGTCCCTCCCTTTCTCCCCAATGCAGCCCTGTTACCCACCCTTTCTACCTTGGGAAAGCCCATCTCTGTCATCAGCCCTCTCCCGTTGGGCTGCAAAGACCCCGCCCTCCGTCATGTCCTCTCCTTCCGCCGGCAAGTGCAGCTTCAACTGCTGCCGGCGGCGCGCGACGGAGAGGCACTGGAGGGGTCCTTCCTAGTCCCCTACCAGGGGGCCCGTTACAGGGTGCATTATTCCACCGGGGAGGCCCGGTGCTACCTCTGCCGGGCGATGGGGCACGTCCGGAGGGACTGCCCCCTGGCCCGGGAAGAAGGGGCACTCAGAACCCCCGAGCCCCGGCAGGGCACCGGCCCCGTCATCGCCGACGCCCCTGGCTGCCCGGCGCCCAAAACCGCCCCTCCTCCTTCCCAGTCCACCATTCTTCCCGCTCGGGCCCAAGGGGCACCTCCCCCACTATGCCCAGACGAGCGGGAGAACCCCGCCCCCACTGCTTGCAATCTGGCGGGGCCTGTGGAGGAGGGTGCGGCAGGGACACCGCCAAGCATGGGAGAGGGCCCGCCCCAAGGGGAATCTTCCCTCCCTTGTGCTGCCCCACCGTTACCCCCTCGAGTCCCTGAGCCATCGCCTCTGCCCCCTGACACAACCCCTGCTAGCCAGCCCCCGGATGATGCCATGGAGGGCTGGGCCCTAGTCCAGGGGAAGCGGGGCAAGCGGAAGGCTCGAGCTCCGCTCCTCCCATCTGATGCGGAGGCCCCCCGGAAGACCAGGAAGGGGGGCACCGATGCCGAGCCTTCCGCTCTACCCACGGGTGTGTTCCACCCACCAGAGCCGGCTGGGGAAGACGTGGCAGCACTGGAAGACGGTATCTCCCCTCCACGGGAGTCCCTCCCCTCCAAGACCCCCGAGGCACCATCTGAAACCCCAGTGTGCCCCAAAGTAACCATCGCGTCAGGTGCCGGCGGGGAGAATCCTGGGGTAGCGGAAAACAATTTCCCCTCTATATATGAGGAGATCGAGGCCCTGGGTCTGACCCCGGTCACCCAGGGGGAGGACGATCCTATGCCAGCGGGCCTCGATCTGGGCGACTTCTTTCCAGCCCCCCTTTCCCCATACTCCCTCCCCGTAACCGTCGCTTCTGCTCCCACCTCCGAGGAGCCCCTGGACTCCTCCATCAACCCGGCTGCAGAAGGCACCCTGCTGAGAGCCACCGAGCCAGTTGAGGCGACGGCCAGTGCCACGCGGCTGGAACCTGAGCCACCAGGGGCATCCCTCGCTGGTGAGGAGCATTCGACCTCCTTTCCGGGAGAGGACCCTACAGAAGAAAGTCCACCTCCTGATGCCGTGGCTGCCAAATCCACCAGACAGCTTGCGCCCGGCATCGGTGAGAGCCCTCTCTCGACCCAGACTCTCACCTCTACCGCTGCCCCTGCCCTTCTGCCGCCCACCTCCCGAGATATTATTGCCACCCCTGGGACAGTCTCCTTCCCCTTTCCAACAGATGACTCCCAGGGAATGGCCTTTGTGTTTGCCCGTCCCGACCCACCAGGGGCTGCTATCCTCCCTCCGCCGCCCCCTATCGCCCCAGCATTCAGGTCAACCCATCAAGAGCCCCGTCGGGGGTCCGCACCCTGTCTGCCCGTCCCGCTGGGCCAGGGGACTGTACCAAGGGCCCCATCGGGAAGCAACCAGACCATAACCCCAGCCCCCCATGCGCTGCGAGAGGAGTTGCGGGAGTTCCTAGAAGACGTCCGTGGCTCCCGCAACAAAGTCCAGCTTGCCCTCCAGCGATGGGGGGACTTTAATCAAATCCTCCGGGCCGCAAGGGCCCTCATGGGGGAGGGGAAAAGGACCGGGAGACAGGGCGCCGCGGCCTACCAGCGGGTCCGCCACTTCCGTGACTCCTTACTCACCTACGGGGTGGGTCACGGACTGCTACGCGGCCCGCCGGGAGCCACGAGCATCCCTGCCGGCGAGGATCCCCCCCAGCCCTCCTCATGGCACCCTTTACCATCGCAACATTGAACACCCGTGGCTGTAAGATGGGTCTCCGCAGGTCCCAGGTGCTCTCCTTCCTTCGAGAGGGGAGGTACTCTGTGGTTTTCCTGCAGGAGACCCATACGGATCCGACCGCCGAAGACAGCTGGCGGCTGGATTGGGGGGACAGGGTCTACTTTAGCCACCTCACAGTTCATACGGGTGGAGTGGCGACCCTGTTCTCCCCCGACCTACGGCCCGAGGTGCTGGGGGTCGCCGAGGCTGTGCCGGGTCGCCTGCTGCACCTCCGGGTCCAAATGGAGGGGCTCGTAGTCAACCTCGTCAACATCTATGCCCCAGCAGCGAGCCCGGAGCGGCTGCAATTCTATCAGCAGGCATCCGCCTTCCTCGGCACCTTGGATCCTCGGGAGTGCCTGGTCCTGGGAGGGGACTTTAACATCACCCTTGAGGAACGGGACCGCTCGGGAACCGAGAAGAGCCAGGCCGCCGTGGCCGTCCTCCAGGAGATAGTCGAACACCACTCCCTGGTGGACGTCTGGCGCGACCACCACCCGGATGACGCTTCCACGTTCACCTTTGTCCGGGTGGAGGCCCATCGGTCGCGCCACTCCCGGTTGGACCGCATTTATTTATCACGCTTTCATCTTACACGAGCCCACTCCTCCAGCATCCGGCCGGCCCCATTTTCGGACCATCACATAGCCACCGTGACAGCCTCCCTCTGCGCGGAGAGGCCGGGGCCGGCCTATTGGCATTTTAACAACAGCTTGCTGGAGGATGCGGGCTTCGTGGCGTCCTTCCGGGAGTTCTGGCTGGCCTGGCGAGGGCAGCGGCGTGCCTTTCCCTCGGCACGGCGGTGGTGGGACGTAGGGAAGGTGCGCGCCCGGCTCTTCTGCCGTGACTACACCCGGGGCACCAGCCGACGGAGGGATGCAGCGATAGAGCAGTTGGAACGGGAGGTCTTAGAGCTGGAGAGGCGTCTGGCCGCCAGCCCCGAGGATCCACCCCTCTGCGGAGCGTGCCGGGAGAAGCGGGAGGAGCTCCGGAGCCTCGAGGACCATCGGGCCCGGGGTGCCTTTGTTCGATCCCGCATCCGTCTCCTTCGGGAGATGGATTGCGGCTCCCGCTTCTTCTACGCCCTGGAAAAAAAGAGGGGGGCTAAGAAACATATCATCTGCCTACTGACTGAGGATGGCACCCCCCTCACGGATCCGGTGGAGATGTGCGAGAGGGCGAGAGCCTTCTACGCAAGCCTTTTCTCCCCGGAGCCGACCGATCCTAATGCTTGCAGAGTGCTGTGGGAGGAGCTCCCGACGGTCAGCGTGGGCGACCGAGACCAGCTAGAGCTGCCTCTCACTCTGGCCGAGTTCTCGGAAGCCCTCCGTCGCATGCCCACCAATAAATCTCCGGGCATGGACGGGCTGACCGTGGAGTTCTACCGCGTGTTCTGGGATGTCCTGGGCCCAGACCTAGTCACCGTCTGGGCCGAGTCTTTGCAGAGCGGGGTCCTCCCTCTTTCGTGCAGGCGAGCCGTGCTCGCCTTATTGCCGAAGAAGGGGGACCTCCGCGATTTACGAAATTGGCGTCCCGTCTCGCTCCTCAGCACGGACTACAAAATCGTGGCAAAAGCCATCTCCCTGAGGCTAGGGTCCGTGCTGGCGGACGTGGTCCACCCAGACCAGACCTACACCGTCCCGGGCCGCAGTATCTTCGACAACCTCTATCTGGTCCGGGACCTATTGGAACTTGGGTGTAGGGATGGTCTGTCGTTCGCCCTCCTGTCCTTAGATCAAGAGAAGGCGTTCGACAGGATGGATCACGGGTATCTCCTGAGCACTCTGCAGGCATTTGGCTTCGGACCCAGATTTGTGAACTTTCTCCGTGTGCTGTACGCTTCCGCAGAGTGTCTGGTAAGACTCAACTGGACCCTGACCGAACCGGTCAACTTCGGGCGAGGAGTACGGCAGGGGTGCCCCCTCTCAGGCCAGCTCTACGCTCTGGCGATCGAGCCCTTCCTCTGTCTCCTCCGAAGGAGGTTGACAGGGTTGGTGCTGAGGGAGCCGGAGCTGCGGCTGGTCCTGTCGGCGTACGCTGATGACGTGCTCCTCATGGTCCAGGACCCGGGCGACTTGGTGCGAGTGGAGGCTTGCCAGGCCATCTATTCAGCAGCCTCCTCTGCGCGGGTCAACTGGGTCAAGAGCTCTGGCTTGGTGGTAGGGGACTGGCGGCAGGCGAGCCCCCGCCCACCCGCGCTTCAAGCCATCCGGTGGAGCACGGGTCCGCTGCTCTATCTGGGCGTTTACCTTTCTGCCACGCATCCCTCTCCGCCGGAGAACTGGCAGAATTTAGAGGGCGGGGTGATAGAGCGGCTCCGGAAATGGACAGGACTGCTCCGGTGCCTCTCCCTTCGAGGGAGAGCGTTAGTGCTTAATCAACTAGTCCTGTCCATGCTTTGGTACCGGCTCAACACCCTGGTCCCGGCCCCGGCTTTCCTGACCAACCTGCGGACATCGATTCTGGAGTTCTTTTGGTCAGGACTGCACTGGGTCCCTGCAGGGGTTCTCCATCTACCTGTGGAGGAGGGAGGGCAGGGCCTCAAATGTCTGCTTACTCAGGTCCATGTCTTCCGCCTCCAGACCCTGCAGAGGCTCCTTTATGGTGCAGGTAGTCCGGCGTGGAGCATACTGGCGCACGCCTTCCTGCGCCGCTTCCGAGGGCTCCGATACGACCGGCAGCTCCTTTATCTCCATCCGAGAGGTCTTCCGCGAGACCTCTCCGGGCTGCCGGTCTTCTACCAGGACCTCATCCGGACCTGGAAACTCTTTACAACGAGCAGGTCCGTGGCGGCCACCGAGGGGGCAGATCTCCTCGCGGAGCCCCTGCTACACAACCCCCAGCTCCGTTTGCAGGTGGCGGAGTCCCGCTCGGTGCGCCAGAGGTTGGTCCTGGCAGAGGTCACAAGAATCGGAGACCTCCTGGACTATGACCGGGGAGACTGGCTGGATCCCCTAACCTTCGCTCAGCGCATGGGGCTTTCCAGACCTTGTACTCCCCGATGCATACTTCAGGAGGTGAAGGCCGCTTTGCCGCCCGCTGCTCGGGTTTATCTCGACCGGGTCCTGCGCGAGGGCACGCCCCGCCCACCCACTACCCCAGGCCCGCCGGACCTTTTAATTGGACCCCTCCCCCGTGGACCCAACCGATCCCTTCACCCCTTCACTAGAAGCCGGCTGCACGAGATGCAGCCGGTCTGTTTTCAAACCGCGCCAAGAAAACATCTCTACACGCTCGTGTTCCACACCCTTCACGCCCGCACCCTCGTGTCCCGCCCCGATACAAAATGGCGGGACCTCCTGCCACCTTCGGAGGGTGAGGAGCCCCGGTGGGCCAGCCTATATTCCATCTTAGTCCCAAAGCCCGCCGGGGATGTCAGTTGGCGGCTCCTTCACGGAGCCGTGAGCACGGGCGTGTACTTGGCGCGGTTCACCACAATCCCAGACACCTGCCCCTTTTGCGGCGTGAGGGATACCCTGGCACATGTCTACCTGGAGTGTGCCAGGCTGCAGCCCCTATTCCGGCTCCTCACCAATATCTTATTACGTTTTTGGTTGCACTTCTCCCCTCACCTTCTCATTTATGCACTCCCTATCCGTGGCCCCACAAAGTCCCGGGATCTCCTGGTCAACCTCCTCCTAGCCCTAGCTAAAATGGCCATCTACAAAACCAGAGTGAGGAGGTTGGCCGATGGAGTCTCCTGTGACTGTGGGGCCTATTTCCGATCCTCGGTCCGTTCACGTATCCGGGCAGAGTTCCTCTGGGCGGCGTCCTCTGACTCCCTTGACGCCTTTGAGAAGCAGTGGGCTCTGTCCGGGGTTCTCTGCTCGGTGTCCCCGTCCGGTTCCCTTCTTTTGACCCTTTGACCGCACTCCTGTCCCTGTTATTTTATTAGTTGTCCCCCGGAATTTTTTGGGTATCTAGGTCCTGTGGGTCCCCCTTTTAGGCTGGGGGGGACCCTTTAGCAGTGGACGGGCTTCGCCCGCCCACTTCCCGGATCCCAATAAGACTACTCTCCCATAGCCTTCTAGCTTGGAGGGAGGTTGGAAGCTGCTAGTAGGCCCTAAGCTCTCCCTGCTGCTCCAGCTGCTCCCCTGGCTGGGCCAGACACCCCCCCTTCTCTGCTACCTGGTTGCTGGACCCCCCACTCTTGGGTGCTGCTACTGCTGCAACTGCAACCCTGGGGTGGGGAGGGGGCTGCTAGCCCACTCCCCAGAGAGGAGGAGTGAGGGACCCCAGCAACTGCTGTTGTGGACACCACCACCACCACCACCTGAGAGAGGTCCATTCTGCCTGCCTGGACGACCACTTGGAGTTCCTTGAGCTGCTGCTGCTGCAGAGGCCGCTGCCTGGAGCTGCTGAAGCCCGAGGAGGAGAAGAAGAGGATCATCTGCCAGTGGGGCAGCACCTAGAGACTTTGCAGACCACCGTGGAGGGGACCATAAGACTGAGTAATTTCCAAACTGTGCTCTTGTGGTGGGGGTTTCGACTGTGTTTGTAGGGACACAGGGGGTGTGGTGTGGAGCTGCCCCCCGATCCATCTGTGTGTCCCCCCCAACCCCCACCACTATTACCACCACCGCTGCCCCCTCCACCACCCCCACTGGCTGTATACCATCTGCCTCAGCTCCTGCCTCTGGACTCAGCTGCTTGCTTGGCTTGCCACGCCCTATTTCCACCCTTTGGGCCAGAAGCAGCAGCCAGCTAAAAAAGACTTGTGCAAGTGCACATGGGCACATGTGCCCCCCCGGACTGCCTAACCCCCAGCTTTGCCCTTTACTACCTGCCCCATTTGCCACTTGCTTTGCCTCCTCTTTTGCTCCAGCCCCCCTTACTAGCTTCAGTTTGTTTGCCTGCCCCGCCCATTTCCTTCTGCAGCCTTTGTTTGTTTGCCCCGCCCCAGCCTCTGAAGCTAGCCCCTTGGTTTCCCTGTTCTACCCCCAGACCGCTTAGCCCCTCACTCCGTGTTCCCATGCCCCCTCCCATGCGCTTGTGCAACTCCCCATTTCAGTTGCAACCCTCTTCACTGCACCTTCAATGTTGTTGAATCCCCCCCCCCATAGTGCACCAAGAGGAGCCGGAATTTCCACCTTGTGTCGGTGACTGACCCCTAACCCCTGATTGCCCCCCGTCCAGCCCACCCCTTTTGGCGCCCTCCTCCCCTGCCTGCAGCCTAGCGGGGAGGAGTGGTCGACCTGCTTCCCCTCCCCCCTCCTCCTTTTGATGTCCTCCCTTTCCTCCTTACTCATGATGGCGGGGGATGAGACGGGTGAGACCTCTCCAGTAGCCCGAGCTCCCCCTCCCCCGCCTGCCCCTCTGTCACCCCCCCAAGCTTCTACCTCTGCTGCCAAACCATCTGCCATCGCCCCCGCTGGGGCACCAGCAGCGACGGGCACCGGGGTGACCTCCACTGCTGCCACATCTCTCCCCCCCTCAGATTTGGGGGGAGTCCCCCCAGCCGGCGGGAAGGGCCAGGGGAAGAAGAAGGGGAAGGGCCCCGCTAAAAAGACCAGGCCCTCCATGGCAGGGGCTGTCCCCGATGCCCCGGCCCCATCTCCAGCTGGGGCGCCCCTCCCCGCTGTTCCCTCCACCAGCTCTGCAGGTGTCCCTCCCCCGGCCCCCAGAGCATACGCCCAGGTGGCGGCAGCCCCCGCGCCTGCCGCTACATCATTTCTCCAGCCCACCGCCTCCGCTACCATCTATAGCGGCCGGGGCCCCTTTCCCACCATGACCAGGAAGCACGGCGTCCGTTGCCTCCTGGTGCCCGCCTCACCCCACGTGGAGACCTATGTGCGGGCATTGGCGAGGGTGGTGGCGCCCACGGCCATTGTGGCGGCCTCAAAAATGTATGGCAAGGTCGTCTTCTTCCTAGCATCGGAGGCCGCCGCCCAGGAGGCGGTGGAGAAGGGACTGGCGGTGGGGGGCGTGTTCGTCCCTTTAGAGCCGCTAGAGGACCTGGGCGTCCGCTTGGTCCTGACCTCCGTCCCTCCCTTTCTCCCCAATGCCGCCCTGTTACCCCCCTTTCTGCCTTGGGGAAGCCCATCTCTGTCATCAGCCCTCTCCCGTTGGGCTGCAAAGACCCCGCCCTCCGTCACGTCCTCTCGTTCCGCCGGCAAGTGCAGCTTCAACTGCCGCCGGCGGCGCGCGACGGAGAGGCACTCGAGGGGTCCTTCCTAGTCCCCTACCAGGGGACCCATTACAGGGTACATTATTCCACGGGGGAGGCCCAGTGCTACCTCTGCCGGGCGATGGGGCACGTCCGGAGGGACTGCCCCCTGGCCCGGGAAGGAGGGGAATCCAGGATCCCCGAGCCCCGGCAGGGCACCGGCCCCGTCATCGCCGACGCCCCTGGCGGCCCGGCACCCGAAACTGCCCCTCCTCCTTCCCACTCCACCATTGGTCCCGCTCGGGCCCAAGGGGTACCTCCCCCACTATGCCCAAACGAGCGGGAGAACCCCTTCCCCGCTGTTTGCAATCTGACGAGGCCTGTGGAGGAGGGTGCGGCAGGTACACCGCCCTGCATGGGATTGGACCCGCCCCAAGGGGAATCTTCCCTCCCTTGTGCTGCCCCACCGTTACCCCCTCGAGTCCCTGAGCCATCGCCTCTGCCCCCTGACACAACCCCTGCTAGCCAGCCCCCGGATGATGCCATGGAGGGCTGGGCCCTAGTCCAGGGGAAGCGGGGCAAGTGGAAGGCTCGAGCTCCGCTCCTCCCATCTGACGTGGAGGCCCCCCGGAAGACCAGGAAGGGGGGCACCGATGCCGAGCCTTCCGCTCTACCCACGGGTGTGTTCCACCCACCAGAGCCGGCTGGGGAAGACGTGGCAGCACTGGAAGACGGTATCTCCCCTCCATGGGAGTCCCTCCCCTCCAAGACCCCCGAGGCACCATCTGAAACCCCAGTGTGCCCCGAAGTAATAGTCGCATCAGGTGCCGGCGGGGAGAATCCCGGGGTAGCGGAAAACAATTTCCCCTCTATATATGAGGAGATCGAGGCCCTGGGTCTGACCCCGTTCACCCAGGGGGAGGACGATCCTATGCCAGCGGGCCTCGATCTGGGCGACTTCTTTCCAGCCCCCCTTTCCCCATACTCCCTCCCCCTAACCGTTGCTTCTGCTCCCACCTCCGAGAAGCCCCTGGACTCCTCCATCAACCCGGCTGCAGAGGGCACCCCGCTGAGAGGCGCCGAGCCAGTTGAGGCGACGGCCATTGCCACGCGGCTGGAACCTGAGCCACCAGGGGCATCATCCTCGGTGAGGAGCATTCGACCTCCTTTCCGGGAGAGGACCCTACAGAAGAAAGTCCACCTCCTGATGCCGTGGCTGCCAAATCCACCAGAGAGCTTGCGCCCGGCATCAGTGAGAGCCCTCTCTCGACCCAGACTCTCACCTCTACCCCTGCCCCTGCCCTTATCCCGCCCACCTCCCGAGATATCATTGCCACCCCTGGGACTGTCTCCCTCCCCTTTCCAACAGATGACTCCCAGGGAATGGCCTTTGTGTTTGCCCGTCCCGACCCACCAGGGGCTGCTATCCTCCCTCTGCCGCCCCCTATCGCCCCAGCATTCAGGTCAACCCATCAGGAGCCCCGTCGGGGGTCCGCACCCTGTCTGCCCGTCTCGCTGGGCCAGGGGGGCGTACCAAGGGCCCCATCGGGGAGCAACCAGACCATAACCCTAGCCCCCCATGCACTGCGAGAGGAGTTGCGGGAGTTCCTAGAAGACGTCCGTGGCTCCCGCAACAAAGTCCAGCTTGCCCTCCAGCGATGGGGGGACTTTAATCAAATCCTCCGGGCCGCAAGGGCCCTCATGGGGGAGGGGAAAAGGACCGGGAGACAGGGCGCCGCGGCCTACCAGCGGGTCCGCCACTTCCGTGACTCCTTACTCACCTATGGGGTGGGTCACGGACTGCTGCGCGGCCCGCCGGGAACCACGAGCATCCCTGCCGGCGAGGATCCGCCCCAGCCCTCCTCATGGCACCCTTTACCATCGCAACATTGAACACCCGTGGCTGTAGGATGGGTCTCCGCAGGTCCCAGGTGCTCTCCTTCCTTCGAGAGCGGAGGTACTCTGTGGTTTTCCTGCAGGAGACCCATACGGATCCGGCCGCCGAAGACAGCTGGCGGCTGGATTGGGGGGACAGGGTCTACTTTAGCCACCTCACAGTTCATACGGGTGGAGTGGCGACCCTGTTCTCCCCCGACCTACGGCCCGAGGTGCTGGGGGTCGCCGAGGCTGTGCCGGGTCGCCTGCTGTACCTCCGGGTCCGCATGGAGGGGCTCGTAGTCAACCTCGTCAACATCTATGCCCCAGCAGCGAGCCCGGAGCGGCTGCAATTCTATCAGCAGGCATCCGCCTTCCTCGGCACCTTGGATCCTCAGGAGTGCCTGGTCCTGGGAGGGGACTTTAACATCACCCTTGAGGAACGGGACCGCTCGGGGACCGAGCAGAGCCCGGCCGCCATCTCCGTCCTCCAGGAGATAGTGGAACACCACTCCCTGGTGGACGTCTGGCGCGACCACCACCCGGATGACACTTCCACGTTCACCTTTGTCCGGGTGGAGGCCCATCGGTCGCGCCACTCCCAGTTGGCCCGCATTTATTTATCACGCTTTCATCTTTCACGAGCCCACTCCTCCAGCATCCGGCCGACCCCATTTTCTGACCATCACATAGCCACCGTGACAGCCTCCCTCTGCGCGGAGAGGCCGGGGCCGGCCTATTGGCATTTTAACAACAGCTTGCTGGAGGATGTGGGCTTCGTGGCGTCCTTCCGGGAGTTCTGGCTGGCCTGGCGAGGGCAGCGGCGTATCTTTCCCTCGGCACGGCGGTGGTGGGACCTAGGGAAGGTGCGCGCCCGGCTCTTCTGCCGTGACTACACCCGGGGCACCAGCCGACGGAGGGATGCAGCGATAGATCGGTTGGAACGGGAGGTCTTAGAGCTGGAGAGGCGTCTGGCCGCCAGCCCCGAGGATCCACCCCTCTGCGGAGCGTGCCGGGAGAAGTGGGAGGAGCTCCAGACCCTCGAGGACCATCGGGCCCGGGGTGCCTTTGTTCGATCCCGCATCCATCTCCTTCGAGAGATGGATTGCGGCTCCCGCTTCTTCTACACCCTGGAAAAAAAGAGGGGGGCTAAGAAACATATCATCTGCCTACTGGCAGAAGATGGCACCCCCCTCACAGATCCGGTGGAGATGTGCGAGAGGGCGAGAGCCTTCTACGCAAGCCTATTCTCCCCGGATCTGACCGATCCTAACGCTTGCAGAGTGCTGTGGGAGGAGCTCCCGACGGTCAGCATGGGCGACCGAGACTGGCTAGAGCTGCCTCTCACTCTGGCCGAGTTCTCGGAAGCCCTCCGTCGCATGCCCACCAATAAATCTCCGGGCATGGACGGGCTGACCGTGGAGTTCTACCGCTTGTTCTGGGACATCCTGGGCCCAGACCTAGTCACTGTCTGGGCCGAGTCTTTGCAGAGCGGGGTCCTCCCTCTTTCGTGCAGGCGAGCCGTGCTCGCCTTATTGCCGAAGAAGGGGGACCTCTGCGATTTACGAAATTGGCGTCCCGTCTCGCTCCTCAGCACGGACTACAAAATCGTGGCAAAAGCCATCTTCCTGAGTCTAGGGTCCGTGCTGGCAAACGTGGTCCACCCAGACCAGACCTACACCATCCCGGGCTGCAGCATCTTCGACAACCTATATCTGGTCCGGGACCTATTGGAACTTGGGTGTAGGGATGGTCTGTCGTTCGCCCTCCTGTCCTTGGATCAGGAAAAGGCGTTCGACAGGGTGGATCACGGGTATCTCCTGAGCACTCTGCAGGTGTTTGGATTTGGACCCAGGTTTGTGAATTTCCTCCGGGTGCTGTACGCTTCCGCAGAGTGTCTGGTAAGGCTCAACTGGAACCTGACCGAACCGGTCAACTTCGGGCGAGGAGTACGGCAGGGGTGCCCCCTCTCAGGCCAGCTGTACGCTCTGGCGATCGAGCCCTTCCTCTGTCTCCTCCGAAGAAGGTTGACAGGGTTGGTGCTGAGGGAGCCGGAGCTGCGTCTGGTCCTGTCGGCGTACGCTGATGACGTGCTCCTCATGGTCCAGGACCCGGGCGACTTGGTGCGGGTGGAGGCTTGCCAGGCCATCTATTCAGCAGCCTCCTCCATGCGGGTCAACTGGGTCAAGAGCTCTGGCTTGGTTGTAGGGAACTGGCGGCAGGCGAGCTCCCCCCCCACCCACACTTCAGGCCATCCTGACGGGTCCGCTGCTCTATCTGGGCGTTTACCTTTCTGCCACGCATCCCTCTCCGCCGGAGAACTGGCAGAATTTAGAGGACGGGGTGATAGAGCGGCTCCGGAAATGGACAGGACTACTCCGGTGCCTCTCCCTTCGAGGGAGAGCGCTAGTGCTTAATCAACTAGTCCTGTCCATGCTCTGGTACAGGCTCAACACCCTGGTCCCAGCCCCGGCTTTCCTGACCAACTTCCGGACATCGATTCTGGAGTTCTTTTGGTCGGGACTGCACTGGGTCCCTGCAGGGGTTCTCCATCTACCTCTGGAGGAGGGAGGGCAGGGCCTAAAATGTCTGCTTACTCAGGTCCATGTCTTCCGCTTCCAGACCCTGCAGAGGCTCCTTTATGGTGCAGGTAATCTGGCGTGGAGCATACTGGCTCACGCCTTCCTGCGCCGCTTCCGAGGGCTCCGATACGACCGGCAGCTCCTTTATCTCCATCCGAGAGGTCTTCCGCGAGACCTCTCCGGGTTGCCGGTCTTCTACCAGGACCTCCTCTGGACCTGGAAACTCTTTACAACGACCAGGTCCGTGGCGGCCACCGAGGGGGCAGATCTCCTCACAGAGCCCCTGCTATACAACCCCCAGCTCCGTCTACAGGTGGCAGAATCCCGCTCGGTGCACCAGAGTTTGGTCCTGGCAGAGGTCACAAGAGTCGGAGACCTCCTGGACTATGACTGGGGAGACTGGCTGGATCGCCTAACCTTCGCTCAGCGCATGGGGCTTTCCAGACCTTGTACTCCCTGGCGCATACTTCAGGAGGTGAAGGCCGCTTTGCCGCCCACTGCTTGGGTTTATCTCGACCGGGTCCTTCACGAGGGCACGCCCCGCCCACCCGCTACCCCAGGCCCGCCGGACCTTTTAATTGGACCCCTGCCCCGTGGACCCAACCGACCCCTTCACCCCTTCACTAGAAGCCGGCTGCACGAGATGCAGCCGGTCTGCTTTCAAACCACGCCAAGAAAACATCTCTACACACTCCTGCTCCACACCCTTCACGCCCGCACCCTCGTGTCCCGCCCCGATACAAAATGGCGGGACCTCCTGCCACCTTTGGAGGGTGAGGAACCCTGGTGGGCCAGCCTGTATTCCACCTTAGTCCCAAGGCCCGCCGGGGATGTCAGTTGGCAGCTCCTTCACGGAGCCGTGAGCACGGGCGTCTACTTTGCGTGGTTCACTTCAATCCCAGATACCTGCCCCTTTTGCGGCGTGATGGATACCCTGGCACATGTCTACCTGGAGTGTGCCAGGCTGCAGCCCCTATTCCGGCTCCTCACCAATATTTTATTACGTTTTTGGCTGCACTTCTCCCCTCACCTTCTCATTTATGCACTCCCTCTCCGTGGCCCCACAAAGTCACGGGATCTCCTGGTCAACCTCCTCCTGGCCCTAGCTAAAATGGCCATCTACAAAACCAGAGTGAGGAGGTTGGCCGATGGAGTCTCCTGTGACTGTGGGGCCTATTTCCGATCCTCGGTCCGTTCACGTATCCGGGCAGAGTTCCTCTGGGCGGCGTCCTCTGACTCCCTTGATGCTTTTGAGGAGCAGTGGGCGCTGTCCGGGGTTCTCTGCTCGGTGTCCCCGTTTGGTTGCCTTCGTTTGACCCTTTGACCGCACTCCTGTCCCTGTTATTTTATTAGTTGTCCCCCGGAATTTTTTGGGTATCTAGGTCCTGTTCATCCACCTTTTAGGCTGGGGGAGATCCTTTACTGGTGGACGGGCTTTGCCCGCCCACTTCCCAGATCCCAATAAGACTACTTTTCAATAGTCATCTGGCCTTGCCCTGTCACATATCCCGCCCCGCTCAACACCATAGAGTTGGGCAACTTCGGATGCCAGGCAGTATGCTTATGACAGACTATCAGCGTTCCCATGGTGGCATCCAGCCCTGTGCCGTATGCGGAACTGGAATGGTTGGAGGGATAAGAAACACCTGGTGACCCTTGCATTCTTTTCCTTATTCCGCTGCATCCACTGGAGGGGTGCATGGTCTGTCACAAGAGTAAATCGCCAGCCTAATAGGTAATAACGCAGTGTCTCCATATCCCATTTTACAGCAAAGTATTCTCTCTCGACTACTGCATATTTCTGTTCTCTTGGGAGAAGATTTCTGCTTAGGTAGAGGATTCCTCTTCTCCCACCATTTGTGACAGAACTGCTCCCAACCCCACCTTGGAAGCGTCTGTTTGTAAAATAAATTCCCTGTTAAAGTCTGGGGCTATGAGTATGGGGTCATTACAGAGGGCTGTCTATAAATGCCCCCTCTGCTGCGTCGGTCCACTTTACCATGTCTGGACCTCGGGCCTTCACCAGGTCTGTTAGGGGACTTGCCCTAGTTGCAAAGTGGGGAATAAACAGTCGGTAGTAGCCTACCATGCCTAGAAATGCACGGACCTGCGTCTTTCGGATCGGCCGAGGCCAGTTTTGAATTGCCTCTACCTTATTCGTTTTCTAACCCTATGGCGCATTTAGCAGAATTAGCAGCGAGGCCAGTCCGCCTTAAGTACTGCCTCAACTTTCTCCAAGTGGGTTCCTCAGTCTGGTGTATGGATGATATCATCTAGGGATGCAGCTGCATAACTAGTATGGGGGCGCAGCAGCTTATCCGTGAGGCGCTGGAATGTGGCTGGGGCCTCATGTAGCCCAAAAGGGAAGACTGTGTACTGGAATAGCCCATCCGGGGTGGAGAATGCTGTCTTTTCTTTAGCTTCTTTGGTTAGAGAAATCTGCCAGTACCCTTTTGTCAGATCCAGTGTAGTCAATAATTGGGCACTATCCAGTTGGTCAACCAGTTCATCGATGCGTGGTATGGGGTATGCATCAAACTGGGATATTTCATTCTGTAGGCGAAAGTTATTACAGAATCTCATGGTACAGTCGGGTTTAGGCACTAGAACAATTGGACGGGACCACTGACTGTAAGATTCTTCAATACCCCCTAATTCTAACATTTTCTTTACTTTGGTCTTTATTTCCTCTCTTTTGGCTGCTGGGATTCGGTAGGGTCTCAATGTTACCTTGGCTCCAGGGATCGTGCGGATAGGGTGATAGGTCTCAGTCATCCACCCTGGTTTTGTAGAGAACACATCTCTGTTGCGATTAATCATGTCAGCTGCCTTGATCTTTTGGATCGGTATCAAGTCGGATGATATCCTCACTTGCTCGTGGAAGTTATCCTCCTGGGGACGGGTCTCCTGCATGACTAAACATGCCTCTCGATCGTGCCAAGGTTTTAGAAGATTGATGTGGTAAATTTGCTCCAATTTCCGGTGGCCTGGCTGCCGCACCTTATAATTCACCTCTCCCATGGCTTCGATTATTTCATAGGGTCCCTGCCACTCGGTCAACAGTTTACTTTCTGCTGTGGGCACCAGTACCATCACCCGATCCCCTGGTTGGAACCGTCGAAGCTTCGCTTGGTGGTTATAATGGGTTTGTTGGGTCTCATGTGCTCTCTCCAAGTGTTCCTTTACAATGGGCATAACTATCTGATCTCTCATCTGCAGTACATGCTCAACTATGTTCCTTCCGGGATTTGGCTCCTCTTCCCAGGCTTCTCTGGCTATATCCAATATGCCCCGAGGGTGGGGCCCATATAGTAGTTCAAATGGAGAGAAACCCGTGGAGGCTTGCGGAACCTCCCCGATGACAAACATGAGGTAAGGCAATAGGGTATCCCAATCTTTCCCATCCCGGCTCACCACTTTCCTGATCATGGCCTTGAGGGTCCTATTGAACCTTAAGGCCATCTGTTTGCGGGTGGTATACAGAGGTCCAGAGGGCTTGTACATGGAACAATGAACAGAGATCTTTCATCAACTTGGACATGAAAGGTGTCCCTTGATCAGTCAATATCTCCTTGGATAGCCCAACCCAGGCAAAGATCTGTACTAGCTCCTTAGCTATTGTCTTGGAAGCTGTGTTGCGCAGGGGAACAGCTTCCGGGTACCGGGTTGCATAGTCCAGTACAACAAGCACATGTTGGTGACCCTGAGCTGTCTTCTCTAGGGGCCCTACCAGATCCATGGCTATCCATTCAAAAGGAACCTTTATTATTGGAAGAGATATCAAAAGAGCCCGCAAGTGCAGGCGAGGGCTAAGTAACTGACACTCCGGACAAGAAGTGCAGTATCACCGGACATCTTCATGTACTCCTGGCCAGAAGAACCTCTGCAGGATCCATGCCTGGGTTTTCTCTACCCCTAGGTGTCCTCCAAACAGGTGAGTGTGGGCGAGACTCAGTATGGCTTTTTGATGTTTTCGTGGCACCAGAAGTTGTATCTCTTGCTCCTGCATTTGCACCATGCAGTACAGGAGATCTTTCTTCACTATAAAGTAAGGTCCGGGACCCTGGACCTTCCCCTCCATGGGTATCCAATTGATCTCGACCACTTCTTTCCTGGTGTTATATCTGGGGTCCTCCACCTGGTCCCGCCCAAAAGTCTCTCTCCTGGGACTAACCTGCTCAAGTTCCCAGGGGCCGGCTTCTGCTTCTTCCAATGTCTTGCCTCCGTCATGGCTGGGAGCAGCTTCTGGCTCACCTTCTGTGGTGGAAGTTTCTCTGTTGGCTGCTCACGTCCTACTAGGGAGGTCTTCTGGCTCGGGTCAGGATCCGGGTTCTCAAGGCCTTCGTGGCCTTCCTCTCTTTTTTTTGTCTTCCAGGTCTTCTGGGGGGCCTGAGAACAGATCCTGAGAAATCTCAGTGATTGGGTTTGACATTCCCCCGGTGATGAGTTGCTGTCCTCAGGGTCCCCACTTCTCTCCAGCCTCTCCGGGGGGAGTAAATTATCAAACCCTGGATAGTCCCTCCCAATGACTACAGGATAGGGGAGTTTAGGAACTACGCCCACGGTCACCTCAATGGGGTTTCCCTGAACCTCTGTCTCCACTGGGATGGTGGGGTAATGGCTCACGGCCCCATGCACACACATCACTGCTATGCAATTTGGCTTGTAGCAGCTGACTATTTTTTACCAGCTTAACCGATATGAGGGTGATAGCACTCCCAGAGTCCACAAGCGCTGTAGTCTCTTCTCCATTTATCCTCACCGGCCTGGTGTAATTATGTGAGGCTAATGCTACCCCTGCGAGGTGGATAAGGGAGCGTGGGACCTCCCAATCCCCCAAGTTACATTGCATAGGCTCCTTGGTGCTGGGACACTGTGCTGCTAAGTGTCCCCACTCCCCATATGAATAATATCTATAATTGCTTTTAATCACGCCCCTATCCCGGGGGTTAGGGGGTTTAGTCCTGGGGTTCCCCCCACTCAGGCCAATCCCTTCCTTCTGGGGTTCCCGCTGGTTTTCAGCCCCCCCCCTTCTCCACCTAGGACTCCCTGGGAGGTTGGGTTGGCTGCCCAACCTTCCAGGTTTGGGGTTGGGTGCTTGCTTCGAAAAGGTAGTCAGGTCAGTTCCCTGGCTGTCATCCGTCTTTCTACCAGTGTGATCATCTCATCGTATGTGGATAGATCGTTCAGCCTACCCATTTGCGGAGATCTGGCGGCAGTCCCCGCATGTAATTATCTATGACAAGGGTCTCCAAAATCTCCTCCGGCCTGCACACCTCAGGCTGTAACCACTTCCATGCGAGGTGTATGAAGTCGAATAGCTGGGACCTCAGGGATTTATTCTCCTGGTATTTCCACTCATAGAACCTCTGGGCCATTGCCGCTGCCGTTACCCCTGATCGTACTAGGCTCTCTACCTTCGGACGGGTATAGTCAGTGGCATCCGTGGCAGGCAAGTCAAAGTAGGCCTTCTGGGCCTCTCCACACAAAAAAGAGGTGAGAATGCTGGCTCACTGCTGGGGTCATGCCTCACGCTGAGCAGTCCTTTCGAATGAAAGGAGATATGCCTATAGGTCATCTTCTGATGTCATCTTTGGCAGACAACCAGTGGCCCTGAGGGTTCACGTCCCATTGGAGCCCCGGGCCTGGGTGGTGAGGATCTTCAGCTGGTCCACCACCTCTCTCAAAAGGGCATGATCTTGGGTCGCCTGGCTCATCCATAATTGATTGGTTTCCTGCTGTAGCCTCATAGACTCCTGTTGTGCCATTGCCTGAACTTGGATGGCCTCCTGCTGGGCTGCCATGGCTTGTACCAGACTCTTACCATCTCCTCCATTGTGGTATAAAGCAAACAAAAAAAAAATCCAAAACCCCAGTACACTTTCTTTTTTAAACCTCTTTCTTCCGCCACGCTGGGAATGAAATCCCACTCCTGACACCAGTTGTGACAAAGCTCTGTCCTTGCCTCCGTGGGTCCCGCGTTTCCTGGCGGATTTCACTAGCCTCAGAGGCTCACTGTGACCCTCCACGTAACCCTTCTTTCTCTAGAGACAAGGGTCACAGTCTACTGAGCCATTTTCATCATAAGCCAGGGAGGGAGGTGAGGAGAAATTATCCTTCCTTGCACAGTCTCTGTTGTCTCCCAGTCTCAGTGATTAATCAGGGGGCAAAGGTGGGGGGGAAGCCCGGGCCCACCCTCTACTCCGGGCACCAGCGCAGGGACCCTAATAGTATCAGCTATGGTAGCTGACCTTTTAGAAACATGACATGTACAATTCCCTGGGCTACTTCCCCCACAGCAGCCCTCACTTCCTCAAGCTCCATTTCACCCTTACCTCAGGGCCTCCTTCCTTGTGCCTGATATGGTGTGTATTACTCAGCCTCTCCAACAGCGCAACTTCTTCCCACAGCTCCTGACATGCACACCCACCTGACTAACTGGGAAGCTTTTAACTAGTTTCAGCCAGCCCCGATTGGCTTCAGGTGTCCTATCAACCTAGCCTTCTCCCTGCCTTCTGGAAAGTTCTTAATTGACCTGGAGCAGCTTCCATTTCACTTAACCTGGTACCAGGGATTTGTTTAGCCTGGAGCTAATATCTATCTCCCACTACTTTTCTATAGCCATCTGGCATTGCCCCGTCACAGTAGTTTACATCTAGTCTCATCAGCATATTGTGAATGGTCTATTCAAGCTTGGTAGGCCATTAAAAAGAATCAACTAATAACATTAGAATGTCTATAGTGGGTCAGACCAAAGGTTCATATAGCTCAGTATCCTGTCTTCCAAAGGTGACCAATACTGTGGACTTTATTTAGGACAATATATTTCCATGCACATGGCAGAGGATATAAAAGACAGATCTCCATTTTGCCTCATTCATGCTTCAATTCTCTGGACTAAAAGGAGTATTTTGAACAATGGACTGAGGACTTTCCAATCTTTTGGAAGTTACCAGAGAAACTTTTGCAAACCAGCAGACTATTCCATCACTGCTATGATCTTTATCTATGAACACTGAAAATCAGGGGTGTGTGTATATTTATGATTCTTTAACCATTTATAACTATTTTCTTTTATGAAAAAAATGCTAGTTTAGTAAGGATTGGTCGACAGCATGATATTTGGGTAAGATGTGTGTTATATAATGACCTGAGGGGTAAGTATCTGATCCTTTGGGATTAGTGGAACCTCACATAGGTGAAATGGGTTTTCAGTAACCCCTCACTATATTAGATTTGATTGTATGGAAGGGAGCCAAAGACTGTGTTTGACTTTTAGTTAACCAGTGTGATACTGCAAAAACTCTTTTTTTATGGGCGTGGTAAATTTAACAATAGAGTAGAACACCAGCTTTGGGGATTATCTGACCTATTTCTTGCAGTCTGCCCTGATTGTGGCATTCTCAGTGTGGTCCATTCTATGCACCTATCACAAACATGATTTTAACACAGTTCTTTAATTATATTAATAGGCCTTTTCGTTTACAGCAATTTAATCTGTTTTCCTTTCTTACCTTTTCCCATCAACATTTATTATAGGTTGTGACATCTTATGAAATTTTACATAATGTCTACACCTATTGAGCTCTGGGAATGGGTGAGCACAAGGAAGCCAAAGGGAGGGAGCAGCTGAACCTAGGGCTCATATAATTCTGGGGCACAACTGAGAAGAAATAGGAACAGCAGTGAGATCATAAGGCCATAATCAAGGAACTAGAGGGGGACACCAAGCAGAGAACCCCAGACTGTGCCCACTGTTCCTCAAAGGTGTCTCTAGGGAGCCAGCAGACTCCACCCAGAGGAACACTGCCCAGACATGTGATTGGATTGAGGAATGGAAATAGGCCCCACACAGTCACAGAGCACTTCCTTCTCCATCTTCCTGATAGTTTTATAATTGCCACTTTGGCCAATGCCAGAAGGTTGAGGAGGAGGTCCTGCAAATTCATGTGGCCCTGGACAGGGTATGCATAAATCAGTCAGAGTGGGGGAAAGTGCAGCCAGAACCTTAGGAGAAGGTTCTGGAGAAGCAGGAAAGGGGGGCTGCAATTTAGCGCAACTGAGAAATGTGTGCCAGAGTATCCCTCACTCTGCAAAACGGGCAAATGTCAGGATTAGGGGTGAACCATGCTGAGTACACACCCATGCTCACAGCTCTGTGAAGGAGCCCCAGCTGATATCCCTCATGAGCCATGAAACCAAGGTGAAATTCTAGCTGGCCCACTGGGGTTCCTCATCCTCCACGGAAGGCACAAGGTCGTGCCGCTTAGTATTGGGGTGGGATATGAGGATGAGGAAATTAAATGCATGGGTGCAAGAGCCTGTACAGATATCTCCTCAGAGCAGTTTGGAAATGAACCGGCAGCAGATCATACAGCCAGTTCAGATTACAGGGGGGAGGAAGCCATGCAGATTCATGGGGCAGGGGTCTTATAATAGATCTGAAGAGCCAAGGGTAAGGGATAGGTTCCCTCCTGCCAGAACCACTCAAGGAAAGCATGAAAGGCAGGCAGTAAGGCTGTCCTCACCTACTGGAGTATGTGCTGGAGGTTATAAGGGGTGGAGATCCTCATGCACCAACCTAGTGCAAGTGGATCCACCCAGTTCCCCTGGTCATAGTCCAGGGGGGCTCAGATCCTGGTGGTTCCTGCCAGGACCAACCTTTGGTGCATCTATGACGTACATAATTTCTACAATTGAGCTCACGATTAGAGTAACTTTGTAGGCTAATTTATCACAACATGATAATCATGAATACATGCAGGAAGTAGAAAGAAGCAACAACAAAGTAATCAGCAAGTACAAAGATGGTATTTTACAACCACAGCTATCGAAATATGTGGCATCTGAAATTATAAAAGAATTACACTCTCCACTGCACAAAATACAAAGCTTTACAGGGGAAAAAGTATTTTCTCAGGATATCACAAATGGTGAAAGATTCTTTGCTCCTGAATGATGATGAGAACCTAGAGATCACCTCAGGGGAAAAAACAGGAGCAAAGAAATGGAAATAGCTGAAGAGTGACCTATTGTCACCCAATCTGAAATATACAATACAAGTATTACAAATGTCACTCATTTTCAGATTGCTATTATGGTGTATTTACAGTATATGTGTTTGGGAACATTTCTAATGTAGTAAACCTTAAAGTCCTTGTTATGTTAATGGATTGGTGTTAAGTAAAATCTGAGAGCTTGTTTACGGTGTATATTGCTACAATAGCTAATAAAAGTTCTCCACAACAAAACTCTAATTGTGTGACAATAACTTTCTTCCCTTAGGAAAGACAGGGATATTGAGAACCACAATTCCCATTTCTTAATTCCATCAGGGCTGCAAAGCTTTTCACTGTGTTGCACTTGCTCTTCACTGAAATGAATAGCATTTTCTGGAGATCACATTTTTTTTCTGCAGTGGCATGGAAACAAAGATATACCAGGTAGAATGCTGGCCTAATTGAAGTAACTGTCAAAACTGATAGAGTTCAAGTGGACCAGAATTTCACACATTGTTTCAAGGTTAAGCTCTCTTACCTGAAAAATTAAGAAGATCCTCCAATAGTTTGTAGAGAGTCTGGGGGAAATGGCCCCTCCATCACCTCCCTCTCTGTGCATAATCAGTTCTGTTTATTGGTTTGGAAGAGGGGATCGGGGCCTTGGCTGAGCCACTTCCATGCCCCCTTTGAAGAGGGTACTACAATGAGCTACACTAATCTCTCATGACCCTTTCAGTCACTTAGCATGTACCTAGCTCCTGTGTAGAAGCACAAGGAGGGGAGGCTCCTTGTGCCTTCTACCCCATTCCTTTGTGCAGTCAAGCAGGGCCAAGCACAACTGAATCCTTAGTGAACAATGTAATATTGTTTGCAATGTTGCTGTAGCTGCTTGTCTCTCTCATATCCTGGGGCCAATGTGAGTGAGGAAATATCTTTTATTGGACCAACATCTGTTGGTGGAGGGGACAGGCTTCTGAGCATCACAGATTTTCCTCAGGCCTGGAGAAGGTAGCCAGACCTGAGGAAGAGGTCTAAAGTCAAAACTTGTCCCTCACTAACTGAAATTGGTCCAATAAAAGATATGTTCTCACCCACCTTGTCTCTCTCAATATATAGAAATCATTTCAGATAACAAATCAATTCACAAACTGCAGTGATAACTATTACACTCATAGCACCAATTTAGCCAGGTGTAAACTAGTGAACTGCCAATGAGGACAATATTAGCTCAGAGTGAAAATGTACCATGGCCCATGGGAAGTTCCAGTCATTTCACTGAACTGTTTTTACAGAGCAAAAGTTGTATATGCACTAGGGATAAGAAGAGGAAAGAAGAAGCCAGCAGTTGAGACTTGACTTTTAAAATTTAAATTAGCCAAATAGCTCAGCCCTTGGTACCTATATTGGCACTTAGTTTCCTTAAAAATACACTGAAACTAAGAAGACTAAAAAGAGAACCTTTTTTTCCCCTTCAGTAAAATTCATTTTTATTGAAGCAGGGAGAGTTGCATGGCCTTCCATATAACTTTTGCAATAGCATTAGAGGCAAGGTTTTCCAGACAGCCCTGAAAATTCTGTGAATTTGTGAGCAAAATGTATATCGTATGGTGAAAGAGAAAGGTAGAGTAGTTGGGTGGAAAAAATAGAAGCTACCAATATCCATGTGATGAGTGAGGTGAAATAATTTACTCAAATGAACTTGGTTCTGCACAAGTCAGCATGAAGCTAACATTTATCTGTGTTGCATGAAAGCAGGTTGGTCACCTTGGTTGAATTTTTTTTTCCTGAGCCTCTGGCTGAAATTTGCTGGCAATAAAAGCTAGTTCAAAGAGGGTTCTTGTAAAACTTTGGAGCAAATGTAAAACTGATGTAGTAAAACACCTTTTAGGATGTTGTCTCTGTCAAGAAATCATGAGCAAATGGATTTCATGGCATGGCCTGTATATAAAGATAACCCTGGTGAATTTGCTCCTGTTTTTATAGGGCAAATGAACCTTAAATACATGTTGTGTTTATGAACTGAACCTCAACATGGCACACAGCATCCAGAAAACAAAGGATGATAGAGTTTCACCTCCTTCCACAAGTCCTAGGAGCACAACCCCCATTCAAAGCATAATGACTAGAAACTGGTGAAAGAATTCTGATAAAACAACTGATCCAAATCTTCCCTTGGAAGTTTGAAAAAAAAAAACCCTCCTCCCTTCCCCCCATTATTTTTCATTTCAAGCCTTTTTAGGTCTTTGGCTCCAGACTGGACAGTTGGATTATTAGAAAGGTAAGTTCCAATAATGAACATTTTAACACACTGCTTGTCTGTGTCCTTGTTCTGCTACCATCCTGCACATTGACTTCCAGTTATTCAAACTCTCAGATATCTGAAAATACTAGGTGTTTTTCCAGTGGTTTGGATAATCAGAATTCTGCTAGACCATAAAAGCAGTTATTTTTTGCTGAATTTGTGGCCTGAATAGATGAAGTAATTATTGGCAATCTCATAGGAAAGCCTGTTCTCATGAAATTCCCAGGCTTAGTTTAGAAGTTACACTTCTAGCTAAGGTAGTTCAGAGGTGCTGTCAGCATGGTACCTGGGCACCAATAAGCATCCTTATTTCTGAGGACTTAACTTAATGAAATAAACCTCTGCAACTTTTAAAGTTTTCCCACCACTAATAATAGCTGATTTCAAAAGATAGATAAATACCAGGATGCCAGAAAGGGCTCTGTCACTAAAAGAGACAATATATATTTCTTTCACAAATGGCAAAACACTTCCCTATTAACTGAATCGCTGAGTTTTAGCACCAGCTGTAACCCAGCAAAATAGCAGGCTGATGATGTACGGCATATCTCACATAAGGCTGTTAGTGGATTATTCTCCAGGAGTCTTGAAGACTCAAGCTCTTGTTCCTTTACAGCCATGAATGATCAGTAACATTCATTTTCAGCAAAATATCAGTAGGAGGATTAGGACATATGGAAAGTTCTAATGTCCCTGTATGATTATAATAGCATATAAGAGATGGCATGTGAGAACGCTCAGGAAATATTGAATAAAGTCTGCAGAGCAAAATTACAAAGTGGGAGCCTGATCCAAACTTCTCTGAAGTCAATGGAAAGACTGCCACTGACTTTAAAATGTTTTCACTAAGGTCCCTGATGTATGGATCGTAGCAGGTAGAGGCAATTGGAGCTCACCTTTACCAAATATGGGCAAAGGAAGTGTGAGGGAGAAGAGGCAAAAGCTTCCCATGATAATGCAGGCACTGGAAACCAAAGTGTGGAGTGGAACCAGTCACCGCCAGGCAGTATCCACCATGATGCAGCAGGGATATCCAGGGGGACCGAATGATTTGTTTATAATGAGGAGGCTACTGTTAATAGAAGATTCCTATCTTGTGTTTCTATGGAGTGATGGAATATGGTGCAGTAGTGACATTTAGTACTGCTCAAATGAAGGTGGGATTGTTTGTTAATATAATCTATGCATTATTTTGGTGGAATAAAAGCTGTGTGAGAAGCAATACAACATACAGTAATCATCTTTCATTCATTGTTTTAGGCTCTACCTGGTTAGAATTGACATGCACTGTTGATCTTTTGTGTCTGTCTTGCATGTCTGATGATTCATGTATGAGTCTGTTCTCTCATACACTGACTTCAACAGGAACTGCTGGGTGCTCAGTACTTTTAAAAATCAGCCATTTATTTTGGAACCTAGTTGTATGCTCCTATTTTTAAAAGAATCTTGAATTTTGCCCATTATTAATGATACAAGTTTCATATTAGGCCAAGTTCTTTGAATTACACAAGTTTAAATTCAGAGGGATATCAGAAGAATTACTCCAGATTTACAAGGGCACAGCAAAGCAGAATTTTGCTCTTGGCTTTCTATGCATTGCAAAATGAGTGTAGCATGGCTATATGGACCTCAATTCGTCTTCCACATATGATGTTCTTACACCAGTGTAATGTCATTAGCAATAATAGTTACTTCAGATTTCCACTGGTGTAAGCAAAAGAAAAAATAGGCTCCATGTAATTTACAGCTTCATTTACATTACCACTCAGTTTTCTCCAGACTATTTAATGGAATTGCATTTGCTTACTCCAGGCTCCACTAGAAAGAATTTGACTGAGATTCTTTCACTCCTGCTTTTTTAAAAAAAAATACTAAATTTAATTTAGTAATAAACCACTAAAACAAATAATTTAAGGTAAGTAAGTGGGTGGATAAGCACATATCTGTAACTACATACTAGGAGACTCTCAGATTCTAAGGCCAGAAGAGACAACTGTGATTGTCTAATATGCCTTCCTGTATAACAAGGGCCATAGAACTTCCCCAAAATAATTCCTAGAGCAGACTTTTTAGAAGAACACCTAATCTTGATTTAGTCAATTGTGATGGAGAATCTACCATGACCCATGTAAATTGTTCTACTGTTACCCTCACTGTTTAATTACACTCACTGTTACATATTTATGCCTGATTTATAGTCAGTTTCTCTAGTTTCTGCTTCCAGCCTTTAGGTTGTGTTATACCCTTGTCTGATAGATCGAAGAGCTCATTATTAAGTATTTGTTCCTCATGTAAGTATTTATATGTTGTAATCAAATCATCCCTCTTTTTTTATTAAGCTAAATAAATTGAGCTCCTTGAGACTATTGTTATAAAGCATGTTTTTAATCCTTTAATTATTATCATGGCTCTTCTCTGGACCACCTCCAATTTATCAACATCCTTCTTAAATTGCAGACATGAAGTGGACAGAGTTCTCCATCAGAGGTCAAATACAGAGGTAAATTATCCTCGCTACTCTTACTCAAGATTCCCCCGTTTAATGTATCCAAGGATCACATTATCCTTTATGGACACAGTGACGCACCTGGAGGTCATGTTCAGCTGATTATCTACCAAGACCCCCAAATCTTTTTCAGAGTCACTGTTTCCCAGGATAAAGTCCCCCAACCTCTAATTATTGCCTACATTATTTTGTTCCTACATGTGCACATTTTACAATTAGTAGTATTAAAACATCTATTGTTTGCTTGCACCCAGTTTACCAAGCAATCCACATCACTCTGTATCAGGGGCCTGTCCTCTTCATTATTTTCCATTCCCCCAATTTTTGGGTCATCTGCAAACTTTATCCATATTTTTGTTTTTTCTAGGTCATTGATGTTAAAAATGTTAAGTAGCATAGGGCCAAGAACCAATCCTTGCGAGACCCAAATAAAACCACACTCACTCAATGATTCCCCACAGGGCGGGATTTAGAGGCAAGCAACCCAGGTGACCACCTTTGGTTGTGGGGAATGGGGAAGCTGGCTCAGTGAGGCTGTTTTTGTTAGCAAGAAAAGGGAAAATAGAATGTTTGAAGTAAAATGTTTCAGGTATTCCAGATGTGTATTCATTATTCACTAACCTCCTAGAATGTTCTGGACATTTGTAGAATCTCATGGAGCCTTCCAGACTTTCTCAGAACTACATTTTGCCTAGAACATTGTCAGCCATGCCCTTCTGGGTTATATAAGGGGTGGATTATTGCCAGTCAGTGAGACATAAGAATGAAGTGAAGTGAGAGCCCAGCAGAAATACTGTTGACCCTTATTTTATTGTGTAATTGGGAAAGTGAACTTGTGTTAAGACTTGAAGAGTGTAAGTAGCAACTAATGAACCACCTTACCTATGCAACAACATAAAATAAATACTGTTACTACTTTTGCCATGATTAACACGTCTGACTTTTCAAGATTGCAGAACATAGACTTTTGCTCTCCCTAATACTATTTTCTCCTATAGAAAATAAAAGATGTCCCTGAGGAAGACTTCAAGAGCTCAGAATAGGAAGTGAAAAGCTCAATTACAATCTAGTTTGCATCAAGGGGAAAAATTGATGGTAAAAATATCTAAATTAGAACAACATAGATGGGCTTTAGGCAGTAGCGATCATCACAGAAATTGAGGAGTGAAACCTAAATGATGTAAGTCCTATTGCGAAAGAATTATCAGATTTACCTGAAGATAAAAAAGGTGAGGAAAGTGATGAAGAATTATCTATTTTTCTTGGCAGTATAAAGGAGAGATGATAAAGAAGAAAGTGGCTCATGTGAAAAAGTAATGACAAATCAAAATCTGGTTTACCTGAAAAGGAGAAAAGCAATAAAAAAGAATCTGCATTCCATGATGGCAGAAACAGCAGTGAGAAAAATTGCATATCACAAATCAATACATCAGATCTTGCTTTAAGACCAGCTATCCTAAACTCTGCCAATATTGATCATCCATTTTTGAATGGGCCAGGAAAAACTGAGGATATGACATTTTCAGTGAATGAGCAGAAGTGACACTTCTCAAAGCCACACTGTGAAAGAGTGCTCAAGAATGATGAGAAACGGAATTGGTGTTGGCTAGTTTACTTGAAATCAAGTGAGAAAGTGTTCCGTTTTTTGTTGCAAAATATTTGACAATGTCAAATAGTTGTTTATGCTTTCCAGGTATAATTACTGGCATATCTTAGCTGATGCTCTGTGTTGTGGGGCAATGACTCACCGGTGCAGTGACTCCTGCTGGTTGTCCTGAGAATTAGCTCTTGCAGCCTCCAGAGAACTCTCTGCAGGCCGGTGTCACACTTGCCTCAGGCCCCCATGTCCCTCCCAGACCCTGGTGCCCCTTACCTTGGGGTTCTGCCCTCTGCAGTACCCCCACAGTCTCTGGGTCTCCCCTCTTCAGGGAACCTCCACCCTCTATCCCCACCTTGCCTCAGTGGCTACTGCCAGTCACCATCTAGCTCCCACTCACTAGGGCAGACTGCAGTCTGTAAACCACTCATCATCAGCAAGGGGGGGTTGGACCTTCTGCCTTTGCCTAACCCTGGGCTGCCCCTCTGTAACCCCAGTACCTGCTTTGGGTCTTCAGTGAGGCCTGCAGCCTGGAGAGGTTCTCCAGGTTGGAGCTCCCCAGCTCCTCTGGCCTTCCCCCAGCCCTGCTCCACTCCAGGTACCCTTTTTCCCAGGCAGCCAGACCTTCTTTCTCCAAAGCTAGGGAGAGAGTCCTTTTGAGCTCCTGGTTCACAGCCCTTTTATAGGACCAGCTGTGGCCTGATTAAGGCATGGCCCCAGATGTGGCTGCTTCCCCAATCAGCCTAGCCTATTGGCTCCCCAGGGCAGCTCTTTCCCAGGGCTGTTTTAACCCCTTCAGGGCCGGAGCAGATGATCACTCCTCTACACTCTGAAGCAACATAAAAAATCACCCAGACACCTGATGGCCTACTCCAAATGGATGGAGGTCAAGTCCAGGCTCAAGCTGAATAAATGAGTAGACATCGAAAACCAGCACATTATTAATGTAGAAACCCAGCATTGGAGGAACATGCTCCAGTGTCTAATATCTATTACCCTCTTCCTTGCAAAGAATAATTTGGCTTTCCGAGGCTTGTCCGATAAGTTGTTCACTGAACAACAATTATTTCCTCAGTTTGGTAGCGCTCCTTGGGAAATACGACAATGTCATGTGTGAGCACCGATGTTGAGCAGTTCATAAAGAACCTATGGACCATTACTGCAGCAAAACAATTACAAAAAATTGATTGACCTTATGGTAAGGAAGGTGCTTGGTAATATACTGAGGCAGCTTGGCAAAGTAAAGTACTATGCCATAATAATGGACTGCACTCCTGACATTATTCAGAGTGAAAAGTTGTCATTTACAGTAAGATTTGTTGACCGCTAGGATGGCTGTATCCACGTAAAGGAACATTTTATCTGTTTCTGGTTTGTGGCCAACTCTCCTGGAAAAAGGCTTAACAGAACTGTTTATGAACATTTTGAATGAGAATAAAATAAAGCTTCTGGTTGCCCTGGCTAATGCCATGACAATGGCATGAACATGAAGGGAAGAGACAGTGATGTCAGGCTAGTATCCTTGTGCTGAATCCAAGAGCTTTCTTCATGCCTTTTGTCTGCCATTCCTTCAACCTGTTTGTGTCAGATGCAGCGTCATCTTCTTTAGATTCAGTATCTCTCTTTGGAATACTGCAAAGGATCTACGTTCTGTTTTCAGCATCCACTATCAGGTGGAAGATCCTCACAGACAATGTTAAGTGACAATGTTAAGCTGTTAAGTGACACTCGGTAGAGAGCCGCATTGATAGCATAAGTCCAATGAGGTACCAAGTGACTGAGGTTTACGATGCCCTGATAGAACTTGCGGAGTTGAATAATGCCAAATGAGAACCTGACATGAGGCACGAAGACTGGCAAACCAGATCACTAATTTCAAAGTTCTGGTCTCAATTGTGGTTTGGCACAATACCCTATTCCAAATAAATGTTGTAAGCAAGGCATTACAAATTCAGTTGGACATTGCAACTTCTACTACTTTGATGATAAACTGCCTTGATCTCATTGTGATTTGAAGATGCCATTACTATTGCCAAAGAAGTGGCAGATAATTTAGGAGTGGAGCCTGTCTTCAAGGAAACTCATATTCAGCAGAAGAAGAAAGAGCTTGGTTACAAGGGCAGAGATTAAATGATGGGAAGGTTGGAAGAAAAACTCAAGAGAGAGGGTTTTTTGCTTCCTCATTGACACTGCTCAAGTGTCCATTGAAGAAAGGTTTGGACAAATGAAGCACCACCAAAAGACATGCGGGGGGGGGGGGGGGGGAGGAAGGGTGTTGTATAACCTTAGTAAGTTGCTGGCAGAGAAGGAAACACACTTGAACAATTGTACAGACCTTCATCGGATGGTGACATGCGGGGAATGTTCAGATGTCAACAATAAAGACTTCTATGTCAAATTAAACAACATTCATCACATTTTGCAATACAGGAAGCACTCTCCACTCCAAGTTCTCCAATTCATTCATGATGCAGAGCTGAAGGACACTTTTCCTCATGTGTGGATAGCTTTGAGGATTCTGCTCACGCTATCAAAGTCGCAAATGGTGAGCACAGCTTTTTGAAGTTCAGGCTCATTAAAACATATGTTTGTTTGATGATGGCCAATGAGAGACTAACATCGTTTGCTATTGTATCACTGGAAAATACCACTGACCAGTCTTTGGATCTCTCTGATGCTGTGCTTCAGTTCATGAAGGCAAAGGGGAGAAAAGCGACCTTTTGAGCTAAAGAACTAGGGTTAAGATTCTAAGGCTTTCTCCTACTGTAACATTATTTAATAGTGGTCCACACAATGTTGGTGCACAGTTCAATTTCTTTATAGTACATTTCAGCTATTCCTAAAAGTAAAAAGTTTCTATAAGCTTATAGGAATTTTTTTTATTTGCTTATATATGGTATGAATACATGCAGATTTACAGATTCTAGTGTGCAAATTTATCATCTTACATTACAGAGATAAATCATGAATGCAAATTATGCACCAGAATCATGAAATGGATTACAAATTCAATAAAAATAAAGATTTTGAAAGTTTAATGAATGTATTGGGGGAGGGGCAAAGATGCTCACCGCCTGGGGTACCATTTGGTCTAGGGCTGACCCTGATTCCCAATTTACAATTACATTTTTAGACCTAGCAGCTTTTAATCTATTTAATGTGTTCCACGTTAATTGTATATTCAACTTTTTTAAAAAAATAATTAAAATGGTGTCACACTGGCTGGAGTGGCTCATGACTGAGTGCCTACCTCAGGGCAGACAATCAGAAACAGACAGATACCCCAAACTGGTCATGTATTTATAATTAGATTTTACCAAGGCACTGACAAATGTGAACTCCTGGATCACTATATCAGTCTTACCATGGTCTCTTCAGTCTATCTTATCACCCAAAGAAACTGGACTTTGTGATAAAAGGTTACTTATACCAAGAATCACATCCCATTTAGGTTGCTTCTAGTTCAAAGAGGCCAGTCACTTACCCCAGATCAGTTGGTATTCTAGATCTTACACCACAGACAATGGTGGTAGCCAATTCTATAATGAACTAACTAAATGTTTATTATCTAAGAAAAAGAAAGGTGTTATTCTGAGGTTAAAGCAGGGAAAAATATGTACAGGCGAGTCACAGCCTATAGTTCCAAATGGTAGCAGAGATGTAGTAATCTGCCAGTTTCCCAGATTCCCAAAAGTCTTTCAGGGCTACCCAGAATAACTCTGGGCATGTCTATCTTCTTGTTCAGTTTTTCCACACTGTTAGAATCCAAACAGTCCAGAGACAAAGACTCTTTCTTTGAATCTGTACTTTTAGCTTTTTCTTACAGTAAACAAGCTAACAGTGTCATTACCCACATGGACTTTTCCTTTAATGACAGAGCATGAGGAATGCATTTTAAATCTTTGACCTCTGATCATCACACATGACTACTTGCTTTGAAATTAGCACTTTTCTGTTAAAATTATTTATTTGCATTCCACTAGGTTTCTTTCTCATTTGATGGGTTATTGATTACAGGGGTATACACAATGTAGAATCATAGAATCATAGAATCATAGAATATCAGGGTTGGAAGGGACCCCAGAAGGTCATCTAGTCCAACCCCCTGCTCAAAGCAGGACCAAGTCCCAGTTAAATCATCCTAGCCAGGGCTTTGTCAAGCCTGACCTTAAAAACCTCTAAGGAAGGAGATTCTACCACCTCCCTAGGTAACGCATTCCAGTGTTTCACCACCCTCTTAGTGAAAAAGTTTTTCCTAATATCCAATCTAAACCTCCCCCATTGCAACTTGAGACCATTACTCCTCGTTCTGTCATCTGCTACCATTGAGAACAGTCTAGAGCCATCCTCTTTGAAACCCCCTTTCAGGTAGTTGAAAGCAGCTATCAAATCCCCCCTCATTCTTCTCTTCTGCAGACTAAACAATCCCAGCTCCCTCAGCCTCTCCTCATAAGTCATGTGCTCTAGACCCCTAATCATTTTTGTTGCCCTTCGCTGTACTCTTTCCAATTTATCCACATCCTTCTTGTAGTGTGGGGCCCAAAACTGGACACAGTACTCCAGATGAGGCCTCACCAGTGTCGAATAGAGGGGAACGATCACGTCCCTCGATCTGCTTGCTATGCCCCTACTTATACATCCCAAAATGCCATTGGCCTTCTTGGCAACAAGGGCACACTGCTGACTCATATCCAGCTTCTCGTCCACTGTCACCCCTAGGTCCTTTTCCGCAGAACTGCTGCCGAGCCATTCGGTCCCTAGTCTGTAGCGGTGCATTGGATTCTTCCATCCTAAGTGCAGGACCCTGCACTTATCCTTATTGAACCTCATTAGATTTCTTTTGGCCCAATCTTCCAATTTGTCTAGGTCCTTCTGTATCCTATCCCTCCCCTCCAGCGTATCTACCACTCCTCCCAGTTTAGTATCATCCGCAAATTTGCTGAGAGTGCAATCCACACCATCCTCCAGATCATTTATGAAGATATTGAACAAAACGGGCCCCAGGACCGACCCCTGGGGCACTCCACTTGACACCGGCTGCCAACTAGACATGGAGCCATTGATCACTACCCGTTGAGCCCGACAATCTAGCCAGCTTTCTACCCACCTTATAGTGCATTCATCCGGCCCATACTTCCTTAACTTGCTGACAAGAATGCTGTGGGAGACCGTGTCAAAAGCTTTGCTAAAGTCAAGAAACAATACATCCACTGCTTTCCCTTCATCCACAGAACCAGTAATCTCATCATAAAAGGCGATTAGATTAGTCAGGCATGACCTTCCCTTGGTGAATCCATGCTGACTGTTCCTGATCACTTTCCTCTCCTCTAAGTGCTTCAGGATTGATTCTTTGAGGACCTGCTCCATGATTTTTCCAGGGACTGAGGTGAGGCTGACCGGCCTGTAGTTCCCAGGATCCTCCTTCTTCCCTTTTTTAAAGATGGGCACTACATTAGCCTTTTTCCACTCATCCGGGACTTCCCCCGTTCGCCACGAGTTTTCAAAGATAATGGCCAAGGGCTCTGCAATCACAGCCGCCAATTCCCTCAGCACTCTCGGATGCAATTCGTCCGGCCCCATGGACTTGTGCACGTCCAGCTTTTCTAAATAGTCCCTAACCACCTCTATCTCAACAGAGGGCTGGCCATCTCTTCCCCATTTTGTGATGCCCAGCACAGCAGTCTGGGAGCTGACCTTGTTAGTGAAAACAGAGGCAAAAAAAGCATTGAGTACATTAGCTTTTTCCACATCCTCTGTCACTAGCTTGCCTCCCTCATTCAGTAAGGGGCCCACACTTTCCTTGGCTTTCTTCTTGTTGCCAACATACCTGAAGAAACCCTTCTTGTTACTCTTGACATCTCTTGCTAGCTGCAGCTCCAGGTGCGATTTGGCCCTCCTGATATCTTTCCTACATGCCCGAGCAATATTTTTATACTCTTCCCTGGTCATATGTCCAACCTTCCACTTCTTGTAAGCTTCTTTTTTATGTTTAAGATCCGCTAAGATTTCACCATTAAGCCAAGCTGGTCGTCTGCCATATTTACTATTCTTTCGACTCATCGGGATGGTTTGTCCCTGTAACCTCAACAGGGATTCCTTGAAATACAGCCAGCTCTCCTGGACTCCCTTCCCTTTCATGTTAGTCCCCCAGGGGATCCTGGCCATCTGTTCCCTGAGGGAGTCAAAGTCTGCTTTCCTGAAGTCCAGGGTCCGTATCCTGCTGCTTACCTTTCTTCCCTGCGTCAGGATCCTGAACTCAACCAACTCATGGTCACTGCCTCCCAGATTCCCATCCACTTTTGCTTCCCCCACTAATTCTACCCGGTTTGTGAGCAGCAGGTCAAGAAAAGCGCTCCCCCTAGTTGGCTCCCCTAGCACTTGCACCAGGAAATTGTCCCCTACGCTTTCCAAAAACTTCCTGGATTGTCTATGCACCGCTGTATTGCTCTCCCAGCAGATATCAGGAAAATTAAAGTCACCCATGAGAATCAGGGCATGCGATCTAGTAGCTTCCGTGAGTTGCCGGAAGAAAGCCTCATCCACCTCATCCCCCTGGTCCGGTGGTCTATAGCAGACTCCCACCATGACATCACTCTTGTTGCACACACTTCTAAACTTAATCCAGAGACACTCAGGTTTTTCCACAGTTTCGTACCGGAGCTCTGAGCAGTCATACTGCTCCCTTACATACAGTGCTACTCCCCCACCTTTTCTGCCCTGCCTGTCCTTCCTGAACAGTTTATAACCATCCATGACTGTACTCCAGTCATGTGAGTTATCCCACCAAGTCTCCGTTATTCCAATCACGTCATAATTCCTTGACATCACCAGGACCTCCAGTTCTCCCTGCTTGTTTCCAAGGCTTTGTGCATTTGTATATAAGCACTTGAGATAACCTGTTGATCGCCCCTCATTCCCAGTATGAGGCAGGAGCCCTCCCCTCACAGACATTCCTGCCTGTGCTTCCTCCCGGTATCCCGCTTTCCCACTTACCTCAGGGCTTTGGTCTCCTTCCCCCGGTGAACCTAGTTTAAAGCCCTCCTCACTAAGTTAGCCAGCCTGCTGGCAAAGATGTTCTTCCCTCTCTTCGTAAGATGGAGCCCGTCTCTGCCCAGCACTCCTCCTTCATGGAACACCATCCCATGGTCAAAGAATCCAAAGCCTTCTCTCCGACACCACCTGCGTAGCCATTCGTTGACCTCCACGATTCGACGGTCCCTACCCAGGCCTTTTCCTTCCACGGGGAGGATGGACGAGAACACCACTTGCGCCTCCAACTCCTTTATCCTTCTTCCCAGAGCCACGTAGTCCGCAGTGATCCGCTCAAGGTCATTCTTGGCAGTATCATTGGTGCCCACGTGGAGAAGCAGGAAGGGGTAGCGATCCGAGGGCTTGATGAGTCTCGGCAGTCTCTCCGTCACATCACGAATCTTAGCCCCTGGCAAGCAGCAGACTTCTCGGTTTTCCCGGTCAGGGCGGCAGATAGATGACTCAGTCCCCCGGAGGAGAGAGTCCCCGACCACCACCACCCGCCTTCTCCTCTTGGGAGTGGTGGTCGTGGAACCCCCAACCTCAGGACATCGCATCTCATGCCTCCCAACCAGCGGAGTCTCCTTCCGCTTTCTCCCCCCAGACATATCATCTGGTCCACTCTCCGCATTGGTACCTGTGGAGAGAACATGAAAGCGGTTAGTTACCTGTGTCTGTGTTACTGGAACCCGGACATTCCGCTTACCTCTTCTGGAGGACACATGTTGCCAAGCTTCTTCACTGGCCTCTTGGCTCCTCTGTGCAACCTGCTCTATATCTTTAGAGCTTTGTGCCCCTAGAAGGCTATCCTGAGTTTGGTCCAGAAAATCCTCAGTCTCTCGTATACAACGCAGGGTCGTTACCTGTTGCTCCAGACCTTCAATCTTCTCTTCCAATATGGAGACCAGCTTGCACTTTGTACAGACAAAGTCGCTTCTGTCCTGTGGAAGAAAGACAAACATGGCACATCCAGTGCAGGTCACAACAGCTGAATCCCCCCCTTCCATATCACCTACCTACTATGAGCTTCCTCAGAGACGTTGGCAAGATGTAAGCCTCACTGGGCTCACTCCAGGCGAACTCCCAGGCAAACTCCTGCTGTGAGCTGCTCTGCTGTCCCCGCTGCTCCGCTGGTTCGCTGCCGCTCAGCTGGTTCGCGAGGCTCTGGCTATTTTTAAACAGCCAGGCTTCCCTGACGCAAACACACAGACACCCTAATGCCCGCCCCCTGTATCCAATTATAATGTAAATGTTTGTTACTACATTATAATTGGATACAGATAAGTGAAAATAATGCAAATAACATTCCACTAGTTTTCATGAAGTTTAAACACCAAATACATTTACACTTAACAATCACTTTGATGTATACTAATACACAAGTGAATTGGTGTGGGGCTCTGCCATGAGCTGGCACTTGGTCTCCCAGTGTCACAGCGAGTTGTCTAGACCTACTGATTTAAAATGTATAACTTTAGTAGCTGCTGTTTAACAACCTGCTAAGATACTGGTGGAATGGAAGGAGTGTCGTCATCATCATATGATACATCTGGTTTTTTATACTTGAAAAATTCCTTATTGGCTTTAACTGTGTTAGCTGTACATTTCTTCTTATGTCCCTTTGCTTTCCTTAGCCATTTTCGAAAATGGCTATCTTTTGATTTATACTAAGTACTATCAACTTCTCCTTTCTTCTATTTGTTATATATTTTTAACATCATTTTCACTTTCCCTCTAAACCATTTGCTTTTCTAACCAGTACAGACTTCTTCTTTGATTGTGGGATTGTGTTTTTTGGGGCATCTAGTAAGGAATTCTTAAACAATTCTGAATTATCCTTCACATTTTTCTCCTTACTACTTCCAGTTTTGTGATATTGGCCCTTTTAAAGCATCAAGTATATATGTTTCTGGTGTGGATTTTATTCTGTTTGCATATAATATATGTGATTAAGTTATGATTCCTTCTACCTAAGCTACCATTAAATTTTAGTTGTGATCAATTCTCTTTATCTGTCAAGATGAGGCCTAATGTAGAATTCACCCATGTTGGATGCAACACTTTTTGAATTAGAAAATTGTCATTTATAATATTTAGAAATTCAAAGTATGTTTAGCATGAGACCTCTGGCAAATGTCACTAAAATTGAATTACCTCATGATCACATAGCTCTTTTTCTACACTTTATAGGTAAGTTCATAAACCAGTCACCCAATTTCCCAGTGTCGTTAGATGGTCTATAGCAGACATCAACTAATACCCCAACCTGTGCTTTATTTGTTTGGACGTTAATCCAGAAAGATTCAAGATAATTTTCTTCTGAGTTGTCAGTGACTTGGAAACTGGTAATGCCAATGAGGTGCACACCATCCAAACTGCAGAGCACTCTCACCCCATAGAAGGTGGACCAATGTTCTATATAACCAAAACCCTCCACTACTTACCTAGCCAGTTGTTGACTTCCAGAATCTTCTGCCTTCTCTTGCCCTTCATTTGTGGGAAAGAAAGGTCTCAGAGAAGATCATTTGGACATTCTTCTTCAGCATGCTTCCAAGTTCCCTGAAGTCATCTATCATCTCTGAGATAGTCTACAATGAAGTGTCATTTGTGTTGGTATGAACCATCACTAATAGATGCTTGCCTGTTGACTTCCAGTCTTAAAGTGATGCCTCATGTCTTGGATCTGGGAATTCTGCACACCATCCTGTTATCTGCCCATCCTTGCAGGATGCTCTTTCCATTCTTTTTGAGTATTGAATCCCCCACAAAGATCATATGTCTTCCTTGGACTGTTGGAGATCCATTTGTGGGCAAGCTTTACTTTCTTATGGGTTGGGCCAAGTTCCCATCCTTAGGTATATCCCTTATACCTCTCTCTTCCCTTTGACCAGCTGGATCTTGAGTGGTCTCTTCCATGGTTTCTATGTTGAGGACCTGGTATCAATTAGAAACTTCTAACTGTGTGGAATTCCTCACGGTTCTCTTCTTTCTGGTGAGTCTGCTAATGCTTGTCTGTCTGCCCTCTAGGATGCCTGAAATGGACCACACTGAGAATGCTACACTCAGGATAGACTGCAAGAAAAAGGGCAGACTAAAGCTGGTGGTCTACTCTATAGTTAGATTCACCAAGCCAGTAACAAAAGAGCTTTTGCAGTACCACACTGGTTAACCAGAAGCCAAACACAGTCCCCTGAAGGCATTCCAGCTCTTGCCTCTCATCCAGACAATCAAGTTTAATATAGTGAGTGGTTATTGAAAACGCATTTCACCATATGTGCGGTTCAACTAATCCCAAAGGATCAGATACTTACATCTAGGTCAATATGAATCTCAGATCTTACCCAAATATTATACTGTCAGCAAATCCTTAGTAAACTAACTAAATATTAATAAAAGAGTTATAAATGGTTAATAGACCATATGCATGCAAATGATTGCAAAGTCCGTATCAGTTTTCTAACAGTGATGAAATAGAATTCTGGCTTTTTTCTTGTAAAGTCTCTTTAACTTCTAAAAGATTGGAAGGTCCTCAGTCCCTAAGTCAAGGTGCTCCTTATAGTTGCAAATCCACACTCCTTTTCTTTTTGCGAATACAGACTAACACGGCTGCTTCTCTGAAATCTGGTAACAACAGTGATATAAATGACCACCTTTCTTATACACAGCATCACAACCACCATGAAATTTTTCAAAAAGAAAAGGAGTACTTGTGGCACCTTAGAGACTAACAAATTTATTAGAGCATAAGCTTTCGTGAGCTACAGCTCACTTCATCGGATGCATTTGGTGGAAAAAACAGAGGAGAGATTGATATACACACACCTCATGAATTTTTTTTGTGTCTGATGGTTGCGAACTTCCAACTCTCCTCTCTGACTCCTTGGAGGTGAACTTCTTTCTTCCGTGAACCTGGGGTACTGATGTTTTCCAAATCTGTGTGTCTAGGATCTCCTCAGCTTCTCTGATTCTCCATAGCATCCTTACTCACTGTTCCAATCCAATAATCTTTTCTACCAGTACAGTCATAGCCACCAACTTACACTTAATGCACAGAAAGTTCCTTCTGGTATCAGCCATGAAAGAAAACATGGCACACGCATTGCAGCTCACCACCACTGTTCCGTTGCTGGCCATTGTGGAATCAAACATACAAATGAGCCTGGAAGGAAAGTCCCTCATGCTCCCAATCTCAATCTCTTCTGAAACTCTTCTGTAAGATGCCTCTGTTTGCAGCTCTCAAGTTAGTATAGCAAGTGACCTTTTTATACTAAGTCTCCCTACATAGCTCAGCTTCACTTCTCACCACCAGGGAGTGATTAACCAGACATTTCAAATTAGCAGGGCTGATCAAAGCTCCATGGGTCAGAGCTATGCAGCCCTTACCAAGACCCAAAAGACTCATCTCAGTTGCTTACTCAGGGTTCCACGGTTACATAGCCCATGCACAGAGAACAAACAATCCAACAAAGATGGACTAACTGCACCTCTCAATTCAGAGGCCTCAGCTATGCCATCCAAAACTCTCCTGTTAGCGGCCTTTGTTCACAGCACTGTTTAAATCATGCATATACATGAATATCTGAACAAGAATCACATCCTTATTACCAAGATATCAATAGCCTGCACAGAGTTCTGCAGCTAACTTTATTGTGCTATATCACATAGCTGTCAATTCTAGTAGCCCATAATCCATAATGAAAAGAACTGAAAATGATATTTAAGGCTGAACAATTTTTTGCTCAAATTACTGTTGGAACAGCATAACCATGTTTCCTTTTCTAAGAGGATGCTATTTAGATTGTTTACTTTTCAGTGCAAAAGCATTGGTATTTTGTCTGCATGCAGCCATCTGCAACATTTCAATTTCAGATAGTCTGCAGCAAGTTGAACAAGAATATGTTTTTATTCATCAGCAAACTCTTATTCTGCAGGAATTTGTCAGTGTAGATCTTGTAGTGAACAAAACTTTATATTTTAATTTTAACTGCCTATACTCATTTTATTTTTAAAGTGACATTTTTATCTTCAGAAGTGTTGTTATATTATTTTCCCCCTTTTCCAGATAACAGTGTGTGTTACTGATATATCCTTATAAATTAATCTGCCATATATATCCAGTCCCTCACATTTCCATTTCCTCCAAACCAAACGTGATCTTTTCCCAATTATTAACATGGCTTTAAAAATATTTCCAGAGAAATGTATCACTTTTCACAGGGGAGGCCCATTCTAGGCATATATACTACTTGAAGCCTGCTGAAGCCCTATTTTGAGAGCCAAAGTCATGGTCCAGAACCCCTTTGTACTAGGCGATGTGATAGAACAAAAAAGATGACCCCTGCCCCAAAGATCTTATAATCTAAGCATAAAACAAGAGACAGTAGATAGACAAGATCTATGAGAAAGTACAAGGAAACAATGAAACAATATTAATCAGTATGATAGGCAGTATATCAACACACCACCAACCTAGCCGATGTCAAGTTTTTTTGAGATGTCACTGCAAAGGGAAATTAAGGAGGATGAGTTAATTTTGTCATTGTTTACTGGGAGCTCTTCCCAAATATGAGGGGCAACATGGCAGAAATTACAAAGGTACTTGTTTGAAAATGTAACAGGTGGGTGATGGAAGCTGATATCAACCACTCAATAGTGAATGAGAGATGATGGATGAGGATTGCAAAGGGCCCTCAAAATGAAAACAAGTAGCTTGCATTTGATGTGATAGAGAGCCAGTGGAGATATTCAAAGAGGGATGATATGGTCAAAGCAATGGGCTGGGAAACTGATCTTTGCAGCAGCAATCTGAATAGATATGTGCAGGGCAAGACTGCATTTGTCAGTGCCAAAGAAAAGGTTGTTGCAGTAATTGAGAAGGAAGATGATGAGAACGTGGACAAGAGTTTTAGCTGTGTGGATGGATAGGAAAGGCCATATCTTAGAGATGTGATACAGAAAGAACTGGTAAGATTAAAAGATAACATGGATATGAGGAACTTGAGAGATGTCAGTATCAAAGATACACCCAGTTTACGGGCCTGAGTGACAGGCAGGGTAGTTTGTCCACATTGATTGAAAAGGGAGATAGTGCGGAGGGAGGGTTTTTTTGCATGACAGGGAGATTTAGAGTTCTGGTTTAGGTATGGTTAGTTTCAGTTGATGGCTAGACATCCAGGAGGCAATATCAGAGAGACAGGATGAGATTTTAGTTTGGACTGGAGCCAGGTCTGGAGTAGAGAGGTAGATCTGTGAGTGATCATGGAGGTGGCAACTGAATTTGTGTTTGCAGATGAAATTACCTAACATAGGTTAGAAAGGAAGAGAAGGGGACAGAGAACAGAACCCTGTGGAACTCAAAGAAATTTGGAGGGAGGGGTAGGGCAATAAGGCGGATCGTCCAAAGGTCATGCTGAATGAGCAGAGAAGTAGGAGGAGAACCAGGAGATGACAGATTCATGGGAAACAAGGGAAGACAATTTCTTCTGAAGAAGAGCATGGACAATGGTGTTGAAGGCAGCTAACAGGTCAAGGAGGATGAGAACAGTGTACTGGGACTGAGATTCAACTAGGAAGAGGTAATTTGAGACCTTGGCTGAAATGGTGTATCAGCCTGGTGCAGGCTGTCTGCACAGAGGTGGATTTATCCCTTAATAATAAAATACATACAATAAAATAGTATTAATAATTATTATTAAGTCTTCTAATGCCTTCCCCTGCTTATAAGTCAATGTAATGAGGCGGTGTGGTTCCCCACCACCCTGGAGAGAGACGAGTCTCTCCAGACACCAGAGTGGGTGGAGCCCGGGAGCTTTGACCCTGTGCCCCCCCCAGAAGGTCAGGCATTGCCCTGGAAGTATAAAGGCCCAACCTCAGGGTTCACTGGGAGGGCAGCTGTCAGAGAGCCAGATGCCTTTGGCCTAGCTTGCAATTGGGGAAACACCAACAGCCTGCAGTAAACCTGAGCAGTTGCCGAGCCTGCCCCGCACCAGCTACCCTGAGGAGTTGCTGAGTCTGCCCCTTGCCAGCTATCCCGAGGAACCCATGGTTCTGGACCCTCCTGAGGACTCCACCCTGACCCAGGTACCTCTCGAGGGGGAGTCTGGAAGTAGCCAGTGGGCAGCCTAGTCTAGCTGCAGCTCTGCCAGAACCCATGTCAGTGTGTTGCAGCCAGGATCCCCACTGACACAGCAGCGGGTCTTCTGCCACTGCTAGGGCCCTGGGCTGGGACGCAGTGGAGTGGGTGGGCCTGCATCCCCCTGCCACCCAAATCATGGGTGGCAGTCTCCCCCTCTCCCAGGCCCTTTGAAACCTAGGACCTGGGCCTACTGTTTATATACTACTGTTGCTCAGCCCTGGCCTGAGCGCCTGACTCACCATTGCCCCGTCCTAACCTAGGGCCTGGGCTTACTGTGTTTATTTGTACCTTCACAAAGGCCACAGAGAACGACTCCTACAGCTGGACTAATTCCCCGCAAGACCTATTCCCCAATTTGGTGAGACGGTGTGGTTCCCCACCACCCCAGAGAGAGACAAGCCCTGGCTAACCTCACTATACATGGTGGAGAATGCAGGCATGATCCCACAACCCCTGCGAGAAGGGGTCTGGGGGGGAAATGTACCCCTGAAAGAGCCATGGATATGGACAAGCTTATCAAGCTCCTGAGGGAGAGCCAGGAGCGGCAGCAGGGAGCCCAGCTCCAGCAGCAGCAGCAGCTCATTCAGCAGCTGGGAGCACAGCAGCTGCAGCTGATTTGGGACCTGGGGGTTCAGAACCAGGAACACTAGCGGCAATGCATGCAGCAGCTGGTGATGGTACTGCAGCGCCACGCAGAGCCCCAGCTGGGAGACGTGGCTGGGTCACCCTGCAGCACCGTGCTGGTGCAACTAACCAAGATGGGACCTGAAGATGACCCCGAACCATTTTTGAAAGGTTGCAAAGAGTCCTGTGGCACCTTCTAGACTAAGAGACGTATTGGAGCATAAGCTTTCATGGGTTAATACCCACTTCATCGGATACATTTTGAAAGATTGGTGCTGGTTGCAGGGTGAGCCCTGACTGGGCAAGAGACTTGCTCAGGACTTTGGGCCAGATGCCCCAAACTACCACCTTGATGAGGATCCATGCCCCCCCATACCAAGCGTCCCAAGGACCAATTGGAGTCCACCCAAGGGCCCGATGGGAGCCCCCACCTAGGGTGGTTGCCCAGAACTCAGGCCCTGTTTTTTATGCGGGAAATATGGACACTTGCATCGTGACTGCACTGAGATGGACTGCAACTTCAGCCACGTCTGTGTGGCAGAGACCCGGGCCCGGCTGCCATAGGTTCCCAAGATCACGGTTCGAATAGTTGTCGGGGTTCACCCAGCTCTGGCCCAGACGTGGGCCCAGTGGCATGGGCCGAGGGATGTGCTGGCTGCCCTTCCCGCAGCCCCCATTGGCCTGCAGTGGCGAACCACGGCCAGTGGGAACTGCGATTGGCCGAACCTGCAGACGCAGCAGGTAAACAAACCGGTCCGGCCTGCCAGGGCTATCCGTGAACGAGCGGCGGACCGGCTTTGAGAATTACTGATCTACACTATAGTGAAGTTCCAGATCACTGATTCTGAACTGGGATATTGCAAAACTTTTTTTTTAATTATACATTGGATAACAAAGCAAGTACTAAAAGAAGCATTTTTGATATCTGAAATGCAGTATTGTGAAATTGTGCAACATGAATTGGTCAAAATTTCACATGAAGATTCATTAAAAAGTTCAGGTTTTCCCAGTCCTAAAATTAATGTAAGATTATATATTTAAATAGCCAATACTTGGCCCCTTTTGCTCTAACAAGGGCAATAGTAAAGGCATAAGGGCCACATTTTCATACTTGGGTGCTCACATTTTGGTATATATTTATATTTAGGCAACTAAGAGCTCGTTTTAGGCATCTAACAGGTGATTCTGGTATCCATATAGCTTGCTTAAATAGGTAGGATGAACACACACCTCAGCATTCATGGAGAAAACCCAGATTGTTCATGATTTTGGGGAGGCTATCACATTCCCATTTTGAATACTTCACAATGTATTCTAGCAAGAGAATTAATATAATAGCGCTCAACCATTTTTGTCTGCATGAGAGAGGAAGATACAACCAACCACCAATGCAGCAGCAATCACTTATTCGTGTGTTCCTATCACTGGCTGTTACAACAGAACTTTCCTAGAATTGGTAGTTTCTACATCTTCTGTAGAGTTGGCAGGAAGTGATGTTGGCAGTGGAAAGGGAAAACATGTGGCAGCAGTAGTGACACCAGTGGGACATGTCAGGGAGAGGAATATCTGAAGAGAACAGACCCAGAGAAATTGCTAGGAGTAAAATATATAGCTAGATTCAGACAAGGGTCTCTGAGGTGCTGGATGGAGGGAAAAAGCAAATTAAGAAAAAGATGCTGACAAGGGGGGGAAAAAACAAAAACAGGAAATGTGTTTTATTTTATTATTCCATTAGTCTAGTTAATTAAATTGAATACAGTTCATTAAACGAGAAGAAACATCAATGGCAGATTGTCACACATTATTGGTTAGAGTGGTGAAAGATGTGGAAGTGAATATGCTTAATTTCATTGCCATTCAGGTAGCTAGCTCCAGTATGGGTTTGATCCTGCAGTTCCCAAGGAAGTCAAAAGAACAGCATTAACTTAGAAAAATCCCATTTTTAGCTGTAATTTTTTAACTTATTTCTAAAAATGACATAAAATCTTACTACTTTGCTATTCTCTTTTCCCCCCAAGTTTAATTTGGGTGATTGGCAGCATTAAGTGTGCAGTCACATTGACTGTTCCCCCTGCATATCAGTTTTCTCCATTTTGTGATATTGCATAGTTTCACAATGGAAAAGATTTCACTTGAAAATGGCCTCATTTTAGTGAAATTGGGTCTAATTCTGAACCCAAAAACCAAAAGAGAAAGTGATCATATTTCTAGCATCTCCAATTCTATTAAGGATATTTGACACATCTTCAATGTTTTTTCACTGTTGATATTTTAATAGGTTGTTCTTTGTGAAAAATCGATTTTTGGTCTAGCGTTTTGCATCTTGAACCAACCTAACTTTTCGCTTTACTTCATTCAGCTTTGTGGTATATTGAAAACTGTATTGAAACTATAAGCTATTACTTTAAATGATTAAGGATTTTCCTGCTCTTCCTTTGAGGCTAGGAGCTCTGGAGGGAAGCATGTAATCTGGACCTAGCATTGGTCAGTTTGCAAAGAGGCAGCCTAGAGCAAAGTGGGGTGAATCATGCCTCTATGCATTAAGGACCACCCTGCTATCTTGCTCTCTTTTTCTCTTTTTGATTCTTGTGTGTTAAAGTTCTGAACTTTAAGGAATAAAGTAGTCATACACTGAAACCTTTCTAAATTGTATTTTCCGTTTTATCTAACTTTTCTCTTTTTATGCCATGACAATAAGAATCTTCTGTTTAATATTATTTGATTCTCACTGTCTCATATTATCTTTAGAAATATGAAGAGAAAATTGGGATAACATATTGTAATTTTTGCCTTTTTGTAGTTGTTTCTCATATCAATAAACATTGACTATGCATTATTTCCCCCACTTTATTAAATAGTCAAACAGCTCAACACCAGAATCTATATGCAAATGTTTGTAACAGGTGGCTGACTGGCAATTTCCACTGAGCTACAATCTTGTGCTTGTTTATTATGGATGATGTGTATGGGGGACCAGAGCAGAGCAACACAGCGCTTTCAATTTTCCCATCCAAATAGACTCAACAACCATGTAGCACACTAGACAGGCACTTCCTGGAGGTAATCCAATAATTGCAAGGTATTATAAATCAAGAAATCCATATCGTGTTTTTGGGAATGTAGTTCTTTAAAAACCCACTGTATGCTAGGTGCAATGTGATATACTCTTAACTGAAACAAACAGGGACAAATCCTCAACTCATGTAAATTACAGCAACTGAGAAGTGCCCCCCAACATACTGAAAACCGCAAATAAAATCCTGCCACTACTGAAATCAATGGGAGTTTTGTCATGAATTTCAAACGGGATATGTCATGTTTATGCTTGTCATTAGACTGGCTGCCTCTCAAGTGTCCCCCTTGTGGCCAGATGTCACTATGTAAGTGGCCTGACTCTCTGTTCCCCTACTGCTCCCCCTCTACAAGAGGCTTCTTGAATAAACTTCAGGTCCAGTAACAGCCCTTCTTGGGGTCTGCTTTCATTAACATAGAATTCCAAAACAAACAAAGTCTTTCACCCAGGCTTAAGCTGAGCACTGTCCCAAACACCCCTGGTGTCTCAGGGTCCTTCCTGCTTTAGCAGGCTACTGTGAGCCCATCTTAGCTAGAGCAACTCCCCTGTCTCAAGGTCTTCCCTGAAATAAGATGTCTCACTTTCCCTCAATTCCCGAGAATTTACCCCCAATTACCCCCAACTCCAATTTCCTCCAGACTGGCTGCTTCTACTAAATAACCCCAGACCCTATTCCAGGTGTGTCAGGCAGGGCTAATTGGACAGAGGCTGGCAAGTGGAAGTCCTCCAGCCCAGAAAGGTGCAGGCCACCCCATCACAGCACTCCTTTACTTCCCAGTGTCTGATCATCAGACAGCTACAGTCTGGCCCATAATCCAGACATGCTAAGGATAGATCATGATATGTAACTCTGAATTCTCTGGCTTTCATGGGTATGGCATATCTTCATAATGATATAGTTAGCTTTTCAAATGTACATCTAGTGCAAAATTTCTTCACAGTGGGGAGATAATAATGAAAAAAAACAAGAGGGTTTTAAAATTACTACAGTATTCTGTTTGTAGATATGGAGAAAAGTAAATGTATTTCTTCAGAGTAACCCAAAGTAAAATTACATCTAAAATAAAGAATTTATTTTGTTTCAGTGAAAATGAAGAGGATTAACTCTAGCTGTGCAACCAAGATACAATATTTTAGTGAGACTGTGTTGTGGGATAATGAAATATTCATCACCTCTTCAAAGACTGAACTTGGCTGAAGGAAAAAGGTTATTAAATAAATTACCCATTTTGTTAGTATCGGCATATTTTACACACTTTTACTGCTATTTCTACCAGACAAACACTGTCTTTATTAGTATTCACTTTGTGATAATCAAGAATATGAAAGGTTTGTTTAATGGATTTGGTAGTCAGAAATCTATAGCTATGAGACTTTATACCATCATAAATTACTACTGCACGTTCATGTGTAAATGACTCTGCTTTCTACTTCTGGAACTCTATTTATGCATTGATTTAAAAAATAACTGACATTTAACAAGTAACACACTTCCCAGCTGCACAAAATTCAGGTTTCGTTTACACTAATATAAGACCAGGAAAAATCTACTAATTTCAGTGTAACGTCTCTGGATTTACACCAGTGTTAATGACATTAAAATCTGAACCATTGACAGTGTAGACATAGCCAAACATGAACTAAAGCATTATATTTCACTCCCTGTGCCATCTACTCATTGTGGGCAATGTCGTAGGTGCAGATACAATACCTAGTAATAATTGGGTTTGGTTAAAGGAAAATTTAGGTTGTTTTCCATGTCAGGTAAGACTTTCTTGTGGTAAACTATGCAGGAATTTTCTAAAGAAATTGGTGAAACCCCCATCAGTTGAGTTATTTATCATCAGAGTAGCTACAACACTAAAAAACATAACCTAATAAACAATCATGAACTTAGGCTGAATTCAACAACACATTGAATCTCACTTAACTTTAAGCATGTGAGCAATTCCATGAGAAGACCTAGCTGAAAATCCAGTAGCCCTTTTAACAAACTATGATCACTTTTAAACATATATCTCATTTTAAATGATGAAACTATTGTAATGCTTTTATGGCACTTATACTAAAATAACTCAAGTTCAAGATGGTTCTCTGTAATTTTCTTGAACTCAGCTTCATCTTTTTTTGATTTCCATGCTTTAAAGCTTTTTGACAGTTCATGTTATAATGCTATCATCACAGAACTTGAGAGTCTTTACTGACTCGTTGAAGACTTCGAGAAGGTCTCCAAATAACCTGCAGAAATCATAGTATTGGGCAAAGCCAAGAAAATTCAAGCAGATTGAAAAATGGAACAAAAGATGTGAAATTTCTATGAAAAATATAATCAGGATTTTAAAATTTGAAAAAAAATTGGACTAGCTCTGAAGAAAATATGCAGCATAATAAAGAAGTGAAAGTAATTGTGCTACATACAAGATTTTCTAATGATTATAATGATGTAGTCTAGATAATTTTGGCAAGACTTTGCCATTCCTAACAAAGTCAGAATGTTTGTTTGGTTTGCCTGTTGGTGTTTCTATGATAACTTCACACTAGAGCCAGCCTTAGCAATTTTGCGTAGACTTCAGTGCGCGCACACACACAAACACGCCCCCACACCCCCACCTGAACTCCGGTTTGGGGGAGAGTTGTTAATGAGATGGTTCCTTGCCACACAACCAAAACTTAATTGACTCTTTAGCAGTTAGGGAACAGAAGAGTTGTAATCACTTATCACATCATCTTCCACCTCCCATCAATGATACCAGTCTTGATCCTCTTTGTTTTTACTGCAATTGCCTTTAATTTTTCTTCTGTAAGACTTCTAATCTCTCCTCCTTCAGATCTTTCCACGAGTGTATGATTTATTCTGCTCCTTTATCCTTCTTTTGTTATTTCTTAAATTATGAGCACTTCAGACCTTTGTTTACTCCACCAAACAATGCTCCCTGTCATTTGGTTGAACTGCCCCTCCTTCCTAATAGGATGATGTTGGGTTGCTCAGCAGATGAATTTGGCCAGCCAAAGGCAGTCAGCTGATATGGAGCTTTTGGTGGGGCCCTAGTACAATCAGTGGTAGTGTGGGTAACAATGTCTCTTATAACTTTCAACCAATGTGAGGTCTTCCTCAACACCAAGAGACTTATGGCTGTTTCATCGGGACCATAAAAGCCAACCTTGAGTGCCTGTGTGGGGATTTGTGAATAATCTATGATCCTTAGGAAAAAATCAATGAAAAGTTTTCTGCCCTAATACTTGCTCTGCATTGATTTACACTGCTTACACTTTCAAGGCTACTGTTAGTTCACAAGGATCTCAGTAAGATTTCTAGGTCTCCCAAATTAATGTTGTTGCAGCCAAGCGCTGTGCAAGCCTCCAAAGTCTCTGTGTGCTTTAATAGGTCTTTCTGTTTCTCCTATGAATCTGTTTTTCCCCATCACATTAGATAACACTGTCTGGAGAACCTGTAGGTGATATTAGTAATAACAAACATTGATTGCAGATGGGGCCAAAACAAACCTTTGGATCCAAACACCTTTGTAATACAGGATGCTTCAGATCTAGATTTGCTCTTTGGAACTTTAACAATAGATAAGCATTTCCATAATGCCTTTCCTCTTACATGAAAAAGGCTTATTCAGTCCTAGGATGCATCAGGTGAGGTATTTCCAGTAGAGACAAAGAAGTGTTATCAACATTATACAAGGCACTGGTGAGACTTCATCTGGAATATTGTGTGCAGTTCATATTTCAGAAAGATGAATTCAAACTGGAACAGGTGCAGATAAGGGCTATTAGGATAATCCAAGGAATGGAAAACCAATTTTATGAGAGGAGACTCAAAAAGCTTGGGCTGGTTAGCCTAACCAAAAGAAGGCTGAGAAGAAATAATTTCTCTCTAGAAATACATCAGAGGGATAAATGCCAGAGAGAGAGAGAGGAGTTATTTAAGTTGAGTACTAATGTGGACACCAAAATAAATGGATATAAACTGGCCATCGATGACTTTAAGCTTGAAATTAGATGAAGGTTTCTAAACATCAGAGTAGTGAAGTTCTGGAACAGCCTTCCAAGGGGAGCAATGGGTGGCAAAACACTTAACTGACTTCAAGACTGACTTGATAAGTTTATGGAGGGGATGATATGGTGAGACTGCCTACAATGGCATGTAGCCAATCTGCAACTGATACTAAGATGGGGGGAAAGGTAGATATGCCGAAGAGTAAGGATAGGGTCCAGAGTGACCTACACAAATTGGAGGATTGGGCCAAAAGAAATCTGATGAGGTTCAACAAGGACAAGTGCAGAATCCTGCACTTAGGATGGAAGAATCTCATGCACTGCTACAGGCTGGGAACCAACTGGCTAAGCAGCAGTTCTGCAGAAAAGGATCTGGGGATTACAGTGGATGAGAAACTGGATATGAGTCAGCAGTGTGTCCTTGTTGCCAAGAAGGCTAACAGCATAATGGGCTGCATTAGTAGGAACATTTCCAGCAGATCAAGGGAGGTGATTATTCCCCTCTATTCGGCACTGTTGAGGACACATCTGGAGTACTGCATCCAATTTCCCCCCCACACACCGCACTACAGAAAGGATGTTGAAAAATTGGAGACAGTCCAGAAGAGGGCAACCAAAATGATCAGGGGCTAGGGCACATAACTTATGAGGAGAGGCTGAGGGAACTGGGCTTGTTTAGTCTGCAGAAGACAAGAGTGAGGGGGGATTTGATAGCAGCCTTCAACTACCTAAAGTGGGGTTCTAAAGAGGATGTAGCTTGGTTGTTCTCAGTGGTGGCAGATGATTGAACAAGGAGCAATGGTCTCAAGTTGTAGTGGGGGCGGTGTAGGTTGGATATTAGGAAAAACTATTTCACTAGGAGGGTGGTAAAGCACTGGAATGGGTTAGCTAGGTAGGTGGTAGAATCTCCATCCTTAGAGGTTTTTAAGGCCCGGCTTGACAAATCCCTGGCTGGGATGATTTAGTTTGTGTTGGTCCTACTTTGAGCAGGGGGTTGGACTAGATGACCTCCTGAGGTCTCTTCCAACCCTAATCTTCTATGATTCTATGACTGCTAGCAGCAAATATAGCCAATGACCAGTGATGGGACACTAGATCGGGAGGACTCTGAGTTACTACAGAGAATTCTTTTCTAGGTATCTGGCTGGTTGGTCTTGCCCACATGCTCTGGATGTAACTATTCTCCATATTTGGGGTCAGAAAGGAATTTTCCCCAGGGTCACATTGGTAGAGACACTAGGGAGTTTTGCCTTTGATTGTAAATGATGGATAGTGCATAATTTGAAGTCTTTAAATCATGATTTGAGGACTTCAGTAGCTCAGCCAGAGGTTATGGATACATTAGAAGAGTGGGTGGGGAAGTTTTGTGGAATGTAATGTACAGAAGGTCAGACTAGATAATCCTGATTTTCCCTTCTATCCTTAAAGTCAATGAGTTTTCAAATTATTTTAAAAACACAGTATGAAATTGATTCAGGAAAGCACATAAACCCATGCTTTGGTCAGTCAAGACCTATATAGGTATGAAAACATCTCAGTGAGGTGATATAGGTTTGAGAGTTTACAGGAAAGCTTGTGAGTAATGGGCATTTGGCCAGCAGACTTATTACTGGTCAAGAGGCTTTCACATCATAGTTGCCACGTATAGCATCTCTGGTCGAAGCTTTTGACACACATGGCCGTTAAATGCGGAGATTTATTTGACTGAGACAAAATGCTTGCCTTTGGCAGTGCCTGTTTTTCAACAAGGAAACAAGCTGTACCTGCCAAGGCAATGAAATCAGTCAGGGCTGGGAATGGTTAACTTTCTCCTAAGAACTGAGCAAATAAAATTGAGAAATTGCAAGAACATTCAGTCAGGGGAAAAGCAGACCCTTTTTGTGGAGGACTAATCCCCAGTGGGACTTCTGTGGCCACTTCCACCACTGGTTATGGAAACCTGTCATAATAAATGATTTGCTAGCTCCAACATGAACTGAGCATTTTGCATGAACTAAGTCAAATTCAGGAAAACCCCAGCAAGGGTTTTAACAGCATTTTGCAGGGATTCAGTAGGGAGCATTGTTAGATCCAAAAAAAACCTTCATCAGGCTTGAGCTCTTTCAGAAAACAATGGCTGGCTAGAAGAGCAAGAAGGAAAATAGCAGAAAATGGCTAGCTTAATCAGCTTCACCAACAAAACCGGAAATTCCAGACGGCTAGTTATCTTCTGAATAAAAGATCAAACGACTGCATTTAGTCTCTGCAGTAAACTGATATTAGTTTGGGTCACTACATTAGTTCTCTGAAACTGAATTATACCTGGAACAAAACATTCACATGAGGCTGACCATAATTCATTTATGTTACATTTGGTGTCATAATACAGATTAATAAGATTTACAACAAACTAGTACATTCATGTGAGTTTAATTTTGCTCTCACTACTATATGTGTCTAATATGCAGATCCAATGCAAATGCTTTGTTGTCCACATTATAGCAGTGGCAATAAAAATATTGGTTTTGGAAAGATTCTGGGAAAATCATTTATTAAACTAGTGTTGTTGTATTTAATAAAATGGTGGATGTATCCATAGGACAGTATCCACATGCCACAGAGTTCATAGATCCTTTACAATGGTTACTTTGTGTCTGATCCTGTTCCACTGAAGTTTTGCCCCTGACTTCAATGGGAGCAGATAGAATCCCTTACTCCGATACAACAGTGATGGTTGGATACCTTCTTTAACAGAGGTCTGGAAAGCCCCACATGTTTGTAACAGTATTGCTGCTGTATATTGCCCTAATTGTGAGTCAGCCTATGCATCTGTGCAGGGGAGCAAAGAATCATAAGGTACAAACAGATCACAATGTGAAGGAAGGGGGAAAACTGCTTTGGGGCAGTACCTGTGGCTTAAAAGGCCTAGCACAACTTATGTTGCCCATGGTGAAAGGAGGAAAAAGTGACATACTTCTGACTCTCTGAGACCCTAAATCAGTTCCTTCCCTAAATATGTTCCTGGGGAGGCATATAATGCAGGGGCAAGTTGCAAAGTGCCAGTCAAACATGATACTAGTTTGGATAATCACACATACATATGATTACATACACACCACAGAATTTATCCCTGGGTCTCTATAACATTTTTAAACTCCCGTTCAGTGTTTGATGAAGCTTGCAAGAGAGAGTCCTCAGATATGACTGTATTCAAAATAAGTTTATGAAATGGTAGTTGGCAGCATCCACCAAACCTCAACCTAGCCTCTGATTTTCCAGGTACATTTTGCACCTACAACTAAATGAAGCTGCATTTGTATGCCCATAAGTATTACTAGTTCAAGATCTACTTCCCTGACTTGAAGGTACAAAATGGAAATTACGTATAAAGTGAGCAATGATTTTGGATACCTCCATTTCTGGGTACCCTCAAGACAAAGTAGCGGGGCCTGAATTTCATAGGCTGGGTTCTCAACACTTTCTGAAAATCAGGCCCCTTTAAGGTGTCTGAAGTTGGGTCCCCTAAAAATTAAGGACTCAACATCATTAGTTACTTTTGAAAACCTTAATGCCAGCTATGCTCTAGTTCAGGATTTAACAGATTAGAAAACATGCTTATATTGATAGACTCAAGGACCTCAATCTATTTAGATTAACAAAGAGAAAGTTAAGGGGTACTTGATTGCAGTCTATAAATACATGAATGGGGAACAAATATTTTGATAATGAGCTATTCAGTCTAGCAGAGAAAAGCAAAACAAGAACCAATGGCTAGAAGTGGGAGCTAGACTAATTCAGACTGGAAATAAGGCATAATTTTTCACTGTGAGGGTATTAAACCATTGGAACAATTTACCAAGGGTCACAGTGGAAGCTCCATCACTGACAGTTTTAAAATCAAGATTACATAGATTTTTTAAAAGATATGCTCTGGATGAAAAGCAATTATTTTGGTCTGTGTTATACAAGAGATCAGACTAGATGACCACAATGGTCTCTTCATGCCTTAGAATCTATGAACTACTAATTAGTCTGTAAAAACAGTCCAAAATGTAATTATATAATTATTAATTATAACTGATATTACAATTAGGCCTCACACATGGAACAGAGGAATCCAAAATATGTTGCAAAGGGGAAAATATAATATTGCTAGTTTTTTTTCCCTACCCAGCATATGTATTACGCTGTTGTGAGATCAGTGCAAAAGGTAGAGGTTTGGGGATTTCCTGACTGCATGAAATGCACAACACCTGTAAATTTGGTTTATGTAGGTTTTTTTTAATCAATGAATACTAAATATGAATTAATGTATTTCACCTCATTAAATAGTCTTTTAGCTCTAAACTGGATTCCATTGATAGGCACCTCTAACGGGTGACTGACAGACAATTAATTTCCATGTTCTCACTGAGCTACAACCTTGAAATTCAGTGTGCTGATTTACAGATCATAAGCATGAAGTGGGAGGTGCTGAGTGGCAGAGCACTTTCAATTTTCCCACCCAAATTTGAAGCCCTCCACACATTGTGGAGTATTTGACAGTTCTGAACCTGGATATCATTCAATACGATTTGCATGTTGCTGTGCCATTTGGAGACTTTTCTGTTTACTTGTGAGAGTGCAGCGGCAACTGAGAACACTGAGCCAATCTCACTGTGACCCTTGAGTGCTGCTAATTTGAACCCTGGGTTGTATGTACAGAGACAAAGAGCTCATCACCAACACTCTGGGGACACAAAGGACCAGGCCAATGAACTCTCAATGGGAGCCTTAATGCCTCCAGGGTGTTAAGATTTCTCCATTCCTAAAGTGAAAACATAAAAAATAATAAAATTTTATTCTATGTCTCTCAACCAGACTCCACAAAAGCCTATATTTTCTTTGCTGTTGAACCTCCATTCTCCTAGAGGACTAGCAACATTTAAATGATGCCCCAAGTTAAATTTAGAAGTGGATTTCATATTGGACAAAACTCTGAAGTTCCACTATTCTCATACACCTCAATAGCACCAAGTTCCAACCACATACACATGGGTCCCATCAGACACACGCAACACACAACATTTACAAAAACAGCATCAGCAATAAAAACAAAACAAGAGACAAAACAAGTTACATATTATCCTCAATAATCCATACAAAGGAACACTCAGCTCTCTCACCTTCTAATCACAACCATGGTTTAGAGTCTGATCTCAGAGTCTGATATCAGACCAAACTTCAGAAGAGTTTCACAAGTTGATTTACTTCAGATATAAACCTGTAAAAGCAAGATAAATATCTGAACCAATGTATCAGAATTGCCTACATAATGATTTCTCCAGTACAAAAAGAAAAAAAAAGTTCATATTAGATTTTGAATATAAAATGTTGGCTCAATCCTTCTGTTAAACAAAATAATAATAATTTGTAATGTCTCTTTTATATTTTTTCCTGTGAGTGTGCACATGGATACATTATTTTGAATGTGTATTACTTACTTCTTCTATGTAATCTGATTGAAATTAGTTTTTAGCATAGATTTGAAGGATATTTTCTTTTGTCCCCTTTCTTGCATTCTCTATCCACTTAACAGCTGCTTCCTTTCTTTTCATTTCTACCCTTCTTCAATTTTCTCCTCTGTGATCACCCTATCCCTTCCCTCAGCCCTTCTTTCACCTCCCATAAGCTCTCACTAATGACCTTATCATTGTGAAGACCCGCTAACTCAACCGCTGTTCGCTCTCCCGTCGATGCCACCAGATAATGAAGAGGAAGGGGAGTCGACAGGAGAGCATCTCCCGTCAACATTGCGTAATGTGGACCCCACAGTAAGTAGATCTAAGCTACATCGATTTGAATTACGCTATTCAGGTAACTCAAATTGTGTAGCTTAGATCGACTTTTCCCTTTAGTGTAGACAAGTATTCTACTTATTTTCATCCCAACCAACCCTCCCTGTAGTCTGTTCCCTCTCTTTTAGTCTTCTTCAGCCTTTATCTCTTACCCTCTGACTTCCTGGAGTCTTTTATCAATCACTTCCCCATCCCCCCCAAAATGTCATATTTTATTTCCCAGAATTAATTTTCTTCAGTCTTCATACATTGGTCTCTTCCTTCACTTTTATATCATTGTCCTCTTTGAAAGCATTCTGCTCTCGGGTGGCAGCATGTTTTTGATAGATCTTTCCCTCATTGTACCAACTGCCAGTGGATCATTTCTTCCTCCTGTCACATGCAAGGAGGGTGGTTCCATGGCTCAGTTTGAATTGAGGAACAAGTTGAGAGAGACACTGCTGTCCTTGAGCCTATGGAGAGCTCATACATAGTGACAGGAACACATTGAGCATTCCTCCTTCTGCTAGCTGCATGGCAAGCTGTCTGTGCCAGAATCCCAGCAGAAGGCAAGGGGGACAGATTTTTCAGAAAGGCTCAACATTCACAACAAGGACCAGATTTTTGAAGTAGCTCAGCTGTCAATTAAGCACCTAACAAAACAAAAGACAGATATTTTCAGAAGTGCTTAGCATCCACCATACTGAGCTCTTTTGGAAATCTGTCCTCAAGATACTGCAGTAGGTGATGGAGCATTGCTGTGGCAAAAGTGGGGACTATAGAAAAAGTAAGCCAAGGTGAATTCCTCCCAACAGCAACTGTTCTACTTACTTCTCACATTGTGATGGTGGTGGCAGCTCTGTCCAATGGGTCTTGCACTTGTAATCCATTACAGAGTCCAATGGTAGGCGCTGCACTCCGATTCTTCTACCACCACTTTCTTTTTTGTTGGGTGTGAAGGGTGACTTGAAAGATTATGGTAGGATTTCCAAAATAGCGAAGGTGACTTAGGAGCACAGGTTCTGCTAACTTTCAATGGGATTTGTTCTCCTATGTTGCTTAGGAAATTCCCAGTCTTGAGCCTAAACCAAAGAAGTTCTCAGAAACTCACAGGATTAAACCAACAATTATAAACCAGGACCCTGATTCAGGAAGTAATCTCTGATCCAGAAGGGTGTGTAAGTATCTCAATTAGTGTCTTATTTGGCAGGAAGAATAAAAAATAATATTTGAAAGCCTCTTAACCATGGAAACCATTTAGTCCAATGTTATTCATTCTAAAAGCATAAAGAAAATGATTTTTATATTAATTTTATTGTTTTGAAATAGGTTTCCCTCCTGCTGATTCATTCATTTGATAGACTACTGCATTCAAAGTTACTTGGTCTTATTATTGCATATGCTTCATTTTAGCAATATGCGTGTCTCCAGACAAGACACAAAGTTAAAACATACTTGCAAAAGCAAAGAAAGAACAGTCTACAAAGTGAAAAGTTACTGAAAAAAATATTTAGGGGAACTATACCTTTGTGGTGGGAGAGAACACTAACAAATTTAAATACAAACGCTAGGTCTATAGCATTCCTGAATGCACCTTCAACACTTACAGAATACTTTACAGAACTATATTTTGTTGACATTTTCATTTCAGGTACACAGTCTTAGTTATTTTCTAAAATGCCCATATCTTCACCCTAAATATATCTATTTTATGTATGTTAATATTGATCTTATAGCAGGCATGCACAATATTTTAAATATATGAATCAATATAACTATCTGGGTTATAGTAAAAATGAATCAAATTATGATATAGTTACATGCAATACAATTGTAATTATCACATACTAACTTTTGAAACATTTAATAGTAATAAGATAGAAAGATTTGATTTCTTTAGCAGATGAAGTAGTTATTTAGGCTGTGATCCAACAAATCAAATAAGCAAGTGCTTAACTGGAAGCATGTGAATAGTTCCACTGGAGTCAAGGGGACAAAAACTAACAGGGCCAACAAAAATACCACCATGGCTAAACAGCAATGTAAAAGAGGTGTTTGGAGGCAAAAAGGCATCCTTTAAAAATTGGAAGTCAAATCTTACTGAAGAAAACAGTATAAACTCTGGCCAGTCAAGTGTAAAAGTGTAATTTGGCAGGGCAAAAAATAATTTGAAGAATAACTAGCAAAAGATTAAAAAACTAACTGATTTTTAAGTACATCAGAACAGAAAATTTGATAATCAGTGGGGCCACTCAAAGTGCTAAAAGAGCACTCAAGAAAGACAAGACAGTAGCAGAGAAGCTAACTTGAACTTTTTGTATCAGTCTTCACTGCAGAGGATGTGAGGGAGATTCCTACACCTGAACCATTCTTTTTAGGTGACAAATCTTAGGCACTATCTCAGATTGAGGTGTCAGTAGTGGTTGTTTTGGAACAAATTGATAAATTAAACAGCAATAAGTCACCAGGACCAGATGGTATTCACCCAAGGGTACTAAAGGAACTCAGATATGAAATTGCAATAATACTCACTGTGATATGTAACCTATCATTTAAATCAGCTTCTGTATCAGATGACAGGCAGGAAACTAATGTAACACCAATTTTTTAAAAGGCTCCAGAGGTAATCCTAGCAATTGGAGGCCAGTAAGCCTAACTTCAGTACCAGACAAACTGGTTGAAACTGTAGTAAAGGACAGAATGATCAGGCACATAGCAAAACACAATATGTTGGGAAAGAGTTAACACAGCTTTTATAAAGATAAATCATGCTTCACCAATCAATTATAATTCTTTAAATGAGTCAACAAACAGACAATATTCATCTAATTGATCTAATGTACTTGGTCTTTCAGAAGCCTTTGACAAGGTTCCTCACCAAAGGCTCTTAAGTAAAGTAGGCAGTCATGGTATAACAGGGAAGGTCCTCTCATGGATCACTAACTGGTTAAAAGATAGGAAACATAGGATATACATAAATGGACAGTTTTCACCGGAGAGAGGTAAATAGTGGTGTCCACCCAAAGGATCTGTACTGGTACCTGTGTTATTCAATATATCCATAAGTGATATGGAACGGGGCAAACAGTAAGCTGGAAAATTTTGCAGATGATACTAAATTACTCAAGATAGTTACATCTAAAGCTCACTATGAAAAGTTAAAAAGTGATTTTACTAAACTGGGTGAGTGGGCAACAAAATGGCAGATGAAATACAATGTTGATAAATCCAATGTAACCCACATTGGAAAACATAATTCTAATGGTACAGATAAAATGATAGCTTCTAAATTACATTTTACCACAGAAGAAAGAGATCTTGAAGTCATCATAGCTAATTCTCTGAAAACATCTGCTCAATATGCAGCTGGCATTCAAAGAATCTAGCAGAATGTTAGGAACCATGAGGAAATGAATAGATAATAAAACAGAAAATATCATAATGCCTCTATATAAATCTATGGTATACTCACACCTTGAATACTGAGTGCAGTTCTGGTTAACTCATCTCAAAAAGGATATATTAGAATTTGAAAGGGTACAGAGAAGGGCTATGAAAATCATTAGGAGTATGGAACAACTTCCATATGAAGAGGGATTAAAAAGACTGGGATCATTCATCTTAGAAAATAGATGACTAAGGAGGGATATGATAGAGGTCTATACAATCATGAATAGTGTAGACAAAGTGAATAGGAAAGTGTTATTTACCTCTTAACATAACACAAGAACTAAGGGTCACTCAATGAAATAAATAGGAAGCAAATTTAAAACAAACATAAGGAATCTTCACATAATGTCCAATCAGCCTGTGGAACTCATTGCCAGGGAATGTTGAGAAGGCCAAAAGTATAAGTGGGTTAAAAAAAGAATTAGAAAACTTCATAGAGGATAGGTCCATCAATGGCTATTAGCCAAGATGGTCAGGGAGGCAACCCCATACTCTGTCCATAAGCCTCTGACTGCCAAAAGCTGAAACTACACAACAAGAAATGGATTACTCAATAATTCCCCTGTTCTGTTCATTCCCTCTGAAGTATCTGGAAAAGGCTATTGGGTTAGATGGACCATTGGTCTAACCTAGTATGGCCACTCTTATATTCTTGTGTACCTGCTGAAGGACCTGGTCCTTCAACATTCAAGGCAATGGTAGTTTTGCCATGAACTACAGAGGGCAGAGGATCAAGCCCTAACTGATTTGCTATAATCAGTAGCTCTGAAGACTAGTGATGTGGTATAAATGATCATTTTGTCATAGCCCCTATCCTGCATTTCAGTAGAACTGCACATGTAATCAAATATGCTTAATCACATGCATTAGTATTTGCAGGATAGGGGCCTAAAAGTTTCCAGATACTTTAAAAATACTGTTATTTTTAAAACAGCATTCACTAGTGGATATGCAAATATTCAGACTTTTTATGTTGACAGTTGTCATACACATTTACAAGTGAATTCCACCTAGATTTATGTTTAATATTTGCTGTGTTCTAAGTGTAAATACACTACTTTGTAATTTACATATAAATGGAATACCATTTTTCTCCTTAAATGGAACTGACCCCATCACTGTTACATGAATTGCTCTTTTTAAATAAATATTGTTTCTTGATATTTTTTGAAGAATGTTAAATATAGACATAACTACTGATTACAAAATCTAATTTTATGCTTCAATTAAACTAGTGCGCAGCATTCAGCACTGTAGATTTCCTCCCCTCCATAAGACAGAATCATATTTTTTTTTAAGTTGACACACTGGTATTTGTTATATATTGTTACAAGAAATTTCCAGCAGTGAGTTCAGCAAATAGTGTGATAGCATGGCTATTAGTTATCAGATAAAAGCAATTTTATTTTCAGTAACTTCTTTCCTTTTTCTGAACTTCTTTTTAAAATGGGATCCTTCATCTCACGTTATTGATAATTTCGTCCAAACACAATTCCATAATGAATTGTGTGGGACTGCCACAGTCTTCCTTGAAAAGCCAAATATTATGTGATCATTTAGGAGTCACAATTTCAAGAAGTCGTCTAAACATATTTCCAGCTGATAAATCAATACAATGCTATTTGTTTCTACATTGCAAGGCTTTGCAAGCACAAAATCTTGTCCTTTTAAAATTGCTGGGTCAAATTCAGAGGAAAAATTGAGGCCCCTTTGAAAATTTTGTCCCTTGACATGTTGAATCAATGGCAAACAATAACACTTTCTTTCCTCTCTTCACTACCCAATGCAAACCTACAGTGGATACATTTACACTCCTTTCAGTAATGATGAACTGATTCCACATTGAGCCAGAACACACACACACACAGAATGTGAGAATGTTTGTATGTGAATGAGAGAGTGTTCAGAAACAGATTACTTAGATTTTTATTAACAAATTATGAAAGGCCCTGACTGTGCAATATAAACTTAATTTGTTATATAGATGAACATGTGTTTAATAATTAGGTCTATGAAATATTCTACTATACTGATACTTCATCCAAGGAAACAGACAGCCTTCTTGGGCTGAAAATGTTATTAATATATGAAGAAGACTTATCCTTAACAGGATGGGCATTCATACTCCAGCAAGGAGTGAGATAGCCTTTGGAGCGAAAGAGAAAAGTTTTTACTAGCCTATGGGAAGTGTTCTATATTGGTTGTGCAAGCAAGAGGTTCTGTTCATCTTAAAAGGCTAAGGCCATGATTTTCAAATATGGAAGCCTATGATAGGCACTGAAGGTCAGGTCTACAAAAGTACTTAGGATTTTAACTTCAGTTTAAATCAATTGAAGTTAGGAGCCTAAATACTTTTGTGGATCAGGTCCCTAAAAGCATATTTAGGAAGGCTGGATTTCAGAGATGCTGAGCACCCTACTACTGCCAATGAAGTCAACAAGTGCTTGTACTCACATGTGAGTTCGTTGATTTGCTTTTTGAGATCAAGATGCAATTTTTGTAGGACTATTCATCAATCAAACTTCAAAGAACAGCTCCCAATGAGCCAGAACTTACACTGGATAGACTTTTGGGTATTGGATGAGCTATGGAAGTGCCAGTGTTATAGGCCAATGTATAACAATGTATGCATGCTAAAGGCATACAAGGCTACAGTCTTGGTCAAACGACTGTGTTCCAAAATGCTTGCAGAAAGTGTGGTGGGTCACACTGTTACTCAAGAGGGTATTTAGTTTGTCTAACAGCTGGAATGGAATTGTGGCAAGGAAAATCACTTCAAGCCATAAAGCCCATTACAAATCCAAGTCACAAAAGGGAAATCCAACTGTATTGCACAAGACAGACATACAGTATGGTATAGGAACTCCAGGTCAATCAGGCAACGGCTGTAGAAGAAGACAATACTGACTTAGTCACATCTACATGACTAGAGGAAAGCTTGTTGCCTATTACAAGGGCAATGATCTGAATGCAGAACTCAAAAAGGATCACTTAAGCTTCACCAGCAGCTTGGGTAGAAGGAAAATGTATCAAAAAAAAGACTCGAAAGAAGTCAAAATGAAGGAACCAAGAGATGCTGTGACAAAGCAAATCAATATATCAGGCAGCTGCAAAAAGAAAAGAACACTTCAGAAAAATTTGAGAGGCAAAATAGCAAACTAATGGATATATAGTAGGGAAGAATAATAAGGTATTAAAACAGGAAGAGACAAACCTCCTGCAGAACAACTCTTTCATACCAAGTACTTATAGTAGTTCAGATATCAAGAAATAGAAATAAGATGGTACTAATTTTGCAGGAGATCTTTTTGCTCCAATTTTTAAATCCTTTCATCGATGCATGACTAAGTTTTCTCTTCCTACTACATATTTTAGTAATACTTCAAAATACAACGTTGGATCATTTCAACTTAGAGATCTGAATGCATCTCTTATCTAATAAGATTGTAATAACAGACATTGAGACGTACGCATTCTAATGTGTTACATATGCTCATACTGAGTTTCTGATATAATGGATAAAAATAGAAAACTACAATAAAAGCATGGTGGTACGGGTGCAGCTATAAAACTGGAAGAACAGGAGATTTAGTGTGTATTAACAGCAAATGTATAAATAAAAGTGAAGCATAGCATTACTTAATTTTTGTATCTGTATTTGAAGTCCAAAAAATAGAAAAAGTATATGTACACATTGAGCAAAAAGTGTGTCTCTTTGTAGGCAATATATATATATATATATATATATAAAGGACAAAAGGGAGCATTATTATTATCTAGTCTGACTTCCTGCATTACACAGGCCAAAGAACTGCATTAACAGAAGAGAAAATGTTGGAGCTATATTAAAAAAAAACCACTGGCTTATTACATATATCAAAGCATTGTCTAAAATTACAGAAAGACTAGAGAAATATACATCAAATAGCGAATGAACAATTGGAATAGAAGGACATTTTTCCACTGAACTCCATGAGGAACTTTCACAGTTGTATTAATAAAGGATGATTCTCTTGCATATAAGTAGACACACTTTTTGCTCAATGTGTAATTAACCTATGGAACTTACTGCTACAAGATTATCATTAAGGTCAAAAGCTTAGCATGATCAAAAAAAGAAAAAGATAAGACAGTTATATGAGAAAAAATCCATACTTATATAAGGTATGAATTATTATAGGTTATAATGGATATAAACTCTGACGCTCTAAGGCGAATATGGACTAACTGACAAGACGGAATTAAGTAAAAATTTACCTAGGCGCCAATTATTTTAGAATTACACATTCTGAGAAATTGTTGCATTGGGGGCTGGCCGCCATTAGAGACAGGATACTGAAGCCCATTGCTATTGATCTGGTATAATATTTTTGTATTCCTGTTTAGTACGTTACAAAATACTGATCATATCATAGGAAAATGTGAAAAAACCAAAATGGAGGAGAAAAAATGGTTTTATTCACTGATGTACAAATGCTAATCACTTAATTCAATAACTAGTGAAATTATTTTGTCTAATTATCTGATATCCTTGATGATGCATAAGTTATACTCCATTAATGTGAAAAGAAAAGGAGTATTTGTGGCACCTTAGAGACTAAAAAATTTATTTGAGCATAAGCTTTCGTGAGCTACAGCTCACTTCATCAGATGCATTTAGTGGAAAATACAGTGGGGAGATTTATATACATACAAAGAGAACATGAAACAATGGGATTTATCATACACATTGTAAGGAGAGTGATCACTTAAGATAAGCCATCACCAGCAGCGGGGGGGGGGGGGGGGGAAGGAGGGAAACCTTTCATGGTGATAAGCAAGGTAGGCCATTTCCAGCAGTTAACAAGAACATCTGAGGATCAGTGGGGGGTGGGGAGGAGAAATAACATGGGGAAATAGTTTTACTTTTTGTAATGACTCATTCATTCCCAGTCTCTATTCAAGCCTAAGTTAATTGTATCCAGTTTGCAAATTAATTCCAATTCAGCAGTCTCTCATTGGAGTCTGGTTTTGAAGCTTTTTTGTTGAAGGATAGCCACCCTCAGGTCTGTAATCGAGTGACCGGAAAGATTGAAGTGTTCTCTGACCGGTTTTTGAATGTTATAATTCTTGACGTCTGATCTGTGTCCATTTACTCTTTTACGTAGAGACTGTCCAGTTTGACCAATGTACATGGCAGGGGGCATTGCTGGCACATGATGGCATATATCACATTGGTAGATGCGCAGGTGAACGAACCTCTGATAATGTGGCTGATGTGATTAGGCCCTATGATGGTGTCCCCTGAATAGATATGTGGACAGAGTTGTCAACGGGCTTTGTTGCAAGGATAGGTTCCTGAGTTACTGGTTCTGTTGTGTTGTGTGTGGTTGCTGGTGAGTATTTGCTTCAGATTGGGGGGCTGTCGGTAAGCAAGAACTGGCCTGTCTCCCAAGATCTGTGAGAGTGATGGGTTGTCCTTCAGGATAGGTTGTAGATCCTTGATGATGCATTGGAGAGGTTTTAGTTGGGGGCTGAAGGTGATGGCTAGTGGCGTTCTGTTATTTTCTTTGTTGGGCCTGTCCTGTAGTAGGTGACTTCTGGGTACTCTTCTGGCTCTGTTTCTTCACTTCAGCTGGTGGTATAGTTGTAAGAATGCATGATAGAGATCTTGTAGGTGTTTGTCTCTGTCTGAGGGGTTGGAGCAAATGCTGTTATATCGTAGAGCTTGGCTGTAGACAATGGATCGTGTGGTATGATCTGGATGAAAGCTAGAGGCATGTAGGTAGGAATAGCAGTCAGTAGGTTTCCGATATAGGGTGGTGTTTATGTGACCATCGTGTATTAGCACCATAGCATCCGGAAAGTGGATCTCTTGTGTGGACTGGTCCAGGCTGAGGTTGATGTTGGGATGGAAATTGTTGAAATCATGGTGGAATTCCTCAAGGGCTTCTTTTCCATGGGTCCAGATGATGAAGATGTCATCAATGTAGCGCAAGTAGAGTAGGAGCATTAGGGGACGAGAGCTGAGGAAGCCTTGTTCTAAGTCAGCCATAAAAATGTTGGCATACTGTGGGGCCATGCGGGTACCCATCGCAGTGCCACTGATTTGAAGGTATACATTGTCCCCAAATGTGAAATAGTTATGGGTGAGTTCAAAGTCACGAAGTTCAGCCACCAAGTTATCCGTGACATTATCGGGGATACTGTTCCTGACGGCTTTTAGTCCATCTTTGTGTGGAATGTTGGTGTAGAGGGCTTCTACATCCATAGTGGCTAGGATGGTGTTTTTAGGAAGATCACCAATGGACTGTAGTTTTCTCAGGAAGTTAGTGGTGTCTCGAAGATAGCTGGTAGTGCTGGTAACGAAGGGCCTGAGGAGGGAGTCTACATAGCCAGACAATCCTGCTGTCAGGGTTCCAATGCCTGAGATGATGGGGCGTCCAGGATTTCCATGTTTATGGATCTTGGGTAGCAGATAGAATACCCCAGGTTGGGGTTCCAGGGGTGTGTCTGTGCGGATTTGTTCTTGTGCTTTTTCAGGGAGTTTCTTGAGCAAATGCTGTAGTTTCTTTTGGTAACTCTCAGTGGGATCAGAGGGTAATCGCTTATAGAAAGTGGTGTTGGAGAGCTGCCTAGTAGCCTCTTGTTCATATTCCGACCTATTCATGATGACGACAGCACCTCCTTTGTCAGCCTTTTTGATTATGATGTCAGAGTTGTTAATGAGGATGTGGATGACATTGTGTTCTGCACAGCTGAGGTTATGGGGAGAGTGATGCTGCTTTTCCACAATTTCAGCCCGTGGACGTCGGCGGAAGCACTCTATATAGAAGTCCAGTCTGTTATTTCGACCTTCAGGAGGAGTCCACCCAGAATCCTTTTTTTTGTAGTGTTGGTAGGAAGGTCTCTCTTGGTTAATATGTTGGTCAGAGGTGTGTTGAAAATATTCCTTGAGTCGGGGACATCGAAAATAGGATTCTAGGTCACCACAGAACTGTATCATGTTCGTGGAGGTGGAAGGGCAAAAGGAGAGGCCCCGAGATAGGACAGATTCTTCTACTGGGTTAGGAGTATAGTTGGATAGATTAACAATATTGCTGGGTGGGTTACGGGAACCACTGTTGTGGCCCCTTGTGGCATGTAGTAGTTTAGATAGCTTACTGTCCTTTTTCTTTTGTAGAGAAGCAACGTGTGTGTTGTAAATGGCTTGTCTAGTTTTTGTAAAGTCCAGTCCCGAGGAAGTTTGTGTGGAAGTATGAGAGTATCCAGTTTTGAGAGCTCATTCTTAATCTTTCCCTGTTTGCTGTTGAGGATCTTGATCAGGTGGTTCCACAGTTTCTTTGAGAGTGTGTGGCACAAGCTATCAGGATAGTCTGTGTGGTATGTAGATTGCAGTGGATTTTTTACCTTCAGTCCCTTTGGTATGATGTCCATCTGTTTGCATTTGGAGAGGAAGATGATATCTGTATCTGTACAAGTTTTTTCATGAAGTTGAATACTCACCAGCAACCACACACCACACAACAGAACCACTAACCCAGGAACCTATCCTTGCAAGAAAGCCTGTTGCCAACTCTGTCCACATATCTATTCAGGGGACACCATCATAGGGCCTAATCACATCAGCCACACTATCAGAGGCTCGTTCACCTGCACATCTACCAATGTGATATATGCCATCATGTGCCAGCAATGCCCCCTGCCATGTACATTGGTCAAACTGAACAGTCTCTACGTAAAAGAATAAATGGACACAGATCAGACGTCAAGAATTATAACATTCAAAAACCGGTCAGAGAACACTTCAATCTTTCTGGTCACTCGATTACAGACCTGAGGGTGGCTATCCTTCAACAAAAAAGCTTCAAAACCAGACTCCAATGAGAGACTGCTGAATTGGAATTAATTTGCAAACTGGATACAATTAACTTAGGCTTGAATAACTGGGAATGAATGAGTCATTACACAAAGTTAAACTATTTCCCCATGTTATTTCTCCCCCCCACCCCCCACTGTTCCTCAGATGTTCTTGTTAACTGCTGGAAATGGCCTACCTTGCTTATTACCATGAAAGGTTTCCCTCCTTTCCCTCCCCCCGCTGCTGGTGATGGCTCATCTTAAGTGATCACTCTCCTTACAATGTGTATGATAAAACCCATTGTTTCATGTTCTCTGTGTGTGTGTATATAAATCTCCCCACTGTATTTTCCACCAAATGCATCCGATGAAGTGAGCTGTAGCTCACAAAAGCTTATGCTCAAATAAATTTGTTAGTCTCTAAGGTGCCACAAGTACTCCTTTTCTTTTTGCGAATACAGACTAACGCGGCTGCTACTCTGAAATCCATTCATGTGATTCAGAAAGTCCAATTCCATCAGATTTTAGATATTAGTTTTCACTGTCAGGCTGAATGGTAGCATGTTAACACTTGAAACAAACAAGTAGTGTACACTCTGGATATTTTCAGAAAATAACCAGAGGATTTGCTGTGTTGATGAATCGATACTTTCTTATCCCATTTCATTTTTTTAAAACTCATTATTTGCAATGAGGCAGACAGATGAACACTCCTTTGCAGAAGGACTGAGTTCATGACTATCACAAAACACTGGCTCAATTACCATTCTGACTTCCACGTTCTGTGGAAATGAACTCATTAACGCTAATGTTTTGCCGACTCTCAACTGATTCATGAACTCCTTAACAAAATTCAAAACAGACGACGAAAGGGGGAGGTGTCATAAATTGTGAAAGAGATGAGCAAAGAACCAAGTGTTTGTTCCTCACACTACTTCCAATAATCCCTGTTCTCTGAGGATGACGCCTTTCTCCCCACAAAAAAATAGCCAGCAGAGAAGTTTTGTTCAGCTTAACAATACAGATTCTTGTACAAAAAGTGATGCATCCAAATTGAAAATAGAAACTGTTGATTATTCCCTCTTTTTAAAGGTTATTTTTAAAGAAGGCACTTTTTATGCTTTCAGATTTGCTTATTTTCCAGCATAAATAAATAAGATTTTTCGTAAAGATAAATTGAAAATAACTATCCAAGCTCTAGGCTCCTATATACAATTTAAAAAGATAAGTATCCTTAATGCAAGTTACTTCACTGCCCAAGGCCTCATCACAAGACAGCTTACTAGTACACAAATAATAAACCCTTTAACCAAGCAAAATTATAATTATAAATCTACAGCCAACAACCTTTTGTTTTATCTAATGCCTCGTCAACATGAGAAGACTGCACCAGCTTAAATCAATCCGTTTTTAAAAAATTTAGTTAAACCATTGCAAACCCACATGTGGATGCTCTTATTTCAGTTTCAGAGTGCCTTATCTCAGTTTGTCTTTAACCAATTCCTAATCACCTAATCAGCTGAAGTGAAACTGAAATAAGACTAGTTTAAACTGAAATAAACATCTCCAGAAAGGGGGGTTACACAGATTTAACTAAATTGGTTTAAAATCATACTCATAGTAAAACAAATGTAACTTTCTCATGTAGAAGCCTAAACCTATTCACTGATCAAAGCAAAATTTTCTTTCACTTTGGGACTGATCCAAAGTCCACTGAACTGAGTCTTTCAAGGTCTTCAGTGATTACAGATCAGGACCTAGGAGAACAAACATGTTCTTCACAATCAAAAGAGGAGCAGATGATCAAAAGACAAAACCTATTTGCTGTGATGTTGCCATGAGCTACATTGACAACCATAAGACCAGAACCATTCATATTTCTGGTAAGAAAACTTTGGAAAAAGAGGGAACATTAGGGCTGGGCCATTGGCAGTCTCATGTACACCAGTCAACTTTTTAGGTTATGTCTACACAGCTGATGTTAAAGCGCTGCAGCAGCAGTGCTTTAATATGGCTGTGTAGTCGTGGCTCCTCTGTGAGGAGAATAGCTGTAGCACTCTCTATATTGCCACTTTCCAGCACTGAAACTTGCATAGCTCAGGGGTGTGTTTTTTCACACCACTGAGCAAAGAAAGTTTCTGCCCTGTAAGTGGCAGTGTAGACAAGTTAGAGTCGGGATTCTAGCAGGTTATAGCAGGTTCAGGACTGAGCTGGGTCAAAATATCAGGAAGTTAGGGTCAGGCAACAAGTTGCAGGTGGGAGGTAAGTAGTGGAGTTGAGATTGAGCTAGGTCAGGATACCAAGGGCAGGTATTAGGTTACTGACACCATTGTTGGGGATGAACCAGGGTCAGACGCCGGAGCTAAAGGTCCACAGCAAGGGAAAGTCTGGAGAGGAAGTAAACAGGCAGTCTGCATCATTGCTTAGTCAGCTCCCTGTGAGGACTTCCTGGTTTATATATCTGCATGAGCTAACCAATGTGCTGTGACTCAGACCCAGCTGAGTGGTACTTCCTGCAGTGTCTAGCCTCACCAGGTCCTGCGAGGGAAATCTAGCACAAGCTTTCAATGGTGATGCAGAAGCATTAGTGGCCCAGAACACACACACACACCCATGGATTCTGGTGCCAATCCCACAGGCTCTTACAGAGAGTTTTCTTGTGGCAAATAACAAAGAGAGACATGATAAAAAATGTGATTACAAGTAATCAGCCAGCTCTTATTTAATTTTTAGACATTTGAAAGAAAATTGAGATTTTTTTTCTCTATACTTTAGGAGGGAGAAGGTGTGTTGATCAAGCTGAATCGAATTCTGAATCTATCAACTACAATATGAAGGAAAATGATAATTTCCTAGTCTAATGCCATACACCACCTCACTGTCTTTACTCTCCTTATTTAGATAAAATATCAGCCAAAAATATTTGTTTTCTTTTTGGCTTATAAATGCTTATAAAATGTAAAATATATGCTGATAGCTTGTATGAGGATAATATAAATAAGCTATGTTAGTGGTATATTCATGCGTAATTATGTTTCTTCTGTCCCTGATTTGGCTGGCTGGATTTTTATGTTAGAAACAGCCAATAGCAAATAGTGAGGCAGAATCTACATCACTCCAAGAGTAACCCAGAAGGCTTTTTTTTTGACTCTGAGTAACATTTACTTGTAGTTATGCTTCTTCCTTGCTCAAGAAATTTAGTCATTTGCTCATCACCTATGCAATCAATAAATTACTATTTTCCCTTTACTGAGTTAAACTGAACATCACCAGCTGAGGATCTGGCCCTACATATCCACCATTCAGTAACAGTCAGGTAGCAATGGGTAGCTTGAATTGTTTTTTTAAATGTCATTTACATACCAGTCATGATTCATTCCTGCCTGTTAGCATGGCAGCGAGAGCAGGTGTAGAGATTTCATTTCTCAGAGCCAGTGGGATCTGCTGCACTTCAGGGGTAATTCAACTGCAAGGAGGACAGGTATTCTATAGAGGTATGTTCTGCATACTTGGAATATTTTAAATTATAATTTGCAATGTTAATGATAACTTTCTGAGAACATCAGTGCTTTTTTGCCCTGCCATAAACATTTACATAAGCTTGAAAAATACAAGGGCATTCAGTACCAGGGCATTCATAGCCATGTATGATGGTGGAAAAAAGAAATATAATTTTGTGGAGAGAGGCTGTAAAAGGTTCTGATAACAGAAATGGAGTTTCATTGGGTATTTTTAGGCATTTATTTCTAATCTTCATAAATGACTTGGACAGACGTGTCAAAATGGTTAAATTTGCTGATAACACAAAACTGGGGAGAGTAGGGAACACAGAACCAAGTGGAAAGTATAGGTGTCCTCACAACTCAGAAAATAACTTGAATTATGCACACCATCTGACAAAAGTCTGACGAAAGTAATGACAGCAAGTCTGGAGAGAAAAAAACAACAACATTCATTGCTAACAGAAGAACAAATAATTAGGATGAAATTAAAGTAAAATCATGGTGTACTAGGTCTCGCCATTTGGTTCTTTAGCCTGTTTATGAGACAAATTTAAGTGTGGATGTGACTTACATTTTTAACCATATGAAACAGAAAGAATACCAAATGTTTGTTTGAAAATGGGAGCATTCTTTGAGTGAAAATTGGATCAAAATTCACTCAGGAAAAAAACCTTTTGCTGTTGTTCAAACTAGGGTTATTTTTTTAAATGAACCACTTTCAAAATTCAAAATACAAAAACCTTGATTTTTTTTTAAACAGTTTTAAATTTTGTTCTCAGAGTGTTCATATGATGGTAGTTATCCATCATCCCAAAATTTAATGTGGGATTAAACAAGATCAAAACCACACAGCACTGTAGATCAGTTTCCCAAGGATGTGGGCCTTTAAGTCTGCCTCAGACTCTGGTTCTGCAGTTGATAATAGGTGGGTAAAATATTGTGTCTGTATGGAGCCCCAGTGAAGTCTATGGGACTCTGACAGAGTGCAGCAATCTGACCACTGAAAAACTGCAGGGTAAGTTTGTGTGTGTGTAAGTGTTGATGCAACACATAGCATGACAAGGCAAATATTATGACACTGTATCATTACCTTGTGATGTGAATTGGATCAGGGAAGGGGACAAGTTTCATCTTTATGAGGGACAATAATATATTGAAGTCACAACAGAAAGAAGTAAACTGCACCCTCACTATCTTCTAAGTAGAATCTAACACCTGCATACTAGCAATTAAGCACCAGACAGTCAAAGCACAACACATAGTGGGGAGGGGAGCATTAGCTCCATTAGCCTCAGGCAAACAAGTCTTTCTCTCCCACTATCTCAGATCTTTTCTCTAATATATTTTTTTTTAAATCATCTGTCAGGTTGCCTTTCGCTTTTAAACATATTTTATTTCTGTGAACCAGTTATACAAATCCACAGATAAAACCAGATTATATGTGAGTGATAAAGAGGCAGGTAAACTAGCATAAAGAGGCAGGTAAACTAGCAGATGAAAGAATTTTAAAGAACCCCTTCCTGCGGCTCCCTGAAAAATAGAGGAATTAATTTAGCTTTTAGAGATAGCAGGTAATTAAATTCTCTCTGCCGTAGTCCAGAAACAACTGAAACCTCCCTGAGATATGACAGAAGGAAACTTTTACTGACACATTCAATTAAACAATTTTGTTTCCACTTAGAAAGGCCATTCAGAGTCCTCTTTTAGTCAAAAGCAGAATAATCTTCTTTGCCTTCTTTCTAGCTAATTAAAACATGACAAATTTAATTTTTGAATGTCAATAACCCTTAATATATTTAAAAACTGTACAGGATAATGGACAATTATACTGGCACACTAATATTTCAATGCAAAAAGGTGGTGGATGCTTACAGAGAATATTCTAGTTGAGACCATTTTTCCATTCAACTGATTACATTACATATCCAAACTCAGCTTGATTTTCATTCCCAAAACTTCAGCCACAGAAGATTTTTCCATATCTTAAAAAACCTTCCCCCCCCCCCCCGATGCAAAAGCACCATCATCTCAGTCTGCTTATCCAGATAAAATGTAAAATCTGTACTGCATTTGGGGGAAGTAAACGTTAGGCAGGAGAGATTCTGTACAACATGGGTTGAGGATTATCCTCCCAAATGTGATCATTCCCAACATTTACTTCATGCTTCACACCCTGCTTGGATGTGCATTATTGTACCGAGAAATGCTAGTTAAACTATTTTGAAACTCAAAAGTGTGGTTTGTGTTCAGTTTGATCTGGCCTGCTATTTTATTGGCCAAGGTTTAGCCACTTCCCAATAAGAATTTATTTGTACATTCTATAATCGGCAATGGTGTAATATTTTGATGTTCGTGCTGGAACATCAGATATGAGTTGAAGCAGCTTTTAAATCTTTATCGTACCATTTGAAGAGATATGACACAAGAACATTAGTTCCCATCTGAATAAATAGAGAATATTGTTTCTAAGGGTTGTTTGGAAGCTGAGCTAGAGGTGGGTTGTGTCCTCATACTGAAGTCTTATATCTAATTAACATAATTCATATTTTATATTAGACTTTTAAAGTGAGTGCTGTCTAAGGGCCACATTGGGCCATGTGTAAGATTTATAAATAAATAATAATATAATATAATATAATATAATATAATATAATATAATATAATATAATATAAAAATGTTAATACATGCATTTTTCTAAAACTGAACCTCAAAATAATTTATATAAAATTAATTAAATGAAGGTTCACAAAACCCCTCTGAGGAAGGTAAAAGACTTTCTTATATCCAATTTACAGACTGGAAAACTGAAGCATAGAGAGGTTTCTGTAAGTGACCTGTACACATTAATACAGTGAGTCAGTAGCAGAGTGAGGTACAAAGCCCAGGACTCCTGAATTGAGTTTGCCTGCTCTTGTTACCAGATACCACTGCTTCTATACCAAGATGCTTACTATCAGCTACTGGGGGGAAAAAAAGTCTTACCTTCTAGCTATTTTGTTATCAGAGAACAAAATTTGTTGGCTGTAGCATTATAGCCATTACATATGAATTTTTAAAGAGTGAGGAAAACCTAAGATAAATATGTATAATGTTAACTAATAGGGCTATGCAATGCAAATGGTATGTAATCAATTGGCTGAGTATTCTTTAGTATCATAAACTCATCACCCAGCAAAAGATTTTTTCAGCTGATTCTCTGATTCTCTTTTTCTCCCCAGTCTGGTTCATCCATTGCTGTTGTTTGCAAGCAGAGCCCTGCTATATACTCCCATTCTTTGAGTATTAACTGGCTATTTTATTTAAAAAAAAAATAACCCACAAGCATTTTGATACATTTTGTCTGCATTAACTCATAGATCCAGTTCCCAGTGCCCAGTGGTGCAAATAAAAATAATCATTAAGTTTCTTGCAGGTGCAGCTCAAGAGAATTTACATGTATTTCCTATTACTGTCTACATCTGTAAAAAATATGGAAGACACAATAATCTTGGAGGCACTGAAAATAGCTGTTGTTAAAACATGTACTGTGAAAGATATCCAAAACTGAGCAGAGATGCTTTTCTTACAAAATTTCATTGAAAGAAATAGTTCTGTGCTTGTATAAAATAGTTGAACATTTCTGATAAAGCAGCTGTAATGCAGACTAATCAATTTATAATCTTATTCCTAATAGTACCTATTTTGGATTTTAGGACTGTGTAACTGCACACTGCAAACAAGCCACTGCATTTCTAAAGATTATAAATGGGAGGTCATGTAACTGTTTATTACAGGGATTGGCAACCTTTGGCACTCGGCCCGCCAGGGTAAGTCCCTTGGTGGGCTGGGCCGGTTTATTTACATGCCATGTCTGCAGGTTCAGCTGATCACGGCTCCCACTGGCCGCAGTTCACTGTCCCAGGCCAATGGGGGCTGCGGAAAGTGGTGGCCAGCACATCCCTCAGCCTGCGCCGCTTCCTGCAGCCCCCATTGGCCTGCAGTGGCAAGCCACGGTCAGTGAGAGCTGCGATCGGCCAAACCTGCAGACGTGGCAGGTAAACAAACTGTCCCGTCCCGCCAGGGGGCTTATCCTGGCGGGCCACGTGCCAAAGTTTGCCAATCCCTGGTTTATTACATCAATAAAGATGAACTTTGTGGCAAAAAGGTATATTTATCTTTTTGATATTCATGCAAGCCAGGACATTTGGAACACTAAATATTATTATTTATTATTTGGAACACTAATTATTTTGGAGTACTTATTCTCTCATACAAAGCAGTTATAATAATCATAAAAATTCATGATGTCACAGCAACTTTATTTACTTTCATGTTACCTTTAGGCCTGAAACATCTGGTTCGAGTAGACACAAAAATTTCATAGAAACTCCAGTAGTAGCAGGCACAAACATATTGTTCCTTTTAGGAGGGTTATATATCTTTAATAGCTTCTGTATATCTTTGCCAGCAAGCACAGTGGTAAATAAGAATTCTTTATAAAAATGTCATTTATGAAATGAACAGCCTAGAGTCCTGCCTTTATTTTGTGGCCTATTGACCTCTTCTATCAATTTTGTTTCATCCAACACTGGTGATTTGAATCTATATGAGTTGCTGGAACAACCAGTTCAATTGGTAGCCAATATTATTGTCTGACAGCACACAGGTACGCAGGAGTTCTTTATTACAGTTGTTCCATTGAATTTCTAAAGATATTTATATTTATAGATTGACTTTCACATATTTTGTAACACTGTTAAGAAAATCTGGCTGAGATGTTATGTACAAAATATTTTGTCTCATATATATTTGTTTGAGATAGTTCCTATTTGAGTTGGGTATGGGGAAACTTTAGCTGTTTAATGGTAATGAAATTATCCTGATAAAACTGTAAAAGAAGCATATATCATCAAGTTAGAAGTTGCTCAGGCAAGTTAGGAACTTATCTCTATCAATATCTCAATTCTTTCCTGGTAAAAATTTCAGAATATTTTAAGAAATACTAAGAACACTGAGTTAATTGTCATGAGAGGATGTGAATGAATGCATGTGCTGATTAGATTATAGCTATTTTTAAAAAATATTTTTTATAAAAAACATATTTTTTTGCTAATCATATACCCCTTGCCTAATACTCAAGGTGGAAGGTTCCAAACATTTCACATATATCCTGTCCTTCACATTTCTGGACAACCATCGTCTGTTGCAGTTAGTTCAGAGAATCTTACAATGCCATGAACATATGGAATGGGACTTTCCTCAGTGATCTAAGACCTAAAAGAGCCCATAGCTTGAGGACATCTGAAGCTTCATGTCCCTTCCTTCCTTGGATAGGCCAGCACAAGGAGCCAGAGAAAGAAGTGAAAGACTTAAGTTATTGGTTGTGCCAGCCTGACCAGTTTGCTACTAACTGAGAGATCCCATATGTGTTAAGAGCTCCAACCCCAGTTCCATCACCTACTTCTAGTCAACAATAGCCATATGAGGTAAAGAACCCAAGAAACAATGAAGAAAAGGCGAGATTTTTTTTAGAGAGAGACTCTTCCATCACTGGTTTCAGAGTAGCAGCCGTGTTAGTCTGTATTCGCAAAAAGAAAAGGAGTACTTGTGGCACCTTAGTCTCTAAGGTGCCACAAGTACTCCTTTTCTTCTTCCATTACTGTGAGTGTAAATAAACATGTATTTAATAAATATTAAAGCACCTTTAATATTTACGTAAAAGTAAAACCAAACTGTTGTCAAATTAATCAGTAGATTTTTCAGGGTTAAAAAATAGTGATATGCAAAGTTGCTTGTGATGCACTCTATACAATTTTATGGAAAGTATAATGTAACTAAAATATGCTTCATGCAAAAGGTCTCTTGTAAGGTATCATTACAAAGCTTATAATCTACTGTGTGTGGTCATCCTATTTGTATAAATGTATCACTCTTGTTTCTGAAACTCGAAATATGAAACATAACTCTGAGGGCCTATTGTACTTATGCAAATAAGATGACCACGCTCAGTAGATTATAAGCTTTGTAATGATACCTTACAAGAAACCTTTTGCATGAATCATATTCCAGTTACATTATATTCACACTCATCAGCATACTTTCATAAAGTCATATAGAGTTAATCACACTGTTGTTGTGCATGGATTTAGCCATCACTTCTGTGTTGTGTCTGTAGAAGAATTCTGTGCTTTCTCGGGGGGGAAGAAAGTTACTGCCATCAGGGCATATAACAAAAGTGGAATTTAAAGAGGAAGTATCAATCTGGAGTTGCTAAAAAGCACCTGAATAATTTAATTTCCTTAAAGTGAACTAAAACAAGGTTATTGCTCACCTGTAGAGCGCCGAATACCAAAATGGGCAGTTACTCCAAAACTGAGTCCTTGAATTCGCCCACTGCAGGATTAACAAAAATAATAATTATTTTCACATCAACCTCATTATTTTATTTAATTATACGTTGTATTGGTTTATTAATTGGATCATTTTAACCTGTTGACTTATTGATTTCATTTTAATTGTGATTTTGATTTGATCATTGTAGTATTTTATTTTTAGCTAGCTCAGTGATATGTTTATTTTCTTCCTTACTGTCATTAATAAAATCCATAAACAGTGTACATCACTGGTTTATTTAATCAAAACTGCAACATGGACCACATAACTCCAAGGGCAAAGGTCAGATTGTAAGGTATTTTTGAGCTACTTAGCCCTGTTCCTAAATCAATACTTATGTTCCTCATGTTTGCTAAGAACCTATTTCTGCCAATGTTATTTGGACAATACTTTGCTTCTTAAATTACCTTATTGAAATCAATAAGATTATGCTCCAGTTCAGTAGGGAGGTAGAATCTGGTCCTAAATATTTTAAGCTGTAATACTCAATGTCCCTGCTGCATAATTTTCCATTAACTCAGTTTTGGCTAATGTCTTAGCCCAGTGCTTTAGAACTCAATTTCTTTCTCCAGCTAGGAGGCTTTAGAAAACTGCTCCAACAAGATGAGTACCACAGTTTGAATCCTAGTTCATGTCTCCAACTTCAGCCACTTCCAGCAGAGGCCCTGAAGCTTCTGGGACACTGTGAGAGACTGGGATCCCAGAGGAAACTTCTCCTCCTGTAGGCATTGACACTAAGTCTCCTCTGTGATATACAAGCAGCCCAAAATGACCGCTTTAACCTGGCCAGCCACTGAATCAAACCCCTGTATGCAGACTGTAACACCATTATAGAGCCAAAGGATGGACCACTACTCAGGCAGCTATTGTGCCACCACAGCAAACTGCTTGAAAGTCACTAGGAAGGCTTTAGGGTTATCCTCTAGGTCATGGCCCCACAGTATGCCAACATTTTTATGGCTGACTTAAAACAACGCTTCCTCAGCTCTCGTCCCCTAATGCCCCTACTCTACTTGCGCTACATTGATGACATCTTCATCATCTGGACCCATGGAAAAGAAGGTCTTGAGGAATTCCACCATGATTTCAACAATTTCCATCCCACCATCAACCTCAGCCTGGACCAGTCCACACAAGAGATCCACTTCCTGGACACTACGGTGCTAATAAGCGATGGTCACATAAACACCACCCTATATCGGAAACCTACTGACCGCTAATCCTACCTACATGCCTCTAGCTTTCATCCAGATCATACCACATGATCCATTGTCTACAGCCAAGCGTTACGATATAACCGCATTTGCTCCAACCCCTCAGACAGAGACAAACACTTACAAGATCTCTATCATGCATTGCTACAACTACAATACCCACCTGCTGAAGTGAAGAAACAGGTTGACAGAGCCAGAAGATTACCCAGAAGTCACCTACTACAGGACAGGCCCAACAAAGAAAACAACAGAACGCCACTAGCCATCACCTTCAGCCCCCAACTAAAACCTCTCCAACGCATCATCAAGGATCTACAACCTATCCTGAAGGACGACCCATCACTCTCACAGATCTTGGGAGACAGACCAGTCCTTGCTTACCGACAGCCCCCCAATCTGAAGCAAATACTCACCAGCAACCACACACCACACAACAGAACCACTAACCCAGGAATCTATCCTTGCAACAAAGCCCGTTGCCAACTCTGTCCACATATCTATTCAGGGGATACCATCATAGGGCCTAATCACATCAGCCACACTATCAGAGGCTCGTTCACCTGCGCATCTACCAATGTGATAGATGGCATCATGTGCCAGCAATGCCCCTCTGCCATGTACATTGGCCAAACTGGACAGTCTCTACGTAAAAGAATGAATGGACACAAATCAGATGTCAAGAATTATAACATTCAAAAACCAGTTGGAGAACACTTCAATCTCTCTGGTCACTCGATCACAGACCTAAGAGAGGCTATACTTCAACAAAAAAGCTTCAAAAACAGACTCCAACGAGAGACTGCTGAATTGGAATTAATTTGCAAACTGGATACAATTAACTTAGGCTTGAATAGAGACTGGGAATGGATGAGTCATTACACAAAGTAAAACTATTTCCCCATGGTATTTCTCCCTCCCACCCCACCCCCCACTGTTCCTCTGATATTCTTGTTAACTGCTGGAATTAGCCTACCTCACTTGTCACCATGAAAGGTTTTCCTCCTTTCCCCCCCCCGCTGTTGGTGATGGCTTATCTTAAGTGATCACTCTCCTTACAGTGTGTATGATAAACCCATTGTTTCATGTTCTCTGTGTGTGTGTATATAAATCTCTCCTCTGTTTTTTCCACCAAATGCATCCGATGAAGTGAGCTGTAGCTCACGAAAGCTTATGGTCTAATAAATTTGTTAGTCTCTAAGGTGCCACAAGTACTCCTTTTCTTTTTGCAAATACAGATTAACACGGCTGCTACTCTGAAACCTCTAGGTCAGTGGTTCCCAAACTTGTTCTGCTGCTTATGCAGGGAAAGCCCCTGGTGGGCTGGGCCGGTTGTTTACCTGCTGCGTCTGCAGGTTCAGCCAATTGCGGCTCCAAGTGGCTGTGGTTTGCTGTTCCAGGCCAATGGGAGCTGCTGGAAGTGGCGGCCAGTACGTCCCTCAGCCCACACCACTTCCAGCAGCTCACATTGGCCTGGAGCAGCGAACTGCGGCCACTGGGAGCCACAATCAACCGAACCTGCAGATGTGGCAGGTAAACAAACCAGCCTGGCCCGCCAGGGGCTTTCCCTTCACAAGCGGTGGAACAAGATTGGGAACACTGCTCTAGGTCCATCTTCATAAGTCTTACTTGCATAGCTGGAGTCAGTAGGATTAAGCCTGAAGCCACCATAGGTGAACATTAAACTACCCCTAGAGGTTGCAAGAAAATAAAAATTTTCTGCACCAGGCATAGCTGCTGTTCCTATTGCTGGTTTCAGAGTAGCAGCCGTGTTAGTCTGTATTCGCAAAAAGAAAGAGTACTTGTGGCACCTTAGAGACTAACAAATTTATTTGAGCATAAGCTTTCGTGAGCTACAGCTCACTTCATCCGATGAAGTGAGCTGTAGCTCACGAAAGCTTATGCTCAAATAAATTTGTTAGTCTCTAAGGTGCCACAAGTACTCGTTTTCTTGTTCCTATTGCTGGATCACCAATTCTCAGATCATCTGATGCTATTATTGACGGACCATCTGTTATTACTGGACCACCATCTGTTGCCACAGTTGTTGCTGTTGCTGGGCTACCTTCTTTTGCTGGTTCTTCTGTATCTACTTAATCATTTGGTATAGATCAGTGTTTCTCAAACTTTGTGATACTGGGAAATGGCTTTCTGCCTTCCTAAACTGTATCAGGGAGATCTCAGGGACCAGTGACGGTCCATGTACCGATTATTGAGAAACATTGAGCTACATTGATATTGCCACCAAACAGCTGACCCACCCTGTCAAGCCTTGAAGATCACTTAGGTCTCTTCATTCTGCAGAGGCTAGAATGTTGCCCACAGTCTCAGTGATAGGTAACCCAGATTGCTCATGGTCTCAGGACAAACCATTACCAGCCAGAGCCTCGCGAACCAGCTGAGCGGCAGTGAACCAGCGGAGCAGCGGGGACAGCAGAGCAGCTCACAGCAGGAGTTTGCCTGGGAGTTCGCCTGGAGTGAGCCCAGTGAGGCTTACATCTTGCCAACGTCTCTGAGGAAGCTCATAGTAGGTAGGTGATATGGAAGGGGGGGATTCAGCTGTTGTGACCTGCACTGGATGTGCCATGTTTGTCTTTCTTCCACAGGACAGAAGCGACTTTGTCTGTACAAAGTGCAAGCTGGTCTCCATATTGGAAGAGAAGATTGAAGGTCTGGAGCAACAGGTAACGACCCTGCGTTGTATACGAGAGACTGAGGATTTTCTGGACCAAACTCAGGATAGGCTTCTAGGGGCACAAAGCTCTAAAGATATAGAGCAGGTTGCACAGAGGAGCCAAGAGGCCAGTGAAGAAGCTTGGCAACATGTGACCTCCAGAAGAGGTAAGCGGAATGTCCGGGTTCCAGTAACACAGACACAGGTAACTAACCGCTTTCATGTTCTCTCCACAGGTACCAATGCGGAGAGTGGACCAGATGATATGTCTGGGGGGAGAAAGCGGAAGGAGACTCCGCTGGTTGGGAGGCATGAGATGCGATGTCCTGAGGTTGGGGGTTCCACGACCACCACTCCCAAGAGGAGAAGGCGGGTGGTGGTGGTCGGGGACTCTCTCCTCCGGGGGACTGAGTCATCTATCTGCCGCCCTGACCGGGAAAACCGAGAAGTCTGCTGCTTGCCAGGGGCTAAGATTCGTGATGTGACGGAGAGACTGCCGAGACTCATCAAGCCCTCGGATCGCTACCCCTTCCTGCTTCTCCACGTGGGCACCAATGATACTGCCAAGAATGACCTTGAGCGGATCACTGCGGACTACGTGGCTCTGGGAAGAAGGATAAAGGAGTTGGAGGCGCAAGTGGTGTTCTCGTCCATCCTCCCCGTGGAAGGAAAAGGCCTGGGTAGGGACCGTTGAATCGTGGAGGTCAACGAATGGCTACGCAGGTGGTGTCGGAGAGAAGGCTTTGGATTCTTTGACCATGGGATGGTGTTCCATGAAGGAGGAGTGCTGGGCAGAGACGGGCTCCATCTTACGAAGAGAGGGAAGAACATCTTTGCCAGCAGGCTGGCTAACCTAGTGAGGAGGGCTTTAAACTAGGTTCACCGGGGGAAGGAGACCAAAGCCCTGAGGTAAGTGGGAAAGCGGGATACCGGGAGGAAGCACAGGCAGGAATGTCTGTGAGGGGAGGGCTCCTGCCTCATACTGGGAATGAGGGGCGATCAACAGGTTATCTCAAGTGCTTATATACAAATGCACAAAGCCTTGGAAACAAGCAGGGAGAACTGGAGGTCCTGGTGATGTCAAGGAATTATGACGTGATTGGAATAACAGAGACTTGGTGGGATAACTCACATGACTGGAGTACAGTCATGGATGGTTATAAACTGTTCAGGAAGGACAGGCAGGGCAGAAAAGGTGGGGGAGTAGCACTGTATGTAAGGGAGCAGTATGACTGCTCAGAGCTCCGGTACGAAACTGTGGAAAAACCTGAGTGTCTCTGGATTAAGTTTAGAAGTGTGTGCAACAAGAGTGATGTCATGGTGGGAGTCTGCTATAGACCACCGGACCAGGGGGATGAGGTGGATGAGGCTTTCTTCCGGCAACTCACGGAAGCTACTAGATCGCATGCCCTGATTCTCATGGGTGACTTTAATTTTCCTGATATCTGCTGGGAGAGCAATACAGCGGTGCATAGACAATCCAGGAAGTTTTTGGAAAGCGTAGGGGACAATTTCCTGGTGCAAGTGCTAGGGGAGCCAACTAGGGGGAGCGCTTTTCTTGACCTGCTGCTCACAAACCAGGTAGAATTAGTGGGGGAAGCAAAAGTGGATGGGAATCTGGGAGGCAGTGACCATGAGTTGGTTGAGTTCAGGATCCTGACGCAGGGAAGAAAGGTAAGCAGCAGGATACGGACCCTGGACTTCAGGAAAGCAGACTTTGACTCCCTCAGGGAACAGATGGCCAGGATCCCCTGGGGGACTAACATGAAAGGGAAGGGAGTCCAGGAGAGCTGGCTGTATTTCAAGGAATCCCTGTTGAGGTTACAGGGACAAACCATCCCGATGAGTCGAAAGAATAGTAAATATGGCAGGCGACCAGCTTGGCTTAATGGTGAAATCCTAGCGGATCTTAAACATAAAAAAGAAGCTTACAAGAAGTGGAAGGTTGGACATATGACCAGGGAAGAGTATAAAAATATTGCTCGGGCATGTAGGAAAGATATCAGGAGGGCCAAATCGCACCTGGAGCTGCAGCTAGCAAGAGATGTCAAGAGTAACAAGAAGGGTTTCTTCAGGTATGTTGGCAACAAGAAGAAAGCCAAGGAAAGTGTGGGCCCCTTACTGAATGAGGGAGGCAAGCTAGTGACAGAGGATGTGGAAAAAGCTAATGTACTCAATGCTTTTTTTGCCTCTGTTTTCACTAACAAGGTCAGCTCCCAGACTGCTGTGCTGGGCAACACAAAACGGGGAAGAGATGGCCAGCCCTCTGTAGAGGTAGAGGTGGTTAGGGACTATTTAGAAAAGCTGGACGTGCACAAGTCCATGGGGCCGGACGAATTGCATCCGAGGGTGCTGAAGGAATTGGCGGCTGTGATTGCAGAGCCCTTGGCCATTATCTTTGAAAACTCGTGGCGAACGGGGGAAGTCCCGGATGACTGGAAAAAGGCTAATGTAGTGCCCATCTTTAAAAAAGGGAAGAAGGAGGATCCTGGGAACTACAGGCCGGTCAGCCTCACCTCAGTCCCTGGAAAAATCATGGAGCAGGTCCTCAAAGAATCAATCCTGAAGCACTTAGAGGAGAGGAAAGTGATCAGGAACAGTCAGCATGGATTCACCAAGGGAAGGTCATGCCTGACTAATCTAATCGCCTTTTATGATGCGATTACTGGTTCTGTGGATGAAGGGAAAGCAGTGGATGTATTGTTTCTTGACTTTAGCAAAGCTTTTGACACGATCTCCCACAGCATTCTTGTCAGCAAGTTAAGGAAGTATGGGCTGGATGAATGCACTATAAGGTGGGTAGAAAGCTGGCTAGATTGTCGGGCTCAATGGGTAGTGATCAATGGCTCCATGTCTAGTTGGCAGCCGGTGTCAAGTGGAGTGCCCCAGGGGTCGGTCCTGGGGCCCGTTTTGTTCAATATCTTCATAAATGATCTGGAGGATGGTGTGGATTGCACTCTCAGCAAATTTGCGGATGATACTAAACTGGGAGGAGTGGTAGATACGCTGGAGGGGAGGGATAGGATACAGAAGGACCTAGACAAATTGGAGGATTGGGCCAAAAGAAATCTAATGAGGTTCAATAAGGATAAGTGCAGGGTCCTGCACTTAGGATGGAAGAATCCAATGCACCGCTACAGACTAGGGACCGAATGGCTCGGCAGCAGTTCTGCGGAAAAGGACCTAGGGGTGACAGTGGACGAGAAGCTGGATATGAGTCAGCAGTGTGCCCTTGTTGCCAAGAAGGCCAATGGCATTTTGGGATGTATAAGTAGGGGCATAGCGAGCAGATCGAGGGACGTGATCGTTCCCCTCTATTCGACACTGGTGAGGCCTCATCTGGAGTACTGTGTCCAGTTTTGGGCCCCACACTACAGGAAGGATGTGGATAAATTGGAAAGAGTACAACGAAGGGCAACAAAAATGATTAGGGGTCTAGAGCACATGACTTATGAGGAGAGGCTGAGGGAGCTGGGATTGTTTAGTCTGCAGAAGAGAAGAATGAGGGGGGATTTGATAGCTGCTTTCAACTACCTGAAAGGGGGTTTCAAAGAGGATGGCTCTAGACTGTTCTCAATGGTAGCAGATGACAGAACGAGGAGTAATGGTCTCAAGTTGCAATGGGGGAGGTTTAGATTGGATATTAGGAAAAACTTTTTCACTAAGAGGGTGGTGAAACACTGGAATGCGTTACCTAGGGAGGTGGTAGAATCTCCTTCCTTAGAGGTTTTTAAGGTCAGGCTTGACAAAGCCCTGGCTGGGATGATTTAACTGGGACTTGGTCCTGCTTTGAGCAGGGGGTTGGACTAGATGACCTTCTGGGGTCCCTTCCAACCCTGATATTCTATGATTCTATGATTCTATGATTCAAATCCTCAGTTGGGTGAAAAGAAACAAAATGTTTTTTATTTGGCCATCAGCACCTTGAGGCAGGGCACCTCCTGCAACCATGGATGTGATGTCCTGTCTTTTTAAATGTTTGATCACCCCCTTCCAGTGGAAAGCCTCATTTTTTGTGGTTTCAGTTTTGTTGCGTGAACAATAAAAATATTCATGGCAGCTTGTTGTGTTTAAATGAGCTCCTCTGTATCTGCATCTCCTTTCCTGCTGGGTCCAGATGTAACATTTGGTGACAACAAATTTCTATTCCAGTGTTGCCTTTGTCTAAGAAGATGAAAAAGTAAGCAAAAAATAATATAAAAAGTGGGGAAAGTTCACTCAGAGGTGAAGAGGTGACAGACCACAGCTTTTGCTGAGCAAGAGCATGAGCCAGCCAGCTAGAGAGGGGCAAAATGAGAATTAAAAACAAAACAAAGGAATAGGCTGCTGCCCAGAGCTTCTGCAAACAAAGCAGCCATCTTGACTGACCACATATAATCAGTCAGTCAGACAAACTGCTTAGCTTGCACTGAGTTTATATTCAGGGTTGCCAACTGTCTAATCATACAAACCCCAAAACCCTTGCCCCGGCCCTTCTCCAAGGCCCCACCCATTCTCTGAGGCCCCACTCACTCCATCCCCCCTCCCTCCATTGCTCGCTCTCCTCCACCCTCACTCACTTTTACTGGGCTGGCGCAGGGGATAGGGGTGTGCGGGTGTGTGTGTGCAGGCTCTGAGCTGGGACCAAGGGGTTTGGAGTGTGGGAGAGAGCTCTGAGCTGGGACAGGGGGTTGGGGTGCCAGAGTGGGTGCAGGGTATAAGCTCCTGGAGGGAGTTTGGGTGCTGGAGGGGGCTCAGGGCTGGGGCAGAGGGGTTGGGTGTGGGGGGGGGGGTGAGGGGTGCAGGCTCCTGCTGGGCAGCGCTTACCTTTGGTGGCTCCCAGTCAGAGGCACAGTGGTGCTAATGCAAGCTCCCTGCCTGCCCTGGCCCCGTGATGCTCCCAGACATGATGCTGCAGGGACTTTCCAGCTGCTTCCGGGAGCGGCTTGGAGCCAGGGCAGGTAGGGAGTTTGCCTTAGCCCCGCTGCACTGCCAGACTTTTAGTGACCTAAAATCTCCTGGTTTGGCTTCCGTAGCCTCCGGAAGATGGAGCCCGATTCCGGGAAACTCCCAGCAAAACAAGGAAGTTGGCAACCCTATCTCTATAACCAGCTGAGGAAGACCAAGTTATAGCCAAAGGAAGAATTCTGCAGTCTTCAGTGTTGACACACAGCCAGAAGAGGCAGATTGAGCATACATAGTTCAGTAACAAAAAAGCTTCCCTGTGGAGCTAAAGGTATCCAGGAGGGTGGGAAGTCCAATAGGAGATCAGAGAAAATAACAACTTGTATGGGAAATGCTGATGAATTCAAGGACCAGAGCAAATCACAAGTGGTGTACCCTGAACATTTGAGCAATTTTTAACCTGCAACACCATTCCAGACAAACAACAAGTTTCAGTCTTCCTCACAGTGATGGGTCCGAAAGCATACAAACTGCTGAATGACCTTTTGTCTCCAACTGTCCTTGGAACAGCCATATATTCCACAATTACTATAGCAATTCAGGAACTTTTTTCTCCTATCCTATTGATGATAGCAGAATTATACAGTTACATCAGCAACATCAGGGAAGTGGAGAGTCAGTAGCATAGTTTGTTGCTGCTCTAAAGAAGATATCACATCATTGTGGGTTTGGACAAACATTAAGTGATGCCTTGAATGACTAATTAATCTCTGAATTACATGATGACCCATGTCCAGAAAAAGTTACTCACTGTATCAGAGCTTACATTCAAGAAGGCTGTTGAAGTAACAATTGCAATGGGAACTGCAGAGAAGGATTCTCTGGAATATAGTATGAACCAATTAGTTCATCTCATGAATAAACAAGGTAGGGGACCATGGGAATGTAAAGAATTTCCACAAACTATACTTTCTGAGAAGGGTTATGCATAAGCTATATAGAACTAATGGGCATGCCAGATTATTTCCAGAAAGTGTCAGATGAAAGACATATCGCTGTGACCTGCCACACAGTTCAATGACCACCAACACATAGTAACCACTTGTCCAAGAAGACACTCATGAAGACTGAACTTAAGAAAGGACGGAAGTCAGGAGTTCATAATGTGGAAAAAGACAAAAGCTCTATTGACACACAGCAAGATCTAGCGCAGCACATGTTATCACAAGCTGGAGTCAGAGAGGGCATCTGGGTTTGCATCCTTGATTCAGGGAGTTCCTCCAACAATGGAGCTGGATACTGGAGCTGTCATTTAATTGATTTCTCCATCTACCGATCACCAGACTTTGTCACAGTTTCTCTGGAAGAAATCTCCACATTTTTGAAGATTTATAGAGTGAAAATTTAGTCGCAAAAGGGATACTCCAGGTGAAAGTTCAATTAGATGGACAATCAGTTGTTTTACCCTTGTATGTGACTGAAGGAAAGTATCTACCATTATTTGTCAGATCTTGGCTTGAGAAGCTCAAGGTGAATTGGACCAAGATCATGAAAGCACCTTGAAATCTTCAAGAAATACTAGACAGACACTCCAAAGTTTTTGAAAAAGAGCTTGGACAGATGAGCAATGTATCAGTGAAGCTCACTGTTAAGTCTGACAGCAAGCCAAAATAATGCAATCCCAGAGTTGTCCCTCATGCTCTGAAGCCTCTGGTGGAGGCTGATTTGGACTGTTTAGTGAACACTGGAGTCCTGTCACCAGATTCACAAAAGGAGTGGGTTACACTCATAGTACCTGTCATCAAGAAGGATGGCTCAGTCGAAATTAGTGTAGACTTCAAAATGATACTGAATCCAGTTTTAAGTGCAGAGCAGTATCCACTACTTCATGCTACAGATTAGTTTACTATTCTTAGTGGAGGACAGTGATTCAGTACATTGCATTTGCTCAATGCACACCTACAAATGAAGGTTGATCTGGCATCTTGCAACTATCTCACAATGAACACACAAAGGGGCTTATTTTGTTGCAACAGGTTGCCTCCTGGTATCACATCAGCACCTGGCCTGTTCCCAAAAGTTATGGAGGAGTGCTTGAAGGGACTAAACGGAGTCCAATGATATTTGGATGATATCCTTGTTACAAGAAAGGATCAAGAGGATCACCTTTGAAATGTTAATGTTGTCTTGCAACATGTAGAGGACCATAGACTAAGAGTATATTGAAACAAATGCGAGTTTTTCAGACCTTCAGTAGAATACTTTAGACATGGCATTTGTGCTTCAGAGAAAGATAAGGCAATTCTTGAAGTACCACTCCAGAAAGCATGTCACAATTATGTTCATTCTTAGGACTGTTTAACGACTACAATAAATTTCTGCCTAATCTGGCAAGAATATTGGCACCTTTACATGAACTGTTACAAGCAAAAAAAATTGAAATGGACTTAAGAGTTTCAGTGTGCATTTAAGGAAGCAAAGAAACTGTTGGCATCAGCCTAAGTCAGTGGTGGGCAACCTGCGGCCCATGGGCTGCACGCAGCCTGTCAGGCTAATCCACTGGTGGGCCATGAGACATTTGTTTACACTGACCATCCGCAAGCACAGCTGCCCTCAGCTCCCAGTGGCTGCAGTTCATGTGTGTGTGTCAGGTTTAATGAGTATGTCAGGCCTGACAAGTGTTGCTGACAGTAGTGAACCACAAATGGGCCTCTGTGACATACTTCTCCCTTCAAGATTTAATGGGGCAGGGTGGCTAGAGCCCACAACAGCTTGTTAACCCATTCCTGGCCAGTGTGTGGTTAGTAAACCCCATCACAGTTCCAAAGTTCAATTCCAATGTACACATTATTGATTTTAAATTTTTATTATGTCAGACTGGTGGGGAGGAAGGAGCAGAGAGAAAATATCCAATGAAAAAATACAGTGAAAAAAAAAAGAACAGAGGGCAGATAAATTGACAAACAAACAGAGACACTGGAAAATAAGCAGAAGGAGGAAGCAAAAGTTGTTATTTAAAAAATGGATGCAGTTCAACATAGATAAGATACTGTTTGCGGGTCATCCACATATGCTTGCTTAGGTTTCAGTGAGCTCTGTAACACTGATTATCATAGCACAAGCAATGAGGGGACATTTCAGGCCCACAGCCAGCAAGTGCATATTCTGCCCACAGGGTGAGTGCTATCTTAGAATTATAGAATCATTGAAATGAAGGACTGGAAGGAACGTCAGTAGGTCCAGTTCCCTGCAACAAGGCAGGATTAAGTATTATCTAGACTATCCCTGACAGGTGTTTGTCTAACCTGTTTTAAAAGCATCCAATGATGGAGATTACACAATCTTCCTAGGTAATTTGTTCCAGTGCTTAACTACCCTCACAGTTGGGAAAGTTATTCCTAATATCTAGCCTAAATATCCCTTGCTGCAATTTAAGCCCATTATCTTTTGTTCTGTCCTTAGAGGTTAAGAAAATAATTTAGCACCCTCATTTTTATTACAACATTTATGTACTTGAAGACTATTTTCATGTCCCCCCTCAGTCTTCTTTTCCCCAGACTAAACAAGCCCAGTTTCCCCCAATCTTTCCTTGTAGGTCATGTTTTCTAGCCCTTTAATAATTTTTGTTGCTCTCCTCTGGACATTCTCCAATTTGTCTTCGTCTTTCCCAAACTGTGATGCCCAGAACTGGACACAGTACTCCAGCTGAGGCCTTAGAATTGGCATATCTTGCTGACAACTAGGTCATATTAGGCTTCTCTTCAGAATGTCATGAAAGATTTCCCCCAGCTCATGATTGTGGATTGCTGCCGAGCATTAGCATAGTTCCAATTGTAGAGGTCACAGATGCTAATGTCCCTAATACCCTTGCTGCAATGGTTCCCTCCATTAAGAGTGTAAATTAGCCTTGTCCTGTACCAGTTCACTCTCCCATATTACAAGATTGTGTGGGCAATGGGACAGGTCGTCATCTGGTGTAAACTGGCATAGCACAACAAAGTTGAGAATCTGACTCCTTTTTCCTATGCACTTCTTTAATACCACTAAAACTATTTGTATTGGGGGGGGGGGGAGAGAGAGAGAGAGGCGACCCACCAAGACATAACAGATACAACAGACTAGTTAATTTATCTGAGATAATATCTCCCCGTCCCACATCATTCACAAACCTATTTCCCATATCATATTTTAAACTGCTGACGTGGCAGTGACTTTAATGGGAGTTATGATATAAAACGTTATACTCTACTGGAAAACACTTAGGCTTCCAAACTGCTTATGTTATTTAAGTATCTAAGATTATGTCTACATTATGAGCCAGGAGTGAGATTTCCAGCTCGCATACACTTACTTGCGCTAGCTTGATGAGAGCTAGTGTGAGTATAAATAACAGTGTAGCCACAATAGCATGGACAGCAGCGACATAGCTTGGCTGTGCTGAGTAGATACCCATGAGTGTCAGGTAGGTTTGTACTCAGCATAGTTAAGCCATGCCAGCCCTGCTGCTGCCCATGCTACTATTTATATTTGCACTAGCTCTCATCAAGCTAGCATAAGTATGTGTATGCAAGCTGGGGATTACACCTCTAGCTCATAGTGTACCCTGGGGGTGCAAGACATGCCAGATTTTTTAGAAGGTAAATCATCGAAAACACAAATTAAGCACAGGCACGTAAGTATAACTACTTTGTTTCATCATACCTATGTATTTATTAACATTGTATATTACAGTAATCATTAAAATATATAAACAAAATGTATCTAGGTTTAAAGAATGTTTTTTGATAAGGGGTGCGAGAACATATTTTGAGAACCAAAGGGGTACAGCTGCAGGGTACAGCTGCAGTAAAGGTTAAGAACCACTGGTGTAGATATAGCCATAGATACATATATATATACACTAAAAAAAAGTAGCCTTAAAATAAGGCTGCTATATTTTTTACCTAAAATTAAAAAAGGAACTAACAATTATGGCAATGGTATAAACAATACCTAGTTCTTATATAGCACTTTTCATCCATAGATCTGTAGTTGCTTTACAAAGGAGGTGAATATTTTTATCCCCATTATACACATGCAGTTTGTAGAATATTGTGTACTCACATTATACATGCTTTAATAGAATTATAATAACAATAATAATAATAATATACATTATTAAATTAAAAACATTAAGTCTGACCTATAGCTATTTAGGAAAATCTCTGGAAAATTAGGGCCAGATCCTGCTCCACCTGAAGTTAATATGAACTTCTCCATTAACTTCATGGATAGAAGAATCAGGCTCTAAAATATTCAGACAGCACAGAAAGAAATTGTAGTGTCACTAATAACATTTTTGCATGCATTTTGTTCCTGGAATATAGATAGTTATGGAGTTGTTTTAAAGGATTCAGCTATATGCTGTAATAACATAAAATATATTACATTCTTTAATTCTGAAGTACTAGTAAAATGGAACACAAAACCAATGTAAATTTTAAGTAACCATGCTTAAAATAATGTTATGTGTATTAATATAATGCTACAATTATAAATGTTAATAATTCTTTTCTAATAATAATGGTGTATACAATGTGAATAACTATAGTTTACTGTAAAATGATATTTTAATTGTTTTTTCCTGTTATGTGTCACAGTTAAGATTGTGATCTGTGTGTGAATATTAACAGTTCTCAGATCTACATTTCTAATAAACTATAGAACATTATTTAAGATATGTATGGCCTCAAATGTTAATTGCATTTCTTCTGAAGGTTTTCAATGAGAGATAATAGCAAGCATGGGTGAAGCTTTGGCCCCACTGAAATAAATCAGGCTTTTGTCATTGATTCAATGGGGCCAGCATTTCAATCCTTGATTTCAAGCTTACAACTAAACTACCTAATGTTTCCAATGTTAAAACGAGGCCATTTGTAAGTTAGGGGGCCGGAAAATTGTGAAGCATCTAATCAACTTCAAAAAGCAATCAATTTAACCCTTGTCAGATCCTGAACCAAAGCCCTTTGAAAGCAATTGGAATCTTTCCATTAGCTCCAATAGACTTTGGATCAGTCCCTCAAACACCGAAACTACTGAACAGCTGGATGTACTACTAACTTTCCAGAAATAAAAACTTTACCCTAAGGGTTGCTGTTGTAATTTTAGTTATGATAAACATTTGTTTTCATGCTTAACAAAGGGATTTAAACCTCATTTTAATTTAATGAATGCAATGGAACAGAGCAAAATCTTAACTCTGAACTTGCTACCAATGCTTCCATAAAATACAGAGTACAGCAAATATTCCCCAGGAGTTGTTGAGCAATCAGTATTCCTAAATGACTGTCAGGGTAAAGTCAATTGCTTCCATCAATAGGCCACCTTAAAATAGAAGCGTGAGATCTGGGGGTATTTAATATATTGTGTATTTTCCTAGACTAAAAGAGTTATATAAACAAACTATATTAACAGGTTTCAGAGTAGCAGCCGTGTTAGTCTGTATTCGCAAAAAGAAAAGGAGTACTTGTGGCACCTTAGAGACTAACAAATTTATTAGAGCATAAGCTTTCGTGAGCTACAGCTCACTTCATCGGATGCATTTGGTGGAAAAAACAGAGGAGAGATTTATATACACACACACAGAGAACATGAAACAATGGGTTTATCATACACACTGTAAGGAGAGTGATCACTTAAGATAAGCCATCACCCACAGCAGGGGGGGGGGAAAGGAGGAAAACCTTCCATGGTGACAAGCAGGTAGGCTAATTCCAGCAGTTAACAAGAATATCAGAGGAACAGTGGGGGGTGGGGTGGGGGGAGAAATACCATGGGGAAATAGTTTTACTTTGTGTAATGACTCATCCATTCCCAGTCTCTATTCAAGCCTAAGTTAATTGTATCCAGTTTGCAAATTGGAATTAATTTGCAAACTGGATACAATTAACTTAGGCTTGAATAGAGACTGGGAATGGATGAGTCATTACACAAAGTAAAACTATTTCCCCATGGTATTTCTCCCTCCCACCCCACCCCCCACTGTTCCTCTGATATTCTTGTTAACTGCTGGAATTAGCCTACCTGCTTGTCACCATGGAAGGTTTTCCTCCTTTCCCCCCCCTGCTGTGGGTGATGGCTTATCTTAAGTGATCACTCTCCTTACAGTGTGTATGATAAACCCATTGTTTCATGTTCTCTGTGTGTGTGTATATAAATCTCTCCTCTGTTTTTTCCACCAAATGCATCCGATGAAGTGAGCTGTAGCTCACGAAAGCTTATGCTCTAATAAATTTGTTAGTCTCTAAGGTGCCACAAGTACTCCTTTTCTTTTTGCAAACTATATTAAGTAACTTTGTGCTGATCCACTGTAGAAAGACTCATAGATCAAAGGCTACATGGCTGTCAAATATAATTTTTTTTCTTCTCAATGTATGTTTATCTTTTATGCCTCAGGAAAACAACATATGAAATCTGTAATCATGAGTTCCTTCTTGTACCTAAATGGTGGTCAAATTGATTTTGTTAATTTGACTAAATAAATAAATAAATCCTCTCAAGGGGAGGATTTAAACATCAAGACTTAGCCTGGAGCTTATTTTCCCTGTAGTTATACATATTTACAGTATCTGAGTATAATGTTGACAGACTCAGGTCAGTATTGAAAAGATGCTGTTGTGACAGGATATTTCAAACTTTAGAGCTCCATTCAGAGGCTGGCAAAGGAAAGGGTAATATATCTCCTCTTCAGATATAGGAAAGCCCACAACTACCTATGTAAGCTCTGCAGAATGAATTGGTTCCTCCCAGCACACTACAATGAAAGATGTGCTGTGCAGACATGGGGGATTAAATCTGGCTTGATAATCTGGAAGGAACAATAGTTCTGAAAGGGGTCTGGAGCTGAGAAGAGTATGGTTGGTCAAAGTTTTGTTCTCAAATTTCAATGGGGATTTTTTTTTTTTTTTTTTGGAAAGCAGGTACTTTTTGTGAACCATTTTGTTTAGTCAAAGACAATTTTAATTTTTAATCAAAAAGTGAAATGCCCAAAAACTGAAATATCACCAAAAGGAGAGACAGTGCTGCCTTGTGGGAGGTGTATTCTGTCTGACTCTCGAGCCTGGGGATGGGATGAGAGGGGATGGGAGATGAGGCACCTAAACTATAATTCTCATAAGGCACCATGGTGGCTTTCAGAATCAAAATATTTTGGATTTTGATTAAATTTTGAGTATTTTATATTTTTCTCATGTTCATTTACATTTTCTGCAGAGAAGAAAACCCAGTTAAGAGTAATGGCAGTTCTAGTTCCTTTTCCTCTCTGAACTTGAGTGAAGTGAGCCACAGCTTTGGTCTTGGCTGAAGCAGACCATGACTTTTACCTTGGCTTTTGCTGAGGGAATTCATGTGTTGATTGTGTTTTGCCATTATAGAACCAGGAAATACTTTATATTTACTTACTGTTTCACAACAAAAGCATCTAAATATTACCTATGCATGCAGAATTCTCTCCTGTTTAAGCAATGCTATACTCATCATGGTGGAAGCTTACCCAGAGCACAGGAGTGCAAAAGGGGTACCGGAATCCCCTGGGTCTGGTATCTATATACTAGTTGACCAAAGAGCATCATATAAGGACTCTAATGAAAGTCTTTATCATACTGGTCATCATAATCATTGTGAAATTAACGTATGAATAACATGTAAGGATTTATGTGTAAATATACAGAAAATTATTATCTTAAGTTCTGTGAGTTGGGGCCAGTCACCAGAAGATAAAAAACAGGTTTCTTGTAGGCAGGAGATATTTGTATCTGTCTGTCTACATGGAAATTGAATACTGTATACTGAGCAAAATGCTAATCAAATGGTTTCAATGTCTTCAGGGGAGATTCAAGACAGAAAAATACAGAGTAATGGGTTATCCCATTTACAGGTTATGACAATGGATTTTTGAACTATAACTGCAGGGACAGGGACAAACTCTAGATCAGGGATTCCCAAACTTGGTTCACGGCTTGTTCAGGGTAAGCCCCTGGAGGGGCGTGAGATGCTTTGTTTGCCTGAGTGTCTGCAGGTACGGCTGCTCGCAGCTCCCAGTGGCCTCAGTTCCCGTTCCCTCTATAAATAAATCTAAGTATTGTGTGTTAAGTGGAGCTGTGTTTTAGGGTATAAATGGTAAGTTAGCGCGCACTGTTCCTTTGGGAACAGGAGATCTGGGAATTCTATGAGTGTCCAGTGGGTTAGGACTTGGACGTTCCAGGGAAACACTCATAGGACTCAGGTGTTGGTGTGCGACTATAGTAGACTTGTGAAGAGAGAGTGAGGCCTCCAGGGGCCTGGAAGGGAGTGGTTGTGTGGTGTTGGAGAACTGACCCACAGCAGGCACAGATGAGGCATGCTAAGGGAAAGTGGTAGTGAGGTGCCTCACAACCTGAATACTTCTGGGAAGCATCATGCCTAGGAAGCCCCACTTGACATTGGGGTGCTTTTGTGCTAGGCAAGTACAAACACATAGTAAGAGGGTCTCTGATAAGTGATCAGATGCCATTATGTGTTTATACATTGCCTAGCACAATGAGCCTCAAATCTTAAACACACACTTAACCACTATCTCCATGTGGACGATTCATAGCTCTGCATCTCTAATACAGACCTTTCTCCTCCTGTGAAAACTAAAATCTCAGCCCATCTCTCTGACATCTCCTTGTGACTGTCTAGCTGTCAGCTCAGGTTCAGCATGGACAAAACAGAGCTCTTAATCTTCTCCCCTAATCCCTCCCCATCACGTCCTTTCTCAATCATTGCAGACAACATCACCATCCTGCCTGTCACTCAGGGCTATAAACTGAGTGTCATCTTTGACTTGGACATTTCTTATCCATCCACACAGCTAAACTTCTCATCCAGTCTCTCCTCATTTTACTTACCATGTAAGTAGGGTCTGAATTATCTCTCCCCTGATATCTCATGACAGGAGGGTGATAGGGTGGGGGAAAGACAACAGGAGCAGACCGTATTTGCATAGGCACACTACTCTTCTTAGGTGACAGACCTGCTTTGCCAACGTGATCATTTTTGGTTGTTTTGGTTTAATATTCACTTGATTATTAAATGCAGGAGTAATGAAATTTTGCTATCCTTATTGTATGAGTAAAGAGCAGCAGAAATGTATGTAGCATACCCTGACTGAGAGCATCATCCTAAATTATCCTCACTCGCTAAGCAGGAGATAGCCAAATCAAGTGCAAGGGAGAGGGAGTGGGCACAGATGTTCCTACCTGTTTGTGTGGACTCTGTTTAAAGGGTCCTAAGAAGCCATTAGATCCTTTTCCCCCTTCCAGTGTTTAAAGATAGAGCTGGCTAGACTCAATTGAGAGTCCTGATTCTTTCTTAGTGATCACTATGGCTGAAATCACTGATAAAATAATTGATAGCCTGATCCTTAGACCTGGTGTGGAGACAGCATTACAGTGAAAGAACACCACAGAAGAGGCAGCAGCAGAGAGGTTCCCCATTACCCAGAGAAATCACTCTGGAGCTGAAATCACTAAGAGCTGGATTAAGTGGTGGAACCTCAGAATACAACATGACAGCTAGAGGCAGCAGTGGTGGTGGCAGCAGCGGTGGTGGCAGCAGTAGAGACCACAATGACAGCAGTGAGCCATTCAATCACCACCACCACTCCCACAGGGGCAGGAGTTGAACTCACCCGATCTCTGGGACATTGCTCACCTTGGACAATAAACCATGAGTGGGTGCAGTGGAGGCAAAGGAGAGCGGTGTGTTAAACAGACTTTCAACTATTGGATTTTCACACTACAAGATGGGAAACTGAGGGAAAGGAAAATTGCCCAAAATATGGTGTTTGTGTCCTTCAAAGTCATTTTTGCAGTATTTTCTCAAATTAATGTTGTGTTTTCTTCTCTTGTTATACACATATTCAGTGTGTGCATATGGGGAAGTATTGCTTCTTAGAGGTGCTATGGGATGGTGTTTAGTTTTCCCCAATTACTGATGGAGGCTTGAGTTGGTTCTTTTTGAAGAGAGGAACTCCCTTGTTAAGAGGAACCCCTAGATATTGAACCCAGTCTAAATATCAAATCCGGGCCTTGTTGCTGCCACTACAATTTGCTAGAAGGGTTAGAACTGTAATGTCTTTTCATCTGGCCTTGAAAATCCAATTCTGTCCCACTGATATCCATTCAGAATTCTGCTGGAAATATTTTCCTAGACCATCACTTTGACCATGTCACTCATCATTGAATTCCTCCCTCTTCTTTATCATATCATATATAAGCTCCTCATCCTCACCTTCAAGGCCCTCTATGGTATATCTTCTCTCATTCACAATCAAAATGTCAACCCCTGCCTCTGATCAGCCCATGATGGCATCTTCCACTACCACTTGTTTAACTTTCAAACAAACTTTTTCCCACTCTGCCCAAACAAACTTTTTCCCATGCTGCCCCTTACACTTGGGAGAAACTTCATGTAAACATCTGCAAAACTACCACATTATACTGCTTTAGATAGCTCCTTAATGCTGTCCTTTGCTGTGATGCCTACAAAAAACCTGGAAAATGGCTAGGCTGTTGGTGTACTGAGACCACAGCCTATCATGCTAACCAATATAGTCTTATTGTTTTCTTGTACTCTTCAGACTTTCTATTGATCTGATGCTGCTTGTTTTATACTTAGATTGCAAGCTTTTTGGAGCAGGGACCCTCATTTTGTTCTTTGTTTTTCCATGACTAGGGCTCTTAGACCTTATTGCAATGCAAATAATGGTCAATCATCATCATCATCATCATCATCTCAGATGGACTCTCTATGTACTACTTTAGCTATAACACAGAGAGGGAGAACAAATGCATTACTATCTCATTTGAGGCACAGAGGGATTATGTGACTTGCCCGAGACAACACAGGAAGTCTAAAAGATCTGGAAAGTGAACCTGGTCAAATCCAATCTAGAGCCTTAACACCACAAGACTATCCTTCCTGTTTGGTTTAGATTGTATTCTAAGTTGTGAACTTTCTAGAATGCCATCTCTAAGACACTCCTTTGTAGGGAGTCTGCATGTTCCAGCAGATAGACTAGATAATGTGTCAGGTATGCTGTGTTCTGTTTCTGACACTGCCACTGACCTTCTGTATGACCCTGGGCAAATCACTTAACTCCTCTGTGCCTCATTTTCCTGAAATGGGATAATGATACTTGTCCTCCTTTGTGAAGCTCTTTGAGATTTAAAAATGAATAGTATAAGATAAGAGCTAAGCACTATTAGTTATTTATAAATCACTTCATACATTTGTCAAGTTCATTGCTATGATCTCTCCTTGTCCTACAAAAATTATATTGACTTATTCTTATAAGAACAGCTATAATGGGTCAGAAAAATGGTCCATCTAGCGCAGTCTCCTGTCTCTGAAGTGGCCGGTGCCAGAGTTTCAGGAGAAGTATACAGAACAGGGCAATTTTTGAGAGACGCACTCCTGTTTTCCCCTCCTATTCATTTGAAACATGGTATCTCACAGTTTGTCAGTGGCTACTTAAACCTATTTCAGTAAGCCTCTTTAAGACCTTGTAAGATAGGGCAGTTGTGTGTTTAAAGCTTTGGGTCCAAAGGGAAGTATCTCTGCTCTGCTGAACCAGAAATATCCTGCTATAAAAAAAAATGAGAGGAGCAATAGAAGAAAAAAGGGATTTTCTTTAGGTGTAATAATTTTAAGGAAGTTCTGTATTAAAGCGACAGTGAGCCATTCTCCATTAGGTTCATACTGAAAGGCCGACTGAAAAACTGCCAGTCTTTGTACAACTGAAGATGATGTTTTTTAAGAGAGAGAGAGAGAGAGAGAGAGAGAGAGAGAGACTGGGGGGGTAAGAAATAAGACTGGTGTAAGACTGGGTGTAAAACTGGTCCTGAGTAAGAAAATGGCTATGTGATCTAGAAATAAAAAGAACACTTTTAATAGGCTGATTTTCCCCTTTTTATTTATCTAAGTGCTCCTTGGGCTTTTACTGAAAACTAGGAGAGACTCCCCCCCTGCCCCTTTTTTTACAATAATGAGTGAGCTTGCTTGCCAAGGCGAGCCTTTTGGAGCTTTCAAAGATCTAATTGTGACAGCTTAACATAATAATTTCCTCAAAAGATGCCCTGACCAACACCAGACTGTAGTTGCCTTCAAATGTGTCATTGTGGAAACAAATGACAACTATTCCTGACATCTGATCATTGCAATTGTTGCTACCCACAAACAACAACAAAAGACCCAAAATATTTCAGAAGCATTTTTTAAGGCTACTACAGGAACATACAAACTATTCAACTGAGTTCCTGTAGATATTAACAATTTACCTTTCTTCTTTTAGCTGGATCACTATTCTGAAGCCATAATGTGAAAATTGCCCTATTTCTCAAACATCCCTTCATTAAAAACACTCACTATAAAAATAAAAGCGTCTTTTTTCTGCTATTTGAAAAAATAATGAAATAGAGCTTGGTTTTCTCCCCCACAACGTTTTAAGAAAAATAATATTTAATTAGTTCTGAAAAGCATGACAGCAAAACCAAGTGAAAAATGGCATTTTTGGAATGGAGGTTCCCCAGTTTAAGATAAGAGGTACCTGACAGAACACACCTTTGCAGCCCTTCTGGTCGTTGAGCCATTATCCATAGCACTGTTACTGTCTTCAGAGGGAAATGATCCGTTGCCTCCACAGTAAGTGGTGTGGGGAAATAAGAAACAATAGGAAGGAACAACAACAACAAGAGTTGCAGAAAACAATAATAGGAAGGATTTGCAAGGCAAGGATAATGTGTTCCCATCTCAAGCTTGCAGAGTCTGCAAACCTTGCAGGTTTGTGTCATGGCTCACGCTGAGATCTTAGCAGTTCAGCATAGGAAGAACAGGGACAGATTCTCTGGCTTGACTTTTTGAAATCCCTTTTTATAGAGTGTATGGATATTAAAAAGAGAGAAATCATAGCATAGTAGGGTGTGTGGTGTTTGGTGGCTGATGTTCCAACCTAGTGTGTTGCACAGCAGCTTCTTCTCTGGTGGTCTGTGGCAACTGCTCTTCCAGCCACTTCCACCACGGGCAAGGCAGAGACAGGCATGTGCAGGAGCAGAGGGAATAGACTGGTCCTGAAACGTATGCACAGAATCAGCCAAATAGGTTGAGGATATAAACAATGTTTGGGCTTCATTCCAAGTAGCAGGTTGCGACAAGGTAAAGGTCCTGCAGCCTGCCCAGGATTAACAGGTCCCAGTTGGTCACTGGACAGCCTCTGCATAAAAAGAATAAATGAACACAAATCAGACGTCAAGAATTATAACATTCAAAAACCAGTCGGAGAACACTTCAATCTCTTTGGTCACTCGATTACGGACCTAAAAGTGGCAATTCTTCAACAAAAACAATTCAAAAACAGACTCCAATAAGAGACTGCTGAATTGGAATTAATTTGCAAACTGGATACAATTAACTTAGGCTTGAATAAAGACTGGGAGTGGATAGGATATTACACAAAGTAAAACTATTTCCCCATGTTTATCCCTCCCTCCCCCGCTGTTCCTCAGACTTTCTTGTCAACTGCTGGAAATGGCTCACCTTAATTATCATTAAAAAAGGTTCCCCCCACCCTCCTGCTGCTAATAGCTCACCTTACCTGATCACTCTCCTTACATTGTGTATGGTAACACCCATTGTTTCATGTTCTCTGTGTATATAAATCTCCCCACCGTATTTTCCACTGAATGCGTCTGATGAAGTGAGCTGTAGCTCATGAAAGCTTATGCTCAAATAAATTTATTAGTCTCTAAAGTGCCACAAGTCCTCCTTTTTTTTTTTTTGAAAAAGGAAAGCAAAAGTGTGTCAAAGGAGGACTAAAAGGCAAAGTTTTCTCTCTCCTCTCCGGGATGGCTGCAATAAAGAATGCTCCTGCCTAGAGATTATTATTAAGGAATGCTCCTGCCTAGCGTTTTTCAGTTGATTTGTTTTTGTTCTCTGAGTGTTTTGTGGACGATGCAACAAGCCTTGAGGAAAGGGCTTGAAAAGGACTAATGCCTGGAGCTTCATTTCCCTTCCCTGGCTGGTGAAACCATTAGCAGCTTACCTGGGCTGTTTTGATGTTTTCTAGGCTAGAGCCATTACAGTAGATGTCAGGAGCGTTAGCGTCAGTGTGGTGTTACTTCAGTTCAATGGAGATGACTAAGAAGCCCACAAAATATTGTTCCAGACAATGTTCATACATTCAATCCAGACACACCTGAAATGGAGAAAAAACATTTGCCAAGTGTATGGCTGGTGAGAGTTTCACCAGATATTTTAAGGATTTAATTTCAAGGTAGAGACAGACCACAAATCATACCATTCATAAACCAATGAGCTATATGAGGTATCTGCCCCCTTTGAGGATTGTTTATGCATCTGGCATTTAAAACTACTGCAGTAGTTTTAAAACCCTGTTGATCACCTAATCTTACTACTTGTTCAGAATGATGTAGAAGCATATAATGGTGCCATTTTGAGTAGGTCGCCAGCCTCACCACAAAATTTAGAACTGATTAACACAGCAGCTAGTGCTAGTACACTATCACAAACCATAACAGGAACAGGTCCTAAAGCTTACCTAACCTTGAACCAGAAATTAACACATCTGCATTCAGTACAGAAGGTACAAAATGGAAACCATTTATCTAAACCTAACCCAAACCTCAGAGAAGGGAGAATGGGGAGGAAGTATTAAATATAATGGACCCATAAACAAACATTTCCTAGCTTTAGTTTCAATTTTTGCAAAACAAAACATGAATTAACAACATTTAAAAAAAAATCTGTTTTATCTATTTCTAGAATTCACCATTTCCCACAGCTGGGATAGTCCTGTTTACTTCCATTTCTGCTTGACACCCTTCTAAAAAAAAGGTTTTTTTTATTTATAACAAAGTGAATCTATTAAAGTGCGAAAGGCTGAGAAATGGCAGTCACTTGTATACTTATCAAAATGTTTTTGCTTAGGCTGTGTTGTGTTATATTTTAAAAGGAGATTAATTGAAAGGGATTATTTATAGACACTGACTTCAGATAGCTTGACTGCAATTTAACTTGCTTTTTTAGTGTGTTTTTTGGGGATGGATGGGTGGGAAGTTGATTAACTTGAAGCACAACTGTCTAAGTGTTAGCATGGACTTTATTTATAAATAACTTTCAGTACAGTATTTATTTTTGGTACCATCACTATGTGCAATGATTAGGAAAATATCTGCAACAACCCTATCGAAAATATCATTGTTAATCTGAGATTCTCTTCTTCTTCTTCTTCTTCTTCTTCCTCTTCTTCTTCAGTGTAGTACATAAGTACATTATTTTTAGCTTGTCAGTTCAGGGAATATTGTTAGTATTAACTAATACTGTCAGATAGAAAATGGCTCAGGATTTGATAATTGTTAGTTCATTTACAAAACTACCTGTCGGTATTCCATTAAAGAGCAGAATAAAAATCCACTCTTATTTAATATGGTTGTGTCTATGGGATAAGCATGTTCTCCATGAAGGAATTTTAATTTTCTGCAGGAATTTAATTGTCAACCACAGCTCCAGAATTTGAATTCTCAGATTAGCCCCTAACCCTTTCTTGCATAAAAGGGATTTATCACTGTGAGAAGTTGGGCTAAATTGACTTCAGTGCTAATAAGGAAAGAGTTTGCATGCTCTTGGCCTTTATTTCATTAGCTGTTTCTGTCTGAAGCAATAATAGGTCTTCAGCATTGCAGGCACCTGAAAGAATTATTTATCCATCATGAGTCAGATCAGAGAGTTTAGATACTCAAATGGACAACAAATCTTCCCAAGATAGAAGCAATCATTCCTTCCTGCTCTTTCATTCTGCCTTTTTATTGTTTTGGTTTCTTGATATTTTTAGTTGTGGTACTTCTCCTACCATTACAAAGGTATCCAATTAAACCACCAAGAATACATTAAAGGACATCTCCTGCTTCCCTTTGTACCACTGTAAACTTACAATAGCTCAACTAAAGGAGAATTTTCCCCCAAGTGTCTAAATTAAACCCAGGAAGGCAAGCAAATTAAGTTTTCAGGCTTAAAGATTAATCTATAAAATCATTTGTTGTATACATTTTACAGATCTGGTTGAGTTCTTCCCTGCTGGGCACACACCAAGCTGCTAAGCTTGGATCCAAATCCTAGATCACACATGATTTCTGCCTCCTTTGGGTGTTAACAGGCTTCAGCCACATTCTTTGGCCTCTGGGCACAATTCCTGGGTGCAATCTCTGCCTAGCACCACTTCCAGGGAATGGGACCTCACAATCTAACAGCCTGAGTCCCCCAGGACCAGTACTGACTCCCTGCAAGAAAACCCAGTCACTCAAGCACACTCTCCCCAGACTCCAACCCTTATGGGTACTCCGGTTTATAGATTAACTCTTCAGGGACATATGAAACAAGGCCACACAGGAAAAGGAATTCTAAACCAATCACACTATACTCATAGACAGCACAATAGATATACAGATTTATGAAGAAACAACAAAACCTTCTTGCAGATCCCTGCTTCAGTTTCCTCACCACTCTAACAGCCCTTTGGTATTTGGTCAGTATCTGTTCTAAGGGTCCAGGATTATGCAGCAATCCCTCTCCTTGATCCTTCTTACTGTTCAGTCTTGTCTTCTTCTTCTGGTCACGGTGAGAGAGCTACTCAGAACAGACTTTGTACATTTATACCTTCCCCTCTGTCAGGTGATCTTACTGCAGAGCCTCAAAGCCTCCTCACCTGCCCACCTCAGGGGATTCAGGTCCCCCATCAGGTGGTCACTGTTGGTTGGTTACCACCCATCTGGAATCCATACTTGAAAAACTGGGTGTACCTAACTGGCAGCAATCCTATTATTTTATTAAAACAGGACTTATACAATTGTTAGATAGGCCTTAACGACCCTCTTATTCAGACTTAGATACCTGTCCCCTCTCCTTAACACAAGAAGTATTATACAAAAATGCAATAAAGACAATCGTAAGTGCACAAACACAGCTCCTAATATCAAAATGAATTCATAAATTGTACATAAACAAGTCCTCAAGACTGTCACAATGCTATTGTTCAATAGCCTCAGCAGTGGTGCAAATAGAAATAATTTCTTGTTGGTACGCTGCACTCATGGGAGGAACACAAAGGGGGAAACGTGACCTTCCCCCCCCCGACTCCCAATGTGACTCCTCGCTGTCCAGCCCCCAGCCTAGTGCCCCCCGCACTCTCCCTATCCCTGCACCAAGATCCACATCCACCTGTCCTCCTCCTGCTGCACCAGAGACTTCTGTAGTTCAGACCCCAGGCAGGAGGACTCAGGAGATGCAGCTGTGTGGAAGGGCTGGAGGCGGGCTTCTCCTGTGTCTTTCTGGTATGCCATACCAGCTATAAATATCTTATTGGTACTGCGTACCAGACTGTACCACTGTATTTGCACCACTGAGCCTCTGTCATACCTATGCACAAGACACCACAGTACTAGGGTTGTTAGGAAAACCTCATGCATTTTGACATCATGTTATCTTACTCATTATATTGAGCTGACATGTTGATATGTCTGGATATTCTGAACTGCAGCCATGTTCCTTGTGATGTGATTCTGCACCGTATAGAATAAAATAAAAATATTTGGGCTGGATAACTATCTGGCTATGAAATTCTGGCCTCACTGAAGTCAATGGCAATAACTTCAATATGATCAAGAATTCATCCCTGAGTTAGAGACCTCTAAGAAACATAATGATGAAGAAGGAAGTGGTCAGGTGATTCAGAATGTGACACACTTATATTTGATTTATCACTGAACCAACGCTCCAACACTGTGTGCAGGGGCACTGGGTTGGTGGCAGGCCCATGTTTCCCATAAGATATTAAGCCTGGTCTTCACCAGTAATGGTCATGAAAGATCTTTTGGGTCTTTCATAACACTAATCCTATCATCAGGTCAAATAAAAACTTGATAATTCAATTAGATTGAACTCCTTAAGTTTATCATGATAAGGCATGTTTTCTAACCCTTTAACCATTCCAGTGCTCTCCTCTGAACTTTTTCCAATTTATCAATATGGTTCTTGAATTGTAGACAATGGAACTGGACACAGTACTCCACCAGCAATTGCACAGTGCCAAATACAGAGGTTAAAAGCCTGTCAACTCCTACTCAAGCATCCTCTGTTTATGCACCTAAGGATGACATCGGTACTTTTGGGCACACCATCGCACTGGGATCTCATGGTCAGCTTATCATCCTCCACGATCCCCAAATCTTTTTCAGAGTCCCTGCTTTCCAGGGTAGAGGCCCCGATCAAATAAGTATGACCTACATTTTTTGGCCCTAGTGCATACATTTACATTTAGCCATATTAAAATCATATTGTTTGCTTATGCCCAGTTTACAAAGAGATCCAGATTGCTTTGTGTCCATGACCTTCCCCAATTTTTCTGTCATCTGCAAACTTTACAAGTGATGATTTTATTAGTTTTTTTTTTCCAGCTTATTCACAACAATGTTAAATAGTGTCAGACCAAGAACTGATCCCTGCAGGATCCCACTAGAAACACCCCCACTCTATTATGATTCCCCATTTACAATTACATTTTAAGACCCTATAGACACTTTTTAATCAATGTAATGGGTCTCATGTTAATTTTATATCTTTCTAGGTTTTTAAATCAAAATATCATGCAATACCAAGTCAAATGCCTTATAGAAGTTTAAATATATTATATCAACACTATTGCCTTTATCAACAAAACTAGTAACGTCATAAAAATATATCAAGTTAGTTTGACAGGATATATTGTCCATTAATCCATGTGGATTGACATTAATTATATTACCTTCCTTTAATTATGTATAATTGAGTCCCATATCAGTTGCTCCATTTTCTTGCCCAGGATATCCTCAGACTGTTTACTCTTTTTAAATATTGGGACAGCATTAGCTTTCTCCAGTCTTTTGGAACTTCCCCAGTGTTCCAAGACTTATTGAAAATCAACATTAATGAAGAGTGACCTCTTCAGCCAGATATTTTAAAACTCTTGGATGCAAATTATCTGGACAAGCTGATTTAGAAATGTGTAATTTTAGTAAGTGCTGTTTAATTCAGAGGTGGGAAAACTATGGTTTGGGGCCCGCATCCGGCCCTCCAGATGTTTTAACCCTGCCCTCATGCTCCCACAGGAGCGGGGCTTGCCCCACTCCACACAACTCCTGGAATCAATGGCATGTCCCCCCTCCAGCACCTATTTGTAGGAACAGCCAGGGGGCTCCACACACTTCTCTCACACCGAGCAACGGGGCAGAGCGCACTGCCTGGCTGCACCTCTGCATAAGAGCCAAAGTGGGGACATGCTGCTTGTTCTGGGAACTGCTTGAGGTAAGCGCCTCCTGGAGACTGCACCCTGACCCCATCCCATTCCCCAACTCCCTGTCCCAGCCCTGATCCCCCTCCTGCCCTCCAAACCCCTTGGTACCAGCCAGAGCACCCTCCTGCACCCTCAACCCTTTATCCCCAGCCCCAGCCCAGAGCTCACACCCCCAGATGGGGCCTTCACCTCCTCCTGCACCCCCAAACCCCAATTTTGTGAGCATCCACGGCCCACCATACAATTTCCATATCCAGATGTGGCCCTTGGGCCACAAAGTTTGCCGACCACTGGTTTAACATCTTCCTGAGAAACTAGTGGAATGGAAAGAGTAGTAAAATCACCATGTGATTTGACTACATCATCTATTTCCCCCCAAATAGTGAACAGAAACATGTATTGAACCTGACTGCCTTTTCTGCATTGTTATTGATAATTCTCCCATTTCCATCTAATAATGAAACAATACCGTTGTTAGGATTCTTTTTGTTCCGAGTATACTTATGAAACTACTTTTCGTTATCCTTAGCTCTTCAAACCATAGATTTCTCTTTGTGTGCCTTTGTTTCCCTTATAAATCTTCTAAAATTCCTACCTTCTGATTTTAATTTTATTAGCAACTTTCCCTTTCTTTCATTTGTTATATATTATTTATATATTATTTTTATTTTTATGGCTACCTTCATGTCCCCTCTAAACCCTTTGTTTGTTTGTCTGTTTTCAAATCAATACTGTCTTCTTCCTTGATTGTGGGGTTTTTTTTTTGGAAATCTAGTAAAGTATTCTTAAACAATTCCCAATTTTCATTCACACTTTTTTGATTAAATTCTTCCTCCCAGCTAATTTGGCACATAATTGTTTTCAGCTTTTGAAGTTGGTTCTTTTAAAGCACCAGCTATAAAAGTTACTTATCTTGTTGTTATTATGTTTGCATATTTTAAATGTGATTAAATTATGATCACTTGTACCTAAGCTACCATTGATTTTTAGTTCTCTGTCAAGATGAGGCCTAATATAGAATTCCACCATGTTGGATGCAACATTTTTTGAGTTAGATAACTGTCCTTGATATAGTTTAGAAATTTCTAGGATGTTTTAGTACTTCGCAGCATGTGACCTCCAGCATCTGTCACTCAAATTGAAGTCCCACATGATCACACAGCATTTTTCCTACACATTATATAGATGCATAAGGAACCAGTTATCTTCCTTAATGTGATTTGGTGATCTTTAGCAGACATGACCTAATACTCCTACTTGTGGTTTATCTGTTAAGACATTGGTCCATAAGCATTCAAGATCATTTTCTTCCAACTTATCTATGACACAAAACCAGGTGATACCATTTTTGGCAAAAAAAAAAGCCATTCCCCTTTCCTTTGTTGCTCACTGGATCCTTCCTAAATAGGTTATAATAATTGATTCTAACATTCCAAACATGTGATTCATCCCACCCTATTTCAGAAATATAAACTAGATTGAATATATGCTCAGAAATTAGAAATTCCAACTCTTCTTGATTGCTGCCCAGGCTCCCACCATTGGTGTATAAGCAATTAAATAATTTATTTTCTTTGTATCCTTTGATTCCTTGATTAATATTGTTCTCATCATCTTGATTTTGTGCCTAATTAGTGCTCATATCTTCTTTCTTTTTACCCTCCCCTTTTCTTATTACTTTAATGACCTCATGACTACTCTAGCCAGCCTGTCCCTGAGGAGATTTGTTCCCTTTCTAATGATGTGGAGGTCACTCAAATTATACAGCCCCTTCTCTCTATTGAAGGTGGATCAATAGTCAACAAAAACACCATAACCCTTTATCCTATACCACTTTCCTAGTGAGAGGTTCACTCCCAGAATCTTCTTCTTTTCCTAAGGAAACACTCTCATTGATGGCTGAGTTCTGTGACTTTGTCCTCACCCACAACCATTTCAGATTTGGGGACAACTTATACCATCAAGTCAGTGGCACTGCTATGGGTACCCGCATGGCCCCACAGTATGCCAACATCTTTATAGCTGACTTAGAACAACGCTTCATCAGCTCTCGTCCCCTAGCACCTCTCCTCTACTTGCGCTACATTGATGACATCTTCATCTTATGGACCCATGGGAAGGAGACCCTTGAAGAATTCCATCTGGATTTCAAAAATTTCCACCCCACCATCAACCTCAGCCTGGACCAGTCCACAAAAGAGATCCATTTCCTGGACACTACAGTGCAAATAAGTGATGGTCATATAAACACCACCCTATACCGGAAATCTACTGACCGCTATACTTACCTACATGCCTCCAGCTTCCATCCAGAACACATCACATGATCCACTGTCTACAGCCAAGCCCTAAGATACAACTGAATTTGATCCAATCCCTCAGAGACAAACACCTACAAGATCTATATCAAGCATTCTTAAAAATACAATGCCCACCTGGGGAAGTGATGAATCAGATTGACAGAGTGAGACAGGTACCCAGAAATCACCTACTGCAGGACAGGCCCCACAAGGAAAATAACAGAACACCACTGGCCATTATGTACAGCCCTCAGCTAAAACCTCTCCAGCACATTATCAGTGATCTACAAACTATCCTGGAAAACGATCCCTCATTCTCACAGACCTTGGGAGACAGGCCAGTCCTCGCTTAAAGACAGCCCCCCAACCTGAAGCAAATACTCACCAGCAACTATACACCACACCACAGAAACACTAACCCAGGAACCAATTCCTGTAGCAAACCTACTCTGTCCCCATATCGACTCTAGTGACATCATCAGAGGACCCAACCACATCAGACACACCATCAGAGGCTCATTCACCTGCATGTCCACTAATGTTATATATGCCATTTTGTGCCAGCAATGCCCCTGTGCCATGTGCATTGGCCAAACCGGACAGTCCTTATGTAAAAGAATAAATGGACGCAAATTGGACATCAGGAATGGTAACACACAAAAGCCAGTAGGAGAACATTTCAATCTTCCTGGACATTCTATAACAGATTTAAAAGTAGCTATACTGGAACAAAAAAAATTCAGAAACAGATTTCAAAGAGAAACAGCAGAACTAAAATTCATTTGCAAATTTAACACCATTAATTTGGGCTTGAATAGGGACTGGGAGTGGCTGGCTTATTACAGAAGCAGCTTTGCCTCTCCTGGAATTGACACTTCCTCATCTTTTGTTGGGAGTGGACTACATCCACTCTGATCGAATTGGCCCTGTCAACACTGGTTCTCCACTTGTGATGTAACTCCCTTCTCTTCATGTGTCAGTATATTTATGTCTGCATCTGTAACTTTCACTCTGTTCATCTGAAGAAGTGAGGTTTTTACCCATGAAAGCTTATGCTCAAAAAAATCTGTTAGTCTTTAAGGTGCCACCGGACTCCTTATTGTTTTTGTGGATACAGACTAACACAGCTGCCCCCTGATACTTGACTCTCATTGATGACAGCTAGTAACCACTTATTCAGTGTCAGGCCATTACTTGTTTCCGTTTATAAGTCTTGATGATAATAGAAAAAAAAACAACAAACTGCCATTATTTTAGTCAATTGACAATAATTTGTAAAAAGATAACCAAGTGTTTTGAATTCTAAGAGCTTTAGAGCTGACTGGTCATCATGTGTTATTGATTTTCTTTTTTTGTTAAGTTATACAAAGAGTAACCAGGAAAGACTATATTTTGTAAAATAAGAATATGAATAATTACTGGACTGCAACTGACCTTATTATCCAGATATTCTCTCAGAACTGAAGAAAAACATACCCTTCATCCAGACCTACGTTTAGAACTGAGCCAATCCATCTACATCTGCTTTTCTCATAACATTTATTTTCTTTTATTAAAACCACACTGTCAGATATCAAAAAATAATTGTGCAATACAAATGTCAGCCTGTCAAAGCACATACATTGTGATTGTGATGGTACCTGTTATATTAGATTGTTTTGCTCTTCTCTGCATTCCTAAAGTCTCTAGTGACATTGTGACTAGAGATCGCAGTTTCTCTCCCTACCAATTACAAGAAATTGGTTGGTTACTCACTGATTTTACCTATCTTTTAGCAAGGAGCAGAGTGTCTCTTTCCCCAACATTAATTAAGTATCTCAGTCACTTTTGGTTTTCTTAAACAAATCAAGATTCTAGTACACACTAGATTAAACAAGAGAAAACAAACAGGAAATAAAAACTGAATGCTAATGACAATACATAGATTCTCATCCTGAGGAAAAGTAGAAATAGTACACAATGTTAATTTTAAAAAGAAAGAGAAATTGTATAAGTAGTTCAGGAATCTTGGGCCAAATTATACCATAATTTGCAATGCAATTCCAATTCAATTCAGTAGAGGTTGCATACACAAGTGAAAAAAGGATCAAGCCTCTGCACTCTGAATTACCCTGGTGCTGCAGACAACTTGTGTGCTCAACAGAGACTCCTTGGGCCAACATCTGTCCTCATTTACACCAGTCAGTAGAATTTTACTGAAATCAACTGAATAATACCAGTCTACAGCTGTGTGGAAAATGGGATTTTTCAAGGAAAAATGAGATATAATGAAAAAGTTTCCAGCAGATATTTTTAGTTTCTCATTGAAAAAAACAAAGACAAAAACACTGAAAACTTTTTTGGTTTTGGCAACAGAACAAAATGAAATTTTCAGCCCAAACCTTTCAAGGAAGCAAATTTTCAAGGAACCAATTTTTTTTTGAGGAAAGCAGATGTTTATATTCAATTTTTGTTGTTGTGTTTTGTTTTGCTTAGTCAAAAATACATTCATTAAAATCAAAAAATTGGATGGCAATTTTGGCCAACCCTATTCCACAATTACACCACTTCTCCTCTCTCCACTCCTCTGCTCTTGTGTTCTTTTCTCTCATTGGCTCCCACTTTATTTTGTTTTTCACAGGGGAAAAGTGGGTAGATAATTATCCAAAATCCACTTAGATAATTATCTTTTCTGATTGATTAACAGAGGTTTCTATTCAGAAAATCAAAAGTTATAGTCTCAGTTTCTACCTCTAATATTAAAAAAAAATCGCTTTACTAAATACCCAGAGACAGGGCTAGATTCAGGCATAAGCCCAAGCTTAGAGCCCCAGCACCTGAAATCATGTTATGAGAGCAGAATATCAGTTCTCTTTTTTGCAAAGTTATATTTCTAGTCCTTACAGATGTAAATAAAAATTTGAAAATGTGACCAGACCATAAATGATGCCTGCCTGAGCCTATAGGCATCCTGAAACCATGAATCTAAAAGTTATGAACTGTCCTATTCATCTTAACTGCGTCATGCTGCTACCCCAAAATAGGGGAGGGCCACAGTACAGAGCAAATCCCCCTGGGATATTGTGTTCTGCCATAACTCTGACATGCATAGGACACTCCCCTTTACACCTCCAATCTGCCCTCTGCACTCAAAGCAGTGAATCTCATAGACTTTAAGATCAGGAGGGAACATCATGATCATCTAGTCTGATCTCATGCACATGGCAAGACAAAGAACCTCACCCACCCACATGAGTAGAAGGCTCATAACCTCTGGTTGAGTCCTTAAATCTGATTTAAAGACTTCTAGTTACAGAGAATCCCCCATTTATTCTTGTTCAAACCAGAAAGTGATCTATTCCCTATGCTGCAGAGGAAAGCAAGGGTCTCTCCCAATCTGACCTGCGGGAAATTTCTTCCCAACCCCAAATATGGTGACCAGTTTGACCCTGAGCATATGGACAGGACCTACCAGCCAGACACTTGGGAAATAACTCTTTGTAGTAACTCACAGTTCTCCCCATCTAGTGTCCTGTCTCCTGCTTTTGGACATACGTGCTAACAGCAGTTGCAGACGCACCATATGCCATTATAGGCAATTTCATCATATCATCCCTTTCATAAAGTCATCAAGCTCAGTCTTAAAACAATTTAGGTTTTTTGCCCCAACTACTCCCCTTGTAAAGCTGTTCCAGAACTTCACTCCTCTGATGGTTAGAAACCTTCATCTAATTTCAAGCCTAAATGTATTAATGGCCAGTTTATATACATTTTTTCTCATGTCCTTGACATTAGCCCTTAACTTAAATAACTCCTCTCCCTCCCCAGTGTTTATATTGTTGATGTATTTTCAGAGAGCAATGCTATCAGCCTCCTCAGCCTCCATTTTGTTAGGCTAAACAATCCAAAGTCTTTAAGACCCTTCTCATAAAGCAGGTTCTCCATTCCTTTGAATATCCTAGTAGCCCTTCTGTTCCAGTTTGAATTAGTCTTTCTTAAACATGGGAGACCAGACATGACACAGTATTTTAGATGAGGTCTCACCAGTATTTTGTAAAATGGTACTAACGCTTCCGGGTCTGAGCTGGAAATACCTCACCTGATGAATCCTAGGATTGGATTAGACTTTTTCGTGACTGCATCACATTTGTGACTCATAGTTATTCTGTGATCAACCCCAATATATCCAGGTCTTTCTCCTCTATCACTTCCAACTAATTCCCAATTTATAGCTGAAGGCATAGGAGCTGGTTCCACCTGCTGGGGACTCACCCAGGCCCCACACTGGAGGAATCCCACCAGGAGATTTAAGGGAAGTTTCCACACCTTTATACTGATTGAGTAGAAGGGGAGAGAGAACTAGTTTCTTCCTTTGGAAAGGACAGGGATGATGGAGAGCTGTTCTCTGTGGAATCTTCCCCACCTGAAATTGCTGGGATTTTCTGCATAAAATAATGGTGACTATTAGCATCATTCCCTTGCACGGCAGCTGCCACTGTGCATGGAAACGACCCACAATGTGTATTAGTAAGTTGAAGACAAGAGTACCTGTGACAGCTTGGCTCCTGAAGGAGTTATGTTGCCATGGGAAACGGTGTCTAGAATTTGCTCTCTTCTCCCCAAGCCTGTCTACCCCTTGCAGATGTGTGAGCTGGATAGGGTTCTGATTGCCAGGAGTGCTTTGCTCCCTCATTAAACTAGCACTGGCTTTTGGAAGCCACTGTGAGTACCAAAGACAAATTAAGGAATGCTGATCAGGCTTTTAGGCTAACTGGCTGGTATCTACACAGGCCCTACAGGGTTCTCGATCCATGTTGCTTCTTGAAAAAAATATGACTCAACATTAGTTTTATACATTTTCTCAAAACTCATTAAATGAACTAAAATTAAATCAAGAAAAAAATCACCAAAGCTAAGTTACTGTTAATAACACTACACTAAGCAAAAAATAAATCAATACAACTATTAAGTTAATAAATCAAGCAAGTTAGATGCAATACAGGGATTGGAGACAAATCATCAAATTAATGCAAAAACAATCCACCTTGACTAGGAGACTAAGGAGGTGTCTGTCCCTTTGGTCATCTATCCCAAATAAAATATTTTGCCAAAGTCAATGAAATGTATAACCTGAAGCTGGTTAAATATTTTAATAATCCAAATTCATATCTAATGTCTAAACCACAATGTCAGAACCTCTTAAAAAACTTCTTGCTTAGACTTTAGTTCTTGTGTGATTGATAATTCTTTCTACCCCAGAGATATTATAATAGCGACCTTATCAGAACACTTTTGGTAACCAGAAGTTTAACAGCTCTTATTTATTAGAAATTAAAGATGACAATCTCCAGTTTCTCAGTACTTTTAAACGTAGATCACAAAATACACTCTAATGAATAGTGTCATGAGACAATATTTTGGGCTGTTTAAACCTGGGGAACATTTCTTTCAGGCGCATTCTCCATGTGGAATTTACTGGTACACACACACACACACACACACACACACACAAACAACCATCGTGTCACTTTCACTAACTGGAAAAAACCTAGCAACAACCAATCGCTCAATAGTCATCCACCAGCAACATTAAAAATAAGTTTGAACAAACTTATAACCAGATTCATCCCCACCTACTCATTTTCATAAACAAGGGTTTTACAGTAAATTTTATTTTGAAACTGGACTACAAATGAAACCATTTACTTTTTGGATAATTTTGATAGAGAAAAGCTACTTTCAAACATACCAACATGAATGTCCACTTGAAATATATTTTTTTTAAAATTTGTATAAGGTCTGTATGCTCATATTCCTCTCCCATCACACACCCAAACCCAATCTGTGTGAGGGTTGACTAACTGCATCTCCTGAATGAGGTCATCTATTGGAAATTCTGTCAGTTAAAACCCACAGGGTTTTCAGTTTTTTCCATAGATTTTTTCCTTGGAAGGGATGATTTGGGTATTGAATATATGTCAACAATGACTGGGTTTATCAAATCCCCAAAAGCTGTTGTTTCAGGGGTTTGCATCAAACAATTTCCCCATTGGTCGTTCAGAGCAATGGGAAGAGGGAGGAAGATACTGGGTATTCCTCCCTTACTCATCATCTATGCACATATTTGTAATAATTTTCCTACCTCACCTTAGAGTTGATACATTCTACATTAATATTCAAATAGGCAGGTACTATTGTCTTACAGGCCTATATGTCAACTATAATGCATGCATTAGTGATCCACTCTGTGAAGGATGGATTATGTTTCATGTTAAAATTAGCATGCAGTCAGCCATGGTACAAATAAATATTTGCAGCTGCAATGTCATAAATGTTGAAATTTTCATGTCTCATATGTATTGGGTTTAACTACTTGATTTTGCATTTGATTAATGAAAAACTACCACCAGCCACCCCACCCCCACCACACACACTTACTTCAGCAGCCAAAGATGGCAAGTTCAAGATCCAGACCAGATGATTGCATATTTTTTAATATTGTATTTCATGCCTACATACTACTGTGATCGGCATCACTGTAACTAGGACCTAAGGAAATGCCACAATAGATCAAATCAGTAGTCCATCTGGTCCAGTATCTTGTCTTTGCATGTTGCTAGTATGGACTGCTTAAGAGAAGGTGCAAAAAACTGCAGTACTTAGTTGTGAGATAACTATCTGTTGTTGTATAAATCCCACAGAGTCCATTGGATGAACTGCAGTAAATATGCACTTAGAAATAGTTAAGCAGTTCTGGAGGAAATATTCAGCCAAAATCACTTCTTCTAATCTGGAGTTATCTTGCTTTTTGAGAAAGGCAAAAGCATGATGAATGGGGAAATCTATAATTATCTCAGAATGGAAACAGAGTTACAGAGACAGCGTGACACTTTACAGGTTTTCAGACTACTATGTGTCCTGTGAAAGGGAATTGTTATAAACAATGCCAACACAAAAAAGACTATTTAAATAATTGAGTTTTCATAGAGACAAGATGGGTGAGGAAATATCTTTTATTGGACCAACTTCTGTTGTTGAGAGAGACAAGATTTGTAGTTTACATGGAGCTCTTCTTCAGGTCTGAACATTTTCATTGCCAGAATAACTCACATTATCTTCTATTATTCTTATTAAAAAACAGGTGGCTATTTGTGGATGCTTGTATATTCTGAAAAGAAAAGTGATGTTTTATACACAAACTAAATACTAGGCAATGTTGCTACTTTATTTAATGAACATCACAAGAAATAGAAATGAACACAAACATTTTAGTTTGCTTCTATAGTGCCTGTAGATAGTACTCAGTAATTTATTCACAATTGTGAAGAATGAAAAGGGCCATGAATCCTCCTGCAAGCTGTTTCTTTTAAGGACAAACAGTGACAGGAAAAAGGGATTTGTATATGCAGTTTTTCAAAAGTAAACAGTAGTGGTTAACATGTTTAATAAGGTGAAGCAATCCACCTTTCTATGAGGGGGTATAATGTAGTAATTAGTGCTGAAGACAAGGTGTCAGGGCTCCATTATTTGATTCATGGTGCAACATATAACTATCTGAGTGACATTATAAAAGTCATTTAAACTCACTTGCATGGATTTACCAATCTGTGAAATGGATAATATGATATGTGCATTGTAGGTGAGAGTTAATTAGCCAGTATTTGGAGTCCTTTTTAAAAACTGTTGATACCAGTCAGCTCTGTGTTTTTGAGGAACCGGGGCACAGTACCCAGCCTGTCTGACTCATGAAGGACACCCCCCCCCCAGCCTCTGCTTGAGCCAAAACCGATGAGAAGACAGACTTACAGAAAGGAATGAAAAGACACACCTAAACCGCTCGGGACAAGGGTGACAAGATTAAGGCAACTCCCCTAGCCTCATCTGCATCAAAGATGGGACAGGGAGGCATCTCCATTAGCATACAGGATGAAGAACAGAGATTCCAAGCCAAGAACCGCACTGAACTCTGGGACCAGAAAATCAGGGAACCACTGCATGATGGGGGATCTCTGCTCCAGAACCTACACCTGCACACACCCAGCTCAGCAGTTATCAGACCAACTCTAGCAATAAATCTTTGATTGATATCCAAAATACTGAAGCTGCCTAATTGCATTGCAAGTTCCGTCCAAGGAACACCGCCCAAAGCCAGGAATGATCAGCTCCCATGTCTAGTCTGAACAAAGCAACCTTGGTATTCTCCCTCTATAGTATAAACAAATCTAGTGTTCTCACTCGTTGTTTCTCTACAAAAATCCCTACCTATGTTCAAGTAAGTGTTCTGATGCATGGATCCAAACTCAGTATCAGTTCCACTGGGACTTCATCTTCTCCTGACTGATAATGTTGGGGGCTCTGCCTGTCTCCAGCACTCAGGACCCTGAGCTACTGCCATCACCTGGGAACCCCGAGCAGTTCAAGCTTCGTGGAGTGGTGAGACCCTAGCTCTCTCTTTCTCTCTCTCTCTCTCTCTCTCTCTCTCTCTCGCATGCTTTCTTTCTCTCTCTTTTCTTTTCCACCTCAGGTATAACTTTTTAACCCTGACTTGTTTGATCAGGTATAGTTTTCTATATATGACTTTTGTAATCTTTTATAATGTAACTGTTATGTTTGTTTAGGCTCCCCTTGTGTGGCTATCACTATTATTCAATAAATAACTTTATGACTAAGCTGATTGCTTCCCTCCCTCCATGTCTCTCTCTCTCTCTGAACTTTACTCTTTTCTGTTTCTGGCTTCCCCATTTACTTTGCAGCAACTCTTCCCTTACCTAAGCTAAAGATCCCTGTAGTGCCCCAAAATACTATGGGGTTTGCTCATCAAGTGGGTTACTATCAGAACAATTGTAACATGAAAGTGGGGATAGGGATGTGCTGAATCTGTGACATACGAGGGTGGCAGCTTGGAAGTGCTGCTCGACCCAGACCACTGAGTCCAGGAACATATAAGGGGTCAGCTTGAGAGTGCTGATTGACCCGGTCCACTCAGACTTGCTCTGTTTGTGTGTGTGTGTTCATCAGAGTCTGGGGCTGAAGGAACCCAGCCCTGGGGAACCTAGGTCCTGCAGGATAGCTCCATTGTGAGGTAACTTGCAGAAGGGAGAAGTGGAGCTCCATATGAACACACAAGTGACACAAGCAGTTCATTGGTAGAATTACAGAACCAACCCCTCCAGAAGGGTAATCCTAAAAAATGAACATACCCCAAAGTAACAGGCACATCTGGTAACACTATCCTCCAGACATTTGGTAGAGTAGCTGATTTAAATGATAGGTTATAAACCAGTTAGTAGTTCTACAATTTCACATTTGAGTTTCTTCATAACTCTTGGGTGAATACCATCTGGTCCTTGAGACTTATTACTATTTAGTTTATCAATTTGTTCCAAAACCTCTTCTAATGACACCTCAATCTGGGACAGTTCCTCAAATATGTCACCAAAAAAGAATAGCTCAGGTTTGGGAATCTCCCTCAATCCTCAGCCTTGAAGATCAATGTAAAGAATTCATTTAAAAGCAGCAAAGAGTCCTGTGGCACCTTATAGCCTAACAGATGTATTGGAGCATAAGCTTTCGTGGGTGAATACCCACCTCTTCAAAAGCATGCAGTGGAAATTTCCAGAGGCAAGTATAAATATGCAAGCAAGAATCAGGCTAGGGATAATGAGGTTAGTTCAATCAGGAAGGATGAGGCCCTCTTCTAGCAGTTGAGGTGTGAACACCAAGGTCGGAGAAACTGCTTTTGTAGTTGGCTAGCCATTCACAGTCTTTGTTTAATCCTGAGCTGATGGTGTCCAATTTGCAAATGAACTGAAGCTCAGCAGTTTCTCTTTGAAGTCTGGTCCTGAAGTTTTTTTGCTGCAGGATGGCTACCTTTAAATCTGCTATTGTGTGTCCAGGGAGATTGAAGTGTTCTCCTACAGGTTTTTGTATATTGCCATTCCTAATATCTGATTTGTGTCCATTTATCCTTTTACATAGGGACTGTCCAGTTTGGCTGATGTACATAGAAGTGGGGCATTGCTGCCATCATGTGCCATGTACATCGACCAAACTGCCACAGGGATGTTAAATATAATTATAGTATGGTCACTATTATCAAGTGGTCCAGCTATATTCCCCTCTTGGACCAGATGCTGTGCTCCACTTAGGACTAAATCAAGAAATGCCTTTCCTCATGTCTATTCCAGGACTAGCTGCTCGAAAAAGCAGTCATTTAAGATGTCAAGAAACTTTACCTCTGCATCCCGTCCTGAGGTGACATGTACCCAGTCAATATGGAAATAATTGAAATCCCCCATTATTACTGAGGTTTTTATTTTTATTTTTATAGCCTCTTTAATCTGTCTGTACATTTCATAGTCACTATCATCATCCTAGTCAGAAGGTTGGTAATATATCCCTATTGCTATATTCTTATTATTAGAAAATGGAATTACTATCCATAGAGATTCTGTAATACAGTTTGGTTCATTTAAGATTTTTACTTCATTTGATTCTACACTTTCTTTCACATATAGTGCCATTCCCTCAACAGTACAACTTGTTCTGTCCTTCTGATATATTTTGTACCCGGATATTACTGTGTCCTCATTCCAACAAGTTTCTGTGATGCCTATTATATCAATATCCTCATTTAACATGAGGCACTCTAGTTCACCCATCTTATTATTTAGACTTCTAGTATTTGTCACTTAAATTTGTCACTTTTTAGCAGTCTGCCAGTATATGATGTAATTGAATGGGGCTCTTTTTTATTTGACTGTTTCTTATCAGATCCTACCCATATTTTATCTACCATCCTCTCCTCTTTACTAGGACACAGAGAATCTCCATTAATAGATCCTCCTTGAATGGATGCCTTTGTCAGAATCACATCCTTCTCTGCACCTGTCAGCTTTCCCCCAGCCTTTAGTTTAAAAATTGCTCTATGACCTTTTTAATTTTAAGTGCCAGCAATCTGGTTCCATTTTGGTTTAGGTGGAGCCCATCTTTCCGCTTTCCCAAAAGTTTCCCAGTTGCTAATAAATCTAATCCCCTCCTACGTAAACCATCTTCCCATCCACGCATTGAGATGCTATAGTTCTGCCTAACTGGCCCTGCATGTGGAACTGGAAGCATTTCAAAGAATGCTACCATGGAGATCCTGGACTTCAATCTCTTGCCTAGCAGCTTCAGTTTGGCCTCTACGATCTCTCTCCTGTCCTTCCCTATGTCATTAGTACCTACATGTATCACAATCACTGGCTCCTCCCCAGCACTACACATAGTTGTTTTGAGAGATCTGCAACCTTTGCACCAGGCAGGGAAGTCACCACGTGGTTTTCCCAGTCATTGCAAACCTAGCCATAGGCGCTGACTCCGTGGGTGCTCTGGGGCTGGAGCACCCACGAGGAAAAATTGGTGGGTGCTCTGCACCCACCAGCAGCCACGCTCCCCTCCCCAGCACCCCCGCCCCACCTCACCTCCACCTCCGCCTCCTCCCCTGAGTGCACCGTGTCCCCACTTCTCCTTTCAGTGCTTGCTACCGCAAAACAGCTGTTTCATCATGTAACAAGCTCCAGGAGGGAGTGGGGAGAAGTGGGAATGTGGCATGCTCAGGGAAGGAGGCAGGAAAGGGGCAGGTCTGGGGCGGGGACTTTAGGGAAGGGGTTGGAATGGGTGCAGGGCAGGAGTGGGAGGGGGCAGGTCAGGGGGTAAATGGAGGTCAAGCACCCACCGGCGCCAGCAGAAGCTGGTGCCTATGAATCCAGCTATCTACGTTTCTAAAGATCAAATTTCCCATAACTATTACCTGTATCTTTCAAAAAACTGGAATTCCCTCCCCTGCAGAGTTATCCTCAGTGTGAGAGGATACCACATCATCTGGAAGGAGGGTTCCAATTATGAGATCGTTTTCCTCTGCTCCAGTTGGATGTTCTGCTTCCCTGAGACTTTCATCCTCCTCCACAGCACAGAGGCTGTCAGACTGGGGGTGGGGCCATTCCACTGTGTCCCAGAAAATCTCATCTATGTTCCTCTCTGTCTCCCTTAGTTCCTCCACTTCAGCCAGTCTGGTCTCCAGAGCTCGTACATGGTCTTTGAGGGCCAGGAGCTCCTCGTATCGAATGCATACATACGTCACCTGCCCACAAGGCAGGTATCATACATGCTGCATTGGGCACAATAAAGTGGATAGCCCCCACTCTGTTGCTGGACATCTGCCTGCATTATCTTTTTATTCCTGCAGCTTGTTCCTTTGTTGATGTTTTGTTTTTATCCGAGGATGTTTTTGGTTTTAGGTCTAGAGAATATCAAGATTATCTAGCCCCACCTCACACTTCCCCTCTAAACTCTAAACTCCTTTGCAAAACTCCCATTAGCTGCTACTGTTCACTAGCTCCTCTGGTCGCTTAGGAGCGTGCTTTTTAAAGCCTTAGTCTTCCCGAGTAACCACTCCCTGGTTAAGGGTTGATGTGTGTTAAAGGGCTTAGGGATCAAAGCCTTCTTAAGAAGATCTCAGCCTTGCCTAGCAGGCCACTAGGCTCAGCACGCAGTCGCCCAAACAAATAGACCAGATGGTATATTTCTGTCAAGCAGCAAGCACAGCACAAATACAAACACACACACTATAGACAACAAAATTACTCCAAGGGTCATTTAATCTCTCCTCCTTCACCTGGAGAACACCCTCGCAAAACTCCCATTAGCTGCTCTTGTTCACTAGCTCACTGAATCAGAAAATGATTTGACTGGAACAGGAACTGGGCATATCCAGACAATTTCTGGGTGTCAAAGACTCCAATACTGATACAAATAAACAGACCAGTAATTGAAATGCAATCAGTATACACTTTTTTAATGGGATGAGACACTGCTTACCATCACAACACGACAATAATCTCTTACATAGTGCTTTTCATAAGTCGATCTCAAAAAGCTTGTCAGCTGGGGAAAAATGATGTACAGAGGGATAAAATGGCTTCTCCAAGGTCACTCAGAAGGTCAGTGGGAGAACTCAAAATAGAACCCAGGTCTCCTGAGTCCCAGTCTAGTGCTCTATAGGCTGGATCATACTGCTTCATCAGTAGATTGCTTTCCCAAGTCCCTATCATCCCCCACAGATAGATGCAATTACATGTTCCAGACATGGTTGTGACTTCACCCTTTGAAGCTTGGACTTGAACACATATGCAATTACTTCTGTGAACATGATGAGAAAAAATTCAATTTAAACCCTGTGTCCAGCTAGTAAATCGTACAGTAACCAATTTTTTTTTCTATACATGGTCTTTCCATCAAGGTATGGCACAGAAAGGAAACCGTTTACAATGTTTGCTATTGTGATGGATGATAAACAAATATCCCCCTTCCTCTTTAATTGGATACGGTACTTAAAAAAAATCCTGTCCTATACAGTGTTGCAGTGTCCCTGTGCTGTTAATAAACAGTGATGGATGAAGTGATCATTGCGAGTAAATCAGTTTGTAAGGCCCTTAGGGATGCTTAAAGATGAAATGTACCACAGGAAGTTATGATATTATTGTCTGAGTGTCAGCCCATATCTCCCTTTATTTTGCCCTGTTAAGATTTCCCTACCATGCCTCTCATAGTGGTATCTCTGCACCGCCCTATGAAGCAATAATTGTGAAGTGAAGCAACAGAGTAGTTTCATCCCACAAAGGGTTCAGACCAGGGCACTTTCAAAACATTCAAGGGTTGATTTTACAACCTTTCTGCTGCTTCCCTTTCTCTCAGTTCAACATGCTGCAGGTTGGGTTAATAGCTAGCAAAAATGGGAGCAAGCTATATTTCTTGGAGCCATACTAGGGAATAAGTGCTAAATGCAACATTAATGAACACACTTATTTGGGAAAAAGATTTGGGGTTATTATGGAAAAATCATTGAAGTTGTCAGCCTTCTTTTATGGAAATGGCAAACAAGTTTTGCCTGTGGCTTTTATTTACAAAGGGATAGAATAAAAAATAAGACATCTAATACAATGTAAGTAATGGCTGAGACTTCCATCCAGCTGGAATATCTTATCAAAGGAAAAATAGTGGCCTTGAAAAGAGTGAAGCATACTTATACAATGAAGTGTCTATCATAGGTACTTATATTGCCCACATTACTGCGGTGTCTGAATGCCTTACAGTCTTTAATGTATTTAGCCTCCCACACTCCACTTGCGGTACTATTAACCCGATTTTACAAATGGGAACTGAGACACAGCAAGGCTAAGTGACTTGTACATTGGTAGAGAGGAAGACCGTGTTAGAGCAAGGTATTAAACCTGATTCTCCCAAATCCTAGGACAGTGCCCTGACCACTGAGCCATTGATGGGCTCAGATGCTGAACTGTGGCTGAGCTATACCTGCAGTAACTCAGAATCTAGGGTTGCCAACTTTCTAATCACAGAAAACCAAACACCCCCGCTCTTCCCCGTCCCTTGGCCCACACCTGCCCCGCCCCTTCTCTGAGGCCCCTGCCCCGCTCACTCCACCCCCCCTCGCTCCATTGCTTGCTCTCCCCCACCCTCAATCACTTTCACCAGGCAGGGGCAGGAGGTTGGGGTGCTGGAGGAGGATGAGGGCACTGGCTGGGCGTGTTGGCTTTAGGGTGGAGCTGGGGAAATGAGGAGTTCAGGGTGCAGGAAAGGGTTCCGGCTGGGGCAGGGGGTTGGGGTGTTGGGGGCTGTGGGCTCTGGGATGGAGTTTAAATGTGGGAGGGCACCTGCAGGCACTGCCCCCACAGCTCCCACTGGTTTCAGTTCCCTGCCAATGGGAGCTGCAGAGATGTCACTAGGGGCAGGGGCAGTGTGCAGAGCCTCCCTGGCCACCCATGCACCTAAGGGCAGCAAGAACCTGGCAGCCATTTCCGGAAGCTACTCAGAGCTAGAGTAGGCAGAAGCCTGCCTTAGCCCTGGGCCCCTGCTGTGCCGCCGACTGGACTTTTAACAACTCAGTCAGCAGTGCCAATGGGAGCCAACAGGGTCCCTTTTTGACCGGGCATTCCAGACAAAAAACGGATGCCTGGCAACCCCAGCAGGATCCCAAAGGTGGATTTAAGCCATCCTTATCTTTTCCCCTCCTGTGGCTGTCCAATTGCCAAGCCAGTGTAAATAAGAAGCCTTAGGGCAGGGACTGCCTCCTACTATGGACTTGTCTACATGAGAAAGTTGAATCAGCAGACCTTAAATCAACTTCACAACCAATTTATTTAAGATGGTGCAAAAAAGAGTCTCTGTGGAGACTCTGATTTCAGTGTAAGAGGGACTTATTTTGGTTTGGTTCCTAAAAAACTGCTCCTAATTGACTTAAGCTGAATGAAAATAAGCCACCTGTGCCAAACTAAGAGTGTCCACATAGCTTTTTGCACTGATTTAACTATCTCTGTTTACATTCACACCTTAAGTTATACCAGTGAAACTTTCTCATATAAACAAACCTTATGTGTGTGTATATATAGATATATATTATAGTGCCAAGTAAAATATGCCCTAATCTTAGTCAAAGCCCCTAGGTGCTACTGTAATATACATAATAATTTTATACAAAAAATCAATATATGAATACATTACTAGAGAACACAACTGATTACTATAAATGTGTTCAAGATACAAAGAAAGATTTCTAGCAGAGGTAATTGAGCAGGATAGTAGGGTTAGAATACATTTTAAAAAGCAAACATTTTGAGCCAGGTGGCCTTGTCCTGTCGCTATAGGGTCCTGTGTCTTTAGGTATAAGGGACTCTGGAAAGTGTTGGTGTCACTTTAGCTTCTTGGCTAGGAGTATATTGGCATATGTTCTGTGCCATAGTCCAAGGGTATATTTTTTTGAGGTTAAAGACATCAATATGCTAATGTCCCTGATGCCTTTCCATACTGGGTGATTTAACGTGTAGGTATAATGACAATAGTTCAGGAAACTGGCTGTTGTACGTTGTGTTTACTTTTTAAGCACCTGCAACCTACTCTTACCCGCAACCAGTCCATTATTATGACTGATGTTCAGACTGATGCACTTAGCTGCATTTGATTATGAGAACATTTTAACAATGTTCATGATATCATGCTTCTTTCTCTTATATAGAGGAAGTTCATTATATTGTATCATATACGGAATTGCATCAAACTAGCCTATTTGGATGTAAATTGCATATTGCAGTGGCATGCAACATTTGTCTCACAGTTTTGTTTTGTAGATAAATGAATTTCCATATATTGTCCTAGTTAATGATGCAGATGTGCATGATATTTAGTATCTTCTAGTATATTAGACTGAAATTGAAATACATCATTCAATCTGAGAATAAGACAGAGGGTCTTTACAAATTTTACTATTGGTCTAAATTGTTTTTGGTTTTGTCAATCCTGTCTTTTTTAATTGCAGTCTGAAAACATTGCATGTTTTGATTACCTTGTTTCTGTTCTTTTCCCCCACTTTTCTTCCCCCCACAGGCCCCATCAGCCAGATTGGGGGGAAATGGCTACATTTATCCATTTCTGAGGTAGAAAATTGATTTTGAGATTATATCTCGTAGGAAAATATTCTTCACAAAGACCAATATAATTTGTCAGACAAACTAAATTTTGCAGCCAGATTGTTTTTTGTTGGGCACAAGGCCTCCATAAAGCAACTAATTTAATACATTCTTGCAACACTGCCTAAGGTGGTTAATATTGCCCTGATATACTATGTCAATCATAAAAGATTGCTAAATTGTAAAGTGATCTTACATAAGAACAGAAGAATGGCCATACTGGGTCAGACCAAAGGTTCATCTAGTCCAGTATCCTGTCTTCTGGCAGTGACCAATGCCAGTTGCCCCAGAGGGAATGAACAGGTAATTATCAGGTGATCCATTCCTTGTTGCCCATCCCCAGCTTCTGGGAAACAGAGGCTAGGGACACCATCCCTGCCCATCCTGGCTAATAGCCATTGATGGACCTATCCTCCATTAATTTATCTCATTCTTTTTTGAATCCTGTTATAGTCCTGGCCTTTACAACATCCTCTGGTAAAGAGTTTCACAAAAAGTTGATTGTGCGTTGAGTGAAGAAATACTTCCATTTGTTTGTTTTAAACCTGCTGCCTATTAACTTCATTTGGTGACCCCTAGTTCTTGTGTTTTGAGAAGGAGTAAATAACACTTCCTTATTTACTTTCTCCACACCTGTCATGATTTTATAGACCTCAATCATATCCCCGCATCTCCCAGTCATCTCTTTTCCAAGCTGAAAAGTCTCAGTCTTTTTAATCTCTCCTCATACAGAAGCCATTCCATACCCTTAATCATTTTTGCTGCCCTTTTCTGAACATTTTTTCAATTCCAATTTTTTTTTGAGATGGGGCAACCACATCTGCCCACAGTATTCAAGATGTGGGCATACCATGGATTTATATAGAGGCAATATGATATTTTCTGTCAAATTATCTATCCCTTTCGTAATGTATTCCCAACAATCTGTTTGCTTTTTTGATTGCCACTGCACATTGAGTGGAAGTTTTCAGAGAACTATGCACATTGACTCCAAGATCTCTTTCTTGAGTGGTAACAGCTAATTTAGACCCTATCATTTTATATGTATAGGTAGGATTATTTCTTCCAATGTTAATTACTTTGCATTTATCAACATTGAATTTCATCTGCAATTTTGTTGCGCAGTCACCCAGTTTTGAGAGATTTTTTGTTGATAAGTTGTTGCCTATGATCTTGGAATTCTCTACATTAGAATGAAGTGCAAGTTATGCAGTTCTAGGTGATATTTTAAATCAAGTCTAGTTTTCACTTGTAGAAAATATTTTTAAATGCACTGGGTTTTTGGAGAGTGTGATAGTTTTATTTATTTAGTTTAGATTGGTTGATTTTATCAAGGCATGAAACTAGTGAAAAAAATAAATATGTAATTGATTTTGCCATATGTGTTTAAATAGTCTGTATTTTATGTTGACTAACTTTAATAGAGTTCTCTTATTTTTTAAAAAAAAGATTATACAGTTTTAATGGTATTTGTGAAACAGTTATATCTTCAAACTACTGATATATGTATTTTGAAAACTGCCATAGTCCCCATTCCCAAAAAGAATTTAAGAACCTTTAAGCATATGATTAGTCACATTGTTTTCAGTGGGGTTGTTTGTGCTTAAATGTTTTTTTCTGAATTGGAAATGAAGAGGAGTTCTGTCATTTATTTCAATGATTCCAGGGTTGTCTCAGGGAGTCGACAAATGCTGTTTCACTTTTAAAAATACGGTAATAAGGTCTACTCAATAACAAATGTGTTGTATTTTTTGGAAGCAGCATTAAAAATAATCTGACATATTGACTTAAAACATTTGCAAACAAAGTAAAAAACAGAAAAATACACCCATGCTTGTCAGATGACATCCAACAGATTTTATAGTGTAGGCCACCATGTTAATATGCTAATTTTCTTCAGGGCTCTTTTTTACACTGCCGCTAATCTGGAGTTTCTCCACTGAAGTTAATTCCAATTCTTACACCAATTTTACTCCATTTCACTGACTTCCACATGGTAAAGACAACAGGTTAAGTGTGAGTCAGAATGAGAGCCAGAGCTATTCTAGATTTCCATTGGTATAAGAGAGGGGAACATGGACCCATCTAAATGTAGGTGAGTATATGTCTCTATGCTTCTAAACTGTCCTCTTTGCACATTCAAAGTCACTTTCTTAGAACATGATCCTGCACAATGATGAGCACTGTGGCCTTGATCCAGGAAAGCACTTAAGCATCCTTTGAGTAGTCCCATTGGACTCCTCAGATGTTGAAAGTTAAATATGTACTTAAATGGTTTGATGGTTCAGGGCCAGATCATTCAGCACTTTGCAGGATATTTTCTCTCAGATGCTCTTATTTATATTTGATTAAGATAACAGATACATCTATTAGACCGAATTGTAGTTAATACAATCCTTATCACCAAAATTAGTAAAATGTATCTTTACATTTAATGTTCAATGACTTCAATAAATAATGATTTTTACATTTCATACTAACACATTATAAAAATAAACTCCAGATAGAAAAATCAAACTATGGTCATATAATGTGCTAGCAATGTAATAATGATATTCTTGCCTCTTAACGTGTATCAGATTGCATGCATAACTAGCTAATAAACTACAAATTAATAATTATCCAACACTAGGGAATGGAGACGAGAGAGACAGAGGTTGAAAGGCTACCTACAGATATTTTATTCTGGAAAGGTTACTACTATATAAAATAGTACAGATTTGGATTTGAATACTTCCATGGAGAAAAGTTGCCAGTAATCAATCAATCTAATCTTCTGTCAGGTCTTCAGGTATCCCACAGAGGTGATGAAGGTCAAATCCATTGATTAAAAAAAAATAAAAGAAGGAAATTTCTGAGTAGAAATCTTCTGAGGAGCATTAACTCTGGGCCTTCATTTTCTATCCAATTGTGTGTTGGGGATAAAATACAGTCATGTGGGTGAACAATCAATGGTAGCACAAAAGTTGTGGGAGCCATGCGACTTAGGGGAACGTGAGCACATGCCATGGAGTATTCAGCTTTCTGCACTGCAGCCCTAGGTTTGCAAGCTAAATCCCCCAAGATGTCTAACCCTATCATAAGGGTGTGTGGGGGGGTACTTTTTATAGGGGAGAACAGGAAAGAAAAGGCAAAAACCAAGGCAAACCTTGTGCAGATGTCAGTGGACTTCCTCTCTTTCCTCAGTTTTTTCCACAGTAAGGGATGATCACACACAAAGTGTTTGGAGAGTCCTTGAAAAACAAGAGAGTATCATAATAAGCAAAAGGAAAATTACCATCTGCTAACATAATAGGAAAAAATCCTGTGAGAATTGTAATTGTATTTATATTTATAGGGCAGAGGACTCTCCCCAGACACATATAAATAAGATACATTCTGATTCAGAATATTAACTAGCTCTTCTGCTAGTGATAGATACCTTGGGTCAGGGAGCGGTAAGTCACCCTGGTTTAATTGGTGGTTTTATTTTTGTTCAAACAACTCCCAGGCCACTATTCTTCTAATTATCCTTAAATTTTGCACTGAGATTGATTTCAGAGGTGGTAATGCAAATAATTTGAGTGACAATGTGAAATCAAATAACTTACCACTGGTTTGTCAGATAGTTATGAAAAGCAGCTTAGAAATGGGAGAAAGTGGAATTAAGCAATGCATAATATCTAAATATATAAAATGATTCCATCCAGCTGTGGTAAGAAAAGGATTTTAACAGGAAAACTTTGGTTCCTGAAGAATAAATAATAGAGGGATTACATAAAGAGAGCAAGAAAAGGGGGGATATTTGCAAAGGCAAGAGATAATAATAATACTTTGGGATGCTTTCAACATTATTTTCTAAACATATTTTAAAGTGGTCTTTTTTCACCGGGGCTCCTGTTTTGTATATTAATAGTTCCTCTACTTCTATTTGTAATTATATTTACCTGTTCTTTTAAAGCAGAGAAAAGAACATGCTGTTGATTCCATCTGTGAGATTATAAAATAGTGAAACATTTGTTAGTAGGGTTTAAGTAGGTAATTTCTGTCCTTTTATAGAGTTTGTTAAAATAATTGTTCAAAAATAAGACCCTTAGTGTTTAAGGACAACAATAAACAGACTGAAGTGTTGTGTTGGGATTATGAACTGAAGTCTTCTAAAAAAAAACCCAACAAAAAACCCAACAATCCCTCCTCTCCCCCGCTCCCCAAAAAAAGAAAAGGAGGAGAGAGAAAGAGAAAAGGGAATTTTTGTCATTGACATTTTTAATTTTGTCAGCATATCCACAGCTGGAAAAAGAGCCAATAATAATGAGCCAAAATCTTCATAACATAATAAGAACATCTCCCACTCACCCCCTCCAGCCTCACAGATTGGGGGAAGCTTTGTTCAGATCAGCAGGGGAAAGAAAACTCTTCACTCTTTTGTGGTTTGTACCTGTTCTCCCCTCCTCCTGGTCGTGAGGAGGGGGCTCTGTGGCTGTTTGATTGGACAGAAGGGTGCAGCATAAGCCTATTGGCTCTGTGTACCCAAGGGGAGGGTTTGTAAAATCTACCCCCTCCCTGAGGAGCAGTAATCTGTGCTGGGAATATAATCTACCTCCTCTTCCTTCCATGGGATTAGAGTAGGTCCAGGTTAGGGCCTTGTTGTAGACATTGTGCTAGTCACCTTTTTGGGTCTGAGAAATAATTTTCCCCTCATTGCTAGATTGGCCTGTGTGGTGCAGTTTTTCACCTTCCTTTCAGAAACCAAGGGACTCAATTGCAAAAATCATGCTGTGACAGATTTGCAGTGTCCAGTGCAAGTACTCATTCAATAGGATGTCCAGTTCCCTAATAAACCAGAACTGGAAGAAGGTTAGGAAAAGGAACTCCCAAAGAAGGTGAGGAATGAGGTTGGGGCTCCTAATGTCTGGTAGAGGGAAGAGACAATCTCTTCTCCCCTGCCCCTTAACTCTCATACAAGGGAAGGGTGATGGGTCCCAGTGACAATTCTGGAACTAAGTTAACAAAGTAGGGGATTGATGGCAGTCCTGTACCAGGTGGAATAGATTGCAAAGGAAGAAAGACCTGTACTGGACAAGTTATTGCTGGATATATAAAGTGAATAAAACAGACTTTTTGCCCCCTGTGTGCTTTCCCTACAAGTGTTTTCCCTTTCTTGGGATGAAAATTTCAGACACTTTTTGTATAGTTGATTTGAAGAAATTCCAGTTTTCCTCCATATTTCAGTCCTTGAGCTCTTCAATATAGCTGACTTCTTAAAATAATTCCCTTAATTTTCCAAAATCTACTCTTTTTTTAAATAAAAAACCGATAATTGATGACTTGGTTTTGATTATCTTTCCATTTCATTTTAACTGAATCAGCTCAGGATCAGCTGATCCAAGGCTATTTCCAGTGACTAGCTCTTCTGTGATGTCCTCACTATTTATGAAAACCAAAACTAAAATTACATCTCCTCTTGTTGGTTCAGTGATGATTTGGTGGAAAAAACCCTGTTATCTATCAGATCCAGTAATAATGGGTCCAACCAGTCTCAGTAGCATTTATTGTCCCATCTATATCCGGGAGTTAAACTCTCCCATTATCCGAAAATTTCCAAAAGTATTTCTCTCTCTAATAAGAAAAGGAGTACTTGTGGCACCTTAGAGACTAACAAATTTATTTGAGCATAGTGAGCTGTAGCTCACAAAAGCTTATGCTCAAATAAATTTGTTAGTCTCTAAGGTGCCACAAATACTCCTTTTCTTTTTGCATATACAGACTAACACGGCTGCTACTCTGAAATCTCTCTCTAATAACATTGAAGAGGTCATGATCCATATCCAAAGTGACTCCCTGGGAGTCTAGAGCAGACCCCTAACACTATCCCAACAGAACCTCTTTTACAATCCTTCCCCAAAGTGATTTTGGCCCAAACAAGATTCTGTTTTGTCCATACAATTACTTCTTATTTCTTTAAAGTTTACTGCTTTAGTGATGTATAACACTACCCTCTACCATCTTGACCTTTATTCCTATCTCTCCTAAACAGCACTGACTCTCCATTACATGTATTTTAGTCCTGAGTGCTATTCTACCATGTTTCCACAATCCCAGTAACATCTGGCTTAACCTCCTGTACTAGTAGTTCCAGTAACTTCAGTTTATTTCTCAGTCTCCCTGCATTTGAATACAGGCATTTCAGTTGTTTTTCTCGGACCTCACCTAGTTTTCTAGCTTATGGTGTTCACTATCCCCTACTATATCTTCATTTAGGTGATTTTCTTGCAGCTGTGTATTGATGCCAGCTGTGGAGATTTCATGAATCTATCTCATTCTTCTCCCCCATCTCATAGTTTAAACTTTAAAGGTCTTCTTATCAATCATGTCAGCCTTGATACCAGAAGGTTACTATAACAGATAGTCAAGTAGAGTCCATCAGTCAAAAAAAGTCTTCTTTCCATAAATGTATTGCAATGATCCATCAATGCTACACCTTGGTCCTTCCTATTCTCTGCCTGTGGCACGTAATAATATAATGCCCCGTGGGTTGTAATAATTTGGACTTATTTCAGGTGTTGGGTTTAGTGTGTGCATGCTGGGTGGTCACCTACAATATATAGCAGGTCAGACTAGATGATCTGGTGGTCCCTTCCAGTCTCAAACACTATGACTATGATACAGTGAGCATGAAGAAGGTTCACTCACCTTCTAACTAGGTGCAAGGAACAGCTATCTTTTGGTCTGGCAACCCTGCCAATGATCATTCTATTCCTACAGTGAACTCTTTTCCTGCAACTTGTCTGCCAGCCAGGTCTAGATACTTATGTCTGCCCCTTTCAAGGTAACATAAAAATCTTCGGAAAAGGGACTTTGGCTCCAATTCTAGGTCCTGATTCTCACCTCAAGGCATTCCGGTGTCCTTGTCCCCATTTACAGATTCATGCCACCTTGCCAGTGGCTGGTAGAGGATATTGGGCATCTCCCACTACACAGGTTCCAGTCCAGGGAACATATAACTAGCAGCCAAGTTCTTCAGAGTCCTACTCATTGTAGTTGTTTCTCTGGGTTCTTCCCTGCCTATCTTTCTCGGGCCTTCTTACCTGAAGCTTCTCAAGGTTGACCTTTTTTCAGAGTTAGCATCCCAGAACCTTTTCTCCTTCTGGGTTTCCTCCTCGCCATGTCTCTGGTCCCAGAGAGTGACTGCAGATTCTCTTTGTCTGCAGCCCCTCCTCTGCTACAAACTTCCTCTCTTTATACTAACTAGACTGCTCCTGCCCAGCTGGACTTCATGATTAATTAAGTCTGACTCTCCCTCCAGATGGAGCCAGATAACATAACTGGCCTCTCAGGACCACATTAACCCATTCAGAGCCTGTGTGGGATACACACACCATCACAGTGACATATATCCAGATAATACTGGCAAGTGACCCAAACCCACATGCTGCAGAGGAAGGTGAAAAAAACCCAAGGTCAAGAGGTGAGAATACAATTCAGGACCCATTGGCTTTCAAGCCCTATGCACATTCCCCCTAGGCTATGAAATTATGTTGGTGTTAACAGCCAAAGGCAGTCAGGTATAGAGCTCATTGGGATATGTGTAATGTTCCCTAGAGGTACTTGTCTGGCACCTCTCCTCTACCTCTCCTGAGAAGGAAGGAGTCTTGCCTATGCTTGCTGTGGATCAGCTGCCTGCAACCACCAGCCTCTGGCAGCACAAACACTACCTTCCAGGCCTCATTCTCCCTGTGTAGGTAGCAATAGGCACACACCAACTCAAGTCCTCAGACAATTCCCTGCAGAGTTCAGCCCCTTATTCACTGTTCATTCACTATTCCCAAAGAAACAGCAAATACCAGTTTGTAAGATTAAACTGAGGATCACCAGTGTTCTTAACTTAGATATCTTTATAATGAAAACAAGAATAAGTTTATTATCAAAGATTCAAGTAATAGTGGGTAAGAATATTGGAAAAAAATGGTTACATATAAAGTAAAATCATAGTACACTTTCTAGAGACTAAACTTAAGTAACAGGTTAACCTCCTGTCTAAAGAGGTTTATCACACCTATTGTTTATCTCAACATTGCAAGTTTATCTGCAGAGTTTTCACTGGTTGAAACCCCACTTTCATGAATGCAAAGCTGCTATCCATTTACTTCCTAGGTACAGGATCCCAGGGTGTCCTTTGCCTTTTAGACATACCCTCAAAGTTCATTGTCTTTACTCATAGACAGGATAACCCCAAAGGCTTGGGTTTTTTTTTTTCCTGTGTGTGTCTTTCCTGTTAACTTCATATCTGTTTGTTAAGATTTGACTTCATATCTAAATAAGCATCATTGTGTTGGCTTAAAATGCTTAATTTACATCCTGACAGATATATATGTTTCTTACCTCCTGTGAGGAGGAACCAATCTAATGCACATCACCTTTTGGTGACCTGCTTTTGAACATATAAGTTTAAGAACACAATTTTCTGGTACAGATACATAATTCATTACAGAATACATGCACATACATTTCACAACAATATTGATGACTAGTGAGACACTGACTTTCAGTTGAGATCTCCCATGACTTTCTCTGGCAATCCAGAATGTATATACCAGAAACAAGGCACTCGAGTATCCCCACTGCTCCCCCTTCTCAGTTGGCATTAAGAGATTCTTTGGTCACAGTAAATCTATACTGGAGCTGGAGGTCTCATAGTAGCTTTGATCTAGCTAGCATGCTATAAATAACATTGTAGCTGCTGTGCAGGGGTGGTGAAATGGGATAGCTGCCCAAATATAATCCCATCTGAAATCCTAAATACCTACTCAGGAAAATTACCCTGTCACCACCACCCAGGCAACCATAGGTACTCTGCTATTTTTTTTAAGCTCACTAGCTTGATCACAGCTAGTGCAGATATGTCTATGCAAGCCAGAAATTATATCTCCAGCTACAGTATAAACATGCCCTAAGGGAACATACCTGACAAATACAAAGCACGCTCTCAACTACACACAATGCTGTAGTATTAAAATATGCATTATAAGTACAAATCTGAGCATTGATATCTCAATCTATTTTGTGCTATCAATGAGATCTTTAGAGGTGCAAGTATTCAGAGTTGCAACTGCAGTTCAACAGCTTGAACAAAAATGTGGATACATGGTTTGCAGATGCAAATTGCACTCTCAGAAAGGAGGCTGCCTTTGTGAAAATCTACCCCAAAATACGCTCTTCTGAAATAGGAATGCTAAAAGTCTGAGTCTTCAATAAGGGATGCAGCAAGCAAGAACAGCTACACTACCTAGCCACCTTGCAACTTAATTAAACCAAAGGTATTTCTTAGGAGGCAACAATTGTTTTGTTTTACGACGCTGAAAGACAGTGAATCAGAAATCTATGTTTCCCTTATTTTCAGAATGAACTCTGTGGATTTTCCAAGGTTCCATTTCTTTCTTTCTGTGTGGGAGTGTATAATATTAAATCTGAAATATGTTTTGCATTATTTTCTTATCCACTGCTGTCTTGGAAAACTCATGGTACACATGAGCATTTTTCTCTGTTATAAATTATTTAGCTTTTGTGTTTCATGAAAATGTGATTTTTTAAAAGTAAAATAAAGCTGTGGAATTTACTGATTGTAATCACTTTTCTATTTCCCTTTTTTTATTATTGTTTCTAGATTCTTTTCTTCATTTTATTATACCACTTTCTGGCACCCAAGAGGTTTGTGTGTTTAAGTTGGATTCATTTAAGTATAAGTTAACTGGAGAGAGATACAATTAATAAAATCACTATTCTTATTCCAGCATGTGAACAAAAGTCTAGGGATGGAGAAACTGGTTGGGATAAAGTAGAAAACATCTTCTGGCACCTGAACATTCACCCCGAATTCAAGATCTGCCATTATAAGGCACACAAAAGTGTGGCTAACACACTTTACAATAATATTTTCATTTTCACACATTTCCATTTCCCTGGTTTGGATTGGAAGCTACAGTAAAATACACTATGAAAAAGGTTTTTCTCATGGCATTTTCATCTTGAATGGGAGCAAGCACTACCAGAATACCTGCAACAAAATCTATTATCAAAAGATTTTCAGCCAATTTTGAAGAACTGTAAGGCTTAACAAATGCATTTTGGATGCTTGTCTGATATTAAATAAACTGAATCACCAAATATTTGGGCACTCGACCTCTGGTCCAAGTGAGCCATGTTTAGTGGAGGACCAAAGAAAAGAAAGTTTTTTGCTATCTTTGCAGGTTCTACATCCTTTCTCTACCCAATATGAGGTGAAACTGCTTAGATATCCACTGTGGATGGTTTGCAATGATCAGACACTTGACTAAAGCATCATCATATATGACCAAATCCCGGTGTTACAGATTCACTCGTGTGCTCATTTTCAGCCTTGCTGTGAGTCTAAGCCTCTGGCTCCCTAGGTTCCCATGTTTTAAGCTTCCCTGGGTCTCAGCAGGCTACAACACTATTTCCATCCTTGGACACACTGGCACATTTCCTGGGCACTGATCCTCAATCTGCTACTTCTTCATGGAAATGGGGCTCTGCAGCCTATTTCTTTAGGACCCTCAAGACCAGTACTGATCCCCAAAATACCCCAGTTGCTTAAACACATCCTTTCCCAGAACTCTACCCTAAAGCTGTGAAGCTTCTGGTTTACAGTTTTTCTCTCTCTCTCTCTCTCTCTCTCTCTTTGGAGGCAGTAGATGTGAAGCATATACCACACACAGACACTTTTAATCCTTTATTTACTCATGCAAAGCATAAGAGAGTACAGATCATACAAAACAATAAACCCTACACATTTCCCTATTTCATGTTCCTCTGTACTGTAAATTCCTGGTCTGGAACATGAAGCATCTTCTATGTTCTATATTTTGGGTAAACTTTACAATGCTCTCCATTTCCCCTCTCCCTTCAGGAGAATAAGCTAAAACTGTTTTTCCAAGGATGTAGCTACTTTTTAGCATAACTGTTGTGTGGTCAAAGCACCATTGTTAACATTAAATATTCCTCATTGTCACTCATCTGGTATGTATCTGCTACATATCCTGCCAGCAATGGTGGATCCACACATATAAATGAACTTATGATACAACTATTTTCATAGTAACAATTCATAATATCATCCAGAATTCATAACTTTGTACAGACAAATTCTGAAATCATCTTACCTGGCAATTACATCTTCTTGTGCACTGGGGAGAGTGGAGAGAGATGTGCCTTGTGTAGTTGAGTCATGTAAAGCTTTTCTGCTCAGCCTTTATTATCTGTAAAACAGGTGTAACAGTACTTATTTTTCACATTGGTATGATTAAGACACGTAATTGATTTAAAAGAAACACTTTAGGATTCTTATTAATTTATCTATTACTGGAAGAGAAAACAATGAAGAAAGAAAGGAAGCCTATTAATCATGCGCAAAAACAAACACTTATCATTACATGCCACTTCTACTAGCCTGCTTTGTTATATCACTGTACACAGGGTTGTGACAGCGTGTCAGTCTCAGGATATTAGCGAGCCAAAGAACAACTTCCGTTGGTGAGAGAAATAGGCTTTTAAACTACACAGAGCTCTTCTTCAGGGCTCGGAATTAGGAAAAGGTATTCAGAGTGTCACAGGTATATACAAGGTTGAACATATAGTTTAGCATAAGTAATTAGCACATATTCTAAGGGACCATTCAAGGTGAAGTGGCCTATTAACACCATTGTACTCATAGGTCAGAAAGGTGGTATAGTGGGTTTCAATTGTTGTAATAAACCATAAACCTAGTGTTTTATCAAACAGGGCTTACTCTCTCACACTCTGCAGCACACACACTGGGCAGAAGAGAGGGGCAGATGGCAGGAATGGCAGGAGAGCAGGAAGAGAGCCAACCCCATGGGAAGGAAGAGGCAGTGCTGACTTAGATTTGTGGGAGAGGATCATGACTGTGTCAGAAAAAATTACCCAATCCTCTTGGACTTGTGTTACATTGAGTGTGGTTGAGTTTAGGTGGGGCCTGACCAAACCTCTTGGATAGTGGTGCAGAGCTCTACAACACTTGATCCTAAGTACATACTCAGGACAGTTAGACTGTCACCACTGCCCATACAATGTCCATTATTCAGCTTGTATCAGTGGTGGAAGATAAAGTAGGCCCCTGCTCCTCTGCCACGGATGGGTGGTTGGGAAACACAACTGCAGCAGAGAACTGGGGAAATACATTATTGTGAGGAAATCTGTAAAAATCCTTTCTACTAAGATCCTTATTGTAAATAATGTAACTGATGATGTTATGTTTATCTCTGGAATCCATCATGAAAGTACAGTAGTTGCAGTTCATTTAAAAAATTCTGAGCACCGTGCATTTCACACATTTCTGCTTTACTTTTGTACTACGAAGGTTTATGCTTTGTCTTTTGTTATGTCCCTCTTAGTTATCCTGCAAACACATTCTGCTACATAATTAAAATAGGTTTCAGAGTAGCAGCCGTGTTAGTCTGTATTCGCAAAAAGAAAAGGAGTACTTGTGGCACCTTAGAGACTAACAAATTTATTAGAGCATAAGCTTTCGTGAGCTACATATGCTTCCTTAACTGCCACAGAAAACTTATAAGAAAGAAAATTGATGTACATAGCAGAAATCATCTTCACCAGAATGGATATACTCCTGTTACAGAGTTTGGGTACAATCCAGACCAGTGCGGGGCTGAGTCATGACCTGTGCTGTAACCTTGTGTGCCTCAAATGATTAGCTACTGTAATTCCCTTCCTGGGATGTTCAGAGTCAGAAAAAAGCATGCAGGTCACACCCAGAGTGTCTGTGTATAATTGCAACCATGGTCCAGCAACACATCATTCACACTCCCTGGTCTCTCACCACCTTGGTTACTGCTTGCAGGGTCACCCCAACACACTCTCAGTCCCTGTTTTTCCCAGAACCATGTGCACTCCAATGCCCAGCCCTCTCCTGGACATTTCAGAGAAATAATACGGTTTGTTTGTTCCTCTAAAGACAAAAATCACATCACAGTTTATTAATTTAACTGGGAAATATGCCCTTCCATTTAAACACAGCACTGAGTTGTTTTATATTAATAGTAAAAGAAGTTTATTAACTAAAGAAGATCAGATTTTAAATGAATTCAAGTATAAGAGATAAAGTTAGGAAGGGTTACAAGCAAAGAAAAGTGAAAACATGCAAATAAAAGTCTAAACTTTAATCTATCATAGTATAGACTTTGTTCAAGATTTCTCTCACCTATCATTCTTCTCAGCCCTGGCTAACTTTCCCTCACCCAGGACCTATCACAAAAGTACAAGATGTTGGCTTCCTTTGTCTTCCCAGTGAAAAATCTTTGAGCAGGCCTCTGACCTACATTCAGTTCTCAGAGACTTAAACCACTCCTAGGCTAAAGGACCCATCTTTCTCAGTTTGCAAGAGCTCTGATCTCCTGTGTCTGTTTAGTGATGGATGCCATAGCTGGCTTCTATTTTTGATTATATCTTCGAAAATTCTATGATCTTGCTTCAAGAAGCAATGCTGTTCTTCTGTTCCTATGGATTTCCCATTCCATTGTATGTAATGGGGCTTCCATTGTTTTGGATACTAATCACCAGTGTGCCATTAGCTTTCAGAAAAGACCTCACTCTATACACATTTATTATTCAATAACATTGTATATAAACAATTGATTCAATTGCTTATAACTTGAGGTTCCTCTCCCTCCCTCCACCAATCTTTATAGACCAGTAAACCTTGATAATGTATTCCTTGAAAAATAAAACCCCAGACCAAGCTTCTCTCTTCTGCTGGATGTAGACGTCACGCTGTTTCCTTCCCCACTTGTTTGCTTGATGTCTTTGTTTACCTGGTATGTAAAAATGGACCTTCCTTGTTTTTGCCTGAAGACTGGGCTTGTTAGAGAAGCAAATACACATTTCTTTGTCTAGGGCAGACCTGTTTACTATGTCCTCCAACATGCTTGGTTTAACCACACTTTGTCATAATTCTAGCACATGTCTATAGTTCTTAACGCACATTGCATATATACATCACATAAGAATATTATAGATCAGTGCGTTATTAGTTTTGAAATTGTACCTCACAAGGCATGTCTTCTCCAAATATCACTACAATGGTATGTATGGTGTGAATACAGGGGTATTTTATTTCACAGCACCACAGATTTTGTTTCAAAGGATTTTATACCTGTCTAAATCTTCCTTGTTATTTTGCATAATTTGGTCCTAATTATGTATAACAAAATTCAAGTCAATTTCTAAATAAATTAGTATAATTATTTAGCTCTTTAAACTCTTTAAACGTGACTGAATTGCAAGCTCTTTTTAAGGGTAAAATTTTTTATTTTGAACTGTTCATATTATATGTAGAGAGAACACCACATTTTCCCTTGATATTTAAGGTGGCAAGGATAATTTTTTATTTGGGTATCTGTCCAAGAGCAGCACATCCTGAGCAGTCTATTGCTACAATCGTGTTACATCCGCTCTGCTTCTGATAGTGATCATCCCCAAAGGTTCTTGATCAATAAAAAAAGATATTGATAACAAAGTGAAATCCAGCCTCAGAGCATGAATATTGTATATCAGCCTAATTAAATACTTAAACATTAAACTCCAAAAATATTTCAGCTCATACTGTAGATACCACTTTTAAATCCTATCAAATACCTTCTCCATTTCTAGTAATGTTACTATCCTAAACTACCCTTTACAATTGGATACAAAGGTACAATAATCTCCTAGTTTAACTGTGTCTTTAGGAAAATGGAATAAAGCCTACCTAATCTTCATGAAGTTCCCAATAACTAATATACTAGACGAATAAATAGTTTTATAGTCCCTGTTTAGCTATGAGATCAGTTCCAGACAGCTTTCAGTCCTATGACATCTTTCCAATCCAAGTAATTTCTTAAAAGATTTTTAACATGCTGAATCAAATGCTTTACTAAAAAATAATATACATGTGTTATATTTCCTGCATACGATTCATCCATTAAGTTTTTGTTCTCATTCTCTTGGCAAATTCCTGACTAACTCTACTGATAACTAAAGGCCTGACTGTGTCACCTTACTTATGCTAGTTAGCACTTACACGTGTAGTACCATTGAACTCACTGGGACGACTAACCTGAGTAGGTACTCACCAACCTGTATAAGGTAGCTCAATCACAACTATACATTTTTATAGAAAATACCATTTAAGTACTCAACCACTGTTTAAGGTGGTTACTCTTGGAGATTGACATGTCTTCATTTGATATAATGTTTCAATTGAGGTTAGGGATGGATTTCATTGAGACACATTTCTGTCAGCATATTGTCAAGGATAATAAAGGTTCTCTCACCTCCCATCCAAAGAACGGATATGTACTCTACTAAATGTCATTTCACGCTGTGGAGATACCTGGATAAACTTCAAAGGAAAACTTTCTGAACACAGCATTTTCTGTGCAGTTTTAAAAAGTCACTGCTTTCACATCATCTTGCACATTCTTGCTTCTGGCAGATGTCAGAGACAAATAGCAGTGAATCTCCCTAATTTAGATCTAAACCGTGGCATCAAGACAAAGCCCTGTGTTTGGGAAGGGGAGAGGGAAAGGAGAGGTGCATGGTGTCCTCAGCACAAACGGTGCTCTGCCATTACATCAACCTTAAAAATGGTGCTTTACTGGCTGGCTGCTGAGGTGGATGGGGCAATAGTACTTCACGGTCTTCATCTGTCGTCCTCAGGACTTTTACAGGCTAGCACCAATAGCGGCATAAACCTCATAGAGCACTTGCATTACCTGATGATCAGCACACCCATTATGCCTGGTGCCCACAAAGGGAATGGGATGGAGAATGGAATGACTCCTACCATTACATAGCAGCTCAGAGACTAGACACAAAATGACTCTATATCTGTATTGTTGTTCAAACAACTCTGACACTTCTTCAATTATTCTTCAGTTTTGTTGTGTGATTTTGAATATAAATGTATGCATATAAAGGATATTTCTTTCAAAGGCAATTTAAAAGAAATCTTGAAAACAGGTAATTTTCAACTTTAAATATGTGTCATGTATTAAAATAGCTTAATACAAGAAGAAATTGAATTAATCACTGCATAATATTTAAGGACCAAATTCCAACATATGATATACTTTGTTGTTTTATTTTTTTTTAAAGTTAAGCAAAGGCCTGAAATCTTCTTTCATTTATTTTACAATCCACCAAAATCTTCCCAACTTCAAAAACACACACAGCTTCAGATCTCCATATTTTCAATGTATGTTGAAGTAACTTAAAAAAAAAGTCGTCCCTCTTTCACCCCCATACATGTGGACAATAGCTGAAATTCTGTACCTTGTAAGAAAAGAAGAACTATTTCCCAGATGGATGAGAATCAAGTTTTGAACAATGGAGTTACAACAGTATCTTTGGAAGAATAACTCACATTTTTGAATCTCCTCAGATATTTAGGCAAAAGCTATGTGTTCATAAAGTAGCTAAACATTTACCCCTAAACATTTCATTGTATTCTCTAGGAAACCTATCAATACTTATTGATTTTTTTAGCATAATAGCTATAATAGTTGTGGTATATTGCCTTACAGTTCAGAATGGAATACATAGCTCCATTAATTTTACAGTTTTATCTCTGATTTCTACTTTCCATAGCTTACTAAAAACACAATAAGTGAAAACATATCACCATGGAAATTGCTTATGCAGGAATGTATCGATAAAGATATATCAAGTGTTTTATGGGAGCCAGGTTTTTTTCAATTGACCCTGCAAGGGAACTTGATTAAGATATAAGACATGCATACAAACATGCTATAACATGCACTTCCATATTTGTTAAAGAACTGGAGAATTTCATGTTGATCTGCCTATTTTCGTCTAGTGTAGGGGGTCCCAAACTTGGTTCATGGCTTGTTCAGGCTAAGCTTCTTTCAGGCCACAAAACGCTTTGTTTACCTGAGTGTCTGCAGGTACGGCTGCTCGCAGCTCCCAGTGGCCGCGGTTCACTGTACCGGGAAGTGGTAGCCCGGCCCACACCACTTCCCGCAGCTTCCGTTGGCCGGGAACAGTGAACAATGGCCACTGGAAGCTGCAAGCTGCCGTACCTGTGGACATTCAGGTAAACAAAGCGTCTCACAGCCCGACAGGGGCTTACCCTGAAAAAACTGCAAACCAAGTTTGGGAAACCCTTTTCAGGGTTCCCTCCCCACTCTGAACTCTAGGATACAGATGTGTGGACCCGCATGAAAGACCCCCTATGCTTATTTCTACTAGCTTAGGTTAAAAACTTCCCCAAGGCACAAATCCTTCCTTGTCCTTGGATGGGTACTGCTGCCACCACCAAGTGAGTTAGACAAAGATTCAGGAAAAGAACAACTTGGAGTTCCTGTTTCCCTAAAATATCCCCCCAAACCACTTCACCCCATTTCCTGGGGAGGCTTGAGAATTATTTACCAACCAAATAGGTAAACCAGATTCTTAAAAAACAGAACTTTATTATAAAGAAAAAAAAAGTAAAAGAAGCACCTCTCTAAAATCAGGATGGAAGGTAACTTCAGAACAGAACAGATTCAAAATACAGAGGATTCCCCTTTAGGCAAAACTTTAAAGTTACAAAAAAAACAGGGATAAACTTCCTTCTTAGCATTGGGAAAATTCACAAGCTAAAAACAAAAGATAATCTAATGCGCCTTGCCTTATTTACAGGTTTCAGAGTAGCAGCCGTGTTAGTCTGTATTCACAAAAAGAAAAGGAGTACTTGTGGCACCTTAGAGACTAACAAATTTATTTGAGCATAAGCTTTTGTGAGCTACAGCTCACTTCATCGGATGCATTTGGTGGAAAATACAGTGGGGAGATTTATATACACACACAGAGAACATGAAACAATGGGTTTTATCATACACACTGTAAGGAGAGTGATCACTTAAGATGAACCATCACCAGCAGCAGGGGGGAGAAAGGAGGAAAACCTTTCATGGTGACAAGCAAGGTAGGCTATTTCCAGCAGTTAACAAGAACATCTGAGGAACAGTACACTCACCAGCAACCACACACCACACAACAGAACCACTAACCAGGAACCTATCCTTGCAACAAAGCCCGTTGCCAACTCTGTCCACATATCTATTTAGGGGACATCATCATAGGGCCTAATCACATCAGCCACACTATCAGAGGCTCATTCACCTGCGCATCTACCAGTGTGATATATGCCATCATGTGCCAGCAATGCCCCCTGCCATGTACATTGGTCAAACTGGACAGTCTCTACGTAAAAGAATAAATGGACACAAATCAGACGTCAAGAATTATAACATTCAAAAACCAGTCGGAGAACACTTCAATCTCTCCGGTCACTCAATTACAGACCTGTAAGAGGTGGCTATCCTTCAACAAAAAAACTTCAAAACCAGACTCCAGCGAGAGACTGCTGAATTGGAATTAATTTGCAAACTGGATACAATTAATTTAGGCTTGAATAGAGACTGGGAATGGATGAGTCATTACACAAAGTAAAACTATTTCCCTATGTTATTTCTCCCCCACCCCCCACCCCCCACTGTTCCTCAGATGTTCTTGTTAACTGCTGGAAATAACCTACCTTGCTTGTCACCATGAAAGGTTTTCCTCCTTCTCCCCCTCTCCCCCCCCGCTGCTGGTGATGGTACATCTTAAGTGATTACTCTCCTTACAGTGTGTATGATAAAACCCATTGTTTCATGTTCTCTGTGTGTGTATATAAATCTCCGCTCTGTATTTTCCACCAAATACATCCGATGAAGTGAGCTGTAGCTCACAAAAACTTATGCTCAAATAAATTTGTTAGTCTCTAAGGTGCCACAAGTAATCCTTTTCTTTTTGCCTTATTTACTTACTCTTTTTGCAATATTGAGACTCATTTTAGGATGATTTTAGGAGAAGGAGTTTTCTGACCTGATGCTTCTCTGCTTCCCCAGGGAACACACACACACACACACACACACACACACACACACACACACACACACACACACACACACACCACAAACAAAGCCTTCTCCACCACCCCCAGATTTGAAAGTATCTTCTTTCCTCATTGGTCTTTTTGATCAGGTGCCAACCAGGTATTTGAGCTTCTTAACACCTTACAGGTAAGAAGGAATTCTAGGCTACCCTTAGCTGTATGGTTATGACTGTCCTGTTCTAGTGTGAAGTGTGTGACTTCTCCACAGTTCTAAAAGTGTATGCGTTATATGTCAAATGTTATTTAATGGGGTAAGTATGCACATGCAATAGCAATGAACAAGTTAACTACAAAAACATTATCTAAAGAAAAACATTTTTGAGTGAAACTTTGTCTTAAACTTATTAAAAGAAGACTCCTAGACTCTAGACAACATTTCAAACATGCTCCATTTACAAACCTGTAGATTTAGCCTAAATATTTTGTAGGCTTTCTGTGGAGTTATGTGGTTTAGGACATATTGAAATCCTGCAACCTGAAACAGATAAATTAGAATAGAGAAGTTAAATCCGTATATAGTATGCCTCAGACAGTTGCACCTCATTGCAAGTGTGAGCAGAGGTTAAGTGCGAGTACAAGTAAAGTACTATGTAAGAGTGAAATCCTGGCCCAATTTAAATCAATCGGAGTATTACCATTAACTGCAGCAGGCCAAGATTTTGCCCTACCCCCAATCCTCTGCACTGAGTGATACAAAAAGTTGCAGTGTGTACACTGCAGCATGGGCTAGCCGCCCCAGTACCCCAGTCTGCCTACCCCCTGAATATGGCTTGGGTGACTAGCCTGAACCACTGCCTGTGCTACAACACCCACACTGCTATTTTTAGCATGTTATCTTGAGCAGAGCTAGTACATCTGTCTATATGGGCTGGGAGGCACACCTCCAGCTTTAGTATGGACATACCCTAAGTATCAAGTACCCATTTAATTATTCCTAAGAGTAAAAGTTGGTGAGAAGGGAAAGGTATGGTATGGGAAGATAATGAGAAGACAGGCTTAATTGTGATTCCCAGCATGTAAATTAAATAATACCCTCTCCCCTCTTTCTCCTTAATCTGGCTTCTTAGCAGGAGTAAGATGTGCCACACAGCAGCACTCTCATTAATTTACAATCATTTTTTCCTCTCATTGAACTCCTCATCCTTTTTTATTTTAACTCTGCACCTGTGCTGTACTTGAGCAAAGCAAAGCCTTGAGCATGAGCTTGTGACACTCTACATCAAAGTAGCACCCTGGAATCCCCATATTCATCACTGTGATAGTATTATGATATGTTTTGTACAAAATATGCCCTTGTGGGATATCATTTAAAAAGTCTTGATCTGCTAAATATTACTATCCTGTTTCATTGTACATACTATCATTGTATGTGAAGTTATGAAGTATTGCTATATGTTTGTTACTGAAATATGTGTCCAGTGAGAAATGCCCACAGCTACCCTTTTAGTGGCAGCAAAGGAACAAATAATACCGACAAGACAGATTTATATCAGGACCAGCCAGACATGTTTTGATGGCCCATCAAGAAGTATCCGTTCTCCCAGAGACTCCTCAGGGAGGGAACGTAGACCGTGGGTACTACTTAACCCCCACGTCACAGTAATGATTTTTCTAGCACTTGGAAAGGAAAATAAATGAGGGTCAATGACATCACCCCTGGGCCTCTCTTCTTCCCCATTTCAACACCTGGAAGATCATTTGGAAGACAAAAACTTTCAACTCTGGAGATTTGTTCCAGGCTGAGAAGGAAATGTAGACTGTGTATTAAGAACTATGAGCTGCCTGAAACATCTATTAAGGTGAGAAAAGCCATTTGATTCAAATCTTTGTTAGTCTGTTAAAATTAAAATTTAGACTGTGATTCTATTTTTATTTCTTTTTAACTGACTTTGATCTCTATGCCTGCTACTTATAATCAGCTAAAGTGTAGTTACAAAATCTGGTTTACATTTGACTTAAAACAGTTTGTTTTTCATTGAAGTGAATTTCAGCTCAGGTTAACAAGGACTGTTGCACATCCCCTAACCTTTGTTGAAGCGACAAACTAATTATTGAGCTTGCACTGTCCATGGGAGTCTTGACCAGTGTAAAACAGTATATTTCTGTGATGTAAGGCTGGGGTTGGAGTGATTTGTTGATGTCGCTATCTGTATAATTCGTGAGTGGTTTAGAGAGGATTTATGTAATTTAGCTGGGTATGTCCCTGTATGTTGTTGATCGAGTGATCACAGCACCTGTAGAGGTTTTGCTGCTTGTTACTAGCACAGCATTGTAAGAGACAGAACAAGCTGGAGCATTAAGGGGTACAGCACTCCCACAGTTCCAGGTTGTACCCTGGGGACATGTCACAGAGCTTAATGTTAAGCATGTGCTTCAATGCATACTCATTCAGCAAAATACATAAGCATGTTATTAAAACTTACTGAATTAAGTGGATTAAATATCATAATAATAGCTTTGCTAATTTGAGGGCACAAGCCTTGATTAATTGTAATTCGAATAATTTCTCCTGAGATTTGTTGAACAGCATTTTGCTGGCTTTCCCCCCCTATGTTTCTAGTTTCTCTCAAACAGTGTGTATTACACCTCTGAACACATCAGTGGACATATAACATAGTGAATACCAGTGAAAATGTGGTAAGATCAGAGGCTAAAATAGGGAAAGAACAAATTAAAAATTACTAGACAAGTCAGATGTCTTCAAATCACCAGGGCCTGATGAAATACATCCTATAATACTCAAGACTGAGGAGGTGTCTGAGCCATTACTATTTATATGGAAGATGGGAGAAATTCCAGAGGACTGGAAAAGGGCAAATATAGCGACAATCTATAAAAAGGGAAATAAGGACAACCTGGGGAATCACAGACCAGTCAGCTTAACTTCAGTACAGATAATGGAGCAAATAATTAAGTGATTTGAAAACACCAAGAAGATAATAAGGTGATAAGTCACAGTCATCATGGATTTGTCAAGAATAAATCATGTCAAACCAACTTAATAGCTTTCTTTTACAGGATGACAAGCCTTGTGGATGGGGGGAAGCGGTAGATGGATATATCTTGACTTTAGTCAGACTTTTGATTCTGTCTTGCATGACCCTCTCACAAACAAACTAGGGAAATACAACCTAGATGAAGCTACTGTAAGATGAGTGCATAACTGTTTAGAAGACTGTTCCCAAACTATAATCAGTTGTTCACAGTCAAACTGGAAGGCCATATCAAGTGGGGTTCTACAAGGAGCAGTTCTGGGTCAGGTTCTGTTCAATATCTTGTTAAGGAAAAGTTAGCATATGTGACTCCATTTTGGGGCCCACCATTGTTTAAAAGCAAGCACATCATGCACCAGGAGGAGAGTACCTTAGATACTGCATTCCTGTGAAAACCCTCCCCCTTGTTTCCAGCCTGTCTCGACTCCCGGTTTCTGTTCTTTGTCTGTTCCTAACTCCCTGCCTCCTGGCCTTGATGTCAGCCTCCCATCCTGATAAGAAATGTTACTGATGCATTGCTTTAGGGCCATGTTGTGTAGTTAAAGAAATAGTTTAGCATGGGGAATGTACCTAGCAGGGATAGGTGGTAGATAAGAGAAGGGTTTGTCTATTGGCTAAGGTTTCCAACGCACAAGGGCAACATGCTTTGCTAAAAGGTATATAATCTTTGTATAACCTGCATTTGGGGTCCCCTTCTGACTAGCAGGGGGGCACCACGCTCGAGCGTAATAAACTTAATATCTTGGGAACTCTGCAGTTGTGGACTTTGTTCGTGTGCCTCAGTCTAGAATCGAACTGCACGTGACCTATCAGGTATAATTCGCAACAATCTTCATCAATAATTTAGATAATAGCATAGAGAATGCACTTATAAAGTTTGTGGATAATATCAAGCTGGGAGAGATTGCAAGTGCATTGGAGGTTAAAAATTCAAAATGATCTGGAGAAATTTGAGAAATGGTCTGAAGTAAATAGGATGGAATTCAATAAGGACAAATGCAAAATATTCCACTTAGGAAGGAACAATCAGTTGCACACATATAAAATGGAAAAGGACTGCCTAGGAAGGAGTACTGTGAAAAGGGATCTGGGGTCATAATGGCTCTCAAACTAAATATGAATCAACAGTGTAACACTATTGCCAAAAAAAGCTAACATCATTCTGTGATGCATTAGTAGAAATGTTGTAAGCAAGACACAAGAAGTAATTCTTCCGCTCTACTCCACGCTGATTAGGTCTCAGCTGGAGTTTTGTGACCAGTTCTGTGCACCACATTTCAGGAAAGATGAGGACAAATTGAAGAAAGTCCAGAGAAGAGCAAAAAAAAAAAAAGTTAAAGGTCTAAAAAACATTTTTTGTAAGGGAAGATTGAAAAAAATGGGTTCATTTAGTCTGGAGAAGAGAAGACTGAGTTGGGACATGATAACAATTTTCAGGTACATAAAAGGAGAAGGGAGAAAAATTGTTCTCCTTGACCTTTGACGATACAACAAGAACCATTGGGCTTAAATGGTCTTAAATTGCAGCAAGGGCAGTTTAGGTTGGACATTAAGAAAAACTTCCTAATGGTTAGGATAGTTAGCATTGGAATAAATTGCCTCAGGAGAGGTTGTATCATTGGATATTTTTAAAAGCAGATTAGAGAAATACCTGCCCAGGATGGTCTAGATCGGGGTGGCCAACCTATGGCTCCCGAGCCACGTGCGGCTCTTCAGAAGTTAATATGCAACTCCTTGTATAGGCACTCCGGGGCTGGAGTTATAGGCACCAACTTTCCAATGTGCTGGGTGGTGTTCACTGCTCAACTCCTGGCTCTGCCACAGGCCCTGCCCCCACCCCACCCCTTCCCGTCCCCTCCCCTGAGCCTGCCATGCCCTTGCTCCTCCCCTTCCTCCCGCCCCACCCCCCCAAGCCTCCTACATGCCACAAAACAGCTGATTGGGAGGTGTGGGGAAGGAACGGGGAGGCGCTGATCAGCCGGGCTGCCAGTGGGTGGGAGGTGCTGGGAGCGGGGGGTGGGAGCTGATAGGGGGCTGCTAACATATCGCTGTGGCTGTTTGGCAATGTACATTGGTAAATTCTGGCTCCTTCTCAGGCTCAGGTTGGCCACCCTGGACTAGATAATATTTAGTCCTGCCTTGATTTCAGGGGACTGGAAGATCTCTTGAGGTCCCTTCCAGTTCTACAATTCTGTGATTCTATGATAGTTCCTACCAGTTTAGTATCATCGGCAAAATTAATTTATGTAGCATTTACTCCTACTTCTAGATCATTAGTGAAGAAATTGAACATGACCTGACTTCACACTCCCACAGTTACCCACTAGTCACTTCTTCACAACTCAGTACTTTTAAGTTCATCATTTCCCTGTGTTTACAATCCTTCACCAGTTTTCATTTCACATACAGCATTCATATCCAAGCCAATTTAAATTAGTTTTAAGAGAAAGATTTTATATGATGCTGCATCAAATTCTTTACCAAATGAACTGCAAATGTGTATTGCATATTACATTTTCCTTTTGTCCATTAGTTTTATAATTCTATGAAAAAAGCAATCAAGTTTATCTGGTGAGTCTTCATTAAACCCATGGTGTTAATTGTTCATGGTTCCATTATCAGCTAGAAGTTTGGGACCTGATCCTGCAACTCATTTACACAAACATTCTTTAGGCATCCAAGTTGGAATTGGTGGGATTATTCATGAGAGTGAGGCTGGCGGGATTAGGTTTAGGCCTAGGTATATGCAAAAAAAAAATCTGTTAATTTTTACCAAAATTCAGAATATTTTTTCTTTTCTTTTCCCATGTCCATCATATTTACTGAATGTTCTGAATGTTAAATAAGAAAAGATGGCTGCTAAATATATTACCTTCTGTTAAAACTCAATAGTTTTGTCTTTCTAGTATTATGGCACTAACTCAAGTGTTGTTTTACTATAACCAAGACAGGAAAGGAAGGCTGGTACAGTGGTTAGGGTGGCAACTGAAGACTGCGGTTCAATTCTCTGCTATGCCCCAGAATTCCTGTTTGACATGGTTAAGTCACTTATCCTCTCTCTGTCTTATTTCCCCATCTGTAACAAGTAGTACCTCCCTAACTCACAATGGTGCTGTGAAGACAAATACATTAAAGATTGTGATTCACCCACATACTATGTGAATGGGGCCATATAAGTCCCTTACGTAGATAGACAGCACACTTCCTGTCATTAGACATCATTACAAAATCTAAAAACAATAGTTGAACAAGAAAATATGCACTTTGGCAAAATGTAATGATCCCCTGAAGGCAGTGACTATAGATAAATGTATAAAATGGCTGAAGATGGTGTGGGTGGGGGCCTCTTCCCAGAGAAATACTAGGTCTGCACTGGTAAGGGGGAGGACTAACTGATGTCTTCTTCTGTAAAGCCATGACCAGAGCCTTCACGGGATTCAACTTTGATTTCATTTATCAATAGCATAGCACTCAGGATAGTAAAATAAAAATTGTTAATGAGAAATGAGTTTGTTCAGTAAACACAGAGGGTTCATTGCTAAGAAGTTGAGCTCTTGTCCTTTGAGAGGGAGATTTTGTAACCTGGTGCCCTACAACTATATTGCCAACCCCAAACGTTCAAAAATCATGTGTCAGGCTCACCAAAAATCATGAGATTGACTTTAAAATAATGAGATTATGTAAAAAAAATAATAAATTTGGTGTTCTGTTTATTTGCCTTCTGTTTTTTGATCATTTAGGCAGGACCAGCTCTAGGCACCAGCAACCAAGCATGTGCTTGGGGTGGCACATTTCAAGGGAGAGCATACCGGCCACACTTTTTTTTTTTGCTTGGGCAGTTGCGCTCTTGAAACTTGGGGCGGCAAATTTTTGGCTTGGGGCAGCAAAAAACCTAGCGCTGGCCCTGCCTTTAGGGTGCACTGTGATCACATTTTGAAACTTTGTCCATGGCCATGAGACCTAGAAACTTACTTTTTCTTTAAGAATGAAGGCTGAAATCATCATATGTCCACTTGACTCCGGGAGCTGGGGTTGTAAGGAAAACAATAATTATCATGAGACTCATGACAAAATTATGAGAGTTGGCTGCATTGCTACAGTTTCAGTTGGCTTAAAACCATGCTATGTCTATACCTATTATTGAGAGAAATATTGATATTAAGAAATGGCATGTACAGTCAGTTAATAAGACTCTTAATCTGCTTAATCTGCTTCAATGAAAGAGACTCCCTCCTACCCCCACCCCAGTGAAAAATTGGCACAGCTAACACTATAAAATGTCACACTGGAACTACATAAAGGACCACATGCTGCACTTTTTCCCATTAAAACATCTCCACTCAAATCAATGGAATTAAATTCTGCTTTCAGTTACACTGGTGTCAATCCAGAGTAAGTTAATTGATTAGTGTCAAACTACTCTCTATTTATATCAGCATACCTGATGTCAGAAATTCACCCTGGGTGTTTGTATTAGTGTAAATGAAGGCAGTATTTGGCTCAGTATACCTGCATATAGCTATTTTGAGCCAGATTCTATTCCGAAATGCATGGAATTTACACCAGTTTTATTGAAACTCTGCCACTGTGTCTGCAGTAATTGAAAATATTCCTCTCTTTGGAACATTCCTTTCCTATTGCTTCAGTGTTTTAAATTATAATATAACATGGATTTTCCATTTGGCTGCTTTTTAAGATTTATTACACACAAGGACCCTTTTAAATCACACATTTAAACTGTGTTTCTGTCTCAGATGGTTAACACATGCAACTCTTCCCACAAGTTTTTCAGACTCATGCAAAAAGCCTTTAGATTCCCATTTGTTCCTAAATGGGACTATTGAGAAATTATTTCAATCTGCCTTGCTATTTAGGATTGATTTAGACATTTCTTTTCCAAACCATTCAGATTCAAAGATTGATATCTAGTTAATCCTTAAAAATGCTGAGTAAGGCATCTTGTTATGAATAGTCACATTTAATTAAATGGAACTACTTACTCAAAAATAAGGGCTATAGAATAGGCCTTCTGTTAATATTAGTAGTGCCCTATTGTACATATTGGATTAAATTAGTATAATTAGGAACAATAATATAACATTGTTCAAAGGAAAATGTATCCTCCCACCTCCTTTTGGTTACCAACCCCTGAAATTAGCCTGAAAAAACAAAAACAAACCCAATGGAAAGACTCCTACTGACTTCAGTGGACCCCATATTTTGAATATATGTCTTGCTTCTATTTTCCTTGCTCCCATTGTTAATTTCTCTCATAATCTCTGGTTTATATGATCTCCCGAGTCTTCCTCCATCCTGCTTCTGACAGTTGACTTTTCTATCAAGCCTTCGGTCATTTGTCCATAACACTGGGTGAGTTTAGATAAATAATTGGCTTTGCTGATACAAAGATCAGTGCTCTGTCCTAGCTAATTTATCATTCAGCATGGAAAAGATGAGGTTTTTTTAAAGGCAATTTACTTCATTGTTGTACATTTCCTTCTTTTCAGAACTATCGTTTGCCTTTTTGAGGGGAACTCAATTCACCTACTGTAAATAGAGTGCTTATTGCACTAATGATTTCCTATTATTATAATAATAGAAAGACTCTTAATTTAATTAAATTTAATTGGCCTGTGGCATTTCAGGATTTAAGTATTTGTTCAGCAGTAACTCAAGACCCATGAAGTCTTTAGCGGTAATAAGATCCAACAACAATTCTGAGATAAAGGCCATGTCCACACTACCGCTTGTCAGAAAAACGTATGTCACTCAGGGGTATGAATATTCCACCCCACTGAGCAATTTAGGTTAAACCAGCATAAGCGCTAGTGTGCACAGTGCTATGTTGTTGATAGAGCTTCTCCTGCCGATGTAGCTTATGGCATAAAGTGTCTTCATCACAACGCTGTGAGTGTAGACATGGCCAAAGAGTGTTATAGCACTATTGCTCACTGGTGGCTGTATGGATGAAGATTAGATTGCAGAGCCATTCAACAAAAGGCCGGTTTATCCTTAAAGTTGCTTAACAGATTGTCTTTCAAATGATTCAGATAGTGCTAGGGGGAAAAATTACAATCACTTTAATTTATATATTTTTTTCTTTTTTTAAATCACAACTTTTCTCTTGTTTTTTTTTCCACTTTCCACCCTAACTAATGATTAAATTCTCCCACTTACTCCACCATCCACCCAAAATTCAGCGGAAATCTTCTTCTTCTGTGGAGCTAAATCGTGCAACATTTTCTTAAGTAGGTTTTACATGAATTATCCTATGGAAGTCAATGTAAGAAATGCTCACAAGGGTAAAGGATAGAGTATCATGCACATATATGGTAACAGTGTCTGAAATAACTGATAAGAGTTATCTTTAGACCAACTTCTGGGTGCATTGAAGTCAATGGCAAAACAGCATTTACAGCAAAGAGTTTTAAGCCTGACTTAAAAACAAAACATTTTTTCTTCAACTTTGACAATAATAAAGATAATATATAATCTTTTAAGCTCATTTCATCAGTAGACGTCAAAGCATTTTCTCTTGACATTATGGTATCATCATTTCACTAGTTTTCTAGTCAGAATTTTCTAGGTTAAGATGGGTGAATTTCCAACTTTAAAAAACCCAAGAAGATTCTCCTCCACCACCACTTCTTGTGTGTATGGTGGAGGGCAGGGAGAGGGTGTCATGCAGTTGCAAAAAGGGCACATTCCATGCATCTCACCTGTTAGATCACTTTTAACTTCACCAACTTCACCAAGACAATATCAAAGCATACAATCTAGGAGTTTTTTGGGCTCACTCCCACACACTCTGAACACACCTATGTGTTTAAACAGTAAGTGGATAATCCACACTCTACAAATGTATAAGAAGATATTGTGACCTATGATTTAATCTTGCTATATTGTGATGCTGGGAATTAAGTTGGCTTCTCTAACACTTACACTGGTAGTGTGTTATTAATTGCAAATTAAAGTGGAAGTATACATGTATCCTCAGATACTACATTATATCATCCTGATTGACATTTTCATAATCAATTCCTAATGATTTAATGATTGCCTAATTATTTCTGTGTTACTGCCTTACAACTAACAGTTCAGCAATGACTCAGTGAGTTCTAAACATATTAAAGAAGGACTGTCATACCTAGAGAGGTGCCAACAGATAAAAATCTCTACTGTGTAGGTTAAAGCATCAAAACATTGTACTTCCTACTATACAACACCACAATGCATTATGTGAATGAATCTAAGCATATAATTGGATGAGACTCTCAATCAGTGATTGTGGTGGTGGTGATAATAGTTGGACAAGAGCATGATCATTTGAGCTGGAGAATATTTCCAAAAATATTTACAAATACTTGTTCAAAAATATAATCAAAACACTTAAAATTTAAACTGTTTTGAGCAGTCTTTTTTGTTCTGCATTTGAATAGCACCTAGCACAGTGGGGTCCTAGTCTAGGACTGGGCTCTTAGGTCCTACTGCAATACAAATAATAAATAACCCTGGGTTTGAATCCCTTATTTTCTCCCTTTCAGTTCACACTCTAGTGATCACATTTACTGCCAGGAATGTTTACTAAACAGGTGATTTTAAGAGATTCCTATAAAATAGTCACAGAAAATAGATTCTTAAATTGAGGTATTCATGTCAGAAATGTTGTCCTAATAATTATATTCTCCAGTCAGCAGCAGAAACATCTGTAGGTGTCCTCTCAAAACAGAGATAATTCTGAATTGCAAGTATCAGGTGGGAGATTTCCAAAAAACACCTAAGGGATTTTGGAGCATAAATGCCACTGAAAGACAATGGGATTTGTGCTCTTTGAAAATGTCCCTCACAAATATGCAAATCAAATTCCCTAACTATATGTTATTTATAGTATCCATTACAGTCATTTCTGAGTGTCTTGCAGCACACACTTTGTGAGCAACTCATAAACCGCAATGTTAATATAAAACATTCCTCAAGTAATTTTGAGAACGAATTCCTGAAAATCATGACTTGTTCATATACAACCCATGAATAAATAAATAATAATTCATAAATTTAATCATAATAAAATGGTGAATAAGTAGCTTATTTTGGTGAATAGTTCATCAATTCTACTGATAACTTTTTGTGATTTCCAGTAATTTAGGCACCTCATTTAAAAAAAAAATAGAAATTTTATTTCAGGATAAACTATAGTAATTTTGCATAAAAAAGAGAAGCATAGAAAATGTATACATTCTACAATGACTCTAAGTTCTTTGTATTAGCAGGTAAGAGGTTCATTAAAATAATTATTTTCTTCCCTTTCAAAATACTTTGAAATTACAGATGTTTGCTGATATTTTAGTACTTCATAATAAGTGATAAAGGCCAAGATTTTCAAAAGTGACCAGTGATATTCACTGACCAATTTGAGACTCTTTAAAGGGTCCTCATTTTCAAAGGGTGGGTGCTAAGCACTTTCTGGAAGTGCATGTGTAACTATAGCTCTTTTATCTTGTTTTCTTCTGTTAGCTGATTTTCCTACTGTATCCTCCTTTCTGCTGTCAGCATGTAAGTTTTACTTGTTTTGTACTTTTAAGCTCAAATCTCACAAATGTGTAATTTTTCTACCATGAATAGTTCAATTGAAATCAACAGGACTACTCATAGTAATAAAGTTAAGCATAGGCATAAGTGTTTGCAGATATTCAGTACAAGATGGTGGAAACTGAACTAGTTCACTTTAATCATCACCTAATTTGGTCCACTAATTAAACATGCTGTTGAACTGACTAAAATACATATAAGAGATAAACCTCTCATGAAATAGTCAATGTAATGTTCATCAGAGAACAACAGCAAAGCTCTACATATTGCACATTAAGTCAGTAAACCATAACACAAGTACAGATATGGACATAAACTAGATAGGCCTGGACCTCTACCAGTCAAATCAGAAGTAATTTTGCAATTGACTCCACTGGGAAGAGGATCAGGGCCTCAGTGGGCTTTTTTTGCTTTTTTATAAGATCATTTAAGATTCAAATTTTCTACTATATTAATTATTCATTAGCATTAGTAGTTCAATAATGATAAACAAAAAAAGTGTAGTTTTATATACTGAATTAAACACTTCACATTTGTGGACCCACAACTAATCTCAGGTAAAAAATGGTAGAGTTACCTGCCTAATTAACTGAATTTCTCTGCAAATCAGGTAATTGGATAATTAGACTTCTAAATCTAGTAATTGACACCTGTACTTAATTATTAAGTATGTATTAATTGCAGGCACAAAATTGCACCTGTAAAATAGATGCTATTTTACAGACCCTACACATATATTCTTCAAACATTTTGGTATTTTCTGCATATATTTTTATAAATTCGTTGTATGTCAGCATTAAGTTGAAATTCATTAAATGCCTTGTTAAAGAGTGATGTTTTAAAAGCCCTGGCTCTTCCACCTCCCCACACAAATGGTGCCATTCCTGCAGTACATTATACATGCTTATGTCAGTCATGGTTTAGATTGATAGTACATTATAGTTTTAAGGATTTGTGATCACATTGGAACAGACAGAGAAGTGGTTTATTAACCAATGTTCATGAGATTTTAATTGTAGCAATTTCCCTCTTCTTTTCACTGATGTAAATTCACAGTGGCTCCTAACTGAACTTCTTTTTCTAAAGGAGAGAGCTTTTCTTATTGCGTAACTTTCATTCTCCCCCACATTACTGCTTTAAAATCTTTTTGACAATTTACATAGTTTTTGAATGGATCTGCTGAGAAATGATTTATGGAGAATTTAAAAGCTAGATTAGCTGCCTTTAATGAAGTGAAAGGAGTAACCAGAGCTGTCCCTAAGCAAAATTAGTCTTTCAAGAAATGTTCAGAAGGAGGAATTGCCTACAAAAACATTATACAACAATCTGTATCTAAATACCATGGTGAAGGACACACTAGAAATACCATAGGCAGTTAGGTCAACACGTTCCAATGTTCTGTTATTGCCTGTTAACAGCCTAGTGAGACAGACTGGGTTGGATGAGTGAATCTGTCATGATGAATGGAGACATTCAGTAGGATAGCAGGGAGAAGTAGCATGGATATGGACTAGGGAGAGGAAAGGACAGAAGCAATGAGAGATAAGCTGGCAGAGAGAGTGAGTTGGATAGGCTGCTTATACCACCACAGAGAACAGGAAATCAAGGAAAAGGGTCAGAGAAGCATAGCCACATCATCACAAAGGAATTGAGGAAGATGGCATTTGCAGGTGTGTACCAAATAAGCCATATGTCTGCCCTGATGAGGGAGAAGCAGACATCATCAAAGGATTTAGTGTTGTACACTTAAATCAAAAGGAAGAACTAACAAAGCATCTTACTGGAACAGAGGTGTTAAAAATGTGCTTTTTATCTCCACAAAATTCCTTTAAAGATGCTGTACTAGTGACAAGCTAATTATAAAAGCTCTCAAAAGCTTTTCAAGCTTTGAGAGAGGGAGAAAAAATAATTTTACCTTAGGCAATAAATAAAGCAAGAAAAATCCCAGTAAGGCAAAAATTAAGTGTACAGAAGACGCCACAAAATACATTTTTCAAACAAATATATAAGCCATGCTTTCTGAAATTCACAAACAAAAAAAGGACATGATATACACCCTTACAATTCTGAGTATTTTTGATGTGCATTTTTTTTTAAGTTTGTAGTAGATTAAACTGATGTGATGAGTGGTTGCAGATATGCATTTCCCATTAGAGGAAAAATCAGTAACACAGAATAATTTTAGATATATACTGAAGTATATGCATAGAGTTTTACAGAGATTGGGTGGGTCAAATATATTCATAATAAGCCACAAAAGGATAGTATGTAAGGTCCCTACCAAGAGCCAGTTGCCCACTGCACATTATAATCATTGCAAAATGTAAGTTATATATCTATGCTGTAAATTATATTTTAAGTTAAGGCTGGTAATAACCAGATGACATTCCTCAGACAGATTCCTTGCAAGCAAGAGGTAACAAATGCTTATCTGTGTTTGATCATGTGTGTACTGAGCACTCTATGTCTCACAATGGATGCCTGTTTGCTTACTCGGCCAATTGCTAATCAAGAGGTTAGGAAATTTTCCATAGAAAAAAATTACAGGATGAAATAAACAGCAGGAGGGGACCTTGTTTGTAAGTAAAGGAAATGGATTTGTGATGATTGTCTGGAGGTCAGAGGTATCCCCTGCAACTCTCCTTGATGAGGCATGTTGGCAATGTGACTTGTCTCATGAATGGAAGATCACAGCCAAGCCAAGCTGTAGAATGCATGAGCTTTGCTCTATAAGACATGAAAGTATCTATTTAAACAAGTCTTAGTTCTAGAATGTATGTTAATTTTAACGATTTGTTTCCAATATTTTTATTTGCCAACATTTGAATGTCTATATTAAATAAACTTTCCATATCTCACTGCTGAGTGTTAAGTGTAGTGGTGAACAGGACAGGGTTGGACACTCCAGGGAGATGCTCACATGGCTTTGGTGTTGGATTGTGCCTATCCATAATCTGCAGCGTAACAGTGGCACCTGTGCAAACAGAGAAGGGAGTGATTATGTTGCCTGGTGTATCAGGGGGCTAACCCCTGGCAGGCACAAACAAGGCTTTCTCACATTAAGGGTAGGGGATATCCCTTAACCATGGATACCCAGGGGAAGCACCATAGTAAATCAGGAGTAACTATATGGAAGTTAATGGAATTCCATGTATAAGAATGAGGAGAGATCAGAATTAGGCCCTCAGTTAGGGGTGTCTATGCAGCCTGAGTTCATACTTACTTGAGAGGTAAGATTTCAATGATGCTACTAGCTGATGATCTTCTGTTTTCAGGGGACCAAAGTAATGATCTTTGCAGTCCAATAACTTTACATTACTTTCCTTCTTTGATGAATTTTCAGCCAGCTGTTAGAGTGGGCTGTAGTTCTGAGTTGTTAGAGTCAGAATATGAGAGGGGGTTTGTGTGTGTGTACATATACATAGTTCTAGGAGACAATCTGATTGCTTCCACTTCTTTTTCCCAGTAATGTGGTGTTCTTCATTATACAGTTCCATCTGTTCTTTTTTCAGTACCTCTGTGATTGCATTAGCTTGTACCTGTAAATCTTGTTTGATGGGTTTTTTTGTTTTGATTTGATCATGCTCTTCTTACTGTACAGATGATAAACAAGTTTATGATGTAAAGTGTTTCACCAGTTCTTCTGAAGAGCAGCTGTGCTTTCCTGATAGAAAGTTTTGCACTGTCATCTTTTCCCCTATACCCAAAAGAAAAAAAAGGGTAACTGCCCAATAGGAGCACCAATAATTTTACCTCACTTCTTCACTGAGATACCATAAAGACAACCAGGTTTGTAGATCATTGGACCCTGGTTCAGCAAAAGATTTAAGCATGTGCCTAAATTTAGGCATGTGAGTACTCCTACTGACTTCACTGGGATTACTAGTATGCACTTAAGCATCTCGCTGAGTCAGGATTTGAGGACATAATGCCCATCACTGTAATATTTGAACACCAAACAATCATTAAAAAATTTATCCTATGACAGAATGACATCCATACCAGTCTCAAAGGAGATCACATAGCCCATCCTCTAAGCAGTCAGAAAAAGACCCAGTGGGCAGCAGGAGAGGAAAATTTAAAATAGGAGGAAGACTGATTTCAGACCTTTTCTATTCTCATGTGCCTGGGCCATCTGGCTTGCTGGCAAAAGCAGAGAATCATACTAAGGATATGTCTAGAAATTGTTAAACAATAGCTAAATGATGCCCGTGTACTGAAAGAGAAACATATTAACATTTTCTAATTTACTTTCCAATATGGCTCATATATATTTTCTATCATGTTTTATACTTCATATTTTCATATATCATTAAATAAATGTAAGCATAATTTATGGTTTGATCTTGCATATGTTTACTCATGTGGGTAGTCCCGAATGGGCTTCAGTGGTGCTACTAGTCTGAATAAGGATTTGTGAGATCAGACCTATCATTTTTTAGGGCTGGGCAAATCAGTTTAGATTAAACTTTCATCTCCCTAATCATCTGATAATTTTTATAGACTTTGTTGTATTTATAGATTTATTTTTTTCACTTCCAGTTTCTAGTCAGAACAGGAAGCATTAAAGTCTGTCCCCATCAGATTTCCAAGACAGTTTTGCTAACTACAGAAATTTGAACAAGTGTCAGATAAGCATACAAAAGATTAGATGCTTTTTTCAAAGAACCTGAACTCAAAACACTCAGCCATTTTCATAGCTCTCAGAAGTACTGGTGGATATCAGTAGAGTTTGTGTCTGACTAGTAAGGGTGTTAAAATAACATTAAAATTCCTGCTCTGAGCATAAACACTGATTTAATGGTATGGCTGATTTACAGATATAAGTGCCCTATGTGACTGACTGAAGATAGACCTCAAAAAAAATATTGAATCCAAATACTCCTGAACTTCACAGAACTCTAGAACAAGGTTCAGATCCAAACTCTGAAAGTCTGCTTCTCTTCTTGTGTACACCAATCTTACATGGGGCTAAGAGCTTACACCAGAATGAGAGGAGAATCATACCTCAAAGACTGGGCAGATCTGTACAACTCACATGTAAAACATAAAAGTAATCAGTAACCTATACTTTCTGAGAAAGTCATCAGTGAATCCTAAAGGATTAAAGTATGTTTTTTTTCAGAATCAGCAACTGGTATTTTGGAGTACAGCAGATCACTTTTTAAAAGTAATTTAAACCTCTATACTAAGTGGATAATCAAACAGTGCCTACTAAACTTTCTACTTATGAATTTCAAATTATTTTTTTAATTAATGTCTTACATTACTTTGGCTTTTATGCAATTACATAATACATTATTCATTTTGATGTTATGTTTTAGACAGATGTTAAATCAAAGAAGTTAATGATTAAACAGATTTTAATAGATTTACCACTATAGTCTTTACTCACTTTAAAAATATTTTTGATTGAATTTGGTGCTCATGAAAGTGAGGGGCTGATAAACATATTTTTCAAAGGCATCCTTACCAGCCTAGTACTTTGATCACACAGTTCTGTATGCACCACAAATTATATTCCATAAACAAAAATTTAGATTAAAATGAATTAAGACTCATTAAGTGTAACATCCTGCAATGCAAACTCTTTAAGTGAGGAAATGCCAAGTTATGGGACATCTCTTCATCTTGCCATTTTGTTTAACCCCCCGCTTCGTCACAAGAAAATTCCTTCTGCCTCTAAACAATAATCACACACACTAAACATTCATCTCCTTTACAGTACAAGGCAAAACTTAAACTGCAACCTTTTTTTGAGCATTATGCCAGCTGGAATAGCCAAAGCTCGATATTGATCTGGCCATGCTTCTCCCCCGACACAGACAAATGGGTGATTACATGGGGTAGCGAATGGTTGGTAACACCAGTTTTACATCAGAGCAGTGGTCAAGGATCCATCTCAACAGCATCTATTTGTTTGGGAGAGAGAGTGGGCCTAATTGTTATTTTGTGTGACTTCATTGATATCTTTGCTAATACTACTGATTTTCTATGGATGGAAATGGAAAGAGAATAAATCCCAGGATGTTCACTTGTCCACCACTGTACTGCAGCTGTCTCTGGGGCAACATACACAGGCATTGCATAATGAAACTGACACCACCTCATTCTAAAACCATCTGAGCTTTCACTGCCACGAATAGTTAGGATCTCAGTTCTCGAGTCTCAGGCACCTTTGACTTCCCCTTGATACAAATCCTGAAGGGGTAAGATGAGGGTGCAAGGATAACTTTATGCAACTTTTGTATCTGCAATTCTGGGTACAGCCCCCAGCTGAAGTTAAAACAGCCTCAGAACTGTTCTAATCTATGCTCAGTTTTCTGTTGCTTGGAGGGGCCATTGATAACTGGAAATAACTGGAGAACAAAGGCACTCTAGACATGATCACTTTCCCCAGTCTTGTCCCTCATGCCAGGAGCTGAGAAGCAGGTATACAGTCACAGCTGAGGTTGTGTGACACTCTAGAATTCCGCCTCTACCAGTTGGATTTATAGACACACTGCGCAACTGGGGTGAATGAATGGCCAGAGCAGAAACGAGAATTAGGCCCTCTATTTTGTGTGTAATCTTTGAGATGGCACTAGCAGTTGGGCATTATCCTCTATCATCATCAAAAGGGCACTAAATCATGAAGGGGGAAGTGTGCAACCTACTAGAATTGCCAGCTCCACCTTCTGCAGCACCTTTCTGTATCAAAGTAACGGTATAAGAAAGATCATTCATCCAAATAATTTACAAAAAGAAAAGGAGTACTTGTGGCACCTTAGAGACTAACAAATTTATTAGAGCATAAGCTTTCGTGAGCTACAGCTCACTTCATCGGATGCATTCGATGCATCTGAGCTGTAGCTCACGAAAGCTTATGCTCTAATAAATTTGTTAGTCTCTAAGGTGCCACAAGTACTCCTTTTCTTTTTGCGAATACAGACTAACACGGCTGCTATTCTGAAACCAAATAATTTAGAAACAATACTGAAACTGGGAAAGCAATTATATATGAATATCAAACACAGACCTATCAGCAGATATTAAATCTTGCTGCCTAAATCATTCTAGACACATTCAGGCTTTTATATTTAATATTTTCCTTTGACCTTCGGAGTTTGTTTTGAGGTACACCTTAATTCCTTTTCACATCTACAACTATGAAAGTGAATTTGTAAGTACCTTTGCTTTAAAGTATGCAGTCCATGTGGAAAGATAATACTTCTCACGATTAAATGCAATTAGCAATATGTTAAGTGACATGAAGGATAAACACTGCTGTCTTCCATTTGAAAACTGTTTAGTTTCTTCCATTTATATTATGCCGACACAAAATCCATTTTGTTGCTCTAGAAACTTCTCACAATAAAAGAGGGGAAAGATATTCTTCACTATCAGTACAGAAATATATACTCTCTCACAGACATTCAGTATTGTGCTCTTTATGAAATCATACACAGGTTCTTGTGTTTGTCTGATGAAGACATCTGATGCTTTTACTTTATTATGAATAGAGGGATACAAACTGACACCTCAAAACTGAATGCCCCCCACATTTATTATTGACTGGAATCCAAACCTGGATTTGGATCCACATTTTTCAGCAGCTTCTATTTCAGTAAACAACTGACTCCAATCATCCAACAACTTCACAGCCTCACTCCTCTCCATTTATGATTTTGCTGGACTGTCTTACATGAATTGTAGCATAAGTACTACCCTGATGACACCTAGTAATATATTGACCTAATAACATATCGGTTGTCCCTATCATTTCTGAGAACTGGAGATCATATTTAAAATTTATCCTGCTCTATTTGACTCTATGGAATGACTCATCCACAGAAAAACAGTTTGATTTTATATTTAAACAATATTTTGGTTGCATTTTTAAATAGTATAGGCTAGAAGAATGAAAGATGGATGTTGATAAATTGGTGAATCCAGAGATGAGTCAAAACCATGATTAAAGAATTGAAAAACATGTCTTATAGTAATAGACTCAAGGAGCTCAATCTGTTTAGCTTAACAAACAGAAGGTTAAAGGGTGTGTGATGCCACTACGAGGGCTCTGGGTTGGGACCTTTGGAGTAGGGCAGGCCCGAGTCCCCCTACCCTAGGCCACCCCCCCGGAGGCGGCCCACTATTCTGCAGCCCAAGGACTCCTCATTGACTCTGGCTGCTAGGCCTGCTTACCCTGCGACCCAGGGACTCCTCAGAGACTCCAGCCACTAGGCCTGGGACCCTGCAAACCAGGGAACCACAATTGCCTCTGGCCACTAGGCCCAAGACCTGTGAATCAGAGACCCCCTATAGACTCAGGCCACTTGGCCTTGACCCCACAAACCAGAGATTTGCCACTGACTCTGACCATTAGGATCTCTTGGATCTTGCTGGCCCTCTTATCATTCACCATGCATATCTCAGCAAGATGGTATATTTTGAGACAATAATGTGTTGAAATTGTATAGCATCTTTTGTCCTCGGATTTCATCCATATTTATTTTCAATTATTAATTCAGTTTCACAGTACCCCTCTATGGGGAGAGAATAAAAAATGCGCGCACACACACACACACACACACACACACAAAGCTGTACAAAAGTTTTTGCTCTTTTTCACAGATTTCACACATTACATTTTGCACTTTGTTCTGGGCTATTTCAAGACCCAAGAATTTCAGCAAATGGATACCCAAAAAAATGAAATCCAAAAAGTCATAAGGTTTGCAGTGTGAAAGGTTTTTAATTTGAAAGAAAGCTCAGCCTACAGAATTTCACAAATCAAATGCCTGTCAGATGCAATAACCAAGATGAAATGCATAAATCTTGGATATGGTGGATGATTTTGATTTCCATCTTGAATTTTTTAGTCCATCTCTTCATAGATATAGCTTCACTGACTGCTGAAAATACAGCCACCTTGAGCTGCATCTGTCTAAGGGCATGGCTACACTTGCAGATGTAGAGCGCTTTGAGTTAAACCCACCTTCGGAAAGCACAATAGGGAATGCGCTGCAGTCTGTTCACACTGTCAGAAACAAGCGCACTGGCATGGCCACATTTGCAGCACTTGCAGCAGCATTGGGAGCGGTGCATTATGGGCACCTATCCCACAGAGCAGCTCTTCCCATTCTGGCACTGTGGCTTGTGGGAAGGGGTTGGGGAGGTGGGGCATTCTAGGTCCTGTCCCAACACCCCGTGATGCATCAGTTCGCTTCCCAGCAATCACTGTGCTTCCGTCTACATTTGGTGCCATCTTTCAACATTTTTTCTACTGCGCGCTCTGTTTTTCCTTTTGGTCTGCGGGAATGGAGCCTGAATTGCTAAGGAGTATGCTGATGAGTCTCACCAGCATGTCATGTTTGGCAGTCAAGTTATTCCTTATGATCCAAAGTGATAGTGAGGGCTCCGACAATGATATTGACTTGAGTAACGCAGATGACACGAGTTTGCTTGTGGCATTCACAGACATGCTCAGCACCGTGGAATGCTGCTTTTGGGCTTGGGAAAAAAACACTCAGTGGTGGGATCACATCGTCATGAAAGTCTGGGATGATGAGCAGCAGCTGCAGAACTTTCGGATGAGAAAAGCCACTTTCATGTGACTGTGTGAGGAGCTCGCTCCCACCTTGCAGCACAAGGACACAAGATTGAGAAGCGGGTGGCTATTGCAATCTGGAAGTTTGCAACTCCAGACAACTACCGATCGGTCGCTAACCAGTTTGGAGTGGGGAAGTTGACCATTGGAATCGTGTTGATGCAAGTTTGCAGAGCCATTAATCGCATCCTGCTCAGAAAAACTATGACTCCGGGTAAGGTGCTTGACATTGTGGATGGCTTTACACAAATGGGTTTCCCTAACTGCGGAGGGGCGATAGATGGCACACATATTCCAATTCTGGCACCAGCCCACCTAGCCTCTGAGTACGTTAATTGGATGGGGTATTTCTCTTCGGTTCTCCAGGTGCTTGTGGATCACCATGGGTGTTTCATTGACATTAACGCAGGCTGGCCCAGAAAGGTGCATGACACACGCATCTTTCGGAACACTGGCCTGTTCAGGAAGCTGCAAGCCAGGACTTTTTTCCCAGACCAGAAGATCACCATAGAAGACGTCAAAATGCCCTTTGTGATCCTTGCACACCCCGCTTACCCTTTAATGCCATGGCTCATGAAACCCTACACAGGGAGCCTTAACAGCAGCAAGGAGCAATTCAACAACAGGTTGAGCCGGTGCAGAATGACTTTGGAGTGTGCTTTTGGCTGTTTAAAGGGCTGCTGGTGCTATCTGTATGGGAAGCTGGACCTGGCCGATGACAGCATTCCCACAGTTATATCTGCGTGCTGTACCCTCCATAACATTTGTGAAGGGAAGGGTGAGCGATTCACTCAGGCATGGAACTCAGAGGTTCAACACCTGGAGGTTGAATTTGAACAGCCAGAGAGCAGGGATATTAGAGGGGCCCAGTGCGGGGCTGCCAGGATTAGAGATGCCTTGAGGGAGCAATTTGAGGCTGAAAGCCATGAGTAATGTCGGGTGCCCTACACGGAAGTGAAGTGCTGTGGTTCCAATGTTAGTAGGAACCTGTGTTTGCTACGCTGACTTGCTCTGTTTGCTATGCTGTTTCTTTCCTGGGATAAGGTATCTTTTACACTATGCAATAATAAAGAATGTTTTCAAAGCCAAAAAATCTATTCATTGAAAATAAAATTCATTTATTGAAAAGAAATACAACTGCTTGGGAAACAGAAAGGGCAAGGGGGTGGGGTGAGGAATGGTACAATCACAGATTTGCGTATGTCCTGTTATCATACTCAGCCTTCCTGTCTGGAGTGCCATGCAATGAGTGCTTCACTTCAGGATGGCTATACTGCATGGTGATGGGAGTTGAGTGCAGAGGTAAGGGTCAGTTTGCAGGGCTGGGTGGTGAAGCTACAAGTGTTGGAGACAGCTGGTGGCGGTAAGAACCCGGATGTTGGGGAAAGTGGGTTGGAGGTGACATGAGGGCACAAGGGAAGAGGTTTTGGACAAGGGTTGCAGGGGTGGGGGTTGGGCACGGTAGTGTTCTATCTGCATGGCTATGAGCGCCTGGATCGAATTCGCTTGGCGCTCCATTATGCTTATCAACTGATCCGTGCATTGTTGCTGGAGCACCGCACTTTTGTGCCGGCACTCCTCATTCTGCTGGCAAATCCTCCTTTCACTGTCCCGCCATTCCTGCATTTTTCAATTTTCATTACTTGAATGCTGCATTACTTCATGCAACATGTCTTCCTTGCTTCTACATGGCCTCTTTCTGATTCTTTGGAGTCTTTCAGCCGGTGATAACATGGACGGCTGAGATGTCAAGGTTACATCAGTAAAGGCAAAATGCAACACTTAACAGAGGCAGCATTGTTCACATCAGACAGAGCAATGATTCCCGCATACTTAAGGGCAAGCAAAGTCTACACAATAGCATAATTTTCCCATCCCAAACTGAGCGCACAACCCACAGGAGCTCCAAAATGGTGAGTAAGCACAGGGTCAAGCGTGACTGATTATTTCATGGCTGTACTGTCCTCTGGGTTTCTGTGCCTTGGGGAGAGCCAACTGTGGGAGGGGGCCCCTATACTGAACACTGTCCCCATATTTTCCACAGGAGTTCATCCTGGAAGATATCTCACTGTTGAGTGTGACCTGGAAATTCTACTGCATTCTACTGCAATGCAGCTTCTGCCCTGGCCCATATGCATCTTGCCTGTGTGCAGCAATGGTCCCCCCACTCCTTATAGCACAAAGGCATGGACAAGTTAGCCTTACTGGGACAAGGAACACAGTGGCTCTCCTGAGAAACCTGTGCTAGCGCATTGCCCAAGTTCTGGATGAGATCTTTGAAGAGATCACTGAGGCCGATTACCACGATATGAGAGAGCACATCAATACCCTATTCCACATCTAGGCATGCATACAGCCCTAACCCTCCTCACCCAAGAGCCCGCACCAAATAACTTCCTTCCCAAAATAAAAGCCGCTTACTGGGAACCTCCTCTGGTGTTTGTATTTCTCCAAGCACCGGCCACCATGACTGGCTACCTTCCTTCTGGCTTGAGAACAGCTCCTGGATGCATGCATCTAGGGATTCCAGGGTGTCTTCTTCCACCTCAGCGCCCTTGCTCCCACTTTGCTTCTCCTCCTCCCGCCTTGTTGAACTGGGCTCTGAAGTGCCCATGGTGGTATTCGGAATGGAGGTGGGGTCGGCCCCATGTATCACGTCCAGCTCTTTGTAGAAATGGCAGGTCGCAGGGGCAGCTCCAGAGCAGCTGTTTGCCTCGGGGATTTTGCGATAGGCATTCCACAGTTCCTTCACTTTAATCCTGCACTGCAGTACATGCCAGTCATGGCCCCTTTCCATCATGTCCCTTGATATCTGCCTGAAGGTATTGTAATTCCTGCAGTTGGAACACAGCCGGTACTGGACAGCTTCCTCCCCCCAAACACTGATGAGGTCCAGCACTTCACTATTGCTCCATACTGGGGATCACCTGGCGCATGGAGGCATGGTCACCTGGAAAGATTTGCTGAGAGCATTCCACGCCTGACTGAGCAAACAGGAAGGGGATTTTCAAAATTCCTAGAGAATTTAAAGGGCAGGTCTGGTGGTTGGTCACCTGAGGGGAGAGCAGTAGAGTTCAAAGTGATGACCAGAGTGGTTAGCACTGGCATTGTGGGTCACTTCTGGAGGCCGATCAGAGCACACTATATGACCAGGGTGTCCATACTGGTGCTGCAGCACTCCAGCGGGGGCAAAGCAAAAGTTATTCCACTCGCCGAGGTGGAGTATCAGCAGCGCTGTAGCTGCGGAGTCAGAGCGCTCTACGTGCCTTGCCAGCGTGGACAAGCAGTGATCTAGTGCACCCAAGGCTCCCTTATTGCACTGTAACTCGCAAGTGTAGCCAACTCCTTAGTGCATAGCACAAGAGTTTAGGACAAGAAGGGAAGAATAATATTGTACCCTATTAAAACTGCAGTGGGGAATTCATGCATAAAATTTCAGTTGGAATTTGGACAAATCTGTGATGAAGGTCAGAAAGTTATGTATTATTGCTGCTATATTATACAATTATTGTCATAATTATTGTTATTATGTAATTATTTTTATTTAACTGTTGTACCTTTTATGATTAAATTAGAGCTGGCGAAAAGATTCTCAACATAGCAGTTATCCACTCAAAATGCAATTCTGTATAAATCAACACATTTCACAATAATGTGTCTATTTTTATGACATTTTCTGTGGGAAAAGATCAAAAAAATTGAATGTATTGTTATAATTTAACAGCTTTTTATATTAAAACATGGATTTTATTATATTATAGCAATACTATATAATATTTATAGTATATATTATACTGTAGAACCCCTATTTTGTGACTTTATTAGGGACTTAGTTCATGAAATTGAAAAATTCATAAAATTGAATATCTCAAAATTACAAGTCAATATATTAATCACTCAATGACAGTGTACATAACAACTGGCAACAAAAGTGTTCAGTATGTCTGATTTTTCTTGGTTTGAGAGAACTGCATTTCTTCTTTGCTGACAAAACTTTCAAGTCTTTTCAAGCCTATGCAGCCACTGAACCACTGACTGAAGGACTGAAGTCACATTTGGCAGCAGAAAGATGACTTTGGCAGTAAAAAAAATGGTTTATATAATATGTCATTTTTAAGACAGATGTTCATAAAACTGGGATTTAATATAAACGCAGATTTGAAATGTTTCAACACTATCAAACCAAACTTTCCAATGGCCACAATTTTTTTCTCTTCACAATTTTCACTTTTTGGAGAATTTCAGCTTTTTATTCCAACTGAGAATGAAAATAGATTTTAAAACATTGGCATTTCCCACAGACTGCAAATGCCAGTTCCTGGTCAGCTCTAAATAAAATCATATTTCACAGAATGATTCACTTTGAACCAAACCTCAAAATCAGCTTGCAGCGCAAGTGACCTATAACATGGGGCATCTCCACTGCTCATCCTCTGGTAGAAACATGTCAGTGAGAATGGCTGATGGATCCACACAGTCATGGATCTACCTATCCAAAACACTGTAATAACAACCCTTTTCATGTGCTGAGGTATAGGAACCACAAAAGAGAAAAACTCTAAAGCACACAGGAAATATAGACCCTAATAATAAATTCTCCAAAGTCTTACCACCTCCTTTCTTTAATAGAATCACAATGGTTCTGCTGGGTTTTGGCTCTTGATGGCCACTGGGATTCTTTCTGGATCCAAAAAGAAAAGGAGTACCCGTGGCACCTTAGAGACTAACAAATTTATTAGAGCATAAGCTTTCGTGAGCTACAGTTCACTTCATCGGATGAAGTGAGCTGTAGCTCACGAAAGCTTATGCTCAAATAAATTTGTTAGTCTCTAAGGTGCCACAAGTACTCCTTTTCTTTTTGCGAATACAGACTAACATGGCTGCTACTCCGAAACCTGTCATTAGTGAACAATGTGATTTTTAAATAGTTTCTATTTGGACCCATACCCGAAAAAGATTCAGAATGAGGCAGGAAAATGTCCTTGCCAGATAGAAGTTTTGCTGATGGACATCAAGAATACAGTGAGGTAGAAAATTCTCCAGTCTCCTTATATACCTCTCCTAATGCACAGTGCTTTTGATTCTGCTACAAGATCCTGACAACTGAAAATAGATATGCTGTTACAAAAGGTAATGATGAACTTGCCACACAAACTGATGATCTAAAATTGTCTTAGTGCAGCCTAAGAATTTTCATAACTTTTTTTGTCCAATATGAAACCTGCATTAGTGCTGTTGGGAATCAAACTCCCCACTTGAAAGAACATGGAAATGCTAGCAAAGGCTGTGGCAAGACTTAACATGAAAGTGAAATGAAGATTTAGAGAATTAATTAACAGGAAATTTCCCAACACTCCATTCTCCAAGAAAAGGCACAATATAATCCTGCTGTCTTTATTATCAAGCTCCAAGTATCAGTCTCAGTGGGTTGAAACTTTGTTTACTTTTTGATTCAATCTACCTCTTCCACCTACAGCTAGATGCTGGCAGGAAGCCTTGAGAGTATTTAAACCTTCAGATATCAGTCTAGAAGTGAACAGCAGTGTGTTGTATTGCAATAGATACTAATAAACATTGTTTTGGAAATAATGACAATCTCAGAGGAAAGCATTGAAGAAAGAACTAGAAGTAAGGAGCAGAAGTAAGTTCCTTCTGATGATTTTTAGTTTTTATTCTGGAATTATGATACCTGTTAAGAATAATATATATTCTTCAGAATATACACTTACTTCTTAGTCTTTTTGAAATGCAAAGAAACTTTTTCCTACCAATACAGTTGGCCATGTGTGGAGTTGTACACACAACTAAGACCAAAAATAATTTTAAATTGAATCAGACAGGAATGTTCCACTGGGATTCACTCCAAATCCAATATCTTCAGGACCCAAATATCACATGCTTTGAAAATGTTATTCTAATATTAATTCAGATGGGTTGACCACCAACAGGTATAAACTGGCATTGCTTTATTAACTTCAATGGAACTATGCTGATTTTCTGCAGCTGAAGATCTAACCCAACATGTGGAATGGAAGAAGACAGGCAGCCCTGTCCAAGTCAACCCAGGCTTGTTGGAACCTGAGTCAGCTAAGAAATACCAGTGTCATGCTGTTTGGAGTAGCTCATGAACAAGAATACCTACTTCAGGGCAAAAAGAAAAGGAGTACTTGTGGCACCTTAGAGACTAACAAATTTATTTGAGCATAAGCTTTTGTGAGCTACAGTTAACTTCATCAAATACATTTGTTAGTCTCTAAGGTTTAATAACTAGGAAGAACAAATGAGTTATTTACAAGGTTACAGTAGGTAACATACACCCACAAATGTATTACAGTCTTACATTCTAAATGATAGGTTTCAGAGTAGCAGCCGTGTTAGTCTGTATTCGCAAAAAGAAAAGGAGTACTTGTGGCACCTTAGAGACTAACAAATTTATTAGAGCATAAGCTTTCGTGAGCTACAGCTCACTTCATCGGATGCATTTGGTGGAAAAAACAGAGGAGAGATTTATATACACACACACAGAGAACATGAAACAATGGGTTTATCATACACACTGTAAGGAGAGTGATCACTTAAGATAAGCCATCACCAGCAGCAGGGGGTGGAAAGGAGGAAAACCTTTCATGGTGACAAGCAAGGTAGGCTAATTCCAGCAGTTAACAAGAATATCAGAGGAACAGTGGGGGGTGGGGTGGGAGGGAGAAATACCATGGGGAAATAGTTTTACTTTGTGTAATGACTCATCCATTCCCAGTCTCTATTCAAGCCTAAGTTAATTGTATCCAGTTTGCAAATTAATTCCAATTCAGCAGTCTCTCGTTGGAGTCTGTTTTTGAAGCTTTTTTGTTGAAGTATAGCCACTCTAAGATCTGTGATCGAGTGACCAGAGAGATTGAAGTGTTCTCCAACTGGTTTTTGAATGTTATAATTCTTTACGTCTGATTTATGTCCATTCATTCTTTTACATAGAGACTGTCCAGTTTGGCCAATGTACATGGCAGAGGGGCATTGCTGGCACATATTGCCATCTATCACATTGGTAGATGCGCAGGTGAACGAGCCTCTGATAGTGTGGCTGATGTGATTAGGCCCTATGATGGTATCCCCTGAATAGATATGTGGACAGAATTGGCAACGGGCTTTGTTGCAAGGATAGGTTCCTGGGTTAGTGGTTCTGTTGTGTGGTGTGTGGTTGCTGGTGAGTATTTGCTTCAGATTGGGGGGCTGTCTGTAAGCAAGGACTGGTCTGTCTCCCAAGATCTGTGAGAGTGATGGGTCGTCCTTCAGGATAGGTTGTAGATCCTTGATGATGCGTTGGAGAGGTTTTAGTTGGGGGCTGAAGGTGATGGCTAGTGGCGTTCTGTTGTTTTCTTTGTTGGGCCTGTCCTGTAGTAGGTGACTTCTGGGTACTCTTCTGGCTCTGTCAATCTGTTTCTTCACTTCAGCAGGTGGGTATTGTAGTTGTAGGAATGCATGATAGAGATCTTGTAGGTGTTTGTCTCTGTCTGAGGGGTTGGAGCAAATGCGGTTATATTGTAGCGCTTGGCTGTAGACAACGGATCGAGTGGTATGATCTGGATGAAAGCTAGAGGCATGTAAGTAGGAATAGCGGTCAGTAGGTTTCCGATATAAGGTGGTGTTTATGTGACCATCGCTTATTAGCACCGTAGTGTCCAGGAAGTGGATCTCTTGTGTGGACTGGTCCAAGCTGAGGTTGATGGTGGGATGGAAATTGTTGAAATCATGGTGGAATTCCTCAAGAGCTTCTTTTCCATGGGTCCAGATGATGAAGATGTCATCAATGTAGCGCAAGTAGAGTAGGAGCATTAGGGGACGAGAGCTGAGGAAGTGTTGTTGTCTACAGCCAAGCGCTACGATATAACCGCATTTGCTCCAACCCCTCAGACAGAGACAAACACCTACAAGATCTCTATCATGCATTCCTACAACTACAATACCCACCTGCTGAAGTGAAGAAACAGATTGACAGAGCCAGAAGAGTACCCAGAAGTCACCTACTACAGGACAGGCCCAACAAAGAAAACAACAGAACGCCACTAGCCATCACCTTCAGCCCCCAACTAAAACCTCTCCAACGCATCATCAAGGATCTACAACCTATCCTGAAGGACGACCCATCACTCTCACAGATCTTGGGAGACAGACCAGTCCTTGCTTACAGACAGCCCCCCAATCTGAAGCAAATACTCACCAGCAACCACACACCACACAACAGAACCACTAACCCAGGAACCTATCCTTGCAACAAAGCCCGTTGCCAACTCTGTCCACATATCTATTCAGGGGATACCATCATAGGGCCTAATCACATCAGCCACACTATCAGAGGCTCGTTCACCTGCGCATCTACCAATGTGATAGATGGCATCATGTGCCAGCAATGCCCCTCTGCCATGTACATTGGCCAAACTGGACAGTCTCTACGTAAAAGAATGAATGGACATAAATCAGACGTAAAGAATTATAACATTCAAAAACCAGTTGGAGAACACTTCAATCTCTCTGGTCACTCGATCACAGATCTTAGAGTGGCTATACTTCAACAAAAAAGCTTCAAAAACAGACTCCAACGAGAGACTGCTGAATTGGAATTAATTTGCAAACTGGATACAATTAACTTAGGCTTGAATAGAGACTGGGAATGGATGAGTCATTACACAAAGTAAAACTATTTCCCCATGGTATTTCTCCCTCCCACCCCACCCCCCACTGTTCCTCTGATATTCTTGTTAACTGCTGGAATTAGCCTACCTTGCTTGTCACCATGAAAGGTTTTCCTCCTTTCCACCCCCTGCTGCTGGTGATGGCTTATCTTAAGTGATCACTCTCCTTACAGTGTGTATGATAAACCCATTGTTTCATGTTCTCTGTGTGTGTGTATATAAATCTCTCCTCTGTTTTTTCCACCAAATGCATCCGATGAAGTGAGCTGTAGCTCACGAAAGCTTATGCTCTAATAAATTTGTTAGTCTCTAAAGTGCCACCGGTACTCCTTTTCTTTATTCTAAATGATAATACAAGCTTTTATAAGAAGCAAAATTTGTGTCTTTAGGGCTAACCCAAACTAGACAGTTGGGGACTCAGACTCAGACTTTAAGGTCAGAAGTGATCATCATGACCATCTAATGTGACCTCCTGCACATTGCAGACCACAGAACCTCACCCACCTGCTCTTGAAATAGACCCCTAATATCTGGCTGAGCTACTTAAATCCTCAAATCCTGGCTTAAAGACTGCAAGTTACAGAGCATTCACCATTTACACTAGTTTAAAACTGCAAGTGACCATGGCCCATTCTGCAGAGAAGCCGAAAAAAACCCAGGGTCTCTGCCAATCTGACCCAGAGAAAATTCCTTCCTGACCCCAATTATGGAGATCAATTAGACCCAGAGCATGTGGGCAAGACCTACCAGGCAGATACCTGGGAATTCTCTAAAGTAACTTAGAGCCCTCCCCATCTAGTGTCCCATCTCCAGCCATTAGAGATTTTTGCTACTGGCAGTTACTGATGAACCACATGCCATTGTAAGCAGTCCCATCATATCATCTCCTCCATAAATTTATTAAGCTCAGACTTGAAGTCAGGTTTTTTTGTCCCCACTGCTCTCCTTGGAAGGCTGTTTCAGAACTTCATTCCCCTGATGGTTAGAAGCCTTCATCTAATTACGAGCCTAAACTTGTTGATGGTCAGTTTGTATCCATTTGTTCTTGTGTCCACATTGGCACTTAACTTAAATAACTCCTCTCCTTCCTTTCTTATGCTTAGAAATCCTTGACCCTCAGAGTTCAAGCAGCATAGGAGTAATTAATGCTCCTTAACAGGCATTTTTATTCCCTTTCCCCAGCAATCACGCTGTAATGGGAGGAGGGCTTGGGCATGTACCCTCTTCAGAGCTGTGGGGGAAGCAATCAACAAAGTCTTTGGTCCACAATGACCCATTTCTATTCAATAGTCCTTCCTGAGGGGCATAACACCTTCTGTGGGAATCCTGGGCATTGGCAGAGCTGGCACCAGGTCTGCCAGTGTCACAGAGAGTTTAACAGTTGTTCAGTTCTCCCCTTTTTGCATCCATCCTATGCATTGAATGACGCAGGGATTCTGTGGAAAAAGGAGTATGGTTTCATGTAATTGAAGACTGTATAGTCATAATGGATACATAAGCACAAGAGGCTGAATTGATATTATACAGGCAACCACAAATGTACCATTTCCTAACTTTCAAGTGCTTAACTTTATAATCTTCATGTTCTTTTAACATAGCTTCTTTTATGAAATATCCTATTTTATGTGTGTGTGGGGGGGTATTTTTATAAGGAAAAAGGTAGAAACAAATTATATTAAGTACAACCGTAACAATCCCACCACCTTATATCATTAGCTCGGTTTGGGCCCCTGAGCACTGCAGCCCAGACTAATACGGATTGAAATAGAGGACTAATTATTAGCCAGCAGCAGCAGAAGGCTGCTGTTTCAGGATGTGGGCAGGAAATGAGCTATTAGGTCTAGAGGTGGTCGGGGAAGCCCAGCATGCCTTCAACCTGGAAGTTAGTGTGCTCCTGGCCCATGTGATGAACCCAGAGTGGGAGATGGGATGTTTTGACTTCAGTGGAGCTAGGTTGATTTACACCAGCTGAGGGTCTGCCCAGAGTGTGAAATTCACTTCATACACATAAAGGCTGAGTATGATAGATGGAGTACAGAGCAGCTGAGATGAACTCCCAACTCAGGACCAGTGGTTGGTACTCCAGCCTATGAGTTGGATTTGTGACCACAACTCTTCCACACCTGTTCACAGGATACTGGACCCACTGAATCTACATAAAGACTGTGTGGCTCCTCCACAGCAACCACCTCACTACAGCTTTCTGTTAAGCATTATGCCTAACTGATGTGGAGTCTTTCTGCAGCACTTAGCTTGCAGACACCCCGTTCAGCTTCTCCATCAGTGAAAACCCCACACATCATGAGTGAACTTCAAATTGAAAACACTCATTCTCAGAGTGTCACAAAGTTTATGAACAGTATTAATTCAAATTGAGCTTGTATTTTGAATACTATTCATGAAACAAAATGCAATGCCTTTGTTGCTTGTATAAATTGTAGTTCCATTTATAACCACAGATGCATCTACTGTAAAATGCAAAGCATTTTGATTTGGAAATTATATTCTACATTCATGTAACTTTTGAATTTTAAAGAACAAACAATAAATGTAACATGACAACAATTTACATTTCTAAATCAAATAACAAATACTGTATATGGTACGGTTACTAATTTTAAAAAATGGAATTCATCTGAAGCCTTTGCAAATATTCTCCTTTCCTCACTTGCTGAGAAATAATCTTTTTTAAAGATAAAGGGCATTTTTATTACTGCATCTGTTACGCTGAGGTGTAATTAGAAGATAATTTAATTTCTCAGATGATAACAAAAAATAAAATCCTCTTTGTTTATACATGTAAGATCTATTAATTAAGGGCTAGAGTCTGCCACCCTTATTCACTGAGCAATTCCTTACTCTGCAACTGCTAAGTTTGGTTTCAGTGGCATTTCTTGTGCAGTAAAACAATGTAAGGGCAGCAGAATCAGTCCATTAAGGGTGAAATTAATTTCCCCCACATAGAAGCCCTGTATAAATGCAAAGTGCTGGGACAGTTAAACTGATTAAGTCTACAGCCCCAACCCAGGATCATGGTGTATATATTGTGTTTGGGCCACTGAATTAATATAAAAGTAGGTGCGGAGGCTCCTCCTCTGGCTGGTTAACAGCCACACCAGCCTATCAGGGGTAGGATTTACAGCTTCTCTAGTGCACGAGTTGACAGTCAGCCCATTAATAACAACATCTTGAGAGGCCTTCTCAAGTACCTCAGAATTGATGACCAACTGTTGCAAGTAGTTTTGTGGTCTATACAATAACACGTACATTTCATTTTTATTGAACTAACCAAATTGGATAAAATTTTTACTTTGAGTACTTTTAGTGGCAAACCTAAAATAATTATGATGATTAAAAAAACCTCTCTCTTTAAAAAAAAAAACTAATAAAATATATATTTATCAATCCATACAATGGAAGAAGACAGTACAATCACAATAACATGGGGGGAGGGGGGAAATCCCTAAAGAAACTTCCCCGTAGCTAGTCAAATGATGGACACTAATTCATGGTGATGCAAGAAAGATGTGACATAATTTCATTGAGGATTGCCCACACTTCCAAAAAAACAATCCATCAGATTAAAGACCTAAGATTTGTGCTTTCAGAAGTAAGTAAAATCAGATTAGTAGCTTCAAAAATTTATAATCTTTTAAAGTTGTTTCTGGAAGCTTTGGGGGGGAGGCGGAAAGAATTAGACTTCATCAAAAACTGTAAAAAACAACAACCTTATTTCTTACCTTCACAAACAATTTGAAGCTTCATGAGATAACACATTATTATATGAGCACCTGTTTTATCACAGAATTGTTTTAAGGATTTAAGATCTAATCCAAAGCCTGTTAAAATCAACAAGATACATAACCCCAGACTTCAATGAGTTAGGGATGATACTCTTAAACCTCAGTTTATGAATTTACATTTCCCTTGTAAGATCGGGGAAAATGTAAATCCTATGTACTAAACTTTTTGTTTGACACATTTTAAAATTTTCCAACATTTATAGTAACCAGAAAGGGATCAGATCTAGAGCTGGTGAAAAACAGCTTTCCTATCTCTGGAAATTATGTGAGATTTTAATTTTTTTTTCCATCAAGAGTTGGGAAGAAAAGTGAAATTAGCAAAAAATTTCCGACTGACAATACAAATAAAAAAAACCCACTTTGGTTAAACAAAATGTTTTGCTTTAATATTTTCTTTTCTTTTTTTTCTTTTCCATTTCAATCTTTTATTTATTTATTTTTTACTATAAGTAGCTTAATTTTTTAAACAAAAAGTCAAACTCATTTGAAACCAAAACACAGGGTTTGTTTGTTTTTTCACTTCAATATATGTCAAAATGGGATATTTTGACAATTTCTAAATTTTCCTCTGAAAATATTTCAAAATGAAAAATTTGCTGAAACTGACCCTTTCTCTTGAGAAGCTTTGGTTTCAAGGAATCAGCATTTTCCAGGGGAAAAAGTTTCATTAAAAAAATATTCTGACCAGCTCTAGTGAGATCCCCAGATGCTGAAATCAATGTAGTTCCCCTGAACTCAACTGACCCTCAACACTTCAGTTCATCTGAGGATCCAGAAAAAAATTCTACAGACATCTCCGATTGCACCCTAATACAACAGAACAAGAAAGGTAATTAAAGACCTGTTAGAGGTTCTACAAAGGTTTACATGTTTCACCTACTACATTTTGAATTAGCTCTTGCAAGGAGAGAATAGTATCATTTCCCTTTTCTCGGAATTTATTCTTAAGAGCTTTTGGCCTCTGGCTCAACATAGTTTTGTCTTGAACTCATTACTAACAATATGTTATTCAGTATGGTTTTCATTTGAATTAGATTGTTGTTAAATATTAATACTGTACCTACAAATAAATTAAGACTTTTCAATTTGCTCCACTTACCTTTTTTTAAAAAATAGTGGGGAAATAACATCCCGTTTTCTTTCTTTAAAAAAAAAGTTAATGCAACCACTCTTTCTCAAGAATAAAGAACTTCATCCCAGCAATAAACTAGACTGGTGTGAATGGGGGAGCATCATTTCAGATGACATATTATTCACTGTGGTGTATTTGCCATCTCCTCTAACAGTAGCTTGGATATATTGACATATTAACATTTGTTTCTGTTGTTTTAGATTCTTGAGTGACCTACACATTCTTGGTCCCATTTGACACCCCACAACACCTCACAAATAAACAAACAAACAAACCTCACCAAAGAAGCCAAAAAGAAGAAGAAAAACTAAAAACAAACAAACTAATCCAACCAAAACCCAAACCCTGAAAAAGCTCCAATGCTTTATATACTATGGGATAATACAAAGAGCAAACATTCATAATAGGTATCAAGGAAATGCTGCACAAATATTCCCTGATGCTGCAAGGAATATTTAAGTAAGTGTGTAATTTTCATGCATGTGGCTCAAGTTTCATAAGTAGTAAAATGTTTGCAGGATAAGGGACCTTAGCTGAGATCTACACTATAAACTTATATTGGTATAACTACATCTCTCAGGGGTATGAATAAGCTCCCATAAATATAGCTACTGCCTCTCGAGGAGGTGAATTAAGTACATTAACAGGAAAAGCTCTCCCACGGGCAGAGTAGTATCTTCACTAAAACTGCTGCAGTATGTGAAGACAAGCCCTTACTTTAAGAAAAGACCCATTCTTTTAACTTCTCTCACTCAGGTTGATGCTTTTGATGGGGTTAGGTACCATGTTCCCTGCCACTGAAGCACTGGAATGGGTTATCTAGGGAGGTGATAAAATCTCCATCCTTAGAGGTTTTTAAGGCCCGGCTTGAAAAGGCCCTGGCTGTAATCATTTAGTTGAGGTTGGTCCTGCTTTGAGCAAGCAGCTGGACTAGATGATCTCCTGAGGTCTCTTCCAACCCTAATCCTCTATGATTCTATGAATCAAACCACCAGAATTGTGCATGTGATTTCATTAGGTTTTCTGTACTCGGAAAATCTGCCCAGTCTTACCAAACATCAAGAATGAATTATTTCAGAATCTTTTTTATTGATTGTACAGCTTTCACCAGAAAAAAAATCCATTTTTAAAAACCAATGGAAGGTGAACTTTCACCAGCTTCTCCTTGCAGACAAAATGTGTGCATTGTTTTGCTAGCCTAGGATACAAGGCTTGCCAAAGCACATGAATGAGAAAGACAATTCTTAACTCTGTCTAAAAAGTATAGCTATCTATAGCATACATGTAAAATATCATTCATTGTACTCTCTCTTTTATTCTTAATAATACTTAAAGAACTAATAAGCAAAACAAAATATGCCAGAAACTTGTATTTGGGTCTCCCACATCAAAGGTGAATACACTGAACTTTTGGCTATTTTGAGGTCTGCATCCCTGCACAAAATGCCATCTTGAGAAATCTTCCCAAATGAAAATTTAATAAAAATGGACTATTTCCTGAGAAAAGTTTTGCTTTTAAAAAATCTGCATTTTCTGATGAAAAAGCATTTTATCAAAAAATTCCCAACCAGCTCCAACAGGAGTGTTCAGACTTTCTGTTCCGAGGAAACTACAAAACCCTGCAGGGTTTGAAGATCTGTTTAATTTTTTTAAAAAAACAAGTTTTTAGCTTTCTTCATTTCTCACTAACATCACTGAACTTCTTAACCACAGAAGCTGCCAGCTTCAGGACTTAATAGAAAGTCTTTGGCGGCACACAAATCATTGCAGAAGATATAATGATTACTGCTGTCACACAACTCATTTTTAAATGTGAAATCTGGGCTGTCTTTTGTTTGGTGCACTGTATGCCAGAAACCCAATTTTTCATGTGATCAAGGACACATTGATGGATAGTGCTCCATATGGCATTAAATTAAGTGCTTCTTAAAGGCACCTTTAAAGGAAACTATTACTGAACTAATGATGTGCAAGTGATTGAACTTGTTCACTTCCCATCTCTGTGATGTCATTCAGATGAACCATTCTTTTTACAAGGAGACAATGGCATGTGGCTGTCAGGTAATGGAAGCAGACTTTGGCCTGGTATGTATCTGTCCTTCTAGTTTTAGCAAAGTTCCCCATATTCAATTTTTAATAATAGCTAAGAGTTTAAAAAAAGAAAAATTCAAGAATGGGATATTACTCTCAGAATAAACATCCTGACACTCCAGACTCTTGAGCAAAGACTTTAGTATTAATATATCTAGGACATTTAAATCCATGGTACGCCCACATCTTGAATACTGTTTGCAGATGTAGTCGCCCCATTTCAAAAAAGATATTTTGGAATTGGAAAAGGTTCAGAAAAGGGCAACAAAAATTATTAGGGGTATGGAATGGCTTTCATATGAGGAGAGATTAATAAGACTGGGACTTTTCAGCTTGGAAAAGAGATGGCTAATGGGAGATATGATTGAGGTCTATAAAATTATGACAGGTGTAGAGAAAGTAGATAAGGAAGTGTTGTTTACTACTTCTCATAACACAAGAACTAGGGGGTCACCAAATGAAATTAATAGGCAGCAGGTTTAAAACAAATAAAAGGAAGTATTTTTTTCACACAACACATAGTCAACCTGTGAAACTCCTTGCCAGAGGATGTTGTGAAGGCCAAGATCATAACAGGGTTCAAAAAAGAACTAGATAAATTCATAGAGGATGGGTCCATCAATGGCTATTAGCCAGGATGGGCAGGAATGGTGTCCCTAGCTTCTGTTTGCCAGAAGCTGGGAATGAGCGACAGGGGACGAATCAGTTGATGATTATCTGTTCTGTTCATTCCCTCTGGGGCACCTGGCACTGGCCACTGTCGGAAGTCAGGATATTGGGCTAGATGGACCTTTGGTCTGACCCAGTAGGGCCATTCTTATATTCTTATTTACTGCAACCCCTCTTCGTATTGCATCCATCAATATCTCTTATGTTATATATGGTATTAGTAAAACTATTAGACTGTGAGAAAGAGCTAGAACCAGACAGGCAAGAAAAGGAGTTTGAGGGGTTTTGGTCGTTTTTTATTTTGATCAGAAAAGGTACTTTGAGGTTAAGGCTCCTGACTGAGAATAGAGCTTTCTGGAACATTTTCAATTAAATTAAATTTCCCCAAATATTCTCTTTTTTCAAGGTCAAAACATTTCCTGGAGACATCACTTCTGATTGGAGAGAAAGACACGTGACTAGGTCTTTCAGCAAATCACTTACTCCTTCTTCTGCAATTGCTAGCTCTGCCTACTCTGAGGCAGAGTTAGTTCAGTGCTGCTAAGTGAACTTCAACACTGCAACCAACCTATTAAGAGGGTGGAAGAGTACCAGGTGATGTCTGATGAACTTTGTGAGTACTGGAAACTAGATCTGGCCTGGCCAAGCTTTTGCTTATCTTGAGAAGCTAAGCCACCTCCTACCCATACCCAACAAAGGTTAAATCTTGGCCTGTTGATGTCAATGGGAGTTTTACCCATTTAACCTCAGATACATATTTCAGTGTTTCCAACTCTCATTATTGTATTGCATGTCTCCTGTTATTCGGTGACTTTATTTAAGCCCCAGATCCTGCGGTCATGTTTTTATATGATAATCTATTTTTTTTCTTTAAATAAGAGTTTCAAGCTCTCCTGGTTATGGACACAAGATTGAAAACATAAACCCTAAATTCTGAAACACCAGATTGCAAATATACCAGAGTGGCTGAACTGAAGAAGCTAAGGGAAACAGAGAGGTACATAGATGAGATTTTCTGGGACACAGTGGAGTTGTCTCTCCCTCCCTTCCCCCAGTCTGAGGGCCTCTCTGTTGTTGAGGAGGATGAATGTCTCATGGAAGGAGAACATCAATCCTGAGTGGTGGAAAATGATCCCATAGGATCTCCCTTTCATAGTATCCTACTGCACTGAGGATACCTCTCTGGGGGGAAGGGACCCCTATTATCAGGAAAAGACTAGTATTAGTAATGAGGGATTTGATTATTAGAAACATAGATAATTGGGTTTGTGAAGACTGGTAGAACTGCATGGTGAATTGCTTACTGGGTGTAAAGGTTGTGGACCTCTTGGACATCTACACAGGCTTATGTGCAATGCTAGGGAGAAGCCAGTGGTAGTGGTACATGAAGGTATGAATGACATAGGGAAAGGCAGTAGAAAGGTCCTGATATAATAGACATCACAGAAACTTGGTGGAAGGGTGATAATAAATGTGACACTGTAATACCAGAATACAAAATGACAGAGTATGTCAACCTGTTTTGGGTGTGGCACTATATGTGAAAGAAAGCATAAAGTCAAGTATAGTAAAAATCTTCAATGAACCAAACAGTATTAAGGGATCATTCAAGGAAGACAGTGCCTCAACAAACATACAGACAAGAATGATCCAGTGGATACAGTGTACTTCAACTTTCAAAAAGTTTTTGACAAGGTCTCTCACCAAAGGCTCTTAAGCAAAGTAGGCAATCATTGGTTAGAAGGAAGATCCTCTCATGGATCAGTAACTGGTTAAATAATAGGAAACAAAGGATAGGAATAAATAGTCAGTTTTCACAGTGGAGAGAGGTAAATAGTGGGGTCTTCCAAAGATCTGTACTGGAATCAGTGCTGTTCAACATATGAACTGGAAAAAGGGGTACCCTGTGAGATGGAAAAGTTTGTAGCCAATACAAAATTACTCAAGATAGTTAGTCCAAAGCTGACTGCAAAGAGTTACAAAATGATATCATATAACTGGGTGACTGGACAAGAAAATGGCAGATGAAATTCAATGTTGATAAATACAAATTAATGCACATTGGAAAACATAATCCCAACAATACCTACAAAATGATGGGCTTTAAATTTGTTGTTACCACTCAAGAAAGAGATCTTGGATAGTTCTCTACAAACATCTGCTTGATGTTCAGTAGCATTCCAAACAAAACAAAACACCTAACAGAATATTAAGAACCATTAGGAAGGGGATAGATAATAAGACAGAAAATATCATATTGCAGCTATATATATTCATGGTATGCCCACACTATGAATACTGTGTGCAGTTCTAATCCCGCTCCCCTCCCCATCTCCAAAATAGCAATATTAGAACTGGAAAAAGTACAGAGAAGGGCAACAAATATGATTAACAATATGGAACAGTTTCCATATGAGGAGAGATTAAAAAGACTGGGGCTATTCAGTTTAGAAAGGAGACAGATAAGGAAGGATTGATAGAGGTCTATAAAATAATGAATGGTGTGGAGAAAGTGAATAAGGAAGTGTTATTTACCCCTTCATGTAACACAAGCACCAAGGGTCACCCAAACAACTTAATAGATAGCGGGTTTAAAACAAACATAAGGAAGTACTTCTTCACACAAGGCACAGTCAACGTGTGGAACTTGTTGTTAGGGGACATTGTGAAGGCTAAACATGTAGCTGGGTTCAAAAAAGAATTGGATAAGTTCATGGAGCATAGGTCCACCAGTGGCTATTTGCCAGGATGATCAAGAATGCCATCCCATGCTTGGGGTGTCCCTAACCTCTGACTGTGGAAGCTGGGACTGGACAACAGCACCTTGATCACTCAATACATTCCCCAGTTCTGTCCATTGTCTCTGAAACAACTAGCACCAGCCACTGTTGAAAGAGAGGATAATGGTCCAGATGGACAATTGGTCTGACCAGTATGGCCATGTTTATGTTCTGAAAAAGAACATCTTAGAAAAATCTGATTTTTTGAGACAAAGTCTAATTTTTGGAGTCTCAAATAATGATTGTATATGTTTGCAGTCAGTGGTATTGCTGTTTTGTCACCTGCCATCAAACAGTTCATCTCTTCACTCACATAGTTTAATATGGGAAGGAGGATAAGTTGATTTTTATGATTATTCTGGGCTGAAGGTACCAATCAACAATAGCATACTCTAGTAAGTTGAATTTAAAGCAAGTATTCATAGTTCTTGCAACTAATGATGTCCATTGATCACCTTGATTGAATTAGACTTGTCATGTTATTTTCCATTTTATTAACTCTCTGCCTTACCTAAATACTCTCACTAAAAGACCCATCATGTAACAATTCATCATATATATCAATGCAGGACATTTAAGAAAAAAATGAGCATCCAAAATGCATATGAAAATATTAATCAACACAGAGAGTGAGATTTTTTGTTGCACAGCATCTTACAGTCCAGGGACAGTTGAGGGTTAGGGTGGTTTAAAGCAACTTTTTCCTCCCTCTTAATGGACCATCTTCGAGACTGAAATGATCCTGAGTGTCATTTAAGTAGCCTTGGGGATCTGTGTAAATTATGGTAACCTAAACTGAGCTTTTGGTCAAATGTAACATACTCCTTGACTCATGTCCAGTCCACTCCTCTTGGCAGCAAATGAAGAAGTATGTTCACTTACTTCCTGACCCTACTGATCCCTTTGCCCCTTTAGCGTGTGCTTCCCTAATTCTCCTCTCCCCACACCTATGGCTAGTCTTCACATACAGTGCTGCAGTGCGCAGGTTCACTGGTACAGCTGTAGCGCTTTACTGAAGATGCTACTATGTCAATGGGAGAGCTTCTCCCACAGGCGTAGTTAATCCACCTCCCACAGAGGTGGCAGCTATGTTGACAGGAGAAGGTCTCCCATTGATATAGTGCTATGTACACTGAGGGTTAGACTGGCATAACTGTGTCACTCAAGGGTGGGTATTTTTCACACTCCTGAGCAATATAGTTATACCAATATAAATTTGTAGTTTAGACTTAGATTTAAGATCGATTTAGGTCCTGTGTGATGGGGTAGGGTGTGGGGTAATATGGGCTTAATCCCCTGCACCTAGTCATAGAAGCCAGACACAGTCTAACCCTATATTCTTCAGAGATTAGGTCAGATTTCTAGAGGAATATGTTGAGAGAAGAATTCACCACTACTGGAGCATCATCTAAATGAACTACTGGTTCTTTGGTTATTTTGAAGTTTGTCCAGCCCTACCAGTTTCTTATTTACATGAATCCTAATTCTGGCTCTGAAAAAAAAGTACATAGAATATAGTGCAGTTTGTACAATACTTTATAATGCTGGTCAAATTAAAATGCATCACTTTATCTACCTCGTTTAATATATTGTACAAAGCCTAGAATATAGTTTCCCTAATGATAAAAAATTAAGGGCAGAGCATCATTTTTCTATTGGGCCACCAATCTTCCACTTTACTTTGTATTTTTTAAAATCCCCCACAGTTTTTTTACCTCTCTATCTCCCCCTGCCTTTTCATAACACTAGAACTGTAGTATTTAGAGCAATGTCCCTTTTCCAGGTTTCCTTCTTGCCTGGCTGAACTTCTAGCTGACAATTTGAATTATCTTTCCTTCTATAGTGCAGCATCGTCACCTATTGTAAACATTGCAGCACTAGAAAATGGAAACAGTGATCTTCACTGACTTATGGCCGGGGATTAATTACAATCTAGTTGAATACCACACACCTGCTTTATTTATTTACCCAAATTTTTAATGCCAGTAGTAATAAATAGTTACATATATAGAAAAAAAAAACAGATCTGCACATCTTTCTGACTTTGATGAAATCAAATGCACTGACACATTAGGGACTAAGTTCCATTCCTCTTGTGGCCAAAACACCCATTGAGTCTGGCAGGGCAGAATGGGGCCCATGTCCTCTATAAAGCACAAGATGGGGTATTAGCTGGTGTCTGTTACAGACCACCAAATCACACTGGGGAAGAGGACAACTGGATCATTGCACAACTATCTTTAATGTGTAGGGGGAAAAAGATTCATGATCAAGGCAGACTTCAATTTGAGTAACATATGCTGGTGGTTTCATGATGCCAGAACTAAAACATCCTTAAAATTTCTAAATATTATAGATAAAAATCCACTAACTAAAAAAGCATTTAATCCAAAACAGGGAAATTCTATATGAGATTTCATCTTGACAGAGGCAAGAACTGAACAGAGAACTAAAAATGAATCTTAACTTCAGTATAAGTGATCATAACTTGATCAGAATTATAATGTTCAAACAGAATAAAATACAGACAGACTATGCTTTAAAAATGCCAATTTTAAAAGGGCCAATTTCAAAAAGCTGAAAACAGTTATGAGTGACAGCAGCTGAGAGGAAACCTTTAATCAGAAAAATGTGAATGAAAATTAGGAATAGTTTAAGAACATTTTGCTAGATGCCCAAAAATTTCACAATCTCTTAAATGAGGAAGAAGGCTGCACTGGTTAAAAAACTAACCTGGTTTAGAGGAGAAGTGAAGGCAGCTATAAAAATAAAACTATATATAACAAATGGAAGAACGAAGATGTTGAAAATAATAAATATAATTTTGAAGCTAGAACTTTTAGAAAACTGATAAGGGAAACAAAGGGACACAAGAAGCAATCTATGGCAGCAAAGTTAAGGACCATAAGAAGGAACAAATATATATTATTTATATCCTAAAAATAGGTATTAGTCCATTGCTAGATGGAAATGGTAGAATTATAAATAATAATGCAGAAAAGGCAGAAGTTTTCAATAAATATTTTAGTTCTGTATAAGTTAGACATTTTAAAATCAGCATGGACAGATACCTTTCATCAAAGAATTTTTAAAAGAGTTGACTGAGGAGCTCACTGGACCATCAGTGTTGATTTTCCATAAGTCTTGCAACACTTGGGAAGTTCCAGAAGAGCGGAAGAAAGCTAATGTTGTGCCAGTATTTAAAAAGTGTAAAGGTAACTATATGCCTGTCAGCCTGATAATGGAGTAGCTGATACAGGACTCAATTAATAAAGAATTAAAGAAAGGAAATATAATTAATGTCAATCAAAGTGGGTTTGTGGTAAATATATCCTGATAAACTAACTTGATTTTTTTTTTTACAAAGATTGGAAGTTTTGTTGATCAAAATAATAGCATTGATGTAATATACTACACTTCTGTAAGGCATTGCCTAGGCACCACATGACATTTTCATGAAAAAAACTAGAAAGATATACAATTAACATGGTACACTTTAAATTGATTAAAAGCTGGCCAACTGATAGGTCTCAAATTGTAATTGGAAACCAGGAATATCATCAAACAGGAGTTTTTTCTAATGGAATCCCACAGGAAACAGTTCTTGGCAGTATGCTATTTAGCATTGTTATTAATAAAGAAAAGAAAACATAAAAACATCCATGATAAAGTTTGCAGACACAAAAATTGGAGGAGTGGTAAATAATGAAGAGGACAGGTAACTTGATACAAAGTGATCTGGATCTCTTGATAAACTGGACACAAACAATATGCATTTTAATATGTCTAAATATAAATATACACACCTAGGGCCAAAGAATGAAGGCCATATTTACAGGATTGAGGGAATCTACCCTGAAATGCAGAATTTGAGCTCCTAGTGCAGTGGTGGGCAACCTGCGGCCCACGGGCCGCATGCGGCCCATCAGGGTAATCCACTGGCGGGCTGTGAGACTGTGTTTACGTTTGCACGGCCACCCTCAGCCCCCATTAGCCAGGAAAGGTGAACCACGGCCACCACATCCCTGAAGCCTGCGCCACATCCCACAGCTCCCATTGGTCGGGAAGAGCGAACTGCAACCACTGGGAGCTGTGGGCACCCATGCCTGTGGACAGTCAATGTAAACTGTCTCGCGGCCTGCCAGGGATTACTCCGGCAGGCTGCAGGTTGCCCACCACTGCCCTAGTGCAACACTGCCACCAAAAGAGCTAATGTAATCTTTGTATGCCTAAACAAGGGAATCTCAATTAAGAGTAGAGAGGTTATTTTATCTCTGTATTTCGCACTGGTGTGACTACTTCTGGAATACTTTGTCCCATTCTAGGGTCCACATTTCAAGAAGGATGTTGATAAATTGTAGAGGGTTCAGAGAAAAGCCACGAGAATGATTAAAGGATTTGAAAATATGCCTTATGGTCATGGACTCAAGGGGTGACTTGATTACACTTTATAAGTATCTATACGAGGGACAGATATTTAATAATGGGCTCATTGATCGAGCAGAGAAAGGTATAACATGATCCAATACCTGGAAGTTGAGGCTAGACAAATTTAGACTGAAAATAAGTTATAATTTTTTAACCATTGGAACAACTTACCATGGTGGATTCCTGATCATTGACACATTTTAAACCAAAATTGGAATTTTTTTCCAAAAGATATTCTCTAGGAACTATTTTGGGAAAGTTCTATGGCCTGTGCAATGCAGGAGGTCAGACTAGATGATCCAATTTTCCTTTCTGGCCTTGGAATCTATGAATCCTTGCTATCATATAGGATATGCAAGATACTCACAATAACATTTTAAAATAAAATTAATAGTCCCTGTATTTGGAAAATGTTATTGTTTGGCTGATCCAGCACATTGCTGTTGTATTGGAGGATCTCCATTGATTACCATGTAACACTGTATTAATTTTAAGATTGTACTCATGATGGCTTATGCCATCTATGGGAAAATGCTGATTTATTAATTTCGTATTCTTCTCCATGTTCCCTTTGATTCTTGGAACAGAAGTTGTTAACTATTCAATTCTTTCATCTGCAGTCCTTTGGGGTTAAATTATTTTCTCATTATTCACACTGCATGCAGAACCTGATATTTCTTGTCACGAGTTACATGGAGCGTCGCTAATGAATTTTAGGGGTAAACTTAAACACTCTCTTATTGTGTTGCTGTTGGTTGTTTGGTCAAACTTTTATTTCTCTTCTTTATATATTGTACATGGGTCTGAGGCACTGTGTGAATAGCAGTCTGTATAATCCATTGCATTATTCTGTTTATTAAAAGAAGTTTTATATTTTCTGTGAATTAACTCAGTTTGCAAGCTTTGTTAAAGAAAGAAATCACCATTTGGGTAGTCTACATTGATAATCCAATCCATCAACCTAAAATAATTAAGTTGTTATCAAACAGGTATCAATTCCAAAGAAACCTAATATTGGACATAACTGACAGCAGGTGAGATCAAATCAACTAGCTACAAGTTAGTAAAGAGAATGGTGAATTTTTGATTTACTTCCAAAGGTTCAGAACCCCTGGCCTATTATGCCTGCCACCCATGAATATATGTACAGGTGAGTCACAATCTATCATTCCAAATGGTAGCAGAGACATCGTAATCTTCCAGTTTCCGAAAAGTCTCTCAGGACTACCCAGAATAACTCTTGGGATCTCTGTCTTCTCCTACACTTAGTCTGCTCTGTTTGGATTCTAACAGTCCAGAGATGAAGATTTTTTCCTTGTGTCCATACTTATAGGTTCTTCTCACAGAAAACAATCTTACAGTCTTACCACCTACATGGGGTCTTTAAATTCACTGCCAACCAAAGAGAGTCTTTGATCTCTGATCATCCCACACAGTGACTCGTTGCCTTCAAATGCTCAAGAATTAGTAATTTTCTGTTAAAGTTCTTCCTTTGTATTACACAAGGCTTCTTTCTCATTTGATTGGTTATTTAGTTATAGGAGTATATACAGTGTAAATGTTTGCTAGTATATTATGACACAATACAGATAGGTGAAAACAATGCACACAGCAACCCATTAGTTTTCAGGAAGTTTAAACACTAGATACATTCTTATGCATTTAACAATCACTTTGATCTACACTAATACACTAAAAGAAAAAGAGTACTTGTGGCACCTTAGAGACTAACAAATTTATTTGAGCATAAGCTTTCATGAGCTACAGCTCACTTCATTGGATGCATGCAGTGGCTTACAAGACTTCCTATGCCTGATCTTTTATTGGATATTATTGTTCCAGTACAGTAGGACTTAGTCTCTTGCACTCTTGAGAAGTCTTGGCAAGGCCTCAGAGCTTGAATGATCATAGTGGGTGTTCTGAAGTCAAATCTATTTGGAAAGAGGGGAGCAGTGGTGTGAAAAAGCTTTAAAATCCTCTGTTTTATGCTTAGACAAAACATCTTTTGAGTTTTATACTGTCACAGCTGGATCCATGTCAGAAGTTAAGAGAAATGGCTAAGACAAGCTATAATCATATAAAAACTTTGTCCAGAGTCCTGGTACTGAATCAGATTAATAAACCAGACAAGACCTGACTGCACCTTTCATGGGTAGAATCTATATTATTCTCTTATGTACAAAGAAACATCTTTAATAATTATAGTATGTTAATAAGATGATGATTCTTAATATACTTGTCAAATTTGGTATCCCACAGACATGAAATAGTAATATCAGAGCTGGCCTCAGCAGAACAAAAATAAATGATGGACAGGCCATATAGATCAAAAGGACTGCAACAGTTTTGTCTGGTTTGACTCTCAGACAGATAGCCCTCGTACAGATCCTAATCTCCGTTAGACATTGGGTAAATCATTCCACCGTACTAGCTGGGTTTGAAGAGATAAAATATAAATCTGGGAATTGTCAGCATATTGAAGATTCTGCAACACATACTGTCTCATTCACCTTCTTAATGGCCTCTTAGTGGGATGCCAAGAATGACAGAATATTACACTGTAAATATGTACATGAGAGCTCTCCCAGGTAAGAACTACATCTAGCCGATTAAAGTATTATGGATATCTCAGTTTGGGTTCCAACTTTTTCTAGCCTCTTAGTTCTACTTTCAGCTGTAAAATTTCCCTAATATGTCAGAGTCCCGAGACATGCCCTTGAATTCCAAAGTGAAAGTATATGAGCAGTTAGATGATAGATAAACAGTTCATCCTTGTGTTTCTGTGGAGATGCCATGATAGCTTTTTCACGGGTTCTGTAGCACCTATGTGGAATCATTCTATATGACAGCATTACACAGGAATAAGACTAACTTCTCCATTTATAAATAATTGAATATTCTTTCAGTTCTTTAACAACTGAAACTCTTTCTACTGTCCTTTATGAAGTAGTCTAAAAGTAGAGCTTATTTTACCTTTATTAAATAACTTGATTCTTCCAACAGCAAAAGAACTTCATTTAATAAAGTCATAAATATCTCTGAAAGTCTCTCCTGGTATCTTACAATGGTATCAAGTACTAAGTATAAAAATAAGACTAGTTACAACAGAATATAAGCATCACTGCTATATTTGCAAGGATTTTGCTGAAAAAAAATCCCAACAGATTTCAGCTATTTCCATATCACTATGTTCTATATTCTCTTTGTTACAGATTTATACATGAAGAACAGTGTAATTTCAATGTGGAGAAGAACAATCTTGCAGTATCACAAATCTTGTGAGCTGAAACCATTTGATATAAAATCTTTGATAGGAAATAAATAATGTGGAATATGTCGATGATATTTTTAAAGCATCACTTTCTTGGCCCATACTTCAGAGGTGTTTCCTGTTGCCTATACATCGCTGTCTGGCTCTTTCATGTGCTCGCATAAGAAATGAAATAATTACATACCCTTTTTAAAAAAAATACATTTCAGATATTTACAAGTCTATTAATATTTTAGGAGCTGATTCTGATCATACTTACCTTTAATACATCAGGAATAAATCCACTGTACTTCATAGAGTGACATGAGTAGGCCCCCAGTGCTAATAAGATTAGAATCATACCCTAATTATCTATCAACAGCTTCAATGAATTCACAAGGATTTACAGAAAAGAGCTATTGTTTCTATCTTAGAGTTGCCACATCAAGAGTTGTATGAATCATGAACTTCTGTTTGGAAAGAGAAAGTGTACATCAGCATAAAATAATACTTCAGATGAATTGGACTGCAGTGAACCCATTCAAAATGAATAAGGAATATAACTTTCCCATCAAAATTAATAACCACCAGTCTCTATATTTCACAAAATAGAAGTCACTCAAGTGAAAGCATTTTATTACTATGTATTTTTGGCAATCTAGTCAGCCTGATAATCATTCTAATGTGGAACCTTAGTTCCAAACTTAGAATGAAGAGAAGAAAAAGAAGAGGATACAAAAAAAAAAAAAAGAGCATACAGCCTTTGTGAAAGATACATCATCCTGCTTCAACTTCAGTAATTACTTTTACTACATATGGAATGCAGTCCCTGATCTGATAAGGCCACTCACCACCCTTTCCTTCTTAACATCTATTTTGAAGATTCACGTGAACCATGATCACTATATGATTTTAAGAAGCATACATTTTTGCCTTCAGATAAATCAGTTTTAGTCATTCCACTTTTCCTCCAAATTATCATCCATTTTAAATATATTAGAGAATCTGGTGCTCATAAAAGGTGTTAGAGACTCAACATCAAAAGGTTTCAGAGTAGCAGCCATGTTAGTCTGTATTCGCAAAAAGACAAGGAGTACTTGTGGCACCTTAGAGACTAACGAATTTATTTGAGCATAAATAAAGTGAGCATCCGATGAAGTGAGCTGTAGCTCATGAAGGCTTATGCTCAAATAAATTTGTTAGTCTCTAAGGTGACACAAGTACTCCTTTTCTTCTTCAGATAACTCCTTCTTCAGATAACTTCAAAAGTTATCTGTTTATCCACACAGACATGACAGCAGTGGTGGTGGGGGATTTCAACTACCCAGACATCTGTTGGGAAAAATAATACAGCAGAGCACAGATTATACAATAAGTTCTTGGAATGTATTGGAGAATTTTTTTTATTTATTTCAAAAGGTGGAGAAAGCTACTAGGGGAGAGGCTGTTCTAGTTTTCATTTTGACAAATAGGGAAGAACTGGTTGAGAATTTGAAAGTGGAAGGCAACTTGGGTGAAAGTGATCGTGAAATAGTAGAGTTCATGATTCTAAGGAATGGTAGGAGGGAGAACAGCACAATAAAGATAATGGATTTCAAGAAGGCATATTTAGCGAACTCAGGGAATTGGTAGTAAAATCCCATGGGAAGCAAGTCTAAGAGGAAAAACAATTGAAGACAGTTGGCAGTTTTTCAAATAAACATTATTAAAGGACACAAGAGCAAACTATCCCACTGCCTCGGAAAGATAGGAAATATGGCAAGAGACCAACCTGGCTTAACCAGGAAATATTCAATGATCTAAAACTCAAAAAAAGAGTCATACAAAAAGTGGAAACTCAGTCAAATTACAAAGGATGAAGATACTCAAACAACACAAATATGTAGGGACAAAATTAGAAAAGCCAAGGCACAAAATGAGATCAAACTAGCAAGGGACATAAAAGGAGTGAGGGAGGGGCCTCAGGCAGAGGGGGAAGGGCCGGAGGCTAGCCTCCCCCAACGGCTCTTTTGCTAACCACCCATATAGGCAGGATAATATCTATTTACTATGTATACTATATTTTTATTGCTTTTTTACTGTTTTCATTTCCAAGCCAAAAAAGTGAGTGTGAGCTGGATTCTATATCTTCTTTCACATCTTCAAGAGCATCACTACCTAAATTCCAACTGCAGGCCCAAATTCTGCCCTCATTTATATCCATGCAAACAATTGATCACAAATAAAGGTATACAGATGACTAAAAATCTTTACTACTGATACTGACGTATGAGAACAAAATAATCCTGCTTGACTTTTAGATCCTAGATAAACTTTGTATGATGGACAGCTAAAGCCAACCAACCAACCCACCCTTTATTTATACACTGAGCAATTTTGAACTGGAAATGAAGGAATCCTGGCCCCTCCCCCTCTGACTGAGGCCCCTCTCCCACTCCTTTCTCCTCCCCACCCGCCGGTGCCCAGAGCACCCCCCCTGCGGCTGCCAGCCCCCTGTGGACTCCCAGCCCCGAAGCACTGGATGAGCGGCTTGGCCCCAGCCCCCCCAGCCCCAACCCTGGAGTGCCTTGTGGGCTGTATGACTGGAGCATCCCCAGCCCCACCTCCGGAGTGCTGGAAGGGTGGCATGGCCCAGCAACCTGAACCCATGCCCCAGAGCGCCAGGCGGGTGGCACAGTGCAGCTCCAGCCCCTGGCCTTGAGAGCACCGGCCACAGCTTGCGCGCCCCAGATTCTGGGCCATGGAAGAGCAGGAAGGGAACTAGAAGCAGGCAGGAAGAGGCCTGGGGGACGGAGCGTGGGTGGGGCCATGCCAGTCTGTTTGGTGAGGCACAGTCTCCCTCGGCCTCTGATACTCACTGCCCATGCCTGACTATGATATTGGGTGCAGGTCCGACAGGCAAGAAGATGCTGTTTTTAGCTACTTACTTTTCTGAGCAGAGTCACAGTTTAATTATGCCCCAAAAGAATGTCTGTTGTCATCTTTGAAAAATGATTTTCATTGTGATGAAATTTGGCTTATCCTAGAGACTTACTACACGTGACAAATCAGATTTTTTTTTACTATAATATAAAATCTGTTCCCTGGGGGGTACAAAGACATTTACAGTCGATTAAAGTCATTTAATACAATTCTGCCAAACCAAAAAGCAAATCTGGTCTATCACTAGTACTCTGGTGTATGTCAGAGATGCATTTGCCAATCTTGTCATGAGATTTCCTGCTGAGTGTATAAGAGATGTGTAGTAACAATTGTGTCATGCGAAAAAGAGATTAAAAGCCTGTTTAATTTATTGTAATAAAAAAAATCAATAAATCAGAGCCTAGAAAGAGAAAGCATTGATATGGATTCAGAGCCAGGTGAATGGAATGAAGTAACTTTGTCTACAGTTAATTAAAATAATAATGCAATCTAAGACCACTAAATCAAGAATTTGAAGTCATAAGCAGAACTAATTTATCTTTCTTCTCCTTTTGGAATTCCCATTATAATAGTCAATGTAATTCCAATGTAGAGTTCTCTACTTGCTCTAGATCATCTAATGATAATTAAGAATTAGACACTCCCAAAAGCACAGGAATTAAACTAAGAGCTCTCTCCAAAGGAATTTTGAACATAGCATCAGAAAGTAAAATAAATAAAGAACAACAACAAAACACTTTAGGACATGAAATTTTCAGAGATACTATTTTTATAATGTAAAATCAGAGATTTCAACAAATGTGAATACAAAGAAAATATAATATTGCATTAATATGTTCAAACAAAGCATAATATAGCAACTGAGCTCACAAAGAGTGTGTGTTCAGGATCACTGTTGGAAGGAATTTAGGATTATGTTCCATCACCAAAGATTTAAACCTCTTCTTGTTCCAAACTCAAGCTATAATCTTTGTATTTAGAATCATTTATGTAGAGCAAGTAATGAAAAAAAAGTTCCATATAATCTTTGAAACTTTTTCTGGTTTTGTCCTAGGTTGGTTTCATAGTGCTTTTTGTTTGTTTGTGTGTTTGTTTATTTTTTGTTGGGTTAATTATATGAAACAAGAATTCTACTGAGATGCTGACAGTGTTGATATCAGCATGTAATCTGTCAAAGTCCCTCCAAAACCTCCTTCAATTGCTTTTGTAAGTTTTGTGTCTCTCTCTGCAGAGTTCCTTGTTATATAAATGAGCACTGAGTTTTTAATCAAAGTCATCCCTGTGCTCACTGAAATTTCAACATGCTTATGATGGTTGGATGCAAATGTAGAAACATTATCTTCTTAAATTCTATTGTGTGTCAGTGGGAAGCTGGAAGCTTTTTCAAACAAAAAATCAAGATCTGATGGATCTTGTGGAACAATATTTGAAGTCCACAATGTGCTAGGGATACTTCTTTCTCAGTGAAGTTCAATTAATGTGATGAATGCACATATATCAAAAGTTTAGCATGACCACTTCTGGAAAGATCTCTAAACTTTTTCACTATGTTTTCGATTTCTGAGCAAGTAGCAATGAGATGTCAGGCTTTCCTTCTTGGCTGTTCTTCAGCTACTTGGCCACAATATTTACCCCCAGTTTTAAAATCAATAGCATTATGTAGGGATGCCTGTAGTCACTAATGGGTTATTTCTCAGATTCTGGAAACATCTTGTGCTAATTTCAATGTTTATTTTTTATTTTTGGAGTTTTTCCTAATACTTCCACTACAGCATCTAGTTTTGAATTAATTTAAGTCAAGACTGTTTGGAGGAGTAAATGCAGGAAAAGTGCTTCAATCATTCATTCTAATACTCAATTTGTGCTACACTTTGGGCATTGTTAGCAGAAGAGAAGCATGCAATTTCCAATCAAGTTCAAGTCTTTGCCTTTAAGTTGTTTATATGACATAGTCTGAAGCTAAACAAAAGAAGAGACTGACCACCTTTCCCTGAGGAAAACAAGCTAAAATTATTTGCAATATTAAAACTATTTCTCAACTACAACCAATCTCATGAGTTAGGCCTTGTCTGCACTACATAATTTTGTCAACAAAAGTCAGCTTTCATCAACAAATAGTAGAGCATACAACTGAAATGCTCCTCCTACAATGTAACTCCCCTGCTATGCCGATATAATAAAACCATTTTGATGAACGGCATAAAGCTTTTTGTGACGTAGCTAGAGTGATGCAGCATCAATGTAGATGGTTCACTTGGTTATGTCACCCTAACTGGCCTCCAGGAGATGTCCCACAATGCCCATCATGACCGCTTTGGTAAGCAGTTTGAACTCTGCTGCCCTGAAAGTACACAGGTATGCACCCCTCCCCGTTTAAAGGCCTGGGGAATTTTTGAAATTCTCTTTCTGTTTGCTCGGCATGCACAGTTCACACAGCATCTTCCCAGCTGACCATGCCGACTTACGCAGCAGATGCTTTCCCACCTGAAGCACACCAGAACTGTTGGGTCCGTTGAGTATATGGAGAGAGGAAGCTGTGCAGTCGCCGCTTCGCACCAGCCATAGGAATGTTGACACCTATGGACTGATTGCTAGTGGTATGCAGGAGAAGGAGCACAAAACGGACATGCAGCACTGTTGTGCTAAAATCGAGGTGCTCAGGCAGGTGTAGCAGAAGGCAAGGGAGGCCAACCATCACTCTGCTATGGTGTTGAAAACATGACACTTCCACAGACTAGGGTAATCAAACCTGATATCTCATTCCTAAAGGTAACCCAGGCTGCATCTCTTGCATGCCTGTGACTACCAATGTGATATATGCCATCATGTGCCAGCAATGGCTCTCTGCCATGTACATTGGCCAAACTGGACAGTCTCTATACAAAAGAATAAATGGACACAAATCAGATGTCAAGAATTATAACATTCAAAAACCTGTCGGAGAACACTTCAACCTCCCTGGACACTCAATTACAGATGTAAAAGTCATAATTCTGCAACAAAAAAAACTTCAAAAACAGACTCTGATGAGATACTGCAGAATTGGAATTAATTTGCAGACTGGACTCCATCAAATTAGGCCTGAATAAAGACTGGGAGTGGATGGGTCATTACACAAACTAAAAAAACTATTTATCCATGCTAATTCCCCTTCCCCCGACTGTTACTCACACCTTCTTGTCATCTGTTTGAAATGGGCCACCCTAATTACCACTACAAAAGTGATCTTTCCTCCTGCTGATAATAGCCCACTTTAATTGATTTGTCTCGTTAGAGTTGGTAAGCCAACCCCCATCTTTTCATGTTCTCTATGTATATATCTTCCTACTGTATTTTCCACTCCATGCATCTGATGAAGTGGGTTTTAGCCCATGAATGCTTATACCCAAATAAATGTGTTAGTCTCTAAGGTGCCACAAGTACTCCTTGTTCTTCTTGTGACTTCAGACCGGCTCTGGCTCCATATGCTGCTCACGTATGTGCTGCTCTGGTCTCTGTAGAAATAATTGCTGGGTGCTGCGACATACTTCAGTTGGGAAAGAAACAAGGTAGCTCTCCCAAGGAACCTTCAGCAGAATACCTACAGAAAAGTTTCTTGGAAATCTCTATGGAGGATTCCTGGGACATCACTGTGTACATTAACAAACTCATTTCCACTGAGTCCAAACTGCGTAGATGGACAGGCTCTGTTGTTAATTTCTGTCCCTTATCACTCCTCTACCGTATTACAAAGTAGAAGAGAGTTCAATCTCTTCTCATTGTGCAGTATTAAAGCAAAATGAGCACGTATGGGAGCTCCACTCTCCTGCATCCTGAGCATGAGAACCAGTGTGCTGGGACTGATTAGACCCCTCCAGAATGGAAAAGTAGTTCTTGCCACTCCACCGAATGACCCTGCCGTGTGCTCCACATCATCCTCCAGCTCCACCTCCTCCTCCACCTTGGGGTGGAGTCTGCTGACTGCTGCCTCCAGTTCCCCTGAAGTATGCATGGGGTTCTTGGTGGTGGAGGTGGGGTCACCGTAAAGGATATATTTAGCAAAGTGTGTTTCTGGGCCCTCAGAGTGTCTGGTGCATGCCATGCCTAGGGACTGGTTTTCCAGCGAAAGCTGGTGTTACACCCAGCTGTGAGAGCTGTAACTGAGAGACTGTTCCTCATTTTCATATCCCATGTTTGACCATAAGTTTGTGTTTTAGCCTGTTATTAAACTTGAAATAAAATGAGTCTTTATTTGTGACATACATATATTGCTCAATACTAACATTGAAACACAGAGGCTATAGTAGAACTATTTGCTCCTTGCAATTAATTCTCAGGAAGTAAAAATTACATGGCAAATTTACTACAGGGCAAATTCATGACAGCAAGTAACACTGCTTGGCCAAATACATCACATACAGACATATTTCTTGGAATCATTGTTGTGGAATAGCTACCCATAATGCAACACTTTCTCTGTTGATACAAGAGCAATGACTATGGATGCTCTCAATCGACACAAGAAGCATTGTGTAGACATGTTCCACCGATGTTATTAAAGCAAGTTATGATCATTGACACAACTTAAGTGGACTCAACTCTGAAGTGTAGATTCTAAAAAGATGACATGACAGTGATTTTATATAGCATTCACAGGCATTTGACCGCTCCAACATTGCATTAGAGAGTGTGTTTGTGTCTTTTACTAACCATTTTCCCAGGTAGATGCTAACCTAAACTCAAATCTGTTTTTTAATTAAAAATTATTTTTGGTTTTAAGTGTGGTATTCCTAAGCTGCTACTTGCCTGATTTAAGAATCTTTCTGACACTTTTACACAGATCAACACTGTGGGAAGGGGAATGAGCTAAGTAAGTAAGAGTCTAATAAAACTGGTTGTATGTTCAGAGAAACTTAAGGTGACACATCAAAGCAGGAAGCTATAAAGAAATCATTCTAAGACAACTCTTCCTTAAAACAAAGAAGAGAGCCAAATCTTGCTTTTAGCAGACTCTTAGTTGAATTGATCAGATTAAAAGAGAAGTGTTCTTCATTAACCTTCCTGTGAAGTATTGAAGTTACTCTTGTGTTAACCTTCTAAATTAATGTAATTACTCCTTGTAGTAATTGGCAAGCCCAGTACATTAAATCATTGATCTATTGATTGCATTTCAGTTGTAACTTTAATTTGATCATTGTATTGTGTTATATTTGACTAGTTTAGGGAAATGAGAAGTAAATTAGTTAGTGATATATTTGTTTAGCTTCACATTTGTTGTCTTATCCTTTTAATAAATCCATAAAACAATACTGGACTGGTTCCTGTCTCAAAACTTCAATGTATGGAAAAAAAAAAACCTTTTTAGAGGTAAATGTAAAGTAGCTCCTGGAACCATATTTTAATTGTTTGATTAAAATCATATAAGTGACCCAATATAAAATCTAATAAAACCCACTAGCACAAACTCTTTTGGGGAAAAATGGATTTTCACAGACTTGATGCTGGACAGTACAAAAAACAAAAACAAAAAAGGGATACTCAGAGATGGGTAGCAAACTGTTTTCTTGTCCCATAAGAATTTTTGAGATTAATAATCAAAACTTTTCCATCCTGAATTGGGATGAAAAGTCAAAATTTCAAAAATTCTCATGAACCAAAACTCTCATCACATGGATCTGGTCATTCAAACATTTTAATAATCTCAAAACATTACATTTCAGTTTTGACCTTTTACTATGAATTAAAGAATTTCAAAATGAAAAGTAATTTCAAACCAAAAAACTGAACTTTGCATTTTGAAAATGATGAAAGTGGATGTTTCAAATAATTTTGAATATTTTTCATCTTTTCACTTAGTTCTGGGGCCAAGTGATAGGGAAAGTCCAAGACAACTGGAGATCTCCAACTTGTTGCACCTTCATCTGCTTTCACAACCATTGAGCTTCGAAGACCCTCTTCCACCTGATCCACCATTGAGGTCTTGGGTGATTGGACCTTGCTTTGTCTGGAACCTCTCCTCATATCTGTTTGCCTTAGGAGACTGTACCAGGAGTATGAAGCTCCCTAAAACATAGTTCTCAGGATCACTGGAACACACAAGCCCCTTCATCACAACAAAGTACCAATCCCCGAAGAGGAGACCCATTACTAAATGAGGAAGGAAAGACAATAATGGAAAAGGCAGCAGTGGCTGAAGTGTTAAATGCCTTTTTTGTTTCAGTTTTCTCCAAAAAAAGTTAGCAGTGATTAGACAATTAACATAGTGAATATAAGTGTAAATGGGTAGGATCTGGGGCTAAAACAGGAAAACAAATAATTAATAATTACTTAGGGCTGGCCTACACTACACAGTTTATCGAAGTAAGGCAATTTAAATCAACCTACTTATGTCAGTGTCTACACTACAGCTTTTTTCCCACCGATACAAGTGCCCCATTACACCAACATAACAACTCCACCTCCATGAGAGGCGTGGGGCTTATATCAGTGTAGTTAGGGTGATGCAGTGTCTGTGTACATGAAGTGTCTGCCTTACTTACATTGGTTGTTGTCTGTCTTCTGGGCAGCTAGAGCCCAGCTTCCCCCACTCACCCCTGGAGGAGTTGGGCAGCTGGCCCCCACTCCTAGCCGGGAGCCAGGCAAGAAGCCTTAGTGGATGACCCAGCTCCCAGCTAGGAAGTGAGAGGAGAACCCCGGATGGCTAGTTTGGGAGTTTGGGTGAGAAGCCCAGGAGACTGGGAGCTGGGATGAGAAGCCTGGGCGGCTTTCCCCCGCTCCCAGCTGGGAACATTGGGCTGTCTTGTCAATTTTATGGCTGGGAGCTGTGAAATTGACAAGGCTGCCTGGCTCCCAGTGGGGAGCGAGTTCGAGAAGCCATGGCAACTGGACCCTGCTTCTGGGGGCCAGAAGCCCTGGGCAGCTTTCTCCCTCCCGGTGGAGAACAGGGAGGCGAGCAGGGGAGAGGATGGGTAGCGCATCCTGCTGGGAGCCTGGGAGAGACCTGGCTCTCCACTCCCCACAGTGCCCCTCTTAGGTCAGTGGGAGCACTTCTGGTGAGGATGTGCATGACTGACCCAACAAGGGTAGTGTGGACATGCACCACCGCAGTAATTAAGTCGACCTATATTAGTTACATTTCTAATGTAGACACACTCTTGGACGAGCTAAATTCTTCAAGTCAGCAGGGCCTGATGAAATACATCCTAGAATATTTATGGAACTGGCTGAAAAGATCTCTGAGCCATTAGTTATTATGTCTGAGAACTCAAGAAGGATGGAAGAGATCTCAGAGGACTGGAAAATTGAATGAAGGGAATTATATACCAGTCATCTTAACTTTGGTATCCAGAAAGATAATGAAGCAAACAATCAAACAATAAATTTGTAAGAAACCTAGAAGAAAATAAGGTAATAAGTAACTGCCAATGTGGATTTGGTAAGAACAGATCATGTCAAACCAACATAATATCCTTCTTTGACAGGGTAAGAAAGCTTGTGGACAGGGGGAATCAGTAGGTGGTGTCACACTGTCTGGAGTGGCTCACAACTGTGAGCACCTACCCCAAGGCAGACTGTCAGAAAACAAGGTCAGATACCCCTTACTGGTACTATATTCTATTATTATATTTCACCAAGCCAGTAATAAATGTGAACTCCTGGATCACTATACCAGTCTTACCATGCCCCCCTTAGACTCTCCAGCATATCTTGACACCCAGACAAATTGAACTTTGTGATAAAAGGTCACTTAAAACTAAAATCACACCACATCAGGTTTCTCCCAGTCCCAAGAGACCAGTCACCTACCACAGATTGCTGTAAGATCTGGAATACCAATCAAAGACTATGCTGACAGTAAACTAACTAAAGGTTTATTAGCTAAGAAAAAAATTCGAGTTATTGAGAGGTAAAAGCGGGTAAAATATAACAACAGGGAAGTCACAGTTTGCAACTCCAAATGGTGGCAGTGATATAATAAACTGCCAGTTTCCCAAAAGTCTTTCAGGGCTACCCACAATAATTCTGGGGATCTCCGTCTTCTCATACAGTTGTTCTGTTAGAATTCAAACAGTCCAGAGGTAAAGGATCATTATTTAAATCTTCTATTCACAGAAGAAAAGCTGAAAGTCTTTTTATGAGGGTGAGTGAGGAATGCACTTAGACTTTTGACCTCCAGCCATATACATAAAGGCCACTTGCTTTGAAATTAGCATTTTCTGTTAAAGTCCTTAAGAATTTCACAATAATTCTTCGATAGGCAATTTAGTTGCAAGTGTATTTAGCATGTAAATATTTGCTATTATATTATAACAGTAACAGATAAGCAAAAAAAATACAAGTAATATTCCACGAGTTTCCATTAAGTTTAAATATCTGAATACACACTTATACATCTGACCATTACTTTGATATTCACAAGTGAATTGACCTGAATACATGCAAGTATGACCTGGTCTGCCAACCAGGCATATATCTCAACTTTAGTAAGGCTTTTGATACTGTCTTACATGAGTTTCTCATAAACAAACTAGAAAAATATAACCTTGATGAACTTACTATAAACAGTGGTTCACAAAATAGGGGCACACTTGTTCAGGGAAAGCCCCTGGTAGGCCAGGCCATTTTGTTTACCTGCCGCGCCCACAGGTTCAGCCGATTGCGGCTCCCACTGGCTACGGTTCGCTGCTCCAGGCCAATGGGAGCTGTGAGAAAGGTGGCCAGCACGTCCCTCAGCCCGTGCCGCTTCCCACAGCCCCCATTGGCCGAGAACAGCGAACCACGGCCACTGGGAGCTGCGATCGGCTGAACCTGTAGACATGGCAGGTAAATAAACCTGCCCGGCCCGTCAGGGGCTTTCCCTGAACAAGGGGCACCTCTAGTTTGGGAACACTGTACTTTAAGGTGGGTGCACAACTGGCTGGAAAACTATACTCAGATAAGTTATTAATGTTCACAATCAAGCTGGAGGGGCATATCGAGCAGGGACTCCAAGGATGTATCCTGGGTATGGTTCTATTCAATATCTTCATAAATGATTTGGATAATTTGGCATAAAAAGTACACTTATAAAGTTTGTAGGCAATACCAAGCTGGGAGGTGTTGCACGTGCTTTGAAGGACATGATTAGAATTCAAAATGATCTTGACAACGGGAGAAATGGTCCGAATTATATAGGATGAAATTCAGTAAGGAAAAATGCAAAAATACTGTATTTAAGAAGGAATTATCAATTGCCTAAATACAAAATGGGAAATGACTACTTAGGAAGGAGTACTGCAGAAAAAGATCTGGGGTTTATTGTGGATCATCAACTAAATACGGGTCAAAAATGTAATATTGTTGCAAAAAAAGCGAACATCATTCTGGGATGCATTAGAAGGAGTGTTGTAAGCAAGACATGAGAAGTAATTCTTCCACTTTACTCAACACTAATGAGGTCTCAACTGGAGTACTGTGTCCAGACACAATACTCCTGAACACCACACATCAGGAAAGATATGGATAAATTGAAGGAAGTCCAGAGGAGAGCAACAAAAATGATTAAAGGTATAGAAAACATGACCTACTAGGAAAGACTGAAAAAACTGGGTTTGTTTAGTCTGGAGCAGAGAAGACTGGCCGGGGGGTGGGGGGGGTGGGACATGATAACATTCTTCAAGTACTTAAAAGGTTGTTACAAATAGGAGGGTGATAAATTGTTCCTTAACTATGAGGACAGGAGAAGAAATAATGGGCTTAAACTGCAGCATGGCAGATTTAGGTTAGACATTAGGAAAAACTTCTGAACCTTAAGAGTAGCTAAATATTGGAACAAATTACCTAGGGAGGTTCTGGAATGTCCATTTTTGGAGGTTTTTAAGAACAGGTTAGACAAACATATGTCAGAAACTGTCTATATAGTACTTAGTCCTGCCTCAGTACAGGGGACTGTACTAGACAACCTATTAAGGTCTTATATTTCTATGTTTCATCCTTCCTGCAGCACAACTAACTCACCTTATAACTGAAATGCATTAATCTGGTTGGATCATAATCTTTAGTTTGGAGTCCTGTAGTCAGTTCACAATATAACTCTGGGTAGAATGTTGAGGTCCAGCTACAGCCAAAAGTGAAGTAGCGTGCATTTTTGTTAGCAGACTTTGAAAATATGACTCTAAGGTGAGAATTTTCCAAACCTTTTTGTAGCTAACATTGACAGTCTGGGGAACTAAAAGGAGCTTGAAGGTCCTTGATGCATGTAAAGCATTTTTAGAAGGAGATGTAGGTAACCTCATGGGCCCTAATCCCCTAGGCAGAGAGAGAAGGCTAAAATAATGGTCAATCCTTTAGGATTTTAAAAGGTATTCAGAGCAGCCTCTTGCATACAAATGGGTGTAGCTGTTCATCATTTCGTGAACCACCATTAGCTCAGCAAGCACAAATTAGCACACTCACCTCACAGCCACTTGCACCTCACCCACGCACCCTGTTGCACACAGATTTCAGAGAACACATACACACAGAATTCTAACTGCACATGAAGACTGGGAGTAGTGCATGCAAAGAGAGCAAACATATATTGTGGAACTCCTGAGGATGGATTCCACATGGGAGGGATCGAAGCATCCCAAGAAGGGAGATACCCTCGCACTGATTGCAGTAAAAAGTTCTACTCAGTATGAGCAAGGGTGGAAAAATCTGGTCCTTATTTATTTAGGCCCAGATTCTGAGGCTCTCATGTTTTAACTTCAATGGGAGTATCATTGAAGAATCTACGGTTTCAAATTGAGTAAGAACTTCAGAATACAAGCCATAAAACACAGTTCAGTTTACTTTTAAGTATGAATCTCTGGGAGGTAATTTGGCCCATGATCTCATGTTCTTTACTTTTCCCCAAAAAAGTTTGTGTTATAGTAGTGGGGTGTGTGTGTATGTTTTTTTTCAGTTACAAAAGTCGGATATATATTTTGGACATATTGGGCCAAAACCTGCCATCAGGTTGAACACATTATTTTAATATGGTGCTATTGGTTATATTTTCACTCTGGCTAACACACATGCAAAAGTGTTTGTTAATTTATAATTGGAAGCCTATCCTTGCAACCAGGAGGACTCAAACTTTCATGTTTTTAATTGATGACATAGATTTTATAGAACACTGCAAAATACACTAGAAAGACCATGGGTGCAAAACATTCACATGTACTTTCAGTGTCGTGGATTTTCTTTACTCTGGTTTATACAGTATTCACAATTGAATTCTGTGTTCAAGCCACGTAACATAACACCACTAAGGTCATTTGAAGTAATTTATTTTTAAAAACTGCATTTAAGAGATACAGGCTAAATCACTTATAGTTGTGATATCCAAATATGCATATGAATGTAGTATTCATAATGTCTAAAGTGACTTCAGCTCTCTTTGGGGCCAGATTAATGCATACTCACAACAGACTTTGGGTCTCAGGTGATTGCAGCACAATCTCACGGTGATAAATAAAAGCTTGAAAACATGATCAGAGCCACTGCCGCTTGAAGCAGAGGTTGGGTTCACAGCCTGGGGACTGAACTATGAGAACCCCATGTTATGGCATGCCTAAGGCCCAAGATTGCCTTAATCCAATACTGGCTCTCTGCTTCTTCACATATTAGTTCTCATCTTAATTTCTTCTTATTTTTCCTCCCATCATTGTATGGCCCTTGGAACCCATTATTGGGGAAATCCTGTAGCAAAAAGGTGAGTCATGCACTTCTATTTGAATGTTGGAAAACTTTGGCTTATTTCCTCTGCTAAGCAATTCCAGAGTAGGGCCACACCACCAATAATACTTTATCTTTTGGCCCTGAGAGCAATACCCTGGGCTTTATTAGCCACAGCTTCCCTATAGTGTAGCTTTGTCTCTTTCAGTCATGGACAGATAGGTGGTCTATAAAATATCTAGCTCCTAGCCCAGAAAGGGCCTTGTAAATTCGAATCAGGGTTTGAATTCACTCTGGAAATGAATGGGAAGCTAGTTCAATATAAGAAAAGGAGTACTTGTGGCACCTTAGAGACTAACAAATTTATTAGAGCATAAGCTTTCATGAGCTACAGCTCACTTCATCGGATGCTGTAGCTCACGAAAGCTTATGCTCTAATAAATTTGTTAGTCTCTAAGGTGCCACAAGTACTCCTTTTCTTTTTGCGAATACAGACCAACACGGCTGCTACTCTGAAACCTGTCATTAGTTCAATATATATAGTGCATTCTTGTTGATCTTTCTTGCATAACAGGTAGGTTGCTACTTCTTGTACAAATTATAATTCCCAGATGGCTCTCGCTTTAATACTTTAATATAGTGAGCTACTATCATCTAACACGGAGGTGACAAAAAGCATGGATCACAATGACAAAGTCCTCATTTATTCAGGCCCATGGCTAGCTAGAGATGAAGAGAGCATTCCTTTCCTCTGTTGCAATGTTGGGTCCAGGAAGAGAGAAAAGTCTAGCATGACCTGAGGCTGTGCATTATCTTAGACCCTGGTCCTGCAAAAGAGAACTGTGCAGGTATATGGTCTCCATCTGCATGATTCTCCATGGATTCCCTCAGTGGAAGGTGAGGTTCTCAAAATGTTTCCTTTTACTTTTCATGTCACCATTATCTTCCCCAGATTAAGTTTCAACTTAATGTTCTTCGTTCATCTGCTTATTTCTTCTAGGCACTGGGACATCTCCATAACATCAGACACTCCGTTTCCTGAGAAGCAGATGAAGAATGGAGTATTGCCTGCACTAGAATCCATGGCATTTCTTACTGTCTTAGAGCAATTCCAATCTATGTTGAATGAGTAGAGACAATTTAATGCTACTCCATCCTTTCTCATTGTGGGAAAGTCAGTTATTCCATATGATCAAGAGAATTGAAGGCTGATGAGAGAGCCGACAGCATAGTATGTCCTATATCCAAGGTTGCTTTAAGTTAGGCCTAGGAAGTAGTCCAGCACAGACCAGGCTCAAGATTCAGGAAACTCAAAATGGGGCTTTACAGCCCTTTATAAACACACCCCCTAGCTGCAACACATGCAGTTTAGTGGGTCCCCAGAATCTTGCTCTAGGTTTCTTCAGAACTGGCAATACTGTTGAACTCTTGAGATTGGTTTGAATGAGACACCAATAAAGCAAAAGGATACAATGTGCAGAACACCTCTTCAAGTGATATCATTCCAAAGCGGTCTTCTCGCTCTGGGACCCTGAGGAATTAGTACTAGAGTTTCACCAATATGCTGATGACTCTCAGCTCCCTAACACAACAGTTTTCCTGCTCTCCTAATTTCTGGCAGAGACCCTGACCTGGATGAAAGACAGCTGATTTAAGATCAATCTGAGTAATATAAATGAGATCCAAGTTGACAGAGGGGAGCAGTCAGAACTGGCAAAGACAACGGACCTGATCTTTCTCTCAGGCTAGTTTTAAACCATTGTAAATTCATTGACTTCTATGCATTTATTCCTGATTTACACCAGCGTATGAAGAGAATTATGGCCATTTTCTGTGGCTCCAGTAGAAGTGATGGGGTCACCAATTAACCTTAGTTTGCGATCTCAGGTTCTAACAGGACTCATCTGTACTGCCCCATGCTTATATTGCAGCAGTGGCCAGGACAACCTTCTTTCTTATTTGGCAGGCAAGGGAATTGCTGTCATTGCACTTAGTTGCAAACCTTGCCATGGTAATTCATGCTTGTGTTACATCAAGTGTGGACTATTGCAATATTGAATTTTTTTGGCTGCTATTTTCCATTTGAGCCTGAGTTTGCCGCTGCAGATGGACATGGACAATATGCTCCACATTCTTCTTAAAGTATTTAGACCCGTATTCTCAAAGGGAGTTAGGCACTTAAATATCTTTGAGGATCTAGGACTTAGCTCTTTTAAATTTGTGATGAGTGTGTCTATACAACACAGTGATAGCTGCCTATTTTGAGGAGGGTTTAAGTGGAACTTGAGTAATACATAGGCCTCATTCTGGCCTTTTGCATTGGGGTGAATTTCTTTAAAGCCTACTGGCACTAGAAAGTTACGGATCACATGTGTTCTTAGCAAACCTAATTGTGTAAAAAATAAGGTGAAAAATGAGAAACAACAATAACACAATAAAAGTCCTCTCAGATTTTATGAGAGCAACTTATTTTACAATTTATGGCTATTACTCAACTGTAACTGGTGGAAAATCTACTTTACAAATTTGTACTTTACAAATCATAAGACTAGGGCTAAATAAATGGCATAAATTAAGGATAGAAAGTGGATATTTTCCTTTGTGGAAGCATAACAACAAAGACTTTAGAAAAATAATTTGTGTGTGTGTGTTTCATTGAAAGGGAAAAAACATAGTATTTGAATGGAACTATTACTACCCCCCAAACACATCTATGCGGAAAATAATTTCTGTTCTGTAATGAAGGGTAGTAGGCTGATATAGTGCATTTTAAATGGATATTGCTGAATCTTCTTGGAAAACAAAATTTGAAATTATGAGTATTCACATAGACAATCTGATCCTAAGAGTTAACATCATCCAATTAGGCAGCAGAATCCTCACATAAAACCTATGACTGAAATTTTTGAAAACGACTAGTGATTTTTGGGTCCTCAATTTGTAGCTGCCCAATTTGAGGCATCTTAAAATGGCCTAATATTCAAAAAGTGCTAAGCACCCAACCTCAGGAAGTCAGTCTCTTTTAAAAATGTCTGAAATTGGACACCCATAAGTTGAGGTACGCAAGATCACTAGTCACTTATAAAAAATTGGGCCTACATGTCCCGTCGAAATAATTCAATTTTCCCGATTGCAGATATTGACTACTTGAAGCAATACTCACCAAAAAAATAGTTTTTGCAAGTGATTCAAAGGCTGAAATATGTTAGATAAAGCATTAGCAGTTAGATTGTGTCAGATGTGCACAGCTTAGAATGAGTGGCACAGTAAAGGGAGCAGCCTATTCCCCACTTTGCACTGGTTCCATTATGATGGCTGATGTATGTGGAGGGATTATGACCCTTCCTCCTCCTTGACCCCATGAAGATACCTAGATTGCTAATATGCCTGATGGTAACATGCACCATGCTATTGCAGGAGGAACAGCTCCTTGCACCTTCCTCCTCTTCCTTCCCCCAACTGCACATCTGGGTAAGGACAAGGTAGAGTCTTGACCTAACTGAACAATGAGAAACAATATCTAGTGTACCAAGATCTACTCCTGCACAGTAGATGAAGAGGGAAAAGGGTTTCATTCATGAATTGTTCACTGTAAGCAGTTTGCCTAGCTCTAGCTCTTTAGTAGGCTTGACTCAGCTTGGTATGGGATACTCAGGTAGTCAAGGCACTTGCCTCATACAGGAGCTTCTCCTGGAACATTTTAACCATCTGAGTCAATGTTCGACGTGAACACCGTGTGTTGTTATCCCCCAATGCTCATATAACAGTATGCATTGATAAATCACTTCAATTTTTGTAAAATATGTTTAGGTGGCCTTAATTTGAAGAGTCTTTAGCTGTCTTCAGCCCTGTGGAGAGGGCCAGCATGGGCTGAAACACCATCCAAGCACTCAAAACATGGCTTAAGCATTATATAGGCCTTCTGCTTGTTCTCTGCACGGGGTGAATTTCATCCTGTGGACAGAACAAACTTCAACTCAAAGCAAGTTCTAGTAATTATCATCAGTAGAAACGAGATCTTCATTTTGCACTATTTATTGTTTGTTTCATGCAATTACATAATGTGCTATTTCTCCAAATAAATTCCTCAGTTTGCTCAAGAAAAGGCAATTGATTAATATTACTAGTAATTAGAACTTTCTTAATCTCAGAATAGGAAAAAATAAACGTTGGACTGAGGATAATGTAAGACAAATTAGCTACTTCAGTTCTCAGAGGAAGCCTTTCTTAGAATTTGCAATACTCTTGGAGTGCATTCCAGAACATGTGAAGCTTTACAATTATTATAATTAGGATGATAATTGACTACATCCAAAAAGCTGAACTAATGTTCTAATTCAGCTTTTATTAGAAAAGCACCCTTTGATGAAAAAAATATTTTGATATTGGAAACAGGATCATTAGTTTTATAACATAATGATAAAACTTCAGTATATTCAACTGAAATTTTAAAAAATGCCATAACCCTTAATTAATACAAAAAGATACTGTGACAGGGCCAGACCAGATGGCTACAGGAGAGTGATCCTATTGGGATCCAGGAAGTGGGCGGAAGGAAGCCCACCCATTGCTAAAGAATCCCCCCATCAGCCTAAGAGGGGGATCCACAGGACCTGGAAACCAAGTAATTCCAGGGGACAACTAATGAAATAACAGGGCCAGGAGTGCAGTCAAAGGGTCAAATGAAGGGAACCAGACTGGGACAGCAAACAGAGAACCCCAGACAGTGCCCACTGCTCCTCGAAGGCGTCAAGGGAGTCAGTGGACACTGCCCAGAGGAACTCTGCCCGGATATGCGAACGGATGGAGAATTGGAAATAGGCCCCATAGTCACAGGATACTCCATCGGCAAGCCTCCTCACCCTGGTTTTACAGATGGCCATTTTAGCCAGGGCCAGGAGGAGGTTGACCAGGAGGTCCCGTGACTTTGTGAGGCCACAGATAGGAAGTGCATAAATAAAAAGGTGAGGGGAAAAGTGCAACCAAAATCTTAATATGATGTCTCACAGGAGCCAGAAGAGGGGCTGCAGCCTGGTGCTATAGGAGCGTAATAGAAGGTAGATCTAGCCCCAGATTACTTTTCCTTGAGTAAGATAATGGGCTGTTCCAGAACAATCAGGAAGTTGCTGTAACCAATTAAGGCAGGCTAATCAGGGCACCTGGTTTTAAAAAGGACCTCACTTCAGTTAGTGAGGTGCGTGTGAGGAGCTGAGAGTGAGTAGGCATACTGCTGGAGAACTGCGAAGTACAAGCATTACCAGACATCAGAAGGAAGGTCCTGTGGTGAGGATAAAGAAGGTGTTGGGAGGAGGCCATGGGGAAGTAGCCTAGGGAATTGTAGCAGTCACACAGCTGTTACAAGAGACACTGTAGACAGTTGCAATCCACAAGGCCCTGGGCTGGAACCCAAAGTAGAGGGCAGGCCTGGGTTCCCCCCATCCCCCTCAACTCCCTATTTGAGACAAGAGGAGGTGATCTGGACTGTGGGTCCCACCAGAGGGGAAGGTCCCTGGCCTATCCCCTGACCCACTAGCTGGGTCAGCAGAGACTGCAGGGATTTTTCTCCTCCCTTTCCCCATGCTGGCCAGTGATGAGGTTAACTGAGTGAACAGCAGGTTTATGCCACTAGCAAAAGTGGCCAAACTGAGGGCTGCCGTGAACCTCTGAGGTGAGCCAAGAAGCGCAGGACCCACCAAGGCAGAGGAGGAACTTTGTCACAATACATTGCTGAATTTGTGGTATATCAGATGGGACGGTATGATTTTTGTAGTATGATTTTTTTCTGCTATAGCTTACCTTGGTTCTGAATCCCCATTATAAAACAATACGACCTGTTTTATATAGAAACTAGTCTCAAAATAATTGCTGCAAATTGAAATTTGGCTTATAAGGCTTCTGCCTAGGTGTATTTATTTATAAAACTATTAGAATAGATCAGGGCAATAATGCATGGATCAAGCTTATTTGGGAACCATTTTTTTATTAGAACTCTCACCTTTAAATCCCATTGAGAACCTTGCCTGATTGCACATGAGATGCAGTGGATTATAACTTTGCTCTTGCTAATTAAACTGAATTTCTAATTTCATTTCCTATGCAAAGGTTTTAAACATCATTTACACTCCCAATCTCAGAACGCAGAAATCAACAGGGGAAAATGTGTTGAAAAATAGTACACCTCTAGATTAGATTGAGAACCCCAGTGTTCTAAGCATTTATAGTGTGGCAATTTTATCATCAAATTGGCCCCTGAATTTCTCTCTCCTTTCAAAAAGGAAAATATTTTAGCCACCCAGTTTATTTTTTGGGGAAGCTGGTTTATTTAATAAGATCCAAAGTAACATGCCCTAATGAAGCCTTTTGAAAATCACTTGGTATTTGTGAAAGACTCTATCTGTTCTCTTCCAACAAAAACACACTGTAGTCATTGTTCTTTAATTGCAAGACAATGGGGACAATGTCATATCTGTATCAAATGCCTCATTGGGCCCTGATTATTATTCACTGCAACACTCTTATGTTGCACACATTTAATTGTCTTCCTGCTAACAGGGTTCTGTAAACTGCCTGCTTTGAGTATGTGAAGGAAGAGAAACTCAGCAAATGAAACTAACAGATGGGAAGTTTTATTTGGTCTCTTGTAATCCTCACACACACAAGTGGTCCCATTAAGATCATTGGGATTACTTGTCTGAGTAAGGGCTACCTGTGTTATTAATGGATGCAGAAAATGGCCTGTAATGGGATGCCCAGATTTTGGCACCACCTGGAGGGGATCCTGAAAGCCTGTCAGAGCCACACCAGTTATAAGAAAAGGAGTACTTGTGGCACCTTAGAGACTAACAAATTTATTAGAGCATAAGCTTTCGTGAGCTACAGCTCACTTCATCGGATGCATTTGGTGGAAAAAACAGAGGAGAGATTTATATACACACACACAGAGAACATGAAACAATGGGTTTATCATACACACTGTAAGGAGAGTGATCACTTAAGATAAGCCATCACCAGCAGCAGGGGGGGGAAAGGAGGAAAACCTTTCATGGTGACAAGCAAGGTAGGCTAATTCCAGCAGTTAACAAGAATATCAGAGGAACAGTGGGGGGTGGGGTGGGAGGGAGAAATACCATGGGGAAATAGTTTTACTTTGTGTAATGACTCATCCATTCCCAGTCTCTATTCAAGCCTAAGTTAATTGTATCCAGTTTGCAAATTAATTCCAATTCAGCAGTCTCTCGTTGGAGTCTGTTTTTGAAGCTTTTTTGTTGAAGTAATAGGTGATTTCTGGGTACTCTTCACAGAAGTGAAGAAACAGATTGACAGAGCCAGAAAAGTACCCAGAAGTCACCTACTACAGGACAGGCCCAACAAAGAAAACAACAGAACGCCACTAGCCATCACCTTCAGCCCCCAACTAAAACCTCTCCAACGCATCATCAAGGATCTACAACCTATCCTGAAGGACGACCCATCACTCTCACAGATCTTGGGAGACAGACCAGTCCTTGCTTACAGACAGCCCCCCAATCTGAAGCAAATACTCACCAGCAACCACACACCACACAACAGAACCACTAACCCAGGAACCTATCCTTGCAACAAAGCCCATTGCCAACTCTGTCCACATATCTATTCAGGGGATACCATCATAGGGACTAATCACATCAGCCACACTATCAGAGGCTCGTTCACCTGCGCATCTACCAATGTGATATATGCCATCATGTGCCAGCAATGCCCCTCTGCCATGTACATTGGCCAAACTGGACAGTCTCTACGTAAAAGAATGAATGGACACAAATCAGATGTCAAGAATTATAACATTCAAAAACCAGTTGGAGAACACTTCAATCTCTCTGGTCACTCGATCACAGACCTAAGAGAGGCTATACTTCAACAAAAAAGCTTCAAAAACAGACTCCAACGAGAGACTGCTGAATTGGAATTAATTTGCAAACTGGATACAATTAACTTAGGCTTGAATAGAGACTGGGAATGGATGAGTCATTACACAAAGTAAAACTATTTCCCCATGGTATTTCTCCCTCCCACCCCATCCCCCACTCTTCCTCTGATATTCTTCTTAACTGCTGGAATTAGCCTACCTTGCTTGTCACCATGAAAGGTTTTCCTCCTTCTCCCCCCTGCTGCTGGTGATGGCTTATCTTAAGTGATCACTCTCCTTACAGTGTGTATGATAAACACATTGTTTCATGTTCTCTGTGTGTGCGTATATAAATCTCTCCTCTGTTTTTTCCACCAAATGCATCCGATGAAGTGAGCTGTAGCTCACGAAAGCTTATGCTCTAATAAATTTGTTAGTCTCTAAGGTGCCACAAGTACTCCTTTTCTTTTTGCGAATACAGACTAACACGGCTGCTACTCTAACACCAGTTATACTCACTTAGCCACACAAAAGTCTTCGATGCCAGTGTCAGAGGCCTCTTAGGGAAGCATTATAATCTGGCAGCTAACTAGGTACAGCTGAACCTATTTAATCTCAATATCTTAATAGAAAGGCATGTTACTCCCAAAGGGGAAAAGAACAAAAGGTTGTACTGAGCAGAAACCAAGGAAGGGAGCTTGGGGGAAAAGTAGGAGCTGCCTTGTATAATTTGTCCTTTTTGAATACAGAAATTTGCTATTTGTGAAACTGCATGGACTGCATGCAGATAGAGGATTTTTGTTGAATTAGTATGTGAATTTGGATTAACCCCCTGCCATAAACTTGAGGACACACTGTATTCAGACCTGAGCCTGTAATCAGTTCTCTCTCCTGTTGTTCCTCCCCAGCTTTGATCATTTGCATATGTGAACTAATTGCTGCATACACACAACATCAGTATGGTAAAACTAACCTGTCTCATGATGGTCTAATTGCTGCATAGCTTTTGTTAAAAGCATTCGTAATAAAAATCACATTACACATACATATTGCTATGGTAGCACAGACTTACTGTGAAAACGATCATTCATACCACCAGCATGCGTATCAAATAGGCATTTGTGGCAACAGTACAACGAACGAATGGAAGAGCAATGCTTGCAAATGGGAATGATACTTCCTTCACTAAAGTTTATTACAGAGTCAAATTATTTTTCATAAAAGAATGGATTTGATGAATTGAGCCATTTTTTCTCTTCACTACCCACAAACAAGACATGATGTTTATAAATGGCTATGTTACTCTCTAGTGTGTAATGAATAGTCTCTACATTTTTTTTATGGTCTTCACCAATTTTTTGCAGAGTATTTGCTATTCATTATTTGATATTTATTCCACATGCTTGATTTCTGCCTTGTTAATTCCATGGGTTGGACTTGTTATGCAATATAATGGCACAGTCATCTAGAGTAGTTGGTGGGCACAGTTTAATGTTAAATCAAAAGAACAGCTAATAACAACTGTAACAATAACCCATGTAATATGATTTTATTTCTAGTCCCTCAAATTATCTGGCACATTTGGGGTTGTTCCATTAACTGTTCAAAGAATCCATTGTGGAATAATAGAATGAGCTTTTCAAAATGGCTGCTGAAGCACTTGCAGTATGAATGCTCTTGAGAATTTATTATGGTTTGTTATGGTCTCCATTCTACCTAACCCTTATGCACATGTTCAGTGTTAGGGAAGTTTCCCCTTCCCTTCCTGTTTGCACAGCCTGCATAAGCACAAGTCAATTTGAAAGCAAGTAGTCACTGATTATTGTGCTTGCAGTCTCTAGAGGAATGTGCAGAGTCATAGCTCTGCCAGCTGGTGATAGGGGAATTATGCTACAGCCCTCTGAGGAGGACATAGTTTGTGCCACATCACCAGGCACTGGCAAGCTCCAACTGGCTTGCTGTTTCTCAGACAAAATGCCTCCAGTTCTCTCTTGGGAAGGATTCTCTGCATTACCACTCCTTATGGGATGAGGCATGTGTGATGCGCACAACCTAGCCCTATATGTTTAGCACTGACAGTATGTAGCACTGTACAATACAGCAAAATAAAGGCCATCCATGCCCCAGAAAATGAACAGTCTTATGGGCAGACAGAAAACTCAAGATGCACTAAGATCTCGGGAAAAAGAAACCTTACCCATAATTGCGATGAATTCATTTATTCAAGACACTGTTGCCTTCCACAAATGTTCTTGTCAATGGAAACTTGCTCACTGAAATGTATATGAATAAGCTGGCAAATGTGATTGTAAATGCAAGTGAAGCAAATCAAAAGGTTTTAATTCAAAAGAAATACATTGAGGTTACTTATTCAGAAACCTACACTCACAAGAGTAGGACTTGCAGGATTGGGTTTTTCCTTTTTATTTTATTTTTTAAAAACACTGTACATAGGGTTTTTCATTTGAGCAAGTTAGGTACCATTTGGTTAAACTAATCAATTAGGTTATGGACTGATTGTGGTTCCTTGCTATAAAATATTCATCCGATGCCACTGCTGGGCATCCAGATTAAAACAAATTTTTTTTCCTCAGCCTTATTCTTATGAAGCACAGCTGATATCTCCAACATTTGATCTTGTTTCTCTGATATTCACTGAGTGAAGAAATAAATTGGTTGCAGCTCATCTAGGAAAAGTCCAGTTTCTAGAGCTCAGCTCTAAGCTATTAACCTCTCTGTACTTCCATGCTGCAACATTTATTTACATGAGATTTTGATGCATTGGAATCATCTTTATTTGTCCACACAAATAAATAGGAGTATTACTTTCTACCTCTATCTCTCATCAATGAACCGTATTTCCAAGATGGAAACAGTATGAAATGCTATGTAATTATCTCTTTTGTCCTCATTCCTATGACCATATACAGCTATCACCTTCAGCTTAAATTACTGCAGTTATCTTTGGCCTTTTCCTTATTGCTTTTATGAGACAACAATCAATGTATATTGTCCTTGATGGAGTTATTGTATCATTTGTCCTAAATGCAAAATTCATGTTACCTCACCCCCTTTCAGAGTTCATTCATTCATTTTTGTATGGATTCTAAGCTCCTACTTCCTCTTGCTGGCTTTCCCTTCCCTCAACCTCATCCCGAATGTGGCAATCCCCCTTTCTACTGTCAAGCTCCACCACGTGATGTTATCCACTTGCCACTCATTGTCCAGTTCCCTCACTCAGTCCATCCCTAATACTGCATTTATCATTCCTATTGCTATTCTCTCCCTTTCCCTCTTTCCAGATGGACTACTCTCACTCTTTGAAGTGTCTGATCCTCCACTCGTGTATATTGGCACCAATAAAAGCCAATGGAGTTATGCCAATTTAAACCAGCTGAGCATATGGCCTTTATATATATATATATATATATATATATATATATATAAAATGTAATAGTATTTAGATTTGTATTTCAAAAGCAGAAAACTTTCAGTAGATTATTCAGTTTTTAACTGAATGATCAAAATGTCAATTTCATCTCATCACTACCTCTGCTTTTAGAAATTACAATTGATTGGCTAGTATTAATATTTACAGTTACTCTGGAATTTGTTACATTTTTATGTTTCTTTTCAAACATTGTGATTTTTTGTTTAACAAAAGTTCCTTATAACTTTTCTGCTACAAGCAGGACACTGTGAAGCTAATTTTCAAGACATTCTGTTGACATTTTATGAATTATTTGTGGGAATATACTTTCCATCCAGGCTCCAGCTACCAAGCTCATACGTTTGAGAAGGTTTATATGCATGAATGCGTGTGACACACACGTAGGTATAAGTGTGTGTGTATATATACTATGTATATAGTTTTCAGAATAGCAGCCATGTTAGTCTGTATCCCCCAAAAGAAAAGGAGTACTTGTGGCACCTTAGAGACTAAAATATATTTGTTAGTCTCTAAGGTGCCACAAGTACTTTTTCTTTTTATGTATACAGTGTGTGTATACACACACACACACACACACACGTATATGTATGGGTATACGGTCACACATGCAAAATTAGAAAAACAATAAGCTAAAGTTGTACTCCATAATCAACAGTAAACTCTCTGAATTGCAGACATCTTTACATCTTGAAAATTCAAGATTTTTCCCCCAGTCTTTTTAGTTAGTTTAAAAAGTATTTATAGAATTCTATCAGTAAACCAATCCAAATACAATTTTCCTAAATATTCCTTGCTTCCCAGCTTTATGGCGCATTTTTGCAACTATAATATGCTATCTACAGCACAAGTGGATTTCATAATAGGAAAAAATAGAGAGTGCAAATTATCAATAAAGCAGGCTTCTGCTTCCAAACCAACTACTGCAGTTTCTACTGAAAACAAACAAAACAATTATGTTGCTTAGGGATTAGAGAGAGGGAAAACTAAATCATTTTCTATCAAGGACAACAGTATACCAAACCAGGTAGAAATGACAGGAGAACTCAGGGAAGATTCTTATCTGTAATTTGATCAACACCAAGAAGGCATGCAGTATCTAAGAGCGTGAGCAGAATCTGAGGTTTTAATAAAAACAAAAAAAGAGCTCCTTAACCCCTTCTCTCCTGAATTATATTTTGACATGCTCTGAAGGTGGGATGGAAGGAATTGTCTCTTTATTTTTTACACAAAAATGTAATATGAAAGAACCACACATACACAGTTGGGTCAAAATAACCATGTTTCCAAACAATATACAACATGCAAGGTCTAACTACATATAGACATTGCTGGCAGGGCTCTAGTGGTTCCTGAAACATAGAAGAGAGTGAGGACTACTGGAGGGCACATAAGCTATTTAAAGAGATACCATCCAATTCCTATACACTACAAGAGGGGAAGAGGGAATTGAGTAAGTAGCAGTGGCTGGGAAGGAAGCAGGTGGGAACAGTTGCTGAGCACTAAGGAAGGGGTGATCTGGAGGAAGCTAAGTAATGGAGTTCGAAGGAGGAGGGAAAATGGAAGAATGGGGGAAAGTGGGAAAGGAAATATGAGTGGCAGGAGAAAGAGAAGTTGAAGAACAAAAGTAGCAAGGAACCCAAGAGGCAGGTGGGAATACATACAATATGGAGAAAGCATCAGTCTATATTAAGGATCCTTTATGGTCGCAATCTTAGTGCAGCATATCCGCTTGTGACTCACTTAAATAGTGGTCTCTCAGGAACAAAATTCCATCCCCCTGAAGCAGTTCACAACATCAAATGTATTAACCTCTTTCCACATTAAACACTGGCCATATATTTCTATTTTTTGTTACCTAGTTTTTAATCTATTGCAAGTCTTTATCTCTCAATGGTAATTTCTACATTTCCTTAACTGCCTTTAAAAATTCAGTTCTGAGTACCTGACTCACCTTCCCTCCAAGTGTCACAATTTTCTGAATTCTCCCTAAGATGTAGAGAAAGCCAAGAGATCAAGGTAGACAGATAGTTCCCATATCTTATCCTTTCCCTTTATTAAAAAGTGTTCTCAAACACCTCAAAATATACACTGATCCTATTTTGTGCTGATAGTACTCAATTCCCATTATCTTCAGCACATTGCAGAATGTGGGGATTGGGCTTAATACGAGCCATAGCCATATTATGAGAAAGAAGTTACCATCCATACACAGTAGCTAGTTCTTGATGTTGTTATTTCTTGCTTGTTATTAAAAGAAATCTTTTTTCCCCTCAATAATTTATTTAGGTGACAGCCTTGCAGTCCTTACTCATTACATTGTTTTCAAAGGGGGTATTTTGCTGAATAAAGGAATGCAGTATTGGACCCTAATGTTAAGGGCTCATAGCCTCCTAAATACATCTTAAAGTTTTTGAAAGCAGTGCTCAGAGATTTAGCTCTGAGACTCATTAAAATTGAATATAGAGACCCATTTAAAAAAATCCTTCTTGGCTAGCTGATTTATCTTATAACAGGATCAAAATATTAAACTATTTTGTTTTAAAGTGAAAAGACAGGGGAAGGTGTTTATGTGTCAAATAAATGTACAAATTAATGAAGTTCTAAAGCATCTCTTTTGCCTCAAGCATTACATGTAATATTCCACAGAGCCCATGATTCATCACAACATGCCATCTTACCCAGGGTGAAGTGTAGCATCAGGACTTTTCACACTAGAAAATGAGGACTATGTGCTGTACTCATACTCATGTGAGTATCCCTATTAATTTCAATCAGACTACTTGTGTAAGAACTATTTAGGAGAGTGAGGGTTGCAGGATTTGCTTGTAAGTGCATTGTAGTGGACTACTATACTTGTTTTTAGATTTAGAGATGAAGAAACATAAATGTCCATAGTGTCGGAAAAACAAAGATATCTTTGCTTCACAATACAGTGTTTAAAGTGTTCGTCTCCACTCTGCTTGGTTTTTAGTAAAAACCAAGCAGAGTGGAGACGAATCCTACCTTGCAATGGCAGAGCACAGCAATACATACACTGATGAGACACAGTCACTTTCTCAGCTACCGAGTCATTGTTTACATTTGACTTTGCTTTCCATACATTAGCAGTTCAAAAGATAAGTAATCAATCCAGATACAGCTCATGAGATGTTTAAGACTAAACAGGTTTAGTAGTTCAGATATTACAACATGAGCATTGAAGCTTTACCCCTTCTCCAGGAAGGAGAGAGTAGGTGTCTGTGTGCAGAATTCCAATTTTCACTGGCAATCTTGTACTGTTAAAGCCAAATTACACATAATTAAATCTTATCTGGTACAAGGCTGATCATGGAGGAACGTGTAGATGCAATCAAACACAAATCACATGAAGTTAATTCTAATTCAGCTGGTCCAACATAAAGCTCTTTTTTTTTTAAGATCAAATGAAAGTTATGTTCAATAGTAGAGGTGAAATCCTAGCTTCAATGAAGTCTACAGGAGTTTTGCCACTTAATTGAAGCCAAGATTTCACTTGAGCACTTTACAACAGCCCTGACCATACCTAAAGCTTTCTTGCCCAAGTCAGTACACCCCCCCCCCAAAACTATTGATAATTGTTAAGTTGCCTGTTCTGTCCACTTGTAAAACCAACTGAGTTTGACTCGATAAGGATTTCTTATTAAATTCACATTTTAGTAATGGCATTTAAAGCTAAATGACAATGTTCTGTAATATTTGATTACTCTTATCATAGATACGGTTTAAATACAATGCAGCTGTAACACTGATGGGCAACCCCACAAGGGGCTACTAGAGATAGAGTCAAAAATTCTGTTAATTTAAATGGATCATGAGAAATGCTTGTTGTCATCTGTGTTACAATTCTTTTTAGTAAAATAAATAAGCACATAGCCAGTAAAAATAGTTCACTGTCTGAATGATTAATTATTATATCCATGCAAACACAAACATTGCAAAGAAAAAAAACCCATGGCTCTCACTCTCACAGCCTAGGTCGATTGACTTGGGCTTACAGGGCTCAGGCTGTGGAGCTAAAAATAGCATTGTAGATGTTACGGCTTGGCTTGAGCTCAGGTTCCAAGTCCCTAGGGGTGAGAGACCCAAGTCAATTGACCTGGGCTCTCAGAGGTGGTGCTCTTTTTTTTTTTTTTGGTTTGTTTGTTTGTTTTATTTGTAGTGTAGAGATACCTGGAGCATCAAATCATTAAAATACCCATTGGTGCTAGAACTACCAGAAAGATCAGGGAATGAGAAAGTATGGAAACTCCAGGAGGAAACGGCTGATGTAAACAGTCATAGATCCACTGACTTCAACCCAGGGCTGCAGCACACTGGTATTTGTCAATGTGTGGAAGAAGACAATGCTAGTGCCTGTGCTACACCTGTTGTGTGGATAGACTTCAGTCTTCAGGGCTGTCAGTTTTGCACTTTTCATGAGCAATCAATTTACATGAAACAATTTTTAAAAAATAAAAGAAAATGTAAAAGTTTCCCAATTTTACTGAAGAAATATAGATTCACATACTAGTGTTTTAAATTGATTTCTTCCCTACCAGCAAAATAACTGACCAAATAGCAATTTACTACTGTTTCACAGCATCCACTATATATCATGCCTCCACTTTTGCCACCTTGTAGCTTTCCTGAGCGATAGAGTTCTAGGTGATAATGTCTGTAAAAGCTGCAATATTCCTCATTATTTTTAAATGGTTCCTAATAGCATAAGCTCAGAGGTGCTTAAGTATGAGATTATATTGTTTGATAAATATCCCTTGTGCTTTGGAGTGCCTGTCTGAGTGAGCTTTTTTCTGATAATCATATTGCTTAATATCTAAAGGGTTAGACCAATCTATACTTTTTTTATATCTGAGGCATGCCTGCAAAAGCTTTGATTATGGTTTCATTCCATATTCAACTGGCAACATTTTAATTATTTTGACAATGAATATATTTTAGTTTATGTCGTAGAATGAAACAGACTACTTCCCCTTAATAACAAGGATTATATTTTAAATATCATAAAGCTGTTCAAACCTCTTGAACCTGCTTAAGTGCTAATATTAATGAAGCTTTGCTTTCTACAGCTTAGATGTGAACTGCAACCAGTGTACATAAATCAACTCAACTTAACTGCTTAGTGGGTATCCCAGAGATACACATTTTATATGCTGGGTTGCTATTTTAAAGTAGGTATCCTGATCTTTTTATTGTTACCTCATGTACTCAGTAATACATAAATAGTAGGCCACCTGGAACCGAAGACTCTCATTATCTGTGGCTAGGTTATCCCCACATTCAGTAATACTTAACACTAATATACAGAACTGGGACATATCTGTATCTTTTAATGACTTTTTTGCAGATCTCTGTCTATTTGTTTATGATGGGTTCCTTGCTAGGAAGCTAGAGAAAAAGGGGATGTTTTAAGGAAACCAAGCAGACAAAGTAAAATAATGACTTAGATAAGGAGCATCCCACCCAACATTCAAATGCAATAGCCAGGTTCACAGCAGTGAAGAGGTGACACCTCAGCGCCAATCCCAGTTACACAGTTGTTTTGCAAAGGCTGAGAATAGGGAGATAAAAAGACACCCCTCTGTTAAAAGATCTGCCCTGCAGAAAGGGAGACTGACACAGACAGAGACAGGGGGTCTACCAACAAGCAGGCTGCAAACTGGTTCCCAAGACACTGGTGGAGAGGCAGAGACTAAATCATGCATTCTTAAGGGCTGGAGGGGAATGCCAAGCAAAGGTAAGATGGTATGAGCATGCATCTCTGTTATTTTAAAACCTTTTGGAAAAATAAATCATATGTTGTTCTGAAGAAGCTGTGTGTATGTCACTGCATAGTGTTACTGCCCATGGGTTCCTGCAGAAAAACTCTTGCAAGTGCCAAGCCCATTGGGCCCACTAGGTATCACAGCTGGCAATCATGGGGGTATAACCAAGAGACCCAGTTAGAGAGTGATTGGATGACAGGCCAGTCACTTGAAAGGGGTGCATTTCAGGGAATGCAAAAATGTTACAGAAGTGGTAGCCTTCTGTGGGACAGTGACACTAATATCTAAAACACAGATGGTCCATGGAAAGGTATATATAGAGAGTAACCTGGAAAGTAGAAGCGGTAAAGAGACTTGGTAGTGATAGTGGAAAGCAAAATAGATATGAGTTTGCAGCACGATATGGCAGCAACAAGGGACAAAGAAATGATACCTTAAGCCAGGAAAGTGTCATCCGATGAAGTGAGCTGTAGCTCACGAAAGCTTATGCTCTAATAAATTTGTTAGTCTCTAAGGTGCCACAAGTACTCCTTTTCTTTTTGCGAATACAGACTAACACGGCTGCTACTCTGAAACCTGTCACTTCTGTCTAGACACTGATGGGATCACCTCTACAATAATGTTCATTGCTGGGCATTTCAGTATTAGAAAGCTAATTACAACTTGAAGAGAATGCAGAGAACTATAAAAAATGATTAAGTAACTATTTTATGAAGGAATTATTTTATGTAATTGTTGTATATATAGCTGGCTCAGTAAGAGGTGAAAGATAACAGTCTGCACATATGGGAGGTGCAAACAATAATGAAGGAGAGAAATTATTAAGAGTAGGAAGCAGGAAATTGTGACACAAAGGTTCCTTGGAAAAGGGTCACTGGTTCTTAGCAAACAATTCTAGTTTGAAATCTAACAACTCACTACACCCAAACACATGTCTTGCAAGGTATTTATCCATAAAGGGCATGTAAGATGTCTAGAGAAAACTCAACTTGTCAAGATTTATAAACATTGTGAGCTACGTGTACAGATAATATTGAAGGAATAATGTGATTATATTGAAAGTATACTTTATGGACTTGGAGCAAAAGTTACTCACATAATCTGCTTCAGCGATGGTCCATTCAAGCAGAAAACACCCACCCTGCTTAGTCAGTGATGCAATGCAAGGCTCGACTCCATACCACGGCTATCAATCGAAAACCACCAGAGACAACTGCAAACAATTGAATCCACTTAGAAATAAAAAAAGGAATATTACAATGGATAGAGAATCAGCCTGCCTAGGAATAAAGATAAAAGACTGTTTCAGTATAACACGAGGCACTCTGGAATCTGTTCACTGAGGAGACATATTGGGAGCAGAGGTATTCTCAAGAAAAAATGGATCCTGATTCTGTGAAGCGAACTAGCTTTGGAACAGACTGGAATTTGGGGGAAAATCTACTTTATTAGGTAGGAAAAGTAACTATTAATAAGTGTAGACCACGGTTCACGTTTTATAGTTTTGTGTTGTTCTATAGCCATTTGTTTCCATCACTCTCTCATTTCTAGTGAGAGCTGTATTTTTTCTTAGATACATCACCTTTTGTTTCATTAAAAGTGCTGTTTGGCTATAAAGGAGCAGTGGATTAAGGTAAATCAGACTGCTTTACTGGGGGCAGGGGATCTGGGATTTCTATGAATAGCCAGCTTCAGGGGCTAGATGTCACAGAATAAAATAATCCAAAGGGACTTGGGAACTTGTGGTTCACGTATGGTTAACCTGGAAGATGAAGACAGGGTAGGCACAGTCCGGAAAAAGTGTTTGAGTGGTTAACAGGTTAGTGGTGATAAGGAGCTAACACCCAGCCACCACTGGCAAGGCTCCCACTTGCTAAAGGCATGGGGGTATCAAAGAGATGCTCAGACCCGAGTACCCTGAGAACCATTAGAGATAGTGTAACTTGATGTAAATTAAGGGAACATTTCAGATGACTATATATTCAGTGATCAATCCTCAAGTCACCTCACCCTTGGGAAGTAGGACAGTGCTACTATAGATAGAGAACTGGAGCACAGAAAGGGTACAAGGTTACAATGGAAGCCTGTAGTGGAGAAGGGAATTGAACCCAGGTCTCTCAAGTTAGGGCCCTATCTACTAGTCATCTCTGACTGGGAAAACAGCCAGATTGACAGTAAATGGTGGAATCCTAGGACTGCATACTTGCCTGTGTTCTGCACCTCATGATGCTTCAAATATCCAACCAGAATGTTCTCCCAGAAATCGCATACATGATCTCATATGGCTGGTACCGGTGAGGCACATTAAAGATTACATTTCCTACCTCCTACCAGAATGTTCTCCTCTATTTGCTGTTTGTAAATTGTGCTTTGTTATTATTATCATTAGTAGTAGTAGTACTATAGTAGCACTTAGAGACCCTAATTACATTCAGGGCCCCAATGTGCTAGGCACTGTCAATACACATAGTAAGAGATGATTCCTAGCCTGAGAGCTTACAATCAAAGTAGATAATACAAAGGATGGGAGAAAGAATTTTTATTATCCCCACTTTGTAGAAGGGGAACCGAAAGTGACAATTGTTAAGTTTTCTCTGCTTGAGTTTAGGCCAGTGATGTTCTGGGAGGTTGTGGAGATGCAGGGAGCCATTTGCTCTGCAGTCTCTCTTTTTTAAGTAAAATTTCAGCTAGAGGCCTTCCTTGAAACTAAACTGAGATTGAGAATTTTACTAGCACCATTTAGGTTTGATGAGCAAACAAATAAAAAAAGAAACAAACAAACATTTACAAAAAGGTAGACAAAGCAAGCTGTGTGTGTAACTTGTTCTCCTCTGTGCTCAAAATAAAGTTAAAACACTTACAGCTACCAGTTACAGGTGAAATTTTCCAGCCATGCTTTTTGTTGTTGTTGTTAAAAAACACAGATTTAGATCAACTGATTTTTTTTCCCATTGAATTCATAAAATCATTTCAGAGGGATACTATATTAGTATCTTTTCATGTTGTATTATATATGCATCCACTGCAGCAGCTTTGAAACCCCTCCTGATTTAACCAAACATTTCTTGAAACTTTCTGAGCTCTAGTTTTCTTTTTTTTTATTTTCTCCTATGCATTAATAAGGCCACTCCACTGTATATAGTATTTCTGACAAAGTATGGCAATGCTGTGTAACACAAGGAGCATGGATAATGAGATTAGATCTTCTGAACATGCAAAATATCTTCCCCCAAAATGCTGTACTTTTCTGCTTCCCCGGTTACTCATGGCACCATGTTAGAATCTCTAGGGCATAGCCACAGCTGGTGTAAATATAGAGTTATGACAATTCCCACCAGCTGAGTGTCTGCCCTTCTAGATTTTGAATACAAAGGGCCTGATTCTGATATACTAAAACCTTTTTATACTGCTCTGACAGTATACTGCATACCACAGTGCATAAAGGGACCTTGGAGTAGATGTAACTGAGAGTTCAGTCCACATTTTTAAGAAAAAATTGTGTATGCACATATACAGCTGACCATTTCTTCACGTTCCTGCTTGGCAAACTAAATATTACTCCTCTTCATTCCTTTGATATTCTGATCAATGTAAAGGCTTATTCTATTTATTTGCATAGTCTAAAGAACTGAGAACAGCACTGAAGTATAGAATTTCCATTTCTTTATTACTCGCTATGGTGACTCAGAGTTAGGATTAATATTGGATTTGCATAAAGGATATAATTATCCCAGCATGTTAGCAACATAAAATCTATTCATTTTTCTTTTGTTCTGTTACCTTTTTTGAGCGTGATGATAAGTACAATGTGGCAAGAAGTAGCAAGTCAATTTTGTTTACCCAGTTCATGGTGCTTTTTTAACTCAGTGAAAGAAACCAGGGGATCTAAATTAACTTCATTTGGGAAAGCAACCCAGGAGATACACCTTAGAGACTAACACATTTATTTGAGCATAAGCTTTCGTGAGCTACAGCTCACTTGAGCATAAGCTTTTGTGAGCTACAGCTCACTGCATCCGATGAAGTGAGCTGTAGCTCATGAAAGCTTATGCTCAAATAAATTTGTTAGTCTCCAAGGTGCCACAAGTCCTCCTTTTCTTTTTGCAGGTACAGACTAACACAGCTGCTGCTCTGAAACCAGGAGATACAGGTTTCTATGCAGCTTAAGTTTTAACTAAACCCTTTAAAGATGGATTTGGAGGATTAGCCCTGAGCTTAGTGATGTTATAGGTTCCCTTGTGCTGTATCTGTATGGAAATGATTTTTTCTTCCCCTACTTCTTAATGCATTGTCAGCAAGCTATAGAGATATTAAAAATATATGTTAGCCTGTATCTGAGGCTGAGAAATTGTTAGAGATTAACATTTTCTTTTCAGGTAAAACAAAATCATACGATGAAACTAAACTAATGTGAAGTCTCAGATTCCAAGGTTGTCATTGTTTCTGTAATTAAACTTGACATTAATTACACACACACACACACACACACACACACACACACACACACGCCTACCTTTAGATATGAGCCTTGGAGACAAGCAGTTGAAGCTTCATATTAAACAAGGAAGCCTTCACATTTTTTCAATTCTGTAACACATTGCAGGCATTTACACTTAAAAAAATGTTTCACTGAGATAAAGGATCATTTTTATAGCCCTGTGCGACCAAAGCCTCGATTTAAGGTACAATAAGTATTATTTGAGTAGGCAATGTTCATTCATTAAGTACCCATTTTAAATTGCCTTGTAATAAGTGATTAATTTGCCATATCATATATTTAGGCCTACCATATGTGCTTACACACAAATTCTCGTGTAGCCCACCCCATTATATCATACTATGCATAGAAATTTCTCAAAGATTTGTCTTCACAGCAAACTAAACCTTTACCTGAATGAGCTATGTCAAGAAATAAGTAATGCTCCCTTCATTCTGGAGAATGTGCTGTGGCAATATTGTTACAGTAGTAGACTCAGGGAAGCAGGAAGATTTCTCTTTCTTCCTCTCATGCCTCTTAATACATGGATTAGGAATCTGAATGAAAGGGTCTCACTCAAACTTTAAATAAAATCTGTGTTTTATAGGGATGTTTACAAGTTGAACCATACTTGTGATGATGTGTTAACCACACATAGCCTTGTCTTTGTCTATATTGACAAAAATGGGACCACCACTATAATCCAACTAGCAATAGCAAAGGTGGAAGATGTAGCACAGGTAGGACTCAAGTGAAATCAGAACTGGAAAGGAACTTGGAACTATATCTTAAAAAACATGGAGGCAAGTCAAGTGAAGATGGCAGTTATGTTTCTTTGCGCACGTGAGAGGAAAACTTGCTGCATCCCCACCACACTAGCTATTACAGTGTTGGGGCTTGAGCAGGTTAGCTAACTGGAGAGAAGATGGAGGCATGGATGAGGATTTCAGAAAGGGAGTACACCCTGTGGTATGCATAGGCACTATTGCTGAGGTGGTGACAAGCCCCTTTTTTTGCTTTTCTCCAAGAGATTGTGGTGGCTGACAACCTGGACAGGGTGGTCCCGAATTTGTGTCTTGCACTTTCTCACTGCTCCATGGACTTGCATCACATATGCACCATACAGTTAGGGTGAGGAAGAAGTGCACTACCACTTGGGGAGCTCCAAGAGAAATTCTGTCTCAGGTAAGCTTGCAACAAACCATTTTATGATCAGTTTATAGGATTTGTGGGAAGGGAAATGTACTCTGATGACAAAAGCAAAACATCTTAGTCAGGCTTTTAAAATCCAACTAAGCTTCCTAAGAGAATTCTCTCCAGTGCAGAGCTTGATTCATCTGGGGAAAATAATAGGGACTGTGATGGGCTGGGTCACATAAACCCCCTTGGGACTGCCACCTGATGTGCTAGGATCATCTCTGAGCCCATTTTCTCTGGCAGCTTCGGACTTCAGTACCTTGCCTTGTTGAGCCAGACACACTAGCCTGCTACAAACACAGGCCCAGATCCAAATCATGTCCCCCAAAAGCTGCAGGCTTAACTGGAAACAACTTAAGAAGTGCTTCTGTCTCTAACACCTAGATACCCAGCTCCCAATGGAATCCAAACCCCAAATAAATTGTTTTGCTCTGTAAAAAGCATATACAGGGTAAACTCATAAATTGTTCACCCTCTATAACACTGAGAGAGAGATATGCACACCTGTTTGCTCCCCCAGGAATTAATTACTTGCTCTGGGTTAATTAATAAGTAAAAATGTTGTTTTTATTAAATATAAAAAGTAGGATTTAAGTGGTTACAAGTAATAACAGATAGAACGAAGTAAGTTATCAAGCAATATAAAATAAAACATGCCAGTCTAAGTCTAATTCAGTAGGAAACCAAATGCAGGTAAATTTTACACCCAAAGATGTTCCAATAAGCTTCTTTTACAAACTAGACTTCCTTCTAGTCTGGGTCCAGCAATCACACCTCTGTAGTTACTGTCCTTTGTTCCAGTTTCTTTCAGGCATCTCTTTGGGGTGGAGAGGTTATCTTTTGAGCCAGCTGAAGACAAGGGGCTTCCAGGGCCTTATACAGTCTTTCTCTTGTACAACATCACAGCCACAAGATGGGATCTCTAGCCACCTCGGCAATTCACGTCTATGAATGATTCCACTTTTTGCAGGCTGACGCCATTGTTTACATGTTAGTTTGAACATTCCCAGGAAAGCTCAGATGTGGATTGGCATCTCTCAAAATCCATTGTTAGTAAAGTACTCCCAATTACTTGAATAACCCCTTCACACTATGTTGACCAAATCTGCCTTATGTGCTTCCTACAGCAAACACTTTAAATACAAGCATTGAGCCAATGCTCATAACTTCAGATATAAAAATGATACCTGCACACAAATAGGATGAATATATTCAGTAGATCATAATTTTTGTAAAGATATGTTACATGGCATATTTAGCATAAAACATATTCCAGTTATGTCAGATTTATACTCATAAGCATATTTCTATAAAGCATTATGGGATGCAATGTCACAGGTACTAGAGTCAAACAAGGCACGTGAAAGTAAGTTCATTTGGAGAGAGCTGAACCACCAGAATGTATCCAAACTTCCTTTAGAATCAAAACAGTTCTGTTTTTGTGTGATTTACTTTATTTTGTAGACCAAAGGACAGAGAAACACTATATTTCTTTTTATCTTCTGCCTGGCTGTGCAATCACAATAAAAAGCATTGTTTATGACCTGGAAATCCTTCTCGTCTCAAGCGTACACCACTGTGAGGGAGGCCAACCTGCAGAGAGCCATAACCATTGTTAGGGAGGCCGACCCACAGAGAGCCATAACTATCCCTGGGAAAAACAAATTACAATGATGATTCTTAAAAATGACAATCATGTCATAAGAAAAGAATCCAACATAGAATAATAATAGCATATTCAGTTATATTAGCTAGTATAACAATGATAACAGCTCCTAAATTCTCTGCTTCATAGCATAAAATGATAATAGGCTAGGTTTGTAAAGAAAGTTCCCCCCCGCCAAACATTCTTCCCTTTAAATTGTGGATAACTGACTCCTCTGTAATCCTTCATACATAGGTAACAACAATGCTAAGAAATGACTCTTCAGCTAACAATGCCCAAGATGAAATTCTCAAAACTGGAGATGAGCCACTCTCAGAAGAGGACCCTTGACTGTGGAATGACTTACCAGAAGAAAGAAGACAAACAACAATCCTGACTGGTTTTACAACATGCTGTAAGACTCATATTTTTGCAAAACATCTTTCTCAATAACAGAGGATGACAAAGAAATATGTCCTTAGCTTCCATCTTCCCAACACACACATAGATAGGCCTTATCTTGATGAAATATGGTTGATAACTTAGTCTGGGTCTCACTAATATGTGCTACCTAAGTCTTATCTAAACTTGACTTTTTTTTCTCAGAGAAGGTAAAGCCAGAGGAAACATGCAACCTATCCTGGGAGTGGTGAAGAGCAGTGTCCACTATGGATTTAACTAATGAATAGGATTTATATTAACTGGGCCTGAGTATTAGGACAACAGGCACCCTAGAAATGCCTAAGAAATAGACACAGCCAGTAAAAACATGGATTATCTATTTTAAAACAACATTTTAGATTAAGGAAAAATAACAAAATAGAACAGAAGGAACTGTACGCATGAGAGAGTGCAGTGCATGACTCCTCTGATAAAGCTACAAAATCTCCCTATAAGCATGGCTGCCGAACTCTGTACATTAGAAGATTACACTGAAATTTTAAAAGGTACAGCACACAGAAGACGAAAGACATCACAATTTCCTTCTGCATATGGCATGATAAATATTTACAACATGAGTAAATTGGCACCTACTACCACTATCACTGATTGTAGGTCTTGTCCACACTCAAAAGTTAATTTGGGTAAAAAAGGGTTTTAAAAGGTGTGAATTTAAAGCACAGTAGTTAAACTATCACAAGGGAGATTTCCAATACATTTAAAAGAGGCCAAAATTAAAAAAAAAAGGGATAAGGCAGAAATTACATTGATTAAAAGGTTTTGGAAACTCTCTTCTCAATGTTGCAAAATGGCCTTTCTAAACTACATTTCTTCCCATTTGCATTTGTTAGATGACCACATTATTAAATGGACTTAAGCAACCCTTAATTTAGGTGTGTCTACATGGTGAGATAATGCACACTACAGTGGTTTGATTTCTAGAGCACACCAAGATGTTGTACATGAATTGGTCTGGGTAGACCCACTGGTGCACACATAAATGTTCCTAGTGCACTTTAAACCAGCACAGTACTACATTAAAGTGCACTAAGGAATATTTTCTGTGCACCAGCAGGGTCTACACAGACCAATTAACGTATAACACATTAGTGTTCTGTAGACATCACACACCCATTGTGCACATTACTCTACCATATAAACCAGTGGTTCCCAAACTTGTTCCGCCGCTTGTTCAGGGAAAGCCCCTGGCGGGTTGGGCTGGTTTGTTTACCTGCCGCATCCGCAGGTTCGGCCAATTGTGGCTCCCAGTGGCTGGGGTTTGCCGCTCCAGGCCAATGGGGGCCGATATGTCCCTTGGCCTGTGCCGCTTCCCATAGCTCCCATTGGCCTGGAGCGGCAAACAGTGGCCACTGGGAGCCACGATCGGCCGAACCTGAGGATGCGGCAGGTAAACAAACCGGCCCGGCCCGCCAGGGCATCTCCATGCACAAGCGGTGGAACAAGTTTGGGAACCACTGATGTAAACACACCATAATTCAGTAGGCTTCTGGATGTTTTTCTTTTAAAGTTACAGTTTAGAAGCCAACATCCAACAAAGTCTTCTCTCAAGAAGAAGAAAAAAACATTGATAAAACATTCAGAGCTTTCCTTACTTGCTAGAAATTGTGTTACAGCTTCATGCAATTATCAAAGCCTCTCAGCAGCTACTAGAGCTCACTGCTCCCCTCCCCTTTTTGAAATAGAACTGTGTTTAAACATGACAGGCCTCTTTCAGAGTATGTGCATTTCCTTGGTAATTGATGTAAAGATGATCAGAAAAAAAAAAGAGGTTGAAATTTCTGTTTTGGGGGAGTGGGACGGGGGGTCTAAGAAAATAGTATGACATACTGGTTTATCATAATGATAGTTTTGAAAGCCATATCTCCATATTGAGACAAACTATAGAATCAACAACTCTTTTGATATGGAAATGCTGCTGACTAGAGATAACTGGCTGAAATGTTTTGGGGCATATGGCAAACTGTATTGAGCTTGAGGACCTTTTTGTTGGCCGGTAACTTTGTTTAAAAAGGCCTTTTCAAGCTAAAATCTAATTGTGAGTGAGAAGCTGGATTGTGTCATGAAGGGGGCAATTTACCTTTAGTTCCATTCTGTGTGTAATCTATTAAACGATTAATGCATTTAAAATGGCAGAAGCATGAATGTTCTCATTTTATCTTCAGGTCTTTTGCTTTTAGGCACTAGGAATAGTCAGTTTCACATGAATAAAGGCCAAGTGCAGTGAAATACTACTGCACAGCTTTTAAACAAATGTATTTATCATCTGCAAGGTCCCTACAAGAATAGCAGAGGAGAGGGAGTTATTGTGTTGTAGTTAGGAGGAACAAGGATGCAGGATTTCTGTGTTATATTACTGGCTTTGACACTGGCTTGGCATGAGCATGTGTATTTTTGTAATCTACTCCTTTGTAAGAGATGCAGAATTAGGGGTTGATACACTCTGTAGGCCAAGTTCATTGCAGACACCAGGGACTCCTTGCATCCCTCCATTCTCCCCACAAGCTCCCTATGTGCCCTCCTACCATGTCTCTCTATTTCAGGGCCTCCTGGCAACACTCTAATTTCTCCACTCCATCAGAGGCTCTGTATGTGCCCCCTCATTCTGCCTCCACCCATTCTAAAGTCCCCCATTCTCCCCTAAATTCCATCTTTTTCCCATGCTAGGATCTCTATGTGCCCCACCATTCCCCCACTTCTCCCACCATAGGTTCCCATAAGAGGGGCACTGTGTATATTCTCATTTCCCCCTCCTCTCCAGGTTTGGGATTTTCTATTGCCCTCATTTCTTAATCCCACCCATACCATGCTGGACGCCCTTCCCACAGCCCCCATTGGCCTGGAGCGGCAAACCGCGGCCAGTGGGAGTCGCGATCGGCCTAACCTGCGGACACGGCAGGTAAACAAACTGGTCCAGCACGCCAGGGGCTTTCCCTGAACAAGCAGCAGACCAGCTTTGAGAACCACTGATCTAGTGGACTCGCCCTGGCTTACAGCAGCAATGGCTCAAGACTTATTTTTTAAGATTGCTTAGGGTCCAGAGTGGAGATAGAACTGGCTAGCAGCACTACCAGAAACAATTGTAAGTCAGAACTCAGAGACAAAGCATTTGTGTTTACAATTTTTGTTGTGTTTGGATTGGAGTGGAACCGAGAGAGAAGCAGCACAGCTGGGGAGGACCCTTCTACAATCCATATTCCTATGCAAGGGAAGACTCTGAGCCCCTTTGGGGATTTCTCAGACATTGAACAGTGTCATTGCAGCAGAGACCAGAACCCCAGGAGGCTGAGGAGACAATCAAGGTTAGGCTACCAAAAGACAGCCTAACCACACATTTGAATCTATTCCAGGGACTCACAAGGATGATTTTATTAACCTTCATATGGATACTTTATAACAGAGGTGGCAAAACCATGGCTCACAAGCCACTTGTGGCTCTTCTACAGTTAAAGTGCAGCTTCAACCTAACTGTTTGACTATGCAGGTATTGGGAGGGAATAGGATGCCTTGTACTAGCTGTAAAAATTGAGAGGGGTAGAATTTATGGACTGTTGTTCTTGTCTTTTATTATCCTAATCTCTTTCCCCATTGTCCCCTATCTTGAGTTCCCCACACCTAATAAAGCCCCAGTGACTGTTTTATTACTCTGGGAATTGTGATTATTATTTTATTTTTTTTTTGTGTGCTGTGACTGACACTCCTCTGTATGAGATTGGGCCTTGAATATATTCCCAAGGGACAAAGCCCTCTGTTCTCTGCACTACAAACTGATTCCTTGGATGGAAAGATTCCTTGGATGGAAAAATCAGGTACTAGGACTGAGGACCCAGACCCCCTGAAGGGAAAAAGCTTCCGCCACACCTCAGATCTGGATTACAGTTGCATACAGAGAGTTTGTAATCTTACATTGAATTTTAAATTGTACAGACAGACTACCTACCTAACTAACCCAGCATACCCAATAGCCTGGGGATAGGGTGTTCATGTGGGAGACCAGGGTTTAAGTCCCTGGCTCTAGAACAGGGCTTCAAACATGGGTCTCCCATATTCATCTTAAGTTGCCTAATCATGAGCTATTAAATATATGGAGGCCTAGCAGCACCATCTCTGTTTTGTAAATGATTCTTAAGTTACCTTGTGAATCCAGCTTGAAAAAAATAAAAAAATCAAAGCATCTCAAATGTCAAAAGAGTTCATTTTCAATATTTGGCCCCAAATCTAAATCTAACCTTCTCACGTGCTTCTGAAAATCCCACTAGGCACCTACCTGCTTCTTTAGGTCCTAAATAGTTTTGTTAATTGGACCCTGGATCTACATTTAAAAAAATAACATAAAACCCTTTTTTATTTGCAGACACACTGGGATACCAGAAGATCATTATGTAGTAAACAGATGCATCATCCAGTGTTTGATTATATGAGTATGCAACAACTGACAATAAACTCACATTATGCACTAGCTGATTGAATAATGTACTGTCTCAAAAAATTGTTTACAAGTGTCTATTAAGTATTTTTATAAATGATACACAGGGTACATTCTTCATTAAACAGAATCTGTGCCTTACCTATGATATAAATGGTGTCATATGGGCTATATTTTTTGAAGATGTTCAAAGTAGATTTTTTTGAAAAAAACATCTGTTATTGAAAATTCAGGCATGAGGTTTTCAAGCTCACATCCCATCCATACACTTTGGAAATTCATTCTTTGCATTCCTTTTAAAGAAAAATTATTGTAGCTTTATATTTATTAAAGAATTAAGTTTGCATGTATTTTACTTCTTGACAAAATTTCAGAGAAAGTTTGCTTTTCAAAATTCCAGGGAATTGTCAACTATAATTTTCTTGCATTACCGGATCAAGGCATTCTTTGAAAATGCATACTTTGTGTAATTGACAAGAAGTTTTAGATAATGCAGATCTGAAACATGCAACAATAATAAATTTAATGAATAATAGTTTAGTGGCAGAATTATTTGAGGATTCAGTAACATTGACACCATATTTAAACATGATAATTTTCTAGTTTTTGCAAAATGCTTTGATGTAGTAAGCCTCTTATCATTCATGCTATACATGTAAAAAAATGTGAACATTCTAAAATAGATCTTACATTGATGATCAAAAGAAAACCAACTGCAGTTTTCTTTTAAAATTCACAGCATATCTGAAGCAAATTATTATTATGCCATTTATTAAAGATGTGAAGGCGGTACTAATTTGCTATTCGGATTCTTATTGGAGCAGTGACTATAGGATTTAGCAAGAATACAATCTAATAAAGAGCACACAAATAAATAAATAAATAAATAAAATTATGCTTACTTGTCATACATGTCCTTAAAATGAATGGCCAGGACTGGAGATAAGGGAATGGGTTTCAAAAGTTTCAGTAATTTGATCAGGATTAAGCATCTAAAAGTTGGGTTGCTTTAACTAGACCACATATTAACTCTCTGAACCTTTTAGCTATGTCTACTCTGCAAGTGGAGGTGTAATTCCAAGCTTCATTAGCTGTACACATGCTAGCTCTTCTTGACCTAGCATACTAAAAATGATCAACATGGCTGTGGTGGCATGGATGGCAGGTCAGGTTAACCAACCAAATAGGTATCTAGCATCTCAGATGGGGTTGTACTGGGGAAGCTAGCCTGAGTTGTCACAGCAACACTGCTATTTTTATCCAGCTAGTGGGAGGAGAGAAAGCATCAAGCTCAGAATTACATCTCAAAGTGTAGACCTAGCCCTTGAGTCTATGAAACTGGCCACTGATTAAGCAAAGCATTTAGCACATCCTTAACTTTAAGCATGTGATTATTCCCAGAGTTCTGATGGATCAGAACCATGAAATGGAACTTGTGTAAGAAAAGGACATTTAAAATGGTTCCTGGCACTTGCTGTTGCCAGTCAGGTCAGAAACAACAAGCGCAAAGTTATGGGGTGGGAGGAGGAGAGAGAGGGAGATGTGAATAATGGATTTTTTTTGCCCATTAACAATTCGGGGGGGGGGAAGGTTCAGGTCAAATAAATTTAAAAAAAAGCTTTGCTTTTAAGAATTTATTTTTTTAATAAAATCAAATAAATTTCAAAATGAAAAATAATTTTGAATCAATTTTAAAAAAACACATTTTATTTTGAAAATATCAAAATTAAACATTTTTATATTTGAAAGGTTCCCCTCCACACCAAAACAATACATTGAACTCCACACAAAACTGCAAAATATTTTAGCCTATCTACATTCTTTGCTGAAGAAAAGTTTTTGTTGAAAAAATTCATCTTTCTCTCTTTTTCTGTCCTTATATAGTCAAAACAGTTTTTTTTGTTTTTTTCAGATTCAGAAAAGGGTTTTTTATGAGAAGTTTGAGTTAGTTCTTTTGGAGGGTTAACGTTTTTTAAAAAGTGGTCTATTTTTGTAAGGACAGTTGGCATGTACAATATTTTTTTGCCTGCATTTTCACTCCTGAGAGAAATAAGACTAGAAATTTCATCTGCAAAAACAAAATGTGGATGCAAAATCTGACTATTTGCAGCTCCATTACCATGTTGAAGGATAAAACTAGTATGTTATATTTTGCTTATTATAAACTGTCAAGGCATTAGGACAAGGTTATCAGAGCAGTCCCACCAGTACAATAATCAATAATAATAAATAATAATTTGAATAAAATGCAGTGGAGGGTTGATAATTGCTAAATGGAGCTTTGCTGATCCACAGTGTAATTGCCACCTTTCATCTGAAATCCACATTTCTTCCCCACTTTCCCACAAAAAGCCTTAACATCTGCTCTAACTATGCATTGCAAATTGCAAACTGCTTCCCTTCCTGCTACTGCTATGGTCAATAACTGAGATATGGTTGGAAGACACAAATACAGAACTGCAAAGGGAATGGAGCCCCAGCTTGCCAAGGGATACAGATATTTGTAACTAATTCTTGCCAGATTTATACTTCACAAAAAAGTTCACAGAAAAAAACAAACAAACATAATAACATTTTAGAAAGCTGAACAGCCTGAAATTCCAGGAGTTTTGCATGATGTAACAAAACAATTTAAAATACATGGTTATCATTTGCTTCAAATTTGAGAAGGAATCAAGTTCATATAAGCATTACTATTTGCGCCTAAACCTTTACTTACAGAACTCCTTCTATATGAGCTCCTTACTGTTTTCACCTTTAACATCTTGAAACTTGAGAGCTTTTTAGGTAAGAGCAATTTTATTTTTATTTTTTTTACTTTCTTCGCTCATCACCCTCCCTAAGGTAATCAGCTCCCAATTTACTTCATCCTATAGCCTCTGATTTACATATTTAATAAGTTACCACCCTCCCACAGTCCACCACCTCAGGGAATTTACACAGTCAGCATAAATTACACTTGCTAAGAGATTCTGTTAAAAGTAATGCAGACACAATTCCTCCTCCTCTCCAACAGGGCTGGAGATAAATGTTGTGCTTCTTTCTAAATCTGTGAGTAATATATTACTGAAGAAATGGCATCTCTCAGGAACAGTCTATACAGATGAGATACTATTTAATCTTATTAATGTTGGGCCAAATCCTCCAGTCCTTTCTCAGATCAAACTCCTACTGACTTTAATGGCAATTCTGCTTTAGAAAGAAAGGAATAAAAACTGAATAAAGACCTTAGGGCTTGGTCCATTTTTATTTAATCATAAGTATTTGTAATGTGCCCATTACTGTGGTGTATGGAGGGGGATACAGGAGTTCAGTGTTTATAGACACATAGACTTTAATGTCAGAAGGGACCATCATGATAATCTAGTCTGACCTTCTGCAGGCCAGAGAACCTCATCCACCCACCCACCTCTATCCTCTGGCTGAGTTACTGACATCCTCAAATCGTGGTCAAAAGCCTTCAAGTTACCAAGAATCCATCATTTACACTAGTTTACACAAGAAACCCATGTCCCATGCTGCACAAAAAATAAGTTAAATAAAATACATTTAGAACTGGATTAAAGGATGCAAAGTTCTTTCTCCCTCCCTTTGACTGCTTGGTTTGTGATCTAACAATATTGAATTAACTTTACCATTTGGGATATGTTTTGATATTTATTCATTTCATATTAAAACATACCATTAAACCCATATGGATATGTCCATATCAGTGTCTCAGTCTACCAGTCATACAAGACCTGACCACACAACTCAAGACAACCAATTACAATAGAAACAGCAGCAGATCCCATCAAGCCCAGGATATTTTGCAAACTGATGCTATCCATGCAGAAGTTGTATGCCTTCACATGGTCGACAAGCCCTGCCTAAGCTTATCCTTGTTCCCATGGCAGCTAGGGCCAGACACTGTCCTCTGGAACCCCACCAAGAGGAATTATAACATCTCTCTCTTTAGATTAGAGGGTATGGAATCACTTTTGGAGTGTAAGGGGTGGTGTTAGTTGTGAACGTTTAGAGTGACCACTAGGGTGCCAACAGGAATCATCCATCAGAATTGGTGTCATCTTACCATGTCACCAGCTGGACTTCCAATATACTCTTATCACTATCCCAAAGCTGAATCTGTGAACAACACCCTTCCTGCATATATAGAACCACCAGTGTGTCCTACAGATCCAGTCCCTTCAAGGAGATATCCAGAAAGAGAAAGACTGCCTCTTACATTCCTTGAAAATCTTGAAAATCCAAAAAAGTCAGAGGATTGGTAGTCAAATGTCTTATATGGGCAGAATAAATCTCTGACACAAAGCTGAATGTTCAGGCAACCTATCTTGTAATTCATAAGGTTGTTTATTCTTGTTATGTGTTGATATTTTATTCTTGTTATATATTGTTGTTTAATATAAAATTTGGATAAAACTTTTATCATACTTCCCTTTTCAGAAATGAGGGTGTGGTGTTAGGTGGAAATGTTTAGAATCGTCATCAGGGAGTAAAGAGCAAGGAGGCGAGAGTCTATGTAAACAAGAAATAAAGACTGTTTTACAGTCATCCCAGTCATAGTGTGCTGCATCTCTGTAATCTCTACAGAGAGCAACAAAATATGATGAGTAATAATGGAAACTTTGGTCAGAACCTAAACAGATGTAAATCAGGAGAGCCCCATTGCAGTCAAATTGAACAGTTTTGAATTATACCAATTAGCCCCTAAATCTTTCCTTATCCAAATACAATAGGCAGATGTACTGTAAGGAGAAAATTGGTTACAGGGTTTTTTTTTTTAAATCACATTTACTTAACTATTCATTGTGAGTTTGAATTCTGTTTTGGATTATAGGCCTCATCTCACACTCGTTGCATGTGCTAAACTGCCATCGATCTCAATGGGAATTATATGTAATAACAAATGTGGAATTTGTAGACTTTAATGTCATTGTGAGATGCCCCTCTGCTATGTACATTGGCCAAACTGGACAATCCCTACATAAAAGGATAAATGGACACAAATCAGATATTAGGAATGGCAATATACAAAAACAGGCAGGAGAACTCTTCAACCTCCCTTTGGACACACAAAAGCAGATTTAAAGGTAACCATCCTGCAGCAAAAAAAACTTCAGGACCAGACTTCAAACAGAAACTGCTGAGCTTCAGTTCATTTGCAAATTTGACACCATCAGTTCAGATTAAACAAAGACTGTGAATGGCTAGCCAACTACAAAAGCAGTTTGTCCTCCCTTGGTGTTCACACCTCAACTGCTGGAAGAGGGCCTCATCTTCCCTGAACTAATCTCATTATCCCTAGCCTGATTCTTGCTTGCATATTTATACCTGCCTCTGGAAATTTCCACTACATGCACCCACAAAAGCTTATGCTCCAATATGTCTGTTAGTCTATAAGGTGCCACAGGACTCTTTGCTGCTTTTAAAGATCCAGACTAACATGGCTACCCCTCTGATACTAGTGTCTAGGTATGAGTCTGTGGGCGTATGCGTCACCCAGCTTTCATTAGCAATAAATTAAAGAAACTGTTAAAATACTTTCTAATTATGACAAAAGTCACAAAACTGCACTGAGCAAAGAGGGTTTTTTGGTCGTCGTTAACAAATTGCAAAAATAATGAAAAGGAAAGTTCTGCCATTACATTTAATATAACATTTTTTTCTACAATTCTGTATAGCTCATTCATTTATTCCTTTTGTAGGATATTGGGTTTTAGTTTTGTTTGTTTTTAAAAAAAAACTGGTCTGAAGCATTACAGCATGATTTAGAGGGGAGAAAAATCTTTTACTGTATCAAGATGAACTGGTGACATTATTTTTTAATGCACTAGGCTTAATTAAACTGCCAGTCAGGTCCTGAACCAAAATTTGTGAAAAGGTGAAAAGTGAAAAATCTTTTAAAATTTACAGAATGGGCAGTTCTTATTTATAACGTGGCTGGCAGCCTTAGCTCTATCTGAATGGTACTATATTTCTGTATTAATTAATGTTTGAGTAAAGTTTTCAAACATTCCAATGTGTTGAGTTTATTTCTACATTCAGCTCTTTTTAAAAAAAATAAATTAAAGAAAGCTATGAGAAAGACCCAAGAATAAACCATAATAAGAAGGTCAACATATGGTAGTGTATGTGTGCCGACATGGACATTTTCTAAAGTGTAATAGAAAATGATAAATGTTGTGTAAGGTACTTTGTTCATTTGTTAATGATCTATAATGTTTCGGTACCATGTAATGGTTTAATTGTGTGTAGGTAGGAGATATACACAGCAGCTACATTCAGGAATGATTCTTGGTAAGCCTTTGTCTACACTGAAAAAATATATCGGCATAGCTACGCTGGTCAGGGGTGTGAAAAATCCATACCCTTGACTGACATAGCAATGGCGACAAAACTTCCAGTGTAGACAGCTATGGGATGGTGTCCCTAGCCTCTGCTTGCAAGAAGCTTGGAATGTGTGACGGCATAGGTCACTTGATGATTACTTAGTCTCTTCATTCCCTCTGGGGCACCTGGCATTGGCCACTGTCAGAAGACAGGATATTGGGCTAGATGGATCTTTGGTCTAACACAGTATGGCCATTCTTTATGTATGTTGACAGAAGAGAGCTTCAGTCAATATAGGGAATGTCTACACTGCAGTTAAACACCTGTGGCTGGCCCATGTCAGCTGACTTGGGCTTGTGGGATTCAGGCTGCAGGGTTGTACAACTGTGATGTAGATGTTTGGCCTCGGACTAGAGCCTGGGCTCTGGGACGCTCCCAGTTTGTGGGGTCCTAGAGCTCAGGCTCTAGTCCAAGCATGAATGTTCATTTTACAGCCTGGCAGCCCCAGTCCCGCAAGCCCAAGTCAGCGGACCTGGACCAGCCACAGGTGTTTAATTTCAGTGTAGACATACCCTTAGTTAGTTTGGTTGGGGAGGTGGTGTTTCTGCACAGACAGAAAAACTCCTTCTGTCACTGTAGAATGTGTCTGTGCTTTGGGGTTATGCCGGTATAGTCCCTGTAGTGTAAGTGTACCCTTAGAGATATTCAGGCAGAACAGACTTTAGTGGTGATATACTCGGATCATAGAGTAATACTGATAGTCAACTGTGATGTAATTCCTTGCAAGCTGAATGTAATACATTCAGAGAAGCATCTTCTAAATGCTACAACAGAGTGCCATTGTGCGCTGGAATTCAGCCTGTGGCCTCTCCCAGCCTGTCCAATGCAATATTGATTCATCCATTGCATTTAGGACCTTATATGCCTGCACGGAGGAGAGAGGAACATTTGACCTATAAAAAGTGTGCATTTGAGGCATGTTTAAAATCAGGAAGGAGTGAAATCATGTTTATATGTATGACCATTAATTAAGAGCAGAAAACATGCTTTAGGTTAGCAGGTTTGATTTTCTCCAGTAATAGTTTCTAAAACACTTTTTGTAATAAGATTACTGTTATGTATAAGGCAACTTTCAGTAAACTGGGAGGCACATGTCTACCCTGAAATACAATTTATAAAGATCTAAATAAATATGTTTAGCATTTACATTCAGTAATTTTTTTTTATTGGTCCTTTCTCATAGATTCTATTAGCTGTGCAAAAGCTATAAAGGTAGCCCACAGTCTCATCAATCAGTGTTTAAAATTAAATAGAAATGACAAACTGTACCCCAAATAAAGAGCTTTTGAGTCTAGGATTTCTCTGTTTTAATAAGATAATAATGTGATAACTATGGATTTGTACATTAGGGTTGTAATACTGTACTACTTGGAATGCTTTAATAGGCTGATTTAATATGATTTTGTACATATTATAATAATATTGATAATTTTATAGCATTATATCCTGTGTAAATATATATATTTCAAAGATAATGTTTTATTTTGTATGCTGTATCATTTCTAAGGGTACAGTTAAGGGACCTTCAGGGAAGCATTGCATGCTGCCATTTGCTAGTGGCTCTTCAGTTCTTTGTTCTATTAAATTATCAATCTAAATCTCCCTTGTGCTGCTTTGCCATTAGGGTTGTATATTGTATGTCAGATTTCTGAGAAACTTAAATGTATTAAGGGGCTTAAGTTTGAATATGGTTCCCATTGACTTAAACAAGAATTGTGTTCATGTAGCTAAGGGGAAAGTTGGCTACGAGACTCCGTGTTGTTAAGGTAGAGAAATAGAGGGTCTGTCTATCTTGAATATGTATATGACCCCAGTTACTACCGTATTTGAATGCTTCATAATCCTTAATGTATGAATCTTTACAACACCCATATGAGAAAGGAAGGTGCTAATATCTCCAGTTGATAGATGGGGAACTGAGGCACAGAGAGATTAAGGTTACATATTTTAAAAGTACCTGAACTATCTTAAGCAGGCAAGTCTCATTTTCAAGAGTGACTAAGGGGTTTTTAAGTGTCTGAGTCACTTTTGAACATGGTATTTAGGCTCTTAAGTGCTTCTTACTATTTTACATTGAATGACTTGCCCATGATCTGTTGTACAGAGGCCTATTCTTTAAATTGTAGAAATAAACTGGAGGCAGTTTACTTCTCACAGTTTCCAAGCCTGCTTTTCCAGTGAGTCCTGCTCCAAGAAGTTCTGTATTTTCTCCTTGTCATGGACACATCCTCTATTGCTTCTCTTCTTGTCTGTTGGCTTTCTGGTTGCTTTCTTATCTGTCTCACACAGATTCACCCAATAAATGTCCCAGGTTCCGTGTTTACAATCAGTCCTCAGGGAAACCCTTCAGGCCACATAGCTTAGGTTCTGCTCAGGCCTGGCCAGTCGTGGGGCAATGGTGACTTGTGTTGTTTCAGCTCTCACTACATAAAAGGGCCTTCCATTTACGCTGAACGAAGGGTGTTTAGTATGCCCATTGACTTTAACCAGATCTGTATTTGATCTATAGAATTAAGATTTGCTTATGGCAGCCATTTACATATTGCAGAATAACACTACCATCCCAAAGGCTGTCAAACATGGGTTGCTCCCTATAAGAAAACAAAACAAACTCTAAACAGCTAAAGGAAAAAGGCATAAGGGATACTGTTAAAATGAAAGCCATACTCAATATTTCACATTTCAAATGCTTTAACTATTTTCCCTCCTTTTTCTGTATTTTTAATAAAAAGGTTAAATAGATTTTTAATAGTGGTTGATAACATGGGAGCAAGCCCTGGATAACCTGATACAAAACCTCCAATCACATTTAACTGTTTAATGTTGTAACAGTAAACAAGGGTATCACTAACATCTTATCCATCGTTGGGCCTGGGATATCCTACGCTTCAACACACTGGGTCACACAGGAATTCTGTGGCAGAGGAGGGAAGTGACCCTGGGTCTCCCAAATCACATAATAAAACTCTGACCACTGGACTATCCTTCGCTTCTTGTTTACCCAACCATTATATATTAAATCTTCTCTAGTTGAATGTCCGCATAGAGCTAACTAAAACTCACTGGGAGGAGTCTACATGCTTCTGCAGCCCTTGTTCACCAGTTCAGGGGCATGTATCACGGTAAGGGCTCCAGGCAGAAAAAGGATACCTGGGGAGTCACAGAGGTCTGCTCTAGTAGAGCCGTCCTTAGTTCTTATTCAAGATTCATTCTGGTTGTCATAATAATGCCAGAACTCCCCAATTACTTTATTGCGTCTCTAGTTAGTTCATAATGAGGTGCTGTTGCATTATTGCTAATATTTTATCACCGTTATTTTGAGGAACTATGACATTTTCATTCTGCTGATGTACTGAGACTGTATTGATCACCACAACTTGTTAATTTCTATGCCACAGGAACAAATTACATCTAATTTTCTTTTCTCTTCACTGGGCAGCTTGCCTCATTCTTATTTCAAAGACTATTATTAAAAAGGACAAAAAATAACATTGTCTGTACTTTTGCCAAAAAATATAATTACAATGGACTCCAAAAGTTTTTAAAGTTAACTTGAGAGCAGTGCAGTTCCTTCACAATGAAAACTCATTCAAAAATTGTCCAGTTTCATATTCCAGTATGGTAAAAGAACTAACTGTGTTGCATGAACAACTTTTGGGCTGCTAACAAATAGGCCAGATGAAGGAACAAAGGAGGTCGCTATGTACTGATTTCAGTGGAGCTACTCATGAGAATAATAATTTTTCAAATGAGTTAGAGATGCAAGTTTAGGTCCTAAATGAGTAGTGGAGGTACCTGTTTGAAGAATAGGGATATTAAGTATGCTCAGATTCTTGTGCCATCAGAGTCATACATTAAATCTTTATTACAAGATCTTTATTACAAAATCAATGGATAATTAACTTTCAGATGCCATACAGCACAACCTTCAAGTCCTAGTTATTTGGGAGGGGGATGCATTGTGCTTTCATTAATTCAGATTCTTCAAGTTATAGTAACAGATACGAAAATATAATGCTTTTGTTTGAAAAGAAATGATAAATGTGTCATCTCTTATTATGCAGGGTTCATTGTTTTCTTCCATATTTGTTTTAATCTGGTCTTCCCCCCACCCTCATATTTGCACAGAGATAGAAGAGTAGACAGTTCTGTATGTCCTTGCACAGTAATATCTCTAAGGCAGACTCCATCTGCAATAACAATTAACTAAAAGGACTGGTCCCATAATGACACCTGAGAATCACAAGGGCCCAGAGGACCCCAGAACATGCCCCCTCCCTGATTAAATTGTCTGCATAGAGTCAGAGTGCTGAGGGAACTACTCATGTGGCTCCACCCCAACATGAAGGGACTTCTAGTGGCACTCTCCCTAATCACATCAGCCACACCATAAGAGGCTTGTTCACCTGCACATCTACCAATGTGATATATGCCACCATGTGCCAACAATGCCCCTCTGCCATGTACATTGGCCAAACTGGACAGTCCCCACGTAAAAGAATAAATGGACACAAATTAGACATCAAGAATTATAACATTCAAGAAGTCGGAAAACACTTCAACCTCCTTGGTCACTCAATTTCAGACCAGACTCCAACGAGAAACTGCAGAATTGAAATTAATTTGCAAACTGGACACCATTAAATTAGGCTTGAATAAAGACTGGGAGTGGATGGGTCATTATACAAAGTAAAAACTATTTCCCCATGCTATTTTCCCCCCTACTGTCACTCAAACCTTCTTGTCAACTGTTTGAAATGGGCCATCCTGATTATCACTACAAAAGGTTTTTTTTTTTATTTATTTATTTCCTCCTGCTGATAGTAGCCCACCTTAATTCATTGGTCTCATTACAGTTGGTATGGCAACACCCATTTTTTCATGTTCGCTGTGTATATATATCTTCCTATTGTATTTTGCACTGCATGCATCCCATGAAGTGGGTTTTAGCCCACGAAAGCTTATGCCCAAATAAATTTGTTAGTCTCTAAGGCAGTGGTTCCCAAACTTATTCCGCCACTTGTTCAGGGAAAATCCCTGGCGGGCCGAGCCAATTTGCTTACCTGTCGCATCCGCAGGTTCAGCTGATCACGGCTCCAACTGGCGACGGTTCGCTGCTCCAGGCCAATGGGAGCTGCTGGAAGCAGTGGCCAATATGTCCCTTGGCCCACACCACTTCCAGCATCTCCCATTGGCCTCGAGCAGCGAACTGCAGTGACTTGGAGCCGTGATTAGCTGAACCTGCGGATACAACAGGTAAACAAACCGGCCTGGCTTTCCCTGCACAAGCGGCGGAACAAGTTTGGGAACCACTGCTCTAAGGTGCCATAAGTACTCCTTGGTTTTTTTGCTGATATAGACTAACATGGCTACCACTCTGAAAGATACAGTGATTAAAAAATCACTCTAAGATACAGTGATTAAAAAAAATATGGTATAGATCTCGAGCTTGTTGTAGGGTAAAAGGTAAAGTCACCTCACTAGTTAAACATGTGAAAGCCTGTATGTACAAGTTTGCAAGTGGGTTTGGTATTATATTAAACTCTTAATCAAACTCCAAAAGAGATGTTTCAATACAGGTATTACTAGGTGTATATACAACCCAGGTATGGTAGAAATATCATACTGTACATACAGATCATGTACATTATAAAGAGGCCTGCTTTATCTAGTCTAATTTGAAATATCCCAACTTTGGAGAGTTCCAGAGTCTGTCTCTTAATTTTTTTTCCCAACATTCCATCATTTTACACACTGGTGACATCTCTGAGGTGTCCTTGCTTTAAGTTTTTTTAATCATGTATATGTCCCTTTGACCCTATTCTCTCCTGATTTTTTCTCATCCTCCCCATTTCCTATTCCCTCTTTCTCTTCCTCCTTCCCATACTCTGTCTTCTTTCCCTTTAAATCTCTTCATAATGCCGGTTTCATTCAGTGAACACCCCTGGCTCAATTATGACCCCGCTAGGGCCATACGTGCATTATGAAGAAAAAGCTTACGAGTCCTACTGCAGCCAGGTGGTAAGAAACACATGCAACAGGGTAGCTCACAATGAGAACATAGAGGTGGTCAAAACTAAGCATTTCTATTCCATGGGAAATTCCAACATTCAGAGATTTGTTTTCATTTTGTTCTGAATCACAATAAAAAAGAAAAAAATCAAAATTTCCTCTGAAACAAAATTTTCAAAAAATCATTTTGGGTCAATAAAATCAAAGCATGATGTTCCTGTTTTGACTTTATTTTTATATTATATTATGATCTATAATTTTAAAATGAAAACAAATTTCAAAACAAAATTTTGTCAAAATTAACACGTTCCCATGGAAATTTTTAATTTTTCCAAAGTAGTATTTTCTGATAGAAAAATGTTCCATTGGAAAATTTTCAGACAGCACTGAAGCTCTGTTAATAAATCATAAAATGCATACTTTACAAATATTTTATAACCCAAATTTGTATTTGGTACCTAGTAAATTTTTAGACTTTTGTTATCTGACAAAAAGAGTGTATTATTGAGAAGAAAATGTCTGGGGAAAATTTGAGGAAACAAAATTATTTAGGTTAGTCCATACTGGGGATAACTATGAGGAACGATAGAAGACTAAGCAAAAAGCAGATAATTGGGAAACATGATGACAGATGTGTTTAAGCATAGATGAGTGCAAGGTAATGCACAATGAAGTCAGCAATGTAAATTGATCATACATACTAATGGAAGCTGGAATCTCCCACAAAAGTATCTAGGCATCCTCAAGGATAGATAGAGAAATCTGTTCAATGTTCAGCCATAGATAAAAAAGCAAATAAAATATTAGATTTTATTAATCAGGGCAAAGCGATCAAGGGCTCAATTTTGCATTTTCTCCATATGCAGAACTCCTTTAATGTTGAAAAATATAATAGTCAGATGAAGATTTTATTGGCAGGAGTTTGGGAAACCTGTTCAAAATGTGACTGGGCACCCAAATGTGTGAGCCTGTATTGTTTAAGGCAGGGATAAGAATAAATGTAAGATTTTCACAAATAAGTTCCTTAATTAAGGTCATATTTAGGTACATAAGTAGGTAGCCTAATTTTCAAAAAAAAAAAAAAAAAAGAATTGGGAAAACAAGTTCCTTGAAATTTGTTGTGAACTTTTTGTTTATTGATCGATTGATTTTTTTTAAAATAGTCTTATAGCTGATGAGGAAATTAAAAAAAAAAGAAATTCAAAGAAAAATTAAACAAACATTTTTTGCACATATTACTATTTTTAACCAACTCTGGTTGAGACCCCTTTGACAGCGTGGCTCCTTATGACTTCTTAGTATGGCATTGGATAATGTTGTAGAAAAAATGTTGACTATCCATGGACTATTGGTTGGTTCTGTTATAGCCATTCCTATATTTCTATGTAAGGAATATTTAATATTTTAATAATAATTTAACTTGTATGGTACATGGGTCTTTAGAAACAAAGTCTGTGAAGAACAAATGACTTTACCCTCAACCAACACAGCATGATCTTTGCTAGCAAGATGTACTTTAGTAGATCAAGCAGAAAGAACTATCTGGTATGGCTCAAACAACTGAGTTATTTTTGGCCAGCAAGAGAGAGAGAATTTCTTTTGAGTGTAGTTCATCAAAATGTCAGGTCTAACAATAATTCTAAGTGGATAGAATTTGTTATGAAGGAAGCTCTGACCACTGCTTAAGTCTAGTTGTCTTGTTATGTTATATCACTTACTCTGTGTAACACAGCACCATGATGGAGGTAGAAAACCGTAAATGAAATTATCAAGAATGGCAGAACAATTAAAGTATTCAATGAACCCATCAGTACAGTACAGGCCAAATCCTGCTCCTACAAAAAGGCAATGGCAGTTTTGTCATAGATTCCAATGGTTGAAGAATCAGCCCCTAAATGTACAGTAAACCCTTGCTATAACGAACTTCTGGGGATCCATTTGTTTGGTAAATCCAGGGGTTTGTTATGCAAAAGAAAGCCACCGTGAGGGAGCTGCAGGGGGAATGGGGAGCTCTTCTGGCCCCGGGACTGTGGCAGGAGGGCAAAGACAGATGTGAGACCTTGGAAATGTGGAATCTTCAAACAACTACTATATTGAGATATGTCAGATGCTACAGGCCAAGTGATTATTCATAAACTTTTGTATCTATATTTATCTATATCTCTGTGAACTGGAGATTGTGTTCTAGCCCCATGGGGATGGGATACCAAACTTCCTCCAGGAACTAAAAATCAGTGAGTTGTGGGGGAGTAATTACAGATAAACAACTCCAGAGAATTATCACGCATTAGTGGTTATTGCATATACTGGTGCAAACTAGTTCAAGAAGCTCATTAGAGAAAGGACTGACTTCTTATGTAAAGGGGGAGGCTGACATGAGTCAGAGACCTTCTTTTTGATTTGCAAACTGAAATGAAACTGTAACCATGTGGGAAAAATCTTGCTAAGTTTGAAGGACTTTGGGAACCCATCAGGGTCTCCATGTGGAAGCTGGGTTACATTGACCTGGTGATTTAACATGTTTGGATACTGCATATTGTTTTCATAGAATCATTGAAAATTAGGATTGGAAGAGATCTCAGGATATCATCTAGTCCAATCCCCTGCTCAAATCAGGACCAACACCAACTAAACCATCCCAGCCAGGGCTTTGTCAAGCCGGGCCTTAAAAACCTCTAAGGATGGAGATTCTACCACCTCCCCAGGTAACCCCTTCCAGTGAAACAGTGTTTTCCCAGTATCCAACCTAGACCTCCCTCACAGTAACTTGAGACCATTGCTTCTTGTTCTGTCATCAGCCACCACTGAGAACAGCCGAGCTTCATCCTCTTTGAAACCCCCCTTCAGGTAGTTGAAGGCTGCTATCAAATCCACTCTCACTCTTCAAGTGTGTGTATGTTGGGATGTTGCGTGGTGCAGATGTGTGTGTGTGTGTGTGTGTGTGTGTGTGTGGGCGGGAGGGCGGGCATGTCAGGGGATGCTGCATGGGTGCTGGTGTACGTGTGTGTGCGCATGTCAGGGGATGCTAAACAAGCCCAGTTCCCTCAGCCTCTCCTCGTGTCTCAGCCCCCTGATCATTTTTGTTGCCTCCACTGGACTCTCTCCAATTTGTCCACATCCTTTCTATAGTGGGGGGCCCAAAACTGGATGCAGTACTCCAGATCTGTCCTCATCAGAAGGCAATAATCACTTCCCTCGATCTGCTGCCAATGCTCCTACTAATGCAGCCCAATATGCCATTAGCCTTCTTGGCAACAAGGGCACACTGCTGACTCATATCCAGCTTCTCATCCACTGTAATCCCTAGGTCCTTTTCTGCAGAACTGCTGCTTAGCAAGCTGGTCCCCAGCCTGTAGCAGTGCATGAGATTCTTCTATCATAAGGGCAGGATTCTGCACTTGTCCTTGTTGAACCTCAGATTTATTTTGGCCCTATCCTTCAATTTGTCTAGGTCACTCTGGACCCTACCTCTACCTTATATCTACCTCTTCCCCCATCTTAGTGTCATGTGCAAACTTCCTGAGGGTGCAATCCATCCCATCATCGAGATCATTAATAAAGATGTTGAACAAAACTGGACCCAGGACCAACCCCTGGGGCACTCCCCTTGATACTGGTTGCCAACTAGATATCGAGCCGTTGATCACTATCCATTGAGCCAGACAATCTAGCCACCTTTCTATCCATCTTATAGTCCATTCATCCAATCCATACTTTTTTAACTAGCTGGCAAGAATACTGTGGGAGACCATATCAAAATCTTTGCTAAAGTCAAGATACATCATGTCCACTGCTTTCCCCATATCCACAGAGCCACTTATTTCATCATAGAATGCAATCAGTTTGGTCAAGCATGACTTGCCATTGGTAAATCCCTGTTGACTGTTCCTGATCACCTTCCTCTTCTCCAAGTGCTTCAAAATGGTTTCCTTGAGGACCTGTTCCATGATTTTTCCTGGGATTGAGGTGAGGCTGACCAGTCTATAATTCCCTGGTTTCCCCTTCTTCACTTTTTTAAAGATGGGCAGTATATTTGCCTTTTTCCAATTGTCCAGGACCTCCCAATAACCATGAGTTTTCAAAGATAATGGCCAATGGCTCTGCAATCACATCAGCCAATTCCCTCAGCACCCTCATTAGCCAATTCCCTCAACACCCATGCATTAGATCTGGACTCATGTCCAGCTTTTCTAAATAGTCCTTAACATGTTCTTTCACCACTGAGGGCTGCTCACCTCCTCTCCATACTGTGTTGCCCAGGACTGCAGTGTGGGACCTGACATTGCCTGTGAAGACCGAGGAAAAAAAGCATTGAGTACTTCAGCTTTTTCCACATCATCTATCAGTAGGTTGCCTCCCCGATTCATTAAGAGTTGCACACTTTTCCTGACCTTTTTTTTTGTTACTAACTTACCTGTAGAAACCCTTCTTGTTACCCTTCACATCCCTTGCTAGCTGCAACTGCAATTGTGTTTTGGCCTTACTGATTATACCCCTGCATGTTCGAGCAATATTTTTATACTCGTCCCTAGTCAGCTGTCCAAATTTCCACTTCTTGTAAGCTTCCTTTTTGTGTTTAAGTTCACCGAAGATTTCACTGTTAAGCCAAGCTGGTCACCTGCCATATTTGCTATCTTTTCTGCACATTGGGATAGTTTGTTCCTGCACCCTCAATAAGGCTTCTTTAAAATACAGCCAGCTTTCCTGGAATCTTTCCTCCCTCATATTAGCCTCCCAGGGGATCCTGCCCACCAGATCTCTAAGGGAATTAAAGTCAAACATTTTCTTTGTTTTCTCTGTCCTTTATTTTCTCCTATAATAAATGTACTGTGCTCTGTGAAAGCTGGCTAGTCACTGTTAAACACTGTCATTGTCTCTGAGATTGGTGCTGGACTATGGTCAGACCTGCTGGGATAGTCATAGTAAATTCCATGGGACCGCAAGCCCTAAATCCCTGGCCTGGAGGGAGAGGGATGCGAGGCTCTAGATCCAAAGGGCAGCTCTTGAGCAGATAATTGAGAATGGGAGAGATACAGGTAATCATAGAAGTGAGACAGAAGAGTAAGAAATATTTCCTTTACCAACTCCTTGTCTGACTTTCCTCAATAGCCAACTTAGAGCTTTTTAAGGGAAGGGTAGCAAAGGTTGACTGTATCTTGTTTGCCGTTATGTGCCTGAGATGTAATTTGTATGTATTTTAAATTTGCTTTTCATAGAATTCCACATGACAGTCTGTTGCTGAAGCCCTAAACTACACAGACCCAGGGTACAACATGGAAATATATAAAAAGCTAACTGAAAGGCAGAAGGAAAACACTTCGGGGGGGACGACCCCTATTTTAGCTGAGGTAGTTTAGGAGATTCTCAGCTGTTTTTACTCTGAATAAATAGCCTAGACAGTTAAAGTTGCTAATGACACAAAACTCGTGAACATCAAGGAGAGTAACAAAAGGGCTGGAGTTATTGTATAAACAGTTTGACATGTGACAAACAAAATGTAAAAATGTCTCATGTTAAATAAAATAAAATTAGTTCAGTAATAAAGCCCAAGGAGAAATTAATGTTATGAGAATATTAGAAAAACAGGAAAATGGGAAAGAAAACAGACCTAGGGATCAACAGTGCAGAGGACTATCCAGATAGGATAGAAAGAAAAACCAAGAGAATTCAGAATACTCAGCTGACACTGTAGTTTTACATGCTGTACATCTGTTAGTATCTGTAACTTAGAATAAAATGCGTCCAGTCGTGATTATCACTGTTTAAAACGTTAAAGCATTTTTAAAATGACACTGTAAAAAAGCACATAGGAAATGGAATAATGGATCAGACTGGTGGTACATCTAGTCCAATATCCTGCTTCTGACAGAAGACAGTACCAGATGCTTCAGGGAAGATGCAAGAAACCCTCTGGTAGACAATTATGAAATAACTTTCCCACCAGGAAAATTTCTTCCTGACCTCCAATAATTAGAGCTTGGCTTATGCCCCAAAGCTTGAAGGTTTCTCTCTTCCAGAACTCCTGAGGTTTGTTTGTTTTTTCTACTGCTGATTTTTAAAAATCTTTGCTGTAACTCTTGATGTTCACATTAACCCTATGCATGTCCACTCTCTTCTTAAATCACACTAAGGTCTTGGGTTCAATGAAATCTTATGGCAATGAGCTCCACAGGCTAAGTTTGCCTCAGGTGAAAATATATTTTCTTTTACTGGTTTTAAATTGACTGCCTTTCAAGTTCATTTAATGTCCCCTACTTTCTGTATTATGTGAAAGAGGGAACAGAAGTTCCTAGCTTATTTTTCCCCCCATAGCATTCACTATTTGCTGTAAGGTTGTGTGTTATCCTAATCCGTTCCTCTCTACATATTCACTCTGCTGTCTGGGTTATGGCTTACATGAGGAACATTGGAGACATCTTTGACAGGGGAACATCTCAGCCAGGGGCAGCTGAGGCCCCATGCATCTCCTCCTTCCTATCCAGTAGGTGGAGGGGCAGCTGCTTCACTCTTCTCCCTTTCCCCTGCCTCCTCCCCACTGCTTCATGGCTATGGAGGCTGGAGGGGGGCATGGTAGGTCATAGGCTGCATACATTTACATTTTGTTTCCCAGGCACAATAGCCATTGCTGTCTTTCTGTTTCAGCTCCACCCATCCATTAGTTGATGGATTTCATGTGATGCAAAGAACTTGGCTGATCACCAATTTTGCAGTGTGGAAGGGATTTTTCCTATATGGTGAAATTGGCAAAAACTGGATGTATGGAGGTGTTGAGTGGGAAGGCCCTCCTCACACACATCAGTATGTCTGATTTGCAGGACGGTGATATGTTATAATTGTCAGCTGTGGTGTGTTCCAGGGAAACTGGTGAGTTAGAAAGCATCTAAATGAGGGCCCCCAAAACCCAGTGGGCTACATGGGCATTATTCCTAGGCACTCATATCACATGATATGGGGCTGCCTCTATGTCTGGCACAGATTGTGGCTTATCTCACCTTTCCTACCTCTGGTGTGGAGGAGGGGAATAGGTCAAGACTCTGCCTTCCAGTCAAGGTCTCCCAGTGAAGGTATGGAGGTTCCATGGTCTTCACACTCACCCTCAAGTGTTGATAGTGTTAGGAGTGCCAGTTGAGATCTGCACTGGAATAATCCTGCCAGGTAGTTTTAGGTGGTCACCACAGTTTGTATTAATTGTTAATAAAGTTAAAGCCTCTGCATTTAACCACATTTTGGGTTCTGTGTCTCCTTGTTTCTGTGTCCACATCAAGTAAACATTCCCACTCTTCAACCTCTCTTCATATGGAAGTCTTTCCCTTCCCCCCAGTTATTCTTGACATCCATCTCTGAACCTTCTCTATTTCTGTTCTATTTTATTATTGTTATTATTATTATTATTATTGGAGGCATTGTGAGCAGAACTAAACTCAGCATTTCAGGTTTGGTCATACAACTGATTTATAGAGACATTATAATATTTTTAGTATTACTCTCTATCACATTCCTTATTCATCCTAACCTTTTGTTCACTTTTTTTGACTGATGCTGCACAATAAAAAGCAAACAGACAGACTTTGAAAGAATGAGTTACAAGGAGAGGTTAAAGTAAAGCAGCTCAAGTCTATAAAGTAGATAGATATGATTAACAGTCAATGTAATTGAGGCATATAAAACCTTAAATGGTACAAATAATGTGACTTACTTTAGCATTCATTATAGCTCAGATAGGACAAAGGCATAAATTATTTTTTTAAATGAGAACAGATGTCAACAAGCACGTTTATATGCAGAGAATACTAAACACTTGATCCTTCTCAAACAAAAGTGTCTGAGACCCAAAAAAGCAAAACAAAACAAAAACCCCACCACAGATCATTCAGGCTATGATTGCATATGCTTCTGGAGACAACAGACTACTGAATAAGAATAAGTCTTGCTGGATTTAGTGATCTTTATTCACTCTTAATAAGTTTTATTACTAGCTAATTTTGCCAGTCTGTGTTTTGCTGTTAAGTAAAAAGTAGGTGCCTTTAGCCATATTACCTGGGCTGTGTTCTCAGATTTCAGAAGCTAATTGTAAGTAACGTTAGGTTAGACTATGTGCAGTGTTGTTGGAGCTGTGTCAATTCCAGAATGTTAGGACACAAAGTGGTTGAGATGATATCTTTTATTAGACCACCTTCTGTTGGTAAGAGGGGCAAGCTTTCAAGCTATACAGAGCTCTTCTTCAGACCTAGGAAAGACACTCAGGCCTGCCTACACTACAGAGTTAGGTCAATGTAAGGCAATTTATGTCAACCTAACTCTGTCAGTGTGTACACTACAGTGGTGCTCCCACTGATGTAAGTCACCCACTACATTGACTTAACTCCACCTCTGCGAGAGGTGTAGTGCTTCAGTCAATGTAGTTACAGTGACAGTGTGTCTGTATAGTTGTGTGTCCCCCCGGCCCTGGTGCTGACAGCCCAAGCTGTCAGCCAGACACCAAGCTCACAGCTGGAGTCCCCTCCGCTCAATTTCACAGTAGGGAGCTTACCAGTAATGAACTTGACATTCTTGTCAGTTTCATGGCTGCTACTATTCCACAGTTCGTCTCGGGCTCTGGCTGTCAGCCCCAAGATTGGGACTCCAGCTGTGAGCCCCTCGCAGCTGTCAATGCCCCACAATGCTCTACTTCAGTCAATGCAAACTCTCCTCGTGAGGACCTGCACCTTTGCAGAAGGAGGGTAGTGTGGACACCAAAAGCTGATTTAATTGCTACGGTGGCTGTAGGCCAACCTAATTTAAGTCGACCTAATTTTGTAGAGAAGCCCTCAGACTGTCATAGCTAAATACAAGGTTGAACAGATAGTTACTACATATTCTAAGGGACTATTCAAGGGGAAGTGGCCTGTCAACACCCTGTAGTCATAAGACAGAAAGGGGGGTGAGCAAGTTACAGATTGTTGTAATAAGCCATAAATCCAGTGTCTTCAATAAGACCATGATTTTTAGTGTCTAGCCAAGTTATTAATTTCAGCTCCCAGACTCGTCTTTTGAACATGTTGTGCAGGTTTCTTTTGAGGATAAGGTCTGATAGTTCAGAAATAGGGTGACATTTTGTGTTATGGTGTTTTATCGCTTTCCTGTGGGAGCTCATTTAAAAGCATAGTGATTATCTGGTTTCACCCACATAGGGTATGTCTATACTGCAATGTAAAGCCAGGGTTAGTAGAACTTGAGTCAGCTGACCCATGTTAGGGAACCCTGGGCTTGAGCATTTACACTGTATTTTAACTGCATGTTAAGACCATTCTAACCTGTGCTTGAAACTAGAGCCCTGGTTTCCATACTGCCATGTGCAGACGCAAGTCAAAACATTCATATCCCAGAATCCCTAGCACCCATTCTAGTCCTAGGATTATGATGAACTCTGGGAAAACACTGTTGCATCCACCCAGCATGTTATAAGTTTGAAGCAGCTCACTTTACAAAAGACTTGATTGGTTCTCTCTCCACTGCAAACCCAGGAGGCTCTCTGATAGTGTGCTTGCAGATCAGTGATCAGGAGAGAATAGGCTAACAGAAGAGCTGCTGCCATTCACAGAGGAGTGTGGCTTCCATTTTCAATAGTGGATTGCAGATTTGTTGGGATAGAGAGGACTAAGCAAGTTGCCCTGTGAAACTGAGAAATACTTCTGGCTGACTCTCGGGACCTGAGTCAAGCGGGACCTGAATCTACACTGCAATAGGGCTCAGACCTAGGTTCCCAGCTTAACTTGAGCTCAGACCCTCCAGCCCTGTAGGGTCCTGGGACCCTGAGTATGAGCCCTGGGTTATGACAATTGCAATATAGATGAATGGGGCTTAGGTCTGTGCCAGGGCTTAAGCACAGGCTTATGTTGCAGTGTAGACATACCCATAATTGTTATTGAGGCCTTTAGTGCACTGTATGAAGTACACCACCTGTTGTGATAGGCATGTATAGGACCCATGGATCTTGAAAGGTGTGTTGATCATTGTAGCAGTGGAGATATGTCTGCAGGTTTTACATCTCTTGCCCTGGCAGTGTCTAGTGCCACTTTGTGTTGGTGTGCCTGATGTGTGGGGAGCTTGCTTCTGATGATGATGAGAGTTTGGCAGTTGTTTGAAGGCAAAAAAGGGGTGGAGGGGTCAGGAAATATTTTGTTCAGGATTGGGTCCCTATTGAGTGTGGATTGTAGTTGTTTGATGATATCCGGTAGGAGTTCCAGTGTGGGGTGGTAGATGACAACTTGGTGTGTGCAGAGTCAGAGGGGGTTTTAGTTCAGTATCGAGGAAGGGTTTCTTGGAGTACTTGGGTGGCCAGCTTGGGTTAACACTTAAATGAGAGGCCTATGAAGTTGGAGGTCAGGCATTAGTAATAGCAAAGGCAGAAATCCTTCTTTTGAAAGACTAGTGAAACGAATCCCCCCGTGTAGCATATGGAGTCTATAGTTGCCTGATTTGCCGTATCTTAGCAATTTACATTCACATTTCACAAATGTAAGTGACTACACCAAGTGCAAGACTGTGAACTATCAGGCCCTAGCTGCTGTATTTCAGACAAAGTGCAAAATCAAGCTCTTGGTCACATATTTAAGGACCGGCAGCACTTTCATGAGAATAAGAGTGTTCACGTAGTTCCTTTGCCTAATTCCATTTTAGGTATTTATATTCTGCATATGTAAAATTCCTCTACAGCTTCAGCTGGATAATGTATTCTTCTTCAACCCCTTTGGGTAGGGCTGTGAAACAGCTGTTGTATGCCATGAATGTCTTTCATTTCAGTGGCGGGTGAAGTGATTCCTGTAGATAAAAGGTTTGTAAAATGCTAGTGGACCTTCTGGGGTTATAGCTACTATATAAACATAACACGTTATTCCTAGTGTGCGTTGCCTACGGCACAAGAGGATATATATTGCATGAGAGTACAGAGTATATCATAGAGAATGATATATTTTATTCTATGCATCACAACAAGAATTTCATCAATGGGTTTCAATTAGTTGGGTAAAAGTTAGCAGTTTTGCTTTTGAGGTGGGTGAAGGTTTCCTTCAGTTTCATTTCATGGGGATTTTTTTCACCCTATGGCTTTTGCTTCATGATTCTGGTTCAGATGAATGGAACCACTAAGTTTTCATCTGCTTTAACATCAAAGCTATGCAAAACTGCAACACTGCTTCCATTAACATCAGAAGTAAAACTCCCACTGACTTAAATACATGTATAGTTGTAGCAAGAATGAAGGCATTTGGAAAGCCTACCCACAGTTACACAGTAGTTTATCCTGGGTATTTTTACTCAGCATACTGCTTTGTTGTTGCTATCTATTTCATCTGAAAGATTAACACATAGTTGTGATATACATGGCAAGACAGGAAATATTATACACGCCTTTGGTCATACTGATGTCATGCTAATATGTTTCCATACCACAAGTAAAACTTACTGAGCATATTTAGGCCAAATTCTTGAAGTGAAGAGAGTTCCTCTGGATTTATACTATCATAATTAAGAGCAGAATTTGGCAGCAAAAGTCTGTTATAAAATAACACATCTGCACTGGCAGCTGAATGGGTTATCTTTCAATCTCCAATATTTGTGATTAAATTATTTGATTCATCCTCTATACCTATCATGTTGTCCATCTACTGACCAGTTTCATCTATAGTATTTATAGTTAGGACTATTATCAGTATTGAATAGTGTCAACCTAATGCACTCTATCCTCCCTGAGATCATGGTCCATGGGGTACCTGATCTGTCACTACATTATAATAGTCGATGGTCTGTCTTATCCATCACAATGGTATAATTATTCATTAAAAAGAAACCTGACTCTCTTCTTTGACTGCTCTCTAATGTTCTTTGAATAATTTTCAAAAAGAAAAGGAGTACTTGTGGCACCTTAGAGACTAACAAATTTATTAGAGCATAAGCTTTCGTGATCACTCTCCTTACAGTGTGTATGATAAACCCATTGTTTCATGTTCTCTGTGTGTGTGTGTGTGTATATAAATCTCTACTCTGTTTTTTCCACCAAATGCATCCGATGAAGTGAGCTGTAGCTCACGAAAGCTTATGCTCTAATAAATTTGTTAGTCTCTAAGGTGCCACAAGTACTCCTTTTCTTTTTGAGAATACAGACTAACACGGCTGCTACTCTGAAACCTTTGAATAATTTTATTTCAGTTCAGACTCAGGAAAGTAATATGTTTTACATACATCCTTAACTGCCATTTTGGATTGTTGCTTGTCACCTTCCCAAATTAAAATATTGAAAACAAAATTCCAAGCTTTCAAACAGGTTTAAATTACTCTACAGTATTCACAGTGATTTACAATTATTGGAGGACTTCAAATTTTATAGGCACTTCAATATGGAATTTAAAGCACTCCAATAATTTTAAGCCACTCTGTTCTGCACAAAGCAATTTAAATTTATTGGAAGTGAAATTTGGAAGTGATCAGAGTTTGGGGCATCTTGACACATACTGGTTCAAAATTACTAGAGCACTTTAAATTTTTATAAGCACTTCATTTAAAGGTGATCAGAGCTCCCGCCTGGTATGGTCTAATTTAAAATTGTTAGAGCTTTTTGCATTTGAACTCTATCTTTTTTAATAAAGCTGTTCTCAAAATAGTCTAATTTTACTTTACAGAGATTTAAAATCCAATCGAAAAAATAAAGAGAGAAGAAGAAAGGTTTAATGAATTGCACCTCTTTGGCGATCTTCTCCCATTTGTTTCAGAGAAAGCAGTTGCATTATTGTACTTTGGTACAATTCCCTGATGGATTTTCTTTTCTAAATGTTAAAAGTAAACAGCACAACAAAAGGATTCCAGTACAACTTTATGGAGGTACAATTTGAAAGAAGGCAGCATTGCTCTGGAATCCTGCATGTTTTAAACACCAATTGATCACTTTTCAATCAGAGGTTTCAGAGTAGCAGCCGTGTTAGTCTGTATTCGCAAAAAGAAAAGGAGTACTTGTGGCACCTTAGAGACTAACAAATTTATTAGAGCATAAGCTTTCGTGAGCTACAGCTCACTTGAGGTGCCACAAGTACTCTTTTTCTTTTTTCAATCAGAGGACCTCGTCTTTTTACATTGTGAGTAGTCTTTATTTGTGCAAGTAATTTCATTAATTTCTTAGTGTGACAATGGGGCCCACTCACAACCTATTCCTCCTAGCTGCTGTTCATACCCATCCTAACCTTGGCCCACAGTACATACACACTCTGCTATTTCCACCGCTGTCCCTGCTTTCTTTCATATTTAACAGTTAACCATTGGAACTCCAAACTCCATTCCTAGGGAAAAGATTGATTCTCCATCACTTGTAGCCTTTAAAGAGAAAATGGAGGTCTTTTTAAGAGAGACAATCTACTTCAGCCAGAATTTATGAGATTGGTGCACTACTGAGAGAAATTCTATGGCCCGTGTCAAATACAAGGCCTGATTAGATGATTCCCCGCCCCACACACATACACAGAAAAATATATGAATATTCTCTGTAATTTTATTCCTAACTGTTCTCTGTCCTTCTTTTGTCCTGCTTCTTCTAGTATGCCCACTCTAAAGTAAAAAAATAAAATTAAGCAGTGGTACCATCAAGATGTATACATAATGCACTAAAGTAACCATGTAAATATTATACCCCTCACCCACCCTCTCACATTCCTATTTGCCAGCCTGCATCCTCCCTTATTATGTCCTGTCTACAATTAGTTTGTAAGCTCCATGGGGGAGAGAAAACATTTTTAATTTGTTCTGTAAAGTGTATAGTACACTTTAGGCACTGTATTAATACATAATTAAATAATAATAATAATAGATACAAACTACTTATGTGACTAAGGATTAAGATTTGCAAACTTGGGTCTAAAGAAAATTTAGTGAACTAATAATCTTGGGAGACACAAAATCTAAGAAAATCTCAAAATTAAATACCATACCATGCAGGTATGCTAACATACCTATGCCAGAAAATTGTGTCTATGGACTAGTACTTGGGCTGTTGGGCGGGCAGGCGAAACACTTTTGAACAGGACATTGAACATAGTTATCTTCTGCTAGTTTCTGGGGCTCTCCAAGTACAAGTTAGATCCTTTGCCATCTTTCTGGAAAGAATTGGGTAGGATAACTCCAGTGGCCCTATGCAAAATTCTCTCTATCGGTGAAGTAGCTTCTAATATCTTAAACTGTGAATGTGATCTGCTGAATATTTAATGGCTCCCATGATAATGTAGATTTCAGAGTAGCAGCCGTGTTAGTCTGTATTCGCAAAAAGAGAAGGAGTACTTGTGGCACCTTAGAGACTAACAAATTTATTAGAGCATATGCTTTCGTGAGCTACAGCTCACTTCATCGGATGCATTCATGATAATGTACAAATTCACCATGCCCACACAAGTACCTAATGCACTGCTTTGTGAGGTGCTTTTATATGTTGTCATTTTAAAACAGGGCCAACCTATATATTACTGAAAGAATTTGTTTTGCCTTTTGCTCATCTTATTCAGCCCTGAAGCATTTTTTCAAGCACATCAGGAGTGATGAATAAACTAGCTAGAAGCACTTCATGCATATATTTTACTGATTAAAAGGGACTATAACCCCACTAGACTTCCTAGTATTCTGTAGGAGTCTAATTCCTGGAAACTAAATCTTCACTGTCTGGTAGGCATCTTCATAAACGAATCCAGAAATATTATTCACTGTAATTTGCCTTCAAGTGCCAGTCATTCTAATTGAATTGTAAATGAAGCAGTCACAGAGTAAACAGATGTAAGGCTTTCCCACCCTCCCACTGCTGGAAGGGTAAAGAGAAAAGAAAACCTAAATTTAACACCTTTCATACTATTGACTTTAATATTCTTTACAAAGTGTAGGCATTCAGAAGATCCCTCTTCTCCTTCATATCTTATTTTCCAGTGACTCATTACTGGTCAGTAGACAATAGTATTGAAAGATATTGCAAATTGTACGTTACAAGGCAGTGAATGCCTCAGGGGATTGTATTTGAACAAGAACACTTTCCTCTCCAGATTGCAGGAATAGTCAGTCAAATAATGCAAGAAATATCTCTTGAATTTTCTCTCAAATAACGTGGCACCTCTGCACTGCTGTTGTTCTTGGGTTCCATTTAATTTTTACTAATATTCAGACAGCTGCTGATGAAAAATGTCATGAAGACTGAAAGTTTCATGAAGTTTCACACATTCAATTTTGTCCAAAATATCATGCAATTTATTTCTCCATATTCATCTTTTCATAAATAATCCTCCTGTTTAAAAAATGTCACTTACTGAATCAGGAAAGAGGCAATTCCATGTGTGTTAGGTGACCAGTCCCACACTATGAATAATAAGCTAGTAGTAAAGATTTGTTCCTGAAAAAAAAATCACAAAATAGGAAGCTAGATTTGGGTAATTTCTTAACAGTGAACTATTCAACCATCTCTAGTCACAGGCTTCAAGCCAGACTAAAATATCTTCTGCACTCATGTGATCTTATATCTCCTTTTGCCTCAGGTTCCCCAACACACATACCAACTGAGTGGCTGGGAGACTGTATCCTCCTTTTACATTCAACTTTCATCCCTCAATAAACTCCTCAATTACACCCATCCCTTTTAAGATTACCTCAAGTGTACTTCTCTTTTATCAGGATCTTTCTGTTCACATTTTCTCTACCAAAATGTCTACTTGTCTCTGAGACTCATTTATAACATTTACTTCAGTGTCCTTGTTTGGCAGGTTGCTCCATATGTTTGAAATAATTCCTCTTAATTCTCGGTTTAATATTAACAGATTCAGTACTGATCCTCTAGCATCTGTGCTGCTGAAACAGCTGTGCTCCCGCATTCTTAAGTGTTCCAGTATTCCTTTGGAACCTCAATGGAATATTACAGCACAGTGCTATGGAGAACAGTACTGGAAGTGCTTTTGTCAGATGCACATCAGGCAGTAGAGCATCATCTGATTTCCTAATTCTAAAAATTCAATCCCGTTCTTAGGTATACATGGCTGTACTGCCTAGTAATTTGTCACACTGGATACTGATCTTGCCCACAAGTAACAAATGCATAGAAATGGAACCCTTGGATTAGACACTTATCTTTCCGCAAGTAATTTTATTGAATACATATCAATTAGATCTGGTGCACATTGTGAATTTGCGCCCCCAATTCCACACACTGGAATTCCGTAGTGGAAATGCAAATGCCAATGCAAACTACAAGCATAATGAAGTAAGTTTGCAGCTTACACCAATGAAGGTTACTCCGGTTTTAAGCATGGGTAAGCTCTACTGGGCTCTCTTGTTTCTACTGGCCTGTCTTTAGGGGTTTGCACTGATGTGCCTAAATTAGTGGTTGGCCATTGTTTTCAGAAGTTCCTGAATGGCTGCAGTGTTTACATGGGCATTTGATCTATATAACTTGTTTATGGAGTTTATAGCTTTATTGTACATGCCCATAGCGCATTGGAAAGACATTTACCTGCTTAAAAATACCGCTGTGTTGAGGCTCCTGTGGAAGACGATCTCAGCTCCCTCATCGCAATATACATACGCTACAAACAAGAGCAACCATTTCATAGCCTCTCTCCTTCATAATTTTAAATACCTTTGCTCTTACTTTGTCACCTTAGAAATCTATTCCCATGAACTTTTGCTTCTTTACATTTTCGTCTTAATATATGTATTTTCAGAATGTGGGTGAAGTTACTCTGTCTGTTGTATGCAATGATTCCTTTAGGGGAATGATGATGTGAAATATGTTATGCCCAGTCCATGTGTCAGCTCTCAGTCCCATAAAATTGAGAACTGTTGAAGGACTGTTTAATTAAACTCCCTGTCCCCTAAATGTGGTTCATAATGAAAATGCTAACAGACAATGAAATGCTATAACATTAGTCAGTAAAATAAAGTATATGTATTTTTACAGTATTCAATTAAACATGACCTGCTGTTCACATTTACTGGCAAATCGAATTACATTAAAAATGATTATGCTCAGCTCAGTGATTTGCTCTCTCTCAAAAAAGTGAGGGTAAAATTTTAAAGAGCCCCTAAGTTACTTACAAACCACAGGGCCATTTGCAAGAGTGATGTAGGCACTTAAGGCCAAGTTTTTGAAAGGTATTATGGCACTCAACGATGCAGAAAGGTGCCTAGAGGGATTTTCTAAAGTGCCTAACTTCTAATTGCTTCAGTGTCTAACCTGCTTAGGGTGCTTGAGTAAATCCCACAAAGTCTTTATTTAGGTGCCTAAAAATGCAGATAGTTTTGAAAATCTGGCATTTAGGAGCCTAAGCCTCATTGAAAGTCAATAGGATTTGGACTCCTAAGCCTAGATGCAAAAAGATACTTAGGCACTTAACTCCCATTAAAATCAATGGAAATTAGATACTTAGGTACGTTTGTGAATCTGTGTCTAAGTCTGGGTTTCAGGTGGATAACAGCCAAGCAACAGATCACCTAGTAGGAGACCTTTCTCATCTGAAGTGGACTTTGAGGCTGACCAGGACAGTTTTCCCTTCCTGTTCAGGTCTGCTCTTGTCAGCACTCTCAACACTAGCACAAAAAAAGGAAAAACTGGGCAAGAGGAGTGGACCTTGAAGGGACTGACCAAAACACAAAGGGCTCTTGGAGCAATGAGATCACTGAAGGGAGGATTACTGCATGCAGATTTTTAATTATTTTTTGCCTGGGTCTGTTAGTCTCTTGTGTGTTCTCCATGAATATAGTGTGTGTGTGTGTGTGTGTGTGTGTGTGTGTGTGTGTGTGTTTAGAAACTCCTTTGCAGAGTCAGTGTCACTTGCATGCACTGTCACATAGCCCTAAAGAAGGGAACAGCAAACCAGTGGGAACACAGTATTTGTGGAGATCTGGGAGCATGCAATATCTCCTGTGACGGCATGGAAGAACTGGCACTAGTTTCAGGACCTTGGCAATTGGACCATGGTTTCTCCACTGTCAAGAGAAGTGTCAGATACAGAGTTTGATCCTGGAGTGTGTGTCTAGAGGCTTGGAGTCAGAGAAACTGTACATGGGCTCAGTGTATGAGTCTAGTACAGCAGTAAGGAAAAGGAGTACTTGTGGCACCTTAGAGACTAACAAATTTATTACAGCATAAGCTTTCGTGAGCTACAGCTCACTTCATCGGATGCATTTGGTGGAAAAAACAGAGGAGAGATTTATATACACACACACAGAGAACATGAAACAATGGGTTTATCATACACACTGTAAGGAGAGTGATCACTTAAGATAAGCCATCACCAGCAGCAGGGGGGAGAAAAGGAGGAAAACCTTTCATGGTGACAAGCAAGGTAGGCTATTTCCAGCAGTTAACAAGAATATCAGAGGAACAGTGGGGGGTGGGGTGGGGGGGGGGGAGAAATACCATGGGGAAATAGTTTTACTTTGTGTAATGACTCATCCATTCCCAGTCTCTATTCAAGCCTAAGTTAATTGTATCCAGTTTGCAAATTAAGTTCCAATTCAGCAGTCTCTCGTTGGAGTCTGTTTTTGAAGATTTTTTGTTGAAGTATAGCCACTCTTAGGTCTGTGATCGAGTGACTAGAGAGATTGAAGTGTTCTCCAACTGGTTTTTGAATGTTATAATTCTTGACGTCTGATTTGTGTCCATTCATTCTTTTACGTAGAGACTGTCCAGTTTGGCCAATGTACATGGCAGAGGGGCATTGCTGGCACATGATGGCATATATCACATTGGTAGATGCGCAGGTGAACGAGCCTCTGATAGTGTGGCTGATGTGATTAGACCCTATGATTAGACCCCTGAATAGATATGTGGACAGAGTTGGCAACGGGCTTTGTTGCAAGGATAGGTTCCTGGGTTAGTGGTTCTGTTGTGTGGTGTGTGGTTGCTGGTGAGTATTTGCTTCAGATTGGGGGGCTGTCTGTAAGCAAGGACTGGCCTGTTTTCCAAGATCTGTGAGAGTGATGGGTCGTCCTTCAGGATAGGTTGTAGATCCTTGATGATGCGTTGGAGAGGTTTTAGTTGGGGGCTGAAGGTGATGGCCAGTGGCGTTCTGTTGTTTTCTTTGTTGGGCCTGTCCTGTAGTAGGTGACTTCTGGGTACTCTTCTGGCTCTGTCAATCTGTTTCTTCACTTCAGCAGGCGGGTATTGTAGTTGTAGGAATGCATGATAGAGATCTTGTAGGTGTTTGTCTCTGTCTGAGGGGTTGGAGCAAATGCGGTTATATCGTAGCGCTTGGCTGTAGACAATGGATCGAGTGGTATAATCTGGATGAAAGCTAGAGGCATGTAGGTAGGAATAGTAGTCAGTAGGTTTCCGATATAGGGTGGTGTTTATGTGACCATCGCTTATTAGCACCGTAGTGTCCAGGAAGTGGATCTCGTGTGTGGACTGGTCCAGGCCGAGGTTGATGGTGGGATGGAAATTGTTGAAATCATGGTGGAATTCCTCAAGAGCTTCTTTTCCATGGGTCCAGATGATGAAGATGTCATCAATGTAGCGCAAGTAGAGTAGGGGCATTAGGGGACGAGAGCTGAGGAAGCGTTGTTCTAAGTCAGCCATAAAAATGTTGGCATACTGTGGGGCCATGCGGGTACCCATCGCAGTGCCGCTGATTTGAAGGTATACATTGTCACCAAATGTGAAATAGTTATGGGTCAGGACAAAGTCACAAAGTTCTGCCACCAGGTTAGCCGTGACAGTATCGGGGATACTGTTCCTGACGGCTTGTAGTCCATCTTTGTGTGGAATGTTGGTGTAGAGGGCTTCTACATCCATAGTGGCTAGGATGGTGTTTTTAGGAAGATCACCAATGGACTGTAGTTTCCTCAGGAAATCGGTGGTGTCTCGAAGATAGCTGGGAGTGCTGGTAACGAAGGGCCTGAGGAGGGAGTCTACATAGCCAGACAATCCTGCTGTCAGGGTGCCAATGCCTGAGATGATGGGGCGTCCAGGATTTCCAGGTTTATGGATCTTGGGTAGCAGATAGAATACCCCTGGTCGGGGCTCCAGGGTTGTGTCTGTGCGGATTTGTTCTTGTGCTTTTTCAGGGAGTTTCTTGAGCAAATGCTGTAGTTTCTTTTGGTAACTCTCAGTGGGATCAGAGGGTAATGGCTTGTAGAAAGTGGTGTTGGAGAGCTGCCTAGTAGCCTCTTGTTCATACTCCGACCTATTCATGATGACGACAGCACCTCCTTTGTCAGCCTTTTTGATTATGATGTCAGAGTTGTTTCTGAGGCTGTGGATGGCACTGTGTTCTGCATGGCTGAGGTTATGGGGTAAGCGATGCTGCTTTTCCACAATTTCTGCTCGTGCACGTCGGCGGAAGCACTCTATGTAGAAATCCAAGCTGCTGTTTCGACCTTCAGGAGGAGTCCACCCAGAATCCTACTTTTTGTAGTGTTGGCAGGAAGGTCTCTGTGGTTAGTATGTTGGTCAGAGGTGTGTTGGAAATATTCCTTGAGTCTGAGACGTCGAAAATAGGATTCTAGGTCACCACAGAACCGTATCATGTTCGTGGCAAAAGGAGAGGCCCCGAGATAGCCCAGCAGAAGAATCTGTCCTAAGAGTATAGTTGGATAGATTAACAATATTGCTGGGTGGGTTACGGGAACCATTGTTGTGGCCCCTTGTGGCATATAGTAGTTTAGATAGCTTAGTGTCCTTTTTCTTTTGTAGAGAAGCAAAGTGTGTTTTGTAAATGGCTTGTCTAGTTTTTGTAAAGTCCAGCCAGGAGGACGTTTGTGTGGAAGGTTGTTTCTTTATGAGAGTATCCAGTTTTGAGAGCTCATTCTTAATCTTTCCCTGTTTGCTGTAGAGGATGTTGATCAGGTGGTTCCGCAGTTTCTTTGAGAGTGCGTGGCACAAGCTGTCAGCATAGTCTGTGTGGTATGTAGATTGTAATGGATTTTTTACCTTCAGTCCTTTCGGTATGATGTCCATCTGTTTGCATTTGGAGAGGAAGATGATGTCTGTCTGTATCTGTGTGAGTTTTTTCATGAAGTTGACAGATTTCCACTCTATACGGCTAAATTCAGTGCCTTGCATAATGACAGGTTTCAGAGTAGCAGCCGTGTTAGTCTGTATTCGCAAAAAGAAAAGGAGTACTTTTGGCACCTTAGAGACTAACAAATTTATTACAGCATAAGCTTTCGTGAGCTACAGCTCACTTCATCGGATGCATTTGGTGGAAAAAACAGAGGGGAGATTGATATACACACACAGAGAACATGAAACAATGGGTTTATCATACACACTGTAAGGAGAGTGGTCACTTAAGATAAGCCATCACCAGCAGCGGGGGGGAGCGGGGGAAGGAGGAAAACCTTTCATGGTGACAAGCAAGGTAGACTATTTCCAGCAGTTAACAAGAATATCTGAGGAACAGTGGGGGGTGGGGTGGGGGGGAGAAATACCATGGGGAAATAGTTTTACTTTGTGTAATGACTCATCCATTCCCAGTCTCTATTCAAGCCTAAATTAATTGTATCCAGTTTGCAAATTAATTCCAATTCAGCAGTCTCTCGTTGGAGTCTGTTTCTGAAGCTTTTTTGTTGAAGGATAGCCACTCTTAGGTCTGTAAATCGAGTGACCAGAGAGAGATTGAAGTGTTCTCCAACTGGTTTGTGAATGTTATAATTCTTGACGTCTGATTTGTGTCCATTCATTCTTTTACGTAGAGACTGTCCAGTTTGGCCAATGTACATGGCAGAGGGGCATTGCTGGCACATGTGACTAGTGTCCAGCAGGGGGAGCTCATCAGGGTTGTAACAAGAGAATGTACTACTGTAACCCTTTTTTACTTTTTATGAAAATGTTACAATAAGTTTATTACCATATTCTTCAGTGAAATCTCTTCCTTGCTATGTTGGCATATGCTGACTAGTTGTTATATTTCTTCCACACTGTCAAAATGTTAGCAGCTCTTAGAGCATCTTAGGAAAGAAAATGCAGGAAGAAAAAGCTTTATGTTCAAGCCAGTCAACTTTCTGCATTTTAGAAATCTGCTCAAGAAGGTGGTGAAATAGAATGAGCCCAAGTCACAAGGGATTCAGAGATCTAAGAGTGGTTATAAAATTGTTTTATTAGTCTTTGGGAAAACTTGGAAAAGATGAACTGTGTTTGCAAAGGTCAAATTTATATAGTACGTGTGGTGGGGAGAGGGGACCTAAAACAGATTATGTGAGGCTCTGAAGAAAAAGGACTCCAAGGTGATTAAAAAAAAAATAGAAGATTCTCAACCTTTCCCTGGTCTTTTGTAAGTAAACACTGCTATGGATGTAGGGCCTAATTTTGCCTGGTCCTTGCATGGAAAGTAGAATGCAGTAACTTAGATGATAAACTCCTTGGTACAAGGACCATGTGCACCCAGTGAGTTTTTGCATCAAACCATTTCCTGACCAGTTGCAGCTATCACAATACAAATTATTATGAAACAATTAATATGTGTTAATGCATATAAATCACCCCTTGTATGCCACAGAGAAGGAACTGTCATAATTCTAGTCAGCACCTGTATTACTGTTAAGTGCGTTATCGGGCACTTCCACCCCATAAGTACATAGCGTTTGTCATTCTCAGATTCTCTGAACCCAGGCCAGACACACTGATCAAAACATGTATTTTGCAGGGAACTAGACATGATATGACTTATCTTTTTAATACTTTTGTCCTTTTGCAGGTTCCTCTGTTTCTATCATCTTTTTAAATATTTTCTATTCTGGAATTTGTCTTCTCTGGAGATATCACAATTGTTAGAATGGTATTTTTTTAACCTAACACTAAAGTAGTAATGTGTGCATTTTTTTGTATGCTCTAACCTTTAAATGAGAGCATAAAGAAAATTTGCTTGCTTCATAAATTCTAAAGCCTATTTTTGTCTTCTGAGCTGCAGTGGTGCTGAGGAATGCCTTAAATAGGGCTAATGGACATGGACATTTATATCGCTGATATCTTTTAATAGTTTACTTTTACAGATTCAATTCCATTTTCAATTATACTTTGCCCAGCACAATTCTATTCTGCAAGAGAACAGCAGGGTTCCTCTGAATCTCTGATTGTGCCTTTAGTCTGCAAATAGGTTTCCATCATACCAATACATTGCAGAAATGTTTTCCTGCAAAGGAAATTATAGAGCCTTGTGCTTAGAAGGGAATATGTGTTTAGTGATTATAGCAGAGGCCTCGTGACAAGACTACAGAGGTCTATTCCCAAGATCCTTCATTGATTCACTGAACAATTTGGGCAACTTTTGTGTTTCAGCATAACCATTTTACAGGTGGATATCATTAACATGGAGTTAGGAAGTCTTGCTGTCTAGCACTCTCGGGATATGCATAATCCGTAAAATCCTCAAGCAAGTCATATACCAACAATGTTCGCATAAACCTCACCACTATGCCAAAACTTAAAACACCCCTTCTCCTCACTTATATTCAACTCTCACCACCAGTGTACAGGCAGTCAACGTATTTGGATTATGTCTGACCTGCGGAGGGGAAGGTTCCTTAGAAGACAATGTGCTGCACGCCTCTCCCCCCACTCCCTTACTTAAACTCAGAAGTTGCTGCCAGGAAAGCATTAGAGGATCTCAACTGCTGCAATATCAGATGAGGAAATATGCAGTCTCTAAGGTAGCTCTGAACCAAATTGTTTAGAGCTTAAAATTATTACTTTGATTTGCACCCAGAAACAGATTGGCAGCCAGTGCAGATTACTGAGTATAGGAGTAGCATGCTCCTTTCTGGAAACACTGCCATTATATTGGCTGCAGCATTCTGCCTCTGCTGAGAGTTATTTATCTACCTTCAAGTTTAGCCTCAAGAAGAGTGCATTGCACTAATTCAAACTATGACATCTTAAAAGAGGGTTGCAAGCCATAATTAAATGTTTGTAAAGCTTTTAAGTCCTGTAGAAGTAAAATTTGTTGCTATGGTATCAAGCAGTACTCGTACTGTGTGCACAAAGGAGTCTTATTGAATAAGAAAGAACTCATTTTCACTCCATACACCACTTTCATACGTCTCCATAACAGTTGTTTCTTGTTTGGAGAATGCAGAGGAGAATAACTATCACTGAGGAAGGGCATGTATGACCTAAGGACCTCTTGAGGATACAGAAATGCATAAGAGTTCTAGGGATCTCCTGGGTCTGATATTTACATTCACCAAAGAATGTCACATAGGGTTGTATATTTGTATATTGGAAATTATGTTTTTTTTAAGCCAGGTCACTAGGAGGTGACATACCTCAAGATAGGTTCCACTAGACAGGAGATAGGAGACATTTCTCTCTCTGGCTGACCATTGCGTATCTTACAATAGAAGTTTATTTGCATGTTGAGTCAAATGTTAAAGAAGCAACTGCAGGGACTTCAGGAGAAGAAATGAATAGGAAGAGGTAAACAGCAGAGGTTTGGTGGTGGTGGGTGTGGGGACAGGACTCTGTTTAAAGGTGAAGTAGAAAGGACTGAGAATATAGGGATATAGGGAATGTAGGGATGCAGAGACACACCCTGGCATTCTTCAACTGGGTAGACAAGCTGTCAGTAAGCTTGAGGCATTCCTTTCCTGAGACACACATCCTGATTGAAAAAACGCTGTGAGAAGGCCTTTGGGTAAGCAGTACCTTATTAGACAAGAGGGCATCATGTTAGTTAAGTTTAGTCTCTAGAAAGTATGTTGTAATTTTTGTTTTATATGCAATACCTTGTTTCCAATACAGAAACTGCTCACTTAACGTCGTCCCGGTTAACTCTGTTTCATTGTTACGTCACTGATCTATTAGAGAGCATGCTTGTTTAAAGTTGGAAATGTTCCCTTGTAATGTTGTTTGGCAGCCGCCTGCCTTGTCCATGCTTGCAGGAAGAGCAGCCCGTTGGAGCTAGCTGGTGGGGGCTTGGAACCAGGGTGGGCCGGCAGCCCCCTATCAGCTGCCCTAAGTTCCCTGTGTGGCAGCCACCCAGCAGGCTATCAAATGCCAGGCAATTCAAGTGTCCCTCCCCCCACTGCCACATGCTGCTCTTGCCCTCTGCCTTGGACCTGCTGCTGGGAGCCTCCTGCTTTCTGTATGGGGGGGGGGGGGAAAGAGGAGTGCTGATGTCAGGGTGTCCCCCTCCCCCCACTCCTGTAACCCATCTCCACAGAGCAGGGGGAGGATGGGGCTCAGGACAGAGGGAGCTTGCTGGCAGCAGCTGCTATCTCAACTTGCTGATCTACTTAAAAAGGTAGTGTACTTAGAGTGCGGTCAGCATACTTAAAGGGGCAATGTGCATCTCTCGCTCACACACACGCACCCCCCAGCACTTTGGAAAGTGGAGGGAGTGGTGCACTCCAGTGGGATAGTGGGGGTTCATCATCATGTTTAGTTTCCACAGGGAATGTTCACAGCCACTGCCACGCGTCTATTGTGTCTCCTCTCTCCAATCATGCTGCCTTGTAGAGCATGAGGCTACATTAACAACGTGTTAACACTTGAAGGCTCACCAGAGTGTGAATTCATCACTTAGCAGCAAGGCATTCCCTGGGAAATATCCCACCCTCTGACTCCACCACCTCAACCAAGTTTCACAATAATCATTGCTGTGTACAGTATTAAGTTGTTTAAAAAACTTATACTGGGTATATTATTCTAGGGAATTTTTTTTCCCCACCAGACAAAAGACATATATAATATATGAGCAAATCCAATTTCCCCATATTGGATTTGCTTAACATCATTTCACTTAATGTAGCATTTTTCAGGACCGTAGTTACAACATTAAGTGAGGAGTTATTGTATTTCTGCTTGCTATCATTTGAATGTCTGGTCTTTGTTAAATAAACGTACATCTGCTTTCTCTGTAAACAAATCTAAGTGCTGTGAGTTAACTATAGCTGTGTCCTTCGATGTAGCTGATACACTGTGGTGTACTGTTCCTATGAGAATAGAGGATCTGCACATTCTGTGAATATCCGGTAGGTTGGGAACTCCCCAGAGATGCTCTGAGGATTGGAGGTTGGAGCATGCCATTTGCCAACTAGCAGAGGGACAGCAGAGCCTGCCTGGGCTCAGCGGGGAGTGCTTGAGGCTGGTGGAGTAGGAGCTGAACCCCTGGAAGGCACAGACAAGACTTCCTCATGGTAAGAGCAGGTGGTAGTAAGGTGCCTCACAACCCTAGTTTTCCTCAAGAAGCATCACAACATGGAATAACCAACATTATTCCACTTACAATAAAAATGACACTTTTATTCATTAAAAGTGGAATGATAAAACAGCAAGAGATTCTGGCCCAATTTTTAGAATTTCATTTTAGTAAGGAAGTATTAATAAGTACATAAACTGACAGGAAAAAAATCAATACAATTATTAGTTAATTGCTGTATTAGTGCTGCTGCAATTCTGTGTTGATAGGCATATTAGAAAAATTAATTCAGATAGGCCATACAATTTAAGGGGCAGATTTCCATAAAAATATAAAAATTCTGTAATTATATAATACTAGAACTATTCTTTATGTAGTAGTATTTGAATTTGACAAATTGGAATGCTACTTAGTCTTTGAAATTTGAAAAATGGAAAAGATTACCGATTATTTCTGCCCAATGTCTCATAAGAGACTGAGAAATTCTTAGGTGCTGAACTTCCATTTAATCCAGATTTTTTAAATTTTTTTTATTTACTAACCAATAATTTGGTCTGATACTACTACAATTGAATTATCCTATTAACATCAGTGAGAACAGGATCAGGTCAAACTCATTGCTCAATTTTCAGAGAAGCAGCCGTGTTAGTCTGTATTTGCAAAAAGAAAAGGAGTACTTGTGGCACCTTAGAGACTAACAAATTTATTAGAGCATAAGCTTTCGTGAGCTACAGCTCACTTCATCGGATGCATTTGGTGGAAAAAACAGAGGAGAGATTTATATACACACACACAGAGAACATGAAACAATGGGTTTATCATACACACTGTAAGGAGAGTGATCACTTAAGATAAGTCATCACCAACAGCGGGGGGGGGGGGAAGGAGGAAAACCTTTCATGGTGACAAGCAGGTAGGCTAATTCCAGCAGTTAACAAGAATATCAGAGGAACAGTGGGGGGTGGGGTGGGAGGGAGAAATACCATGGGGAAATAGTTTTACTTTGTGTAATGACTCATCCATTCCCAGTCTCTATTCAAGCCTAAGTTAATTGTATCCAGTTTGCAAATTAATTCCAATTCAGCAGTCTCTCGTTGGAGTCTGTTTTTGAAGCTTTTTTGTTGAAGTATAGCCACTCTTAGGTCTGTGATCGAGTGACCAGAGAGATTGAAGTGTTCTCCAACTGGTTTTTGAATGTTATAATTCTTGACGTCTGATTTGTGTCCATTCATTCTTTTACGTAGAGACTGTCCAGTTTGGCCAATGTACAAGGCAGAGGGGCATTGCTGGCACATGATGGCATATATCACATTGGTAGATGCGCAGGTGAACGAGCCTCTGATAGTGTGGCTGATGTGATTAGGCCCTATGATGGTATCCCCTGAATAGATGTATGGACAGAGTTGGCAACGGGCTTTGTTGCAAGGATAGGTTCCTGGGTTAGTGGTTCTGTTGTGTGGTGTGTGGTTGCTGGTGAGTATTAGCTTCAGATTGGGGGGCTGTCTGTAAGCAAGGACTGGTCTGTCTCCCAAGATCTGAGAGAGCGATGGGTCGTCCTTCAGGATAGGTTGTAGATCCTTGATGATGCGTTGGAGAGGTTTTAGTTGGGGGCTGAAGGTGATGGCTAGTGGCGTTCTGTTGTTTTCTTTGTTGGGCCTGTCCTGTAGTAGGTGACTTCTGGGTACTCTTCTGGCTCTGTCAATCTGTTTCTTCACTTCAGCAGGTGGGTATTGTAGTTGTAGGAATGCATGATAGAGATCTTGTAGGTGTTTGTCTCTGTCTGAGGGGTTGGAGCAAATGCGGTTATATCGTAGCGCTTAGCTGTAGACAATGGATCGAGTGGTATGATCTGGATGAAAGCTAGAGGCATGTAGGTAGGAATAGCGGTCAGTAGGTTTCCGATATAGGGTGGTGTTTATGTGACCATCGCTTATTAGCACTGTAGTGTCCAGGAAGTGGATCTCTTGTGTGGACTGGTCCAGACTGAGGTTGATGGTGAGATGGAAATTGTTGAAATCATGGTGGAATTCCTCAAGAGCTTCTTCTCCATGGGTCCAGATGATGAAGATGTCATCAATGTAGCACAAGTAGAGTAGGGGCATTAGGGGACGAGAGCTGAGGAAGCATTGTTCTAAGTCAGCCATAAAAATGTTGGCATACTGTGGGGCCATGCGGGTACCCATCGCAGTGCCGCTGATTTGAAGGTATACATTGTCACCAAATGTGAAATAAGTCACCTACTACAGGACAGGCCCAACAAAGAAAACAACAGAACGCCACTAGCCATCACCTTCAGCCCCCAACTAAAACCTCTCCAACGCATCATCAAGGATCTACAACCTATCCTGAAGGACGAGCCATCGCTCTCTCAGATCTTGGGAGACAGACCAGTCCTTGCTTACAGACAGCCCCCCAATCTGAAGCAAATACTCACCAGCAACCACACACCACACAACAGAACCACTAACCCAGGAACCTATTCTTGCAACAAAGCCCGTTGCCAACTCTGTCCACACATCTATTCAGGGGATACCATCATAGGGCCTAATCACATCAGCCACACTATCAGAGGCTCGTTCACCTGCGCATCTACCAATGTGATATATGCCATCATGTGCCAGCAATGCCCCTCTGCCATGTACATTGGCCAAACTGGACAGTCTCTACGTAAAAGAATGAATGGACACAAATCAGACGTCAAGAATTATAACATTCAAAAACCAGTTGGAGAACACTTCAATCTCTCTGGTCACTCGATCACAGACCTAAGAGTGGCTATACTTCAACAAAAAAGCTTCAAAAACAGACTCCAACCAGAGACTGCTGAATTGGAATTAATTTGCAAACTGGATACAGTTAACTTAGGCTTGAATAGAGACTGGGAATGGATGAGTCATTACACAAAGTAAAACTATTTCCCCATGGTATTTCTCCCTCCCACCCCACCCCCCACTGTTCCTCTGATATTCTTGTTAACTGCTGGAATTAGCCTACCTGCTTGTCACCATGAAAGGTTTTCCTCCTTCCCCCCCCCCCCCCCCCCCCCCCCCCCGCTGTTGGTGATGACTTATCTTAAGTGATCACTCTCCTTACAGTGTGTATGATAAACCCATTGTTTCATGTTCTCTGTGTGTGTGTATATAAATCTCTCCTCTGTTTTTTCCACCAAATGCATCCGATGAAGTGAGCTGTAGCTCACGAAAGCTTATGGTCTAATAAATTTGTTAGTCTCTAAGGTGCCACAAGTACTCCTTTTCTCATTGCTCAATGTGCACTTATTTACAACTTAGAATTTTTAGAAGTTACTTCTATCAGTTACCTTTTTTTTTTTTTTTCATATTGCTCCGACTCTAATGTTTTTAAGTGAAGCTTGGCTCCAAGAAGTGAATGTCAACATAGCATTATGTCTCAGGAGTTTCTGAGTCAAATATGCTAGGTTTACAAGTAAAATGATAATTGTTTTTGGCATAGTCAACCTGTGTTTCTCCTCTTCACCCCACTCCCCCTCATCACCACCAGTAATCAAGGTTCTGAAGGCCAAATAAATTCCTCAGTGACACCTCTTTAACCCTATAGTCTTCATTTTATGCCCTCAGAGACAACTATGCAAATCCATTGCATTCAAGAAACTTTGATCCAAGATAACACATATCTGTTGACCTTTAGGGCATGCTTCAAAGCCTATGTAATCCTCTCTGACTTTTGAGAATGAGAAAGAATTTAGTGTGGTGAGTTGTGGGAAGAGACCAGGGAAATTCTTACTATTTGTTTTTTGCTTGAGCTTCGTTGCTTCAGGCAAAACTGGCAATTGTAATTTTACAACTGGTTGAGAATGCTTACAGTCTAAGTGTTCTCTCTCTTTATATATCAAAATAAAACAATTGTAAATGAGAATATATTCAGTTCCAAGTTGAGATAGAAAGTAGCACACTGTGTAGGTTTAGGCAATCTGTCTATGTACAATTTATGAATTGTGATTATTTTTTATGAACTCTATATATAACTCAAACCCTTAGTGTATATTCGATTAGCCATATGCTAGAAAGCACTGATCACATACATCACAAACCCTGTCTGGACATAACTACAGGGCATTCAAAAGAGTAGTTAACCCTGGATGGCTCTTATAAGATACTGGCCACAGTAAAACAATAGATATGTTTATGAGACTAGCCAACCTAAAGGAAGCTGGTTCTTCCCTAGGTTACCTACAGGGAAGGAGGGCTGGAACAACTGAAATTCCCTTGCAGAAAACAAGAAAAAAGAAAAAGGTGTGGGAAACTACTATTGAAAAGGGACATGCTCATTGAACTAGACCTGAACAAACTGAAGAGAACTTATTGCAAAGGCAGGGAGGGAAAACCGGAAGGCAGAGCAGGAGGAGAGAACGGCGTGGAGACCCTGAATAGACTGAACCAACCACAGATCTTTCCAGAAAGAAAGTGCAACTCAAAAGCTTGTTTCTTTCACTAATATAAATTTGTCCAATAAAAAAATATTACCTCACCCACCTTGTCTCTCTAATATTCTGGGATCAACATGCCTACACCACCAATGCAAACAAAATATAGAGGGCTATTAGAGTGGTGAGGATGCTGGACAGAGTACTTTTGCGAGCAGGTTTTATTATTTTTACAAGGATCTGTAAGTCTTTCTGCTTTCTCAATGAATAAAGAGCATATGGATGTGTTTAAGAAGTTGCTTGCAAAAATCTGAGTACTTTGCTATAACTGGCATGCATCTCTGAAGGATTAAACTCTAAAGTGGAGTACCCATAGGGTAGAGGTCTAGGAAATGGAGTGTTTAAGCTGTTGGGGAGACTTGAGGAGTTCAGCTCTGATCTTGGGGACTAGGGAAGTGGGACTAGGGGGTCCCACTCTCAAGGAGAAGTACTAAATAGAGAGTATGCACCCTGATATGCCAGGGGCGATGCCTACATACTGCTCAGGCTCAGTGGGCTTAGAAGCACTCAGGAACTAAGTATTTTGATCTAAACATAGCATCTTGGTGAGTGTCCAGCAGGGAGTGCTCAGCTAGCTCTGTGAGAACTGCTAATAGAAGTACAAACTTATTTTTGTGACTAGTCAGGGATACAACTCTGAATTCAAACAGATGATAGATCTGTTGATTAAACAGTCCCTTTTCAGAGTAGAATCACTAACAGTATTTTATATGCATGGAGAAAACAAAACAAAACAAAACTATTTCTAGTGAAGAATGGCAACAAAGGAGGGATTAATCCAAACTCTTTCATTAAAATACTTAGGTTTAATTCCTGAAACTGCAAAACTAGCACTAAAAAGTCACTATTATGATAGACAAATAGAAATTCCCTTACAGTTTATCAGTACTATTAATATGATTTATTATTTATATTGCAGTAGCGGCTGGAGGCCCAAGCTCCATTGTGCTAGCGCTGTACAATCACATAACAAAACATAGTCCCCTGTCTCTAAGAGTATTAAATCTAAAATATTAAAATGAGAGATTACTGGTGGCTGCAACAACCACACTGTCAGATCTTACAATAAGCAGGAGTTGAAAGAGCTAGTCACCTTGTAGGATCTGGTCCAAAATATTGGGCCTGATCCTAAAGCCATTCTTTGGGTAGAGCTCCTGTTTAAATCAGTAAGAGTTCCCATAATTCCACAGCTGCAGGACTGGGACCGTTAACTTTATATTATTTTTAAAAAGGCTAGAATCTTTAGAATTGTTAATTATCGTCAAATATCAATTAATACTATTGAGCATAATGTGTCATTAAATTAAGGTATTATGTACCATACAAATGAAAACCATCTAAATTACAGAACTAATAGGTGTTTTCTTCTCCTAAAAGGACATGCAACACACATTAGTAGTAATAGAATTTACATATACAGGAAAAGGAGACTATGCCCTTTAATCTAATTTTGTGATACTGACTATATAATATAATCTCTTGATTATTATGCAATTCTTGTTCTGGTAATACTCAAAAGCAGAAAATAAAATAAATATAAACTACTTTTTCCCTCTGAATCAGAACTTTTCTTCTTGCAAACCTGTATTGTCTTTGCATTTGAAGTCCCACTACAAAGCACAAACTTTTCATAATCATTTTACATAGGGCCCTGATTCAGCAAAGCCCTGCTTGACTTTAAGCATGTGCTTACAGTCCATCTCTATTCAACAAAGCATTTAAGAACATGCTGAAAGTTAAGGTCACTTTTAAATGCTTTAATGAATCAGGGCCAACAGTGGAAAGCCATGAAAGTACGACAGGGAGAAAAGGAAGGGTCCAGTTGATCATGAGTTGCAGGGTCAAATCATAGGTGAAAAACATGGTCTTCAGGCATCAGGAAGCTGTGTGGCCACGAACACTGATCCAATCATGCTATGTATGCTGCTAGCATACAACTGTGGGTATAATGGATATTGAACATTTAGGCACCAAGAATCCAGAAATGTAGTATGTTCTGAGATATACCGCAATAGACATGGTGGAAATAATGTTATGAAACAATGTGAGCAACATACCATTTGAAAAGGTCACCTGTAACAAAAATAAATCTGCTCTATAATTAACTATATTTAAATGAATTATGTAAAATTATGAGCAAAATGCAAAGTAGTGCATGTTTAATACCCTATGTTGAGAATTACTTAAATATACGGTTACCATATTAATTCTTAATGAGATATAAATATCTTGATCCTTGGGTGTTCTGGAGAGGTAATACACTACTGCGGATGTGATAGAGTGATTACACTATACAGCAAAATAAGTCCCCAGTAAGTTAGGTAAGGTGAGGAAGTATCTGAGCTGGGAGAAATCTTTTTATGGGTGGAGGTAAAACCTCATTGAGATTGGACAGGGGTGAATTCACTCTTCAGTCAACGTAACTATAAATATAATGAACTCACCCAGAAGCTTTTGCTAAGTATTATTTTGAGTAGAGGTGTGGGGGGAGGTAGAACTGACAAAATAACCTGGGGAGAGTGTGCATCTAATAGAGCAGCTAAAAGCACATTTGCTGATGCTGGAAGAAACCTGGGAAAGAGGTTTTTGGGTAAAGGGTGCAAGCTGAAAAGAATGCTCTTGGTGTTGTGATCAAAAGAAGTGGTCTCTGCACTGGAGACATAGGACTTTGTACATTCTTTGTAAATAAACAAAACTGCATCAAAAAATACCCAATTCTTACCAATTTCTCCTAAGTGGAACAATATGCTAACTGGATTTTTGACTAGCCACTCAGGTCAAAAGGGGCAATTTATATATAATATTCATTGCAAAACATCCATATACATTTCAAAAATTTCCAAGTATTTATTAAAACACCACAGTGATGTAATTCTTTTGGCAATGGGGGATTCCACAACTAGTTTCATATGCACTGTAGGTAGTGGGCTGTATATAGTAGGAAATATTTGGATGATCAGGACAGATCACAGTCAATGAGTGTGCCATACAAGGATTAGTAAAAAGATTAATCATATTTAGTCTATATTTTAAATAGTGGCATGAAGCGTCTCAATGTGAAGCCTAAGTGAGATTAGGAGGTATTTTAAATTATGTTAAATTAGACTCCAGTCTTATAATATGACCTAGGACTCTTGTGTTGAGCACTTTCAGATTCCATTGAGTTCAGTGGGAGTGGAGTGGTGGACAACTCAAGAGAAAAGCGTTCTTAGTTTATCCACTCAAAAGGTACAATATGGGCAGAAGCATTGTAGGCTGCTTGTTGGGGTGTCTCAACAATACAATAAGCTTGGACCTAGACAGAACACATCCGGGACAGAGATAGTAGTCTTTTGTGAAGACTGTCAACAACAGTGTCAGTTATAGTGGTGTTTTTTCTTGACTAATACATATCTGCTGTGAATGGTCTGAAATCAACAAGCTTATTGTATTTTGGCCACTGACAGCAATCAGATGCTGGTAACTTTTGACCACTACTGAATTGAGCTGGGTTTGAAATATAGACAGAGGTAAAAGACCACATACTGCACTGTCACACTTTTGAACCCTCCAATCATTCCACAATAGATCTGTCTTACCGTTAAACAATGGACCATGTTAGAATTGGGGAACATGATTAGATTCTTGCTCAGGTTTCATTTACTAAGTATAGTGAAACCCAATCTTGTCATAACAACTTTAATATTGCAAAGTAATTACATTGTGTCAGCAGTCCAGAACAGCCTGGGCTTTGTGATTGAGTGAAAACAATAGACTGTGGTCTTCCTTCTCTTTGGGGGATGAATTCTCAAAGCCAAGTTCTCTGCTAGAATAACTTCATTGCTCCCTCCCACCCCTCAATAACACATGGCAACCCAGGAGTAGCACTGAGATGTTGTTTTGTCACATTATGTCTGCCAAACTCAGCTGTGTGATGCTTGGAATTATTCTGGTGACCTGCAACATGGCTCATTGAAGAGGTTTTCTATTTCTTTCCTAAGAGCCATTGATCATTTTGCATAGTCTATATCCCAAGAAGTTACATTTTTAAAGACATACTTTTAATATGCCTTTTACATCTAGTGAGAGTTTCAAACAAGCAATAACTCAAATCTGAAGTGAAGTGGAGGTAGGAATTCTAACATTTAGGCCATGTCTAGATTGGTTGACTACATAAAAACAAAAAATCCCTTTAGTTCCAACAATAGGTCAGTTAAACTGGTATTAAAACTAATGGAGACCATAAAAAGGGATAAGTAGTCAGACCTGTTACCACCCTTTTAATTAAGCTTGCAGTTCAATAGCTTTAACTAAATCAGAATAAAATCATTGGCTGTAAGTTTCTTGCATTCTAGGGTTCCTGTCAGTTTTAATACTATTCACCTGAACCAGTGTTGGGACCGGTGGAAAAATTTCTTTCTGTAAATTTCCTTAATCTAGACTTTGACTCTGCTTGATTTCCCAAATAAGACCCTGTAATATTTACTTAAACATGTTTTACTGGTACATTTTTCATGGTAGGTTATTAAAAAGAAAAGGAAAGGACCTATAATACATTTCTGAAAAACTGCTTATTATTACATTTCTATCCATAACAAGAACTCTTTGTTTACAGGCTGCAATAGCTAACGTCTCTGAGAGGAATGACAGTCTGAATTCTGAACTTGTGAAATGGCATGATAATACTTGTCTAGTCACTCTGCAGTGGTGGGAGGATTAAGGATCTAATACTGCTTTCATTGATGCTGATGGGAACTTTGCTTCAGTGGAAGCAGACTCAAGCCCTTATTCGTCCCACAACATGGAAATTGCATACATTAGAAAGGGAAAATGCTGAAAGTTTGCACCTGCAACATTTCCTTCTAATTATTCCATTGTTTCTAATTACTCCATTGTTTGATGAAGTTTGTTCTCACACATAAATGGCTGGGGATTCAGGCTTGAAAGCATACTGAACTGAGACAATCTGCTGGAGGCATCCATCATTTGTACTTGGTCTTCATGTTACCATCTCCTCGTTTACTTCAGCAGCCCCTTGACAGCATATCTCCTGTTTCTAAACACCACTGACCAAAAAAATTCTCCTTAAAAGGACTTCCATAATATACAAGGGAAACACAAACTTATGTAGATTGGGCATGGGATGTAAGTGAGTTGGGAGCACAAGTTTCTTTGACTTTCATTGGAACTTGTGCTGCTAAATCTCTTAGTTGCTTTGAAAAAATCTCAGCCTGGCTATAATAACTTGCTTTGGTTTCCTCTGCAAGTTTGGGGCTGGGGGCGGGGGCGGGAGAGAATCTGAAAGAATGTGGGTGATCCAAACACTCCCTGTCAATTACTCCAGAACTCCAAAACTCAGAGAGGCTTTTATGGATTTATACACAAAGTGAAAGGATGTAATGGAAGGAATCTGTGGTTTTAGCTTTCCACCATTTGGAGAAGGGGAGAATGGGGCCTTACTGTTTTCAAAATGCTTTGAAAATTAAAAAGCAAACCATTACACAGTCCTGGAGCCTTAAATGCCAAAGCTATGCAAAGAGAGAAATTTTGATTGGTTGGTTGGTACAGCTGTGCTGCTGTAGCACTTCTGACAAAGATGCTCTAAGTCAACAGGAGAGAGTGATAGCTATGTCATTGGGAGAAACTCTCCTGCCAACATAGAACTGTTTACACTGGTGCTTAGGTATGGAAAACTTACATTGCTCCAGGGTGTGGATTATTCACACCCCTGAACCACTAAGTTATTCTGAAGTAATCTGTAGTGTAGACATATCATCAATATAAAGTGGAGATAAGATGTAAAAGCTTAAAGAAGGCATGTGCGCTATTATCTGTGCTCTCTGTGCAAATTAGAACACACTCTGTCCTCAATTACAACTATGCAAATGCACTGGCATCAGTTGCATTGCACAGTTGTAAATAAGGACAGGATTTGTCCCATTGTAATCACTGATAAATGAATCTCAAAAGGCCTGGAGTACTGTTTTGGTCCGAATGTTGATTTGAAGCTTATGTGCACTCTCCAAAACTAGTGAGATGGATATCTCATGAAAAGAGCCCTGCTAAGGAGATTTCTGGTAAGTGTGCCTTTGATCCTCAATAAGAATATGCTGTAAAGTCCTGTGAACCATCTTGAGATGCACCAAGCACCCTCTCCTCCCACTGACTGACTTTTCTATTGAGTTGATGGGTCTTAACCCCTCAGAGAATCACCTGAGCACATATTACCCAGATCTGGGGGACTCTGTTTTCAATCAAGGAATAAACAAGTTTAGTTCAAGTTTGATTCTAAGAATGGATGAAGTTAGGGGTGTTTATTTATTCCAAAGCTATTTGTCCCTCTTTTCCACATCCCTGATTATAACTGTGTGCTTCTCTATAGCATTAAACACTAACAATTTTATTCCCTGCATTCACCATTCTTAAAACTTGCAGCCCATGCTTGCTGTAATCCCCAACCCATCTCCATTTTACTCTCCTAAACATGGGCGATCATTTCTTGCTGCTGCTTTGGAAAGTTGCATTTCCCAGATCCTTGGTGTCTGTGAAGTGCTACTAGCAAAAACCCATAATGCACTGGTTGTAGAAAATTAATTTCAACAATACTCCCGAGTCTGGGAATGTTGTGACTCTGTTCAATTAGATCTACAGCAGCTGTAGTTCACTGTCACGACAACTACTTGGTGCTTCCCTTCAAGAATCAATATTAACTTTGATCTGATTTCCTTGCTCTCCAAGTGTTGTGGTAGTGTTTTGTGAGTACAGGCAGCACCAGATGAGAGCGTAACAACATTTTAGCACTCCTGCTACTGAGAGCAGTGAAATTGCTTCTTGCATTGTTAGTTTTCAAATACTGCCAGCAATAAAACAAGAATACTTCTATATTAAAATGTCAAAGTATGAGAGATGGGTCTTCAGCTTCTCTTATTGATGTCAGAGGCCCCTTTTAATCTGGAATTTGAGAAACCCTTCACAGAGCCCAACTGTTAATTTAGTGATGGAAGTGTCTGATCCTGCAAAGTGCTGAGCACCTTGAGTGGGCACTGAGTATGCCAAATTCCAATTTATTTCACTGGGAGGAAGAGAAGTTATGTCAATTGGAGTTTAAGGGCTCAGTGACTTTTAGTTTTAGATCATGAGCTTCCCAAGCCACCTTCTGTCTTGCCTCAGTTAACTTGAACATGGAGTAAACATTTAAACAGGGACTCATTTTTCTTACATTTTACTTTTAAAATTTTCCAAAAATTGGCTCTATTCTCCTTTCTGCAGTTAAATCTTTGCTCCTACCAATATTTGCAGACACAGTATTGTGGGAGCAGTGAATTTCAAGTGCGAATGACAGAGTTTGTATTTCCAACTTCTGAGTACAAACAGAGGTTTATAACTGCAAGTGGAAAAACTATGTTTGCATAATTTGCATCTTCAATTACTGCATTTGTAAATGCAAAATGGTAGATGTGTGCATAAATTCTAAAGTCTTTCTCCCCTCTCAGGCTCCACTGAATCACTTTTCTGCTTGCAAATGCTCACGTGCAATTCCGGAAAATATGGGTTCTAAAAAACTAGATATCTATAGTCTGTTATTTGCATCCACTGGAATTCACTATTTAATCCACAAGACTACATACACAGAACTAGAAGCTAGGTCCTTTTCAGTCCTAGGTTCCATTTGGTCCTACATAGTTTACGCTTATGGTTTCAAGAAACAATGCGAGTCTGCAAAAAATGATTCCTTTTATATGATGAAGAATTCTAATGTATACAGTAGTTGACATCAGGAGAGAGGGCTTAGGTTGTAAGACAGTATCAGAATACTGGACAGTTAGTTTTGTAATGGAAGTGGAGCTTCTCTGCAATAATGTATGAAAACTGTGTGTTCTGATCATTGTGATCTTTACTGCATTGCTATATTGGGTTAATGCAATAGAGGTCTGCAAGAAAAAAAAATAGTAGGAAGGGAAAAGAACAGCTCAAGATAAGCCAAATAGCTAACTGTTGTTAAGAGAAAATGCCCGAAATATTAACTTTGATTTTACCTACACCCCAGCCAACCTGCAAAACTATTTTTGTGCAGAAAAGCTAAAGCCCAGGAACTCAGAACAAGAGGAACCTAGAAGTTGAAAAGGGGTCTCTTAAATGAGGCAGGAGGTGTTTAGGGCAACTGGACAGAAAGACAGACATTGTTAGGCCTGCCTACGATTCCATCAGGAGATGGTGGATGAGCCTTTAGATAAGATAGACATGTGTGTTGACTTATTTTAAAATCCTGTTTCTTCAAGTGCTTTGCTTCTACTGTAAAAACAAACAATATTTTGATTTGAAAAAGGCTCTCTCATCATTACATATACCACTAGTCACAGACTCCTGAAGAGAACAATAGGTACTCAACCCAGCCAAACCTTCTGGATAAGCACAGTGGATACACAGGGCACTGTAGCCCAGGGTCCAGTCCTGAAGTGGAAGATTCCACCCCAGGATAGGTAAAGGCATAAGTCTTGACACCTCAGAGGTTGCACTGAGAGAGAGGCCCGACAGAGGACAGCCATAAAGTTAGCCCTGTACCAGGAACAGTTTTGTTTAGGAGTTTCAGGGACAGAGTCTAGTTCCCACACACAGGAGTACAAGATGGAGTGGAAGGCACAGAGAGCTGTTCTTCCTACACCCTCACCCCTTTGACAACTCTCACAGGGATCAGCCAAGAATCCAAAACTTACACTCTTAGGCTACATCTACATTTGAGATGGGAGGTGTGATTTCCAGTTCACGTAGACATACTTGAGCTAGCAGGCTAAAAATAGTGCAGCCAGGATAGCACAGACAGTGGCTTTGGGCAAGCCATTCAAGTACGTATCCACCTGAACCCCTGGTTACATACTTAAGGGCTAACCTGAGCCACTGCCCACACTGCCATGTTTAGCCCACTAGCTAGAGCAGAGATATATCTGCGTAACCTGAGAATCACACTTCCCAGCTCAAATGTAGACATAGCCAGTGAGTGAAAGCCACAAGGTAGTTTTACCATTGCCAGAGGCCCCAAAGGGGACATTGCCCCATCCAGCTTTTATATCAGAAGACAGTCTGGCACTTGGGGAATTTAAGGTATAGGATCAGACTCTCAGCATAATCTCTTTGCATATACTTTGTTGTCTGCCTGCGTTCTTATAAGGCAAAAGGCCTTTAAAAATAGTTGCTGGTCTAGTGCCTGGGTTTCAACCCAGAGACCCTGTATTAAGCAGCTAGGTCTGCTTCTTCAGACATGCTGCTGTTTCCCTGGGGTACATCCTACTTCTAAATCCCCTTGTGTTCCTTCCCTACAGCCTGTGTTCAACACAGCTTCTCAGACCTATGGCTTCTCCATTGTCTACTTAACTAAAGTCTTTCACCCCTCTCAGGCTCCACTGAAGAATATTTCAGGGTTTCTCCCCCAAGAGCGTGACTCTGTTCCCTGTTGGTTTGCCTTCCTACCCTACAGTTCAATTCAGATGAGACCAGACCAATCTGGTCCAGTCTGGCCTTCTCCACAGTCTCTCCCTCTATCCTGCATTCCCAGCTCCATTTAAGATATACTTGTGACACTGCATTCCATATGTTTTTTGGAAATATGCTTATGAGTGTGAATATGACGTAACTGGAATATGCTTTATGCAAAAGGTTTCTTGTAAGGTATCATAACAAAGGTTATAAACTCCTGACTATATTCCTACTATTTGTATGCATGTATCATTCTTGTATCTGAAACTAGAAATATGAGGTATACCTTTGAGGTCCTATTGCAATTATGGAAAGTATGGGCCATTAATGGTGGTTTAGAATCTTGGTAGCTCCCACTGACTAGGACAATTGGTTGTAAATGGTTTATTTACCTGCAAACCTTCCTGTGGGTCAACCCAGGAAGAATGAAGACTAGGGGTCTTACAGTGACAGGTGACTATGTCACATGATACTGGAATCCACCTTAATCTTTACACTTTTCCATTGATGAGGTGGGGGTGGGGACGAGCACTGATAAAAGATTCCCGCCTTATGCCAAGCTATAAAAGTGAGTGGAGCAGGACAAAGTGGGCTGCCAGTCATGAGAACACCTCTGTTTACCACCTGAGATGCTGCTGGAACTAACAAGGACTTTACAAGGGGAAAGGATTGCACCCAGACTAGGAAGGAGTCTGGTCTGTGAAATAAGCTTATTGAAACATCGCTAAGGGTGAGATATTCCCTGTAATCAGTTTCTTAATGTATTAGGCTTAGACTTGCATGTTTTTAACTTTAGTTTGCTTGGTGACTTACTTTGTTCTGTCTGTTATTACTTGAAACCACTTAAATCCTTCTTTTTATACTTAATAAAATCACTTTTGTTTCTTAATATACACAGAGTAAGTTATTAATACCTGGGGGAGCAAACAGCTGTGCATATCTCTCTATCAGTGATATAGAGGGTGAACAATTTACAAATTTACCCTGTATAAGCTTTATACAGAGTAAAATGGATTTATTTGGGAGCTTGATCCTATTGGGAGCTGGGAATTGGGTGCTGGAGACAACTGAAAACAGCTCAGCAGGTTACCTAAGTGTTCAGCTTTGGGGGCATGAACCAGACCCTCGGTCTATGTTGCAGCACACTGATGTGTCTGGCTCAACAAGACAGGGTTCTGGAAGTCCCAAGCTGGCAGGAAAAATGGGCTCAGAGGTAATTTCAGCACATCAGGTGACAATCCCAGGGGGTTCTCTGTGACCAAACCTGTCACAATCCTATCTGATTACCTGCAGCTGGGAGTCATGAATATCATTAAGTTACCATATGACTATCTGGTCCAAGCTACTAGATCACAGGCATGGCTGAGCTTGGCTTGCCTTAAAAGGCCAGCCAGCCCCACTGACTTTATAGTCAATTTCTACCACGAGCATGGTAGAGAACAGTCATACTGCTACATCTACCCCAATATCTTTTGATTCACAGGCTGAATTCTATGATGCAAGCCCTGTGAGCAAATGAAGAGAAAACAAACTGACAAAATGAGCTACTAATGTGAGGAATAAACTTATAACCATGAAGCAACCTGATGTTGCTCACTTCTGCAACCAAAATAGGCCGAATAATAAAAGATGTTCAAAATGCTTGACAACTAGGCAAAACATTGATGAAGTGTTTCCACACATCAGCAGGGTTCCAGCGTAGTTTTAAGTCTATCAGTATTCACAATACAGAAAATAGCTTTCACAGAAATCATAGCTAAAAAGGCTTCCATACTATTATAGACCAATATTAATGTTGACACAATTTAGCACCTCTATTTGTATCCCTTTGACATTTAATATTTATATTAGTTCTTAGGACTTATGCAGTGTTTCCCCCTCCAAAGGAGTTTACTTATTCATTAGTGCCAGTTTGTACGGTGGCCTTAGTTATGTCACTCAGCAATCTAAAAAGTCACTGCGTCTTTTGGAAGAGTCCTTCCAAACTCACTATTTTATATAAACTGTCCCAATTAAATAGATTCAACAACCTTCTTAAAGCAAAGAATAATTTCCTTGTTGACCATGTATTTTTAAGTGAAAATTAGAATGAAAAAGTAACCAGTGTTATCCTATATTTAAAACAAACAGTACAGGTGGTATAAATCAATATAACTTCATTGACTTCAGTGGAATTACAATAATTTACAGATGTTGAGGATCTGGCACATACTTAAATGCATTATTGCAGCAGCTGGTAATGATCTCTGTATTTAGATAGTTTAATGTTTTTCACTGTAAAAGCTTCTTGGGACTTTTTTTTTTAATAAGTTCTAACACTGTCATTGTTTGTAGCAGCTCTTTGAAATTCAGTAGGGAAAGAGCCCCCAGGTTAGTGAAGTGCCTTTTCTTTGTCACATGAAATTCCATTTGTGTTTCACCAAGCTACAACTTGATGATTTTTAACATTTTGCACCTCTTGCTTTCATTCATCCCCAGCCTGCTAAAATAATAACTGAACATGAACATTCTAAAGCTCTGGGTTCATGATGCTGCCATTGCAACAGCACAGCACACACTGTATTGGGAAGACCTGGAGCTGCTAAAGCAGCTTTATCAGTTAGGGGGAAGATTGGTTAGGGAGCTGAGCTAGGCTCCACCATCTCCCCACACATCCCAGAAGCTCATCTTTCTTCCACTACTGGGAACACCAAAGGGCAGGATCTCCCCATCTCCACAGAGCTGGGAATAAAAAGCCTGTCTGGGCTCCCCTGGACACAGCATATGCTGCATTAAGGATATATGGACATATCCAAAATTTTGAGTGATTGGCTTTGCAGCCTAAACAATGGTTATATTATGTTTTCAACGTTCTCTGTGTACAAATCTTTGAATTTTAGTTCTTTTGCATCTCCTGCACTTCTTTCTTTCCCATTGGAAGCTCCACTCCTTTGCCTTCAGAAGGATCTGTGGCCAGAAGCAATGGCAGAGTAGATCATTGTTTCTCCAACTTCAAACAGTAGCAGCAGTCAGAGGCGGGGGATGAAGAAATTCAGCCATTCATGTTTTTTAAATCTTGGCCAAGGTGCTTATCCAAATCAAATCCATTTGTAGCTCATCCATTACTAATCTCTTCAGATACTTTTTTCCCTATCCATATACCAAAACACGAAATATTTTAGGACCCTGAGTTATGCAGAAATCTGTGGCATATTTTTTTTCTAAATGCCTACAGGTATCAATTCTTCAGCTCTCCATCTGTTAAAAGAATATTTTGTTTTGTTGTTTTTTTTAAATATAGCTCTAGCAGCTGTGCTTTCAGCAGAGATAAAATCTGCTAATCAAATTTACTGTGAAATATTAAGAATCCACAACTCCTTCCATTAAACATTTTTTAAAATGTTAATTTCTCACAGGTGGCTTTGATTTTTGCCACTGGGATTTTATTTTCTCAGGACTCCCTTTGAAATTGACCCAGCTCTTGCAGCTGAGCACTTAAAATGGAAGTGGTGACTCAGGTGGCAGGGAGGGAGAAAATGTCTCTACAGGATGCAGACATATGCCATATATTCTGTATAAGAAAATTTGTGATTTCCTGAGGAAAACATGATTTACAGCAATTGCCATGTTTTCTGTTCACGGGTAAGCATTTTTTAAAGGATCAGCTGGATATCTGTACCTAACTTCTCTCCTGGAGGTGTTGATCTTGTAAAAAGATACACAGCAGGCATAAATAAGATGATTCCCTGTGAACATTATGCAGCAGCCTGCTTGCGTATTACTAGGCTACTAGTAAAAAAGAACAGGAGTACTCGTGGCACCTTAGAGACTAACAAATTTATTTGAGCATAAGCTTTTGTGAGCTACAGCTCACTTCATTAGATGCATAGAATGGAACAGGTAGTAAGAAGATATATATACATACAGAGAACATGAAAAGGTGGAAGTTGCCATACCAACTCTAAGAGGCCAATTAATTAAGATGAGCTATTATCAGCAGGAGAAAAAAACCTTGTACTGATAATCAAGATGGCCCATTTCAGACAGTTGACAAGAAGATGTGAGGATACTTAACATGGGGAAATAGATTCAATTTGTGTAATGACCCAGACACTCCCAGTCTCTATTGAAGCAAAAGTTAATGGTATCTAGTTTGCAAGTTAATTCCAGTCCAGCAGTTTCTCACTGGAGTCTGTTTTTGAAGCTTGTGCCAGCAATGCCCCTCTGCCATGTACATTGGCCAAACCGGACAGTCTCTATGCAAAAGAATAAATGGACACAAATCTGACATCAGGAATCATAACATTTAAAAACCAGTAGGAAAACACTTCAACATCTCTCGTCACTCAACAATAGACTTAAAGGTGGCATTTTTACAACAGGAAAGCTTCAAAAACAGACTCCAATGAGAAACTGCTGAACTACATATATATATACACACACAGGTGCATATCAGCTACAGATTTAGCAGCCTCCCCAATGGCCCGGCAGATATTTTTTTCTGAATGTTATGTTTTTTCTTTAGTGTGATTTTAGCATACACTAGTAATCAATACAGTCAATCCTGAACTGGGTACCCTATTAAATAGATAACAGGAGTTATCTAGTTACTTCCTCTCTCAATTCCTGTAAATGAATTTCACAGTAACAGTTTAGGAGGAATTGAGGAGGAGAATTAAGCACTTAAGATAGAAGGCTAATGAACCGTTGTTTTTCATTACTGTCTTTCACATTAGCACAGAAACAGAGATGTTGTTTTTTTGCTAAATGATAATAGTCGCACACAGGTGGGCTAACTCCTCCACTCGGTCCTGCCTCTATGGCTCAGCTGTCTCTGACAGCTACTCACTATTATGTCCTAGACAGCACCACACATCTGACACCCCAGATATCATGTCATTTGGTTCTTAGGGGTCAGTAGCATAGTGCACTCCCTAACACGGTCCTGAGTGAACAACTCTGCTGCCTGGTGTCAGAGTAAAGGTGACTGGGTCCCAGTGCCTACATGCTGCTATTCCAGAATCAGAAGTGGGCTGTCCAGTCATCCCCCAATCAGAGAGCACATGCTGGAAGAGAAGAGCAGACTAGTTCTCATCCCAATATAGGACTAGCTGTAATAGTGACAGGTCCAGTATTGAGGCGGAGATCACTGTAGATGGAGCATGGGTCAAGTACATGCTATTTCCTATAAAACAAGTCCAGTGGCTTGAGGAAGAAATCTTAGCAGCAATAGCAGAAAAGTTAGTGCAAAACTTTGTACTGGTGAGCAACACTTTTGATAATGAAAGTCTGAGAATCAAAAGGATTGAGGAGACTAGCACAGAGACAGATGAATCAGATCTGCCTCAAATACTTTGCTGTTAGATGCAACATTGCTAATAACTACACAAAGAGGGATAGAGATTTGCAGCCATTGTATTTTGTTGTGATTTTAATGCACTGCTCAGATTGAATCATATTTTGAAAACACCTTGCTATGTACAAACTGTTAAAAAGGGAAAATCTACTCTTAGTTACAGGTGAGCAATCCTATTGATTTCAGTGGGGTCAAGTATGATTGAGGGGGAGGATAACAATTATGGTCCTATGGATATGAATGATTTTCCAAATTATGCTCAAGACCTCCAAATGCCCCTCTAGGGTGTGGAAAGAAAGAAGAGAAAAGCAAGCAAGCTGGTACTTGGACAGCAGCTAAGAAGCAAGATGGCAATCTGTCTAAAAACTTTTGGTCTTTGCTGTAGCATTATTTACACTTGAGAGAGTAGGAGGGACAAGAGATTCCCCCTTCCCCATGATTGTTGCTTTCAGGTTAATTTTATTTCTGGAAATCTTTGTTCAGGGTTGCTGGAACAATTTGTAAAGTGGGGGTGCTTAGAGCCATTGAACCAAAATGTAAACCCTGGATATGATGGAAATCACATCAAGCCAGGGGGCGCTGCCACACCCCCAGTCCACCTAGTTTCAGCACCTTTGTCTTTGTCATTATGTGGGATTATCCTTTTGCATGCTTTCCCCTTTCCATCACTGATTATTGTGCTCCTTGTTTCTCCTGGGCTTCGCCATCTGTCTCTATCCATCTATTGTCTCATTTTATACTTAGATTGTAAACTCTTTGGGGCACCCTTTCTACGTTTGTACAGTGCCTAACAAATTGGGTTCCGGTTCATGACTTGGGTTCCCAGGTGCTACCACGTTACAATAATAATAATTAGTTGTCTTGTGCTTAGCTTCTCTTGTAATTATATGATTAAAGGTTTAAGGGAACATATTTTAGCATATGTAAGGCTCATCAACTAATTGACACAAATATTGCTTCAAGTATTCATTGTTTCATTTGTCACCTAAGCCGAGAACTATTGTTTCTTTTCTCTGATTGGATGAGTTCCAATCTCACAAAGAGCTTTTAAGAGGGATAAGCAAAATCTTCTGTTATAAGGATTCATACAAACAAACAGTCACAACATTTTCTATTGCTTCAAATAGTCTCATGAAAAATAATTAGTTCATTCAATTATTCACCAAAAAACTAGTTAAAGACGTTAGGACCATAGCATTCAGTTCAGTTTGTATTCAGAAGTTCACAACATCTCTCTCTCTTTTTTTTTCAGTTTTCTTCCAGATCTGCTCTTAAGTTTATTGCTTACTGCAGAAACTTAATCATTCCAAATAGCTAAAATATAAGAGAACATAAGATAGTTCTGACCATGGTTAACCTACAAAGAACACACTATAATTTATAATAAAAAGCAATAGTTTATAATCATAATCAGTAACATTTGCCAGAAGCATAGTGATAAAAGTATACAAAAAAGGCTGGCTAACGAAATTCCAGAAAATTAAAGACACATCTTATTGACTCTCACTCCATAGCAGGCAAAAGATGTAATCTCAAGTAAACATTTTATCATATTTCAGAGCACCCAAAGTGAAATTCTGGCCTCACTGAAGTCAATGGTAAATCTCCAAGTAGGTGAATTTAAGTGTAAAGAGACATATTTATCCATGGGGTAATTTCACTGAAGTCACTGGAGATGCTCCATGATTTTTGAAGATTTTTATTCTGACTATGCACCCATCAAGATAAAACAAGTGTTTGTGGATTAATGAATTATTTAATTTATATAACAAACAAGAATAAGCTCATCACCTGTAAATCAATTAATCTCAATATGTACTAAGTATTGCAAGCCAATGGGGACTTCCAGAAGGAAATAATGTCACACATTGGCAGCTGCATTCAGCAGTTTAAATATGATTTGGTGTTAAAAGAAATCTACAACTAAAGACCAAATTACAAATTTTCAACTCAAATGCTGTTTCCACCTTAGCATAAGTATTTGGAAGCTGGAACTCAAAAGTACAGACAGATGCCTAAACACCTTCAAAAGCAAATGTCTCAGAAAAATACTATATATTAAATGGAATTAATTTATAACAAACATTGGGATTCATCAGAGTTCAACAACTCCTTTATCTCAAAAGTTATCTCAAAAATAAGATGGAAATATTTTGGACATGTGTTATGAACGAAGCCAGAGAATCTGCCATAGCAGATGTGCCAGTAGGCAACTGGTGCACAGTGAGAAGAGGCCGACCAAAAGAATCCCTCTGTCAAACAGTATTTAGAGAGGGAAACCTTATAGGATTTAATACCACAGTGGACATGCAAAAACAGTCCAAGATAGACAGAGATGGTGGAGACTTTGGCCTCAGCAACATCTGATAGCATGGAAAGGATTTAGTTTCAGACATGATATATACCATGTCTGAATGATATATACCATGCCAACACCACAAAATCATTGTGTCATATGTTACAAATGCCAGTTTAAAATTTAGAAGAGCTCTCAGTACAAGCAATTAACATGAAATAATTTGTTGTCCTTGCAAAAAGTGTAGTACTTTTTTTTTTTAACATAGATTAGGTGTTGAACATTCATAAAACTGTACACTATAATTTAAGGTCTTTATAACTACAGTAGTTGTGTTGTCTGACAAGTTGGCATTCACACAGCCATAGTAATGCTGGAGGCCCTAGTTATGAGGCACAAAGAACACAAATCAATTAGCAGTAAACTATACACATGTCAAGATGTATAATCCCTGTGCAGGGTAGCTCATACGCTCTTTAAAACTATCACACCACACAGTACTTTAGCTTAAAACAGAGTTCAGAGAAGCAGGTTGAATCCAAGAATATTGGAAGGCAAATATTTCAAGCATGACACTATGTGATATCAACCTCTTGCAGTTACCCTTCCCAATTGCTCCATAAATTTATATATTTGTTAGTTTTTTGATCAGATGACAAACCCTATACAGTCATATAATGGAATTAATAATTAGGTCAGAACCCTGAAGAACACACAAATTATCACTTTCTAGAGCACACAAAGAATATTCTCAGATGTTTCACCTTGTCCTTGGCTACTGTTCCATCCTACAACCCAGCTCCCATCAACCCTGTTAACTATACAATAGTCACCATTAAATTACATGAATTTACTAACAGTTATTTTTCAATGTTGTCTGAGATAACACATTTCTCTCTATAATTAGAAAAGGGAAGAACTTTACTGGGAACTACTATAAAAAAGCTCTTAACATTCACTGAATTTTTTTGCAATCTGGGGTAACAGTGGTAACTACATAGGGTAGGTTCCTTGAAGAGACTTAGGTATTGCATTGCTGAGCATCACAGCACCTAGAAAATCACAGGCACAACATTGTGATACACAAAGCCAAGTTAGGAGCCTAGGTTCCCTGTACAATGAATGGGGAAAGATAGGCACCTAAGAATGCTAGGCAACTCCCTGCCTATGCTAGCCAAAGGGAAATACTAACCAGAGGAGTATATGCTAAGCCCTGCCCCTCTAATCAAGGCAGGTGCCTATGTTAGTTTGATGATTCATGAACAGGAACCTGCCAGCTGGAGTCAGACAGTTTAAACACCTAGGCTACATTTGGAGAGAATGAGTTAGGTGCCTGACTCATCCCACACAAAATGGGGTGGTGATGCTCAACTTATAACTTTTAGCCTACTGGCTACAGCACTCACCTGGGATGAGAGAGGCTCAATTCCATCCTCTGTCAGAGGGGTAGAAAGGATTTGAACACATCTCAGGAGAGGTCTGTAACCACTGGGCTAATAGTTATAAGGCAGGCATTTCCACCATCACAACAACTCCTCCTCCTCCTCCAGCTGAACACTAAATGGGACCTAATCCTATAGTAGGCCTGTGAGCACACCAGTCAGATCAGGTCCCATATGTGATTTAAGTAGGCAAGCACCTGTTTTCCCCTGGTTTGTGAATTGCTTTGAGGCATAGGCAGAAGATAGACATCCAGGTACATAGATGGAGGCAGCTGTGCACATACCCAGAGAAAGGAACATATGCACCTAGAAAACTTTTACTTGGACAAACTTTGGTACCAAGTAAGTTTAGGCACCTACAGGGTTCATTAGGAGTATTGTAGATCTCAGTAGAGCCAAATTGGGGTTTAGGTGTTTAAGTATCTGCATGGATCCCACACATAAATACTATTACTGCTAGCAGCACAACTATTAGTGCTCTGATATAATTTGTAAGTATGGTTGATCTTTTAATAAAATAAGCTAATACCAATTATGATACTGCTCAGTCATTGTTTTCATCAAAGAATTCAAAAGTCCTTTCCCATACTAATTAATTAAACCTCAATATCTCTGTGAGAATATGCCATCTGCACAATAGCATAAAACAGGAAAACATAGTAGGTACTTACCAGCTGAGAGAGAGTCAACAACCAGCAGCCATGCATAAAATCCCTGCTTGAGGGCTGCAGCTGCTCAGCTTTGGTGAATTTAAAGAGCCAGTCCCAAAAAGGTATGCCAGGGGGAAAAAGTTATATTTAAAAAAAAAGAAAAAGCCTAAGCAAGCTTGATCCAGGCTTACTGAAGGGGGGGAACCCCAAAGGTTATGCAAGCTCCTCTGTACTTCTTAATGGTGCATATGGACTTGTCTATAATTCTTTTGCACCATGGTGAATTTCTCCTAGAAAATCTAGGAAAACATATAAGCTGTGCAGCACGCCCAACAAATCAATAGATGGGATCTCTGTTGTAGTAGCAAAAGGCCTGAGTTTCATATCTGATGATCCTTCACTGAAAATAACCTGCTCTCAGCCTCCTCATATTTAAATTTTGAAACTGTTAGCTCAAAGGCCTCAATTATTTACACTTATTATCCTATTTCATGAAGAGGAGGAGAGTAGCTTAGGTAGTCATTACCCAAACCACTGGATAAATTTAAAAGGCCCAGATCCACAAAGGGACTTAGATGACTAAACCCAGATGCAATCTCAGTTTTATGAACCCAATGATCCACAAAACACCTTGTCTGCTGTGGCTTAACCCAGTGGGTGCTTAAACTTGCATAGTCCATACATTTTTGACTATAAAAGCTTCCTAGGCACCTAAGTTTCTGCTTTGGGTACATTCACTGCAGCCTCCCTGTAGGCCTTCAAATAATCATGGTGGCAGTTCACTTATAGCCCAGTGGTTACAGTGCTTACCTGGGATGTAGAAGAGCTGGATTTAATTCCCCCCCTCTGCCTGATAGGGAGAAAAGATTTGAATAGAGATCTTCCTGCCTGACCCCAGGAGAATACTCTAATTGCCAGCATATTCCCATGTGAGGCTCCCTCAAGCTCTCTTGTTTGAAGGTGTTCCAATTTGGATTAAATAGTCACTAGAGCAGAGGGACTGGACCCTTTGGATGGTTTTCTCACCATCCAGGTGGGTGCCTTAACCACCAGCTTACAGATTAATTCTCACTTGCTGACTCAAGGACTATTTAAGTATTTATCCAAAGAGTAACAGATTCATCAAAAGAGACTGAGGGAGTCCCACATCAGAATATCCCACAAATCAGTGGTTAAAGAACCCTCTTGAGAGGTGAAGACCTCTGCTCAAATCTTTTTTCTCCATCAGGAAGAGGGGGGAATTGGATCTAGCTCAGTGTTTCTCAACCAGAGGTCTTCTAGGGGGTACATCAACTCATCAACAACTCCTGGGCTGCTACAGTGCACAAATGAGGGTGTATTACCCTCATTTCAGCGCTGCCTCTGGTGGTGGGTCTGATCTCCCCACTAAGAGTGGCCATGCAGGGGAAGGACAACTCCTGTCCCTCCTCAGAATGGGCAGATTAGCTGCTAGGAGCACCATGTTCCCAACAGCCGGGGGAGATCAGATTTCACAGGGGAGGGCTGACTTCACAGTCTGTGACACCTTTTTCACAGCCATGAAATTGGTAGGGCCCTAGCCATAAGGGAGGCAGCAAGGGTATCACAAGTGCTGCCATTTCTTGCAAGAATGACTTAGGCACTTAAGCCACCTGATTGCAGTAGAGGGGTCCCCAGCTATGGACTGCAAGCAGAGATAGGTGCCTAAGTCCCTGAGAGGGGCAAAGCTTAGGACAAACCCCTCCATTCATTCTTTTACATAGAGACTGTCCAGTTTGACCAATGTACATGGCAGAGGGGCATTGCTGGCACATGATGGCATATATCACATTGGTAGATGCGCAGGTGAACGAGCCTCTGATAGTGTGGCTGATGTGATTAGTCCCTATGATGGTATCCCCTGAATAGATATGTGGACAGAGTTGGCAACGGGCTTTGTTGCAAGAATAGGTTCCTGGGTTAGTGGTTCTGTTGTGTGGTGTGTGGTTGCTGGTGAGTATTTGCTTCAGATTGGGGGGCTGTCTGTAAGCAAGCACTGGCCTGTCTCCCAAGATCTGTGAGAGTGATGGGATAGGTTGTAGATCCTTGATGATGCGTTGGAGAGGTTTTAGTTGGGGGTTGAAGGTGATGGCTAGTGGCATTCTGTTATTTTCTTTGTTGGGCCTGTCCTGTAGTAGGTGACTTCTGGGTACTCTTCTGGCTTTGTTAATCTGTTTCTTTACTTCAGCGGGTGGGTATTATAGTTGTAAGAATGCATGATGGAGATCTTGTAGGTGTTTGTCTCTGTCTGAGGGGTTGGAGCAAATGCGGTTATATCGTAGAGCTTGGCTGTAGACAATGGATCGTGTGGTATGATCTGGATGAAAGCTAGAGGCATGTAGGTAGGAATAGCGGTCAGTAGGTTTCCGATATAGGGTGGTGTTTATGTGACCATCGCTTATTAGCACCGTAGTGTCCAGGAAGTGGATCTCTTGTGTGAACTGGTCCAGGCTGAGGTTGATGGTGGGATGGAAATTGTTGAAATCCTGGTGGAATTCCTCAAGGGCTTCTTTTCCATGGGTCCAGATGATGAAGATGTCATCAATGTAGCGCAAGTAGAGTAGGGGCATTAGGGGACGAGAGCTGAGGAAGCGTTGTTCTAAGTCAGTATGATAAAACCCATTGTTTCATGTTCTCTGTGTGCGTATATAAATCTCTGTTCTGTATTTTCCACCAAATGCATCCAATGAAGTGAGCTGTAGCTCACGAAAGCTTATTCTCAAACAAATTTGTTAGTCTCTAAAGTGCCTCAAGTACTCCTTTTCTTTTTTTTTGAATTAAAAGAAAATTATACACATACTAAAGATAGGTCTGAGACACAAATTTCAGATCCAGATCTGAATGTTACTGATATTTTCAGGAACAATTGTATCAAACATTTTGTTTGTCAATTATTTCTAGCAGATACTTTATATTGTAGTGGGTTGTAGATTTTTTTTCCAGAAGTCAATGACTCTCATCTGTTAATAGATAATTAATTGTGAAGGCTGCCAAAACTGCACCTGATACATCGTGCTGGTTCATCTTCTGATGTCCTTCTTTTCTAAAATTGATAGACAACTGCTCTGAAATATTTTTTCTGTCTTCTTGGATGTTGTATATATCTCTGAAATCCAGATCACACATCAATTTGTTTCATATTTAAAGTATGTTCTGGAGATTCACTTTGTTCAAGACTAGGAATAAAGAATTAATATCTATCCAAGTTTATAGATAACTTTAACAGCATAAAGATAACCATCTGTTCTTTATTTTCAGACCTCTGCGGTAAATGCCACCTCACAGTATTCTTTAACTTTTAATTTTTGCTTCTTGCAATACTTTCACTGATAGTATTGATTACACTGTTAGGAAATGGTTTTTATTATTGACAAATAACTCAGCTCAATTGGTTTATTAAACATAGAAAGATCAGCACAGAGAGGTTCATGCATTATCTGTCTCTGGGGAGCAGTCTTGCAGCAGTCACTGCTCACATTAACTGTGTCTATTCCAAAATATTAACTCCTTATCTAGTTTCATATCAGTTTTTCAATGTACAAAGACATCTTTCAAGGTACAAAGACCATGCACAATAACTTTCCAAGTGTTAGTAGACCAAAGAGTACAAATAGCATTGGGCTGTAGTAACATGAACTGTTCTATACTAAAGGGACCTCGGAACAATTCATAGATAACATTATTTTAACTGAAAATACAGCTTACTCCTGACATGTACATAGAAAGAACAAAGGTTGGGACAATTTAACTCCTAGTAATGGTCTGGCTGGCCGGGAGAAGAGGGCAATGCTTTCTGGCTTGGGGGAGGAGGGGAGACGTATAACTTCTGGAAGAGCAGTCAGCATGGTGGAATGAGGGGTTTAAAAAGGTCAGCCTGGCCCTGGCCCCTGCCCTCATTCACTGGGAACAGGCTGGGCAGCACCGACCCTCCCTCCCTATTGAGGTCACAAATATGCCAGGTGTTTAGCTATATCTGCTGTGGGCATTACGCTAGCTGCCCTGAAAAGGGTGGCTGGGAAGGAATGTTTCATATAGGACAGGTGCAGTGTGTGTGTGGGGGGGGGTCACCTTCCTCACAGCAGGTTCAGGTGGGCTCTGTTCATGCAGAGCATGACAAGGCGGAAGGTCATATGTCACAACTCTTTATTCACGTGTATAATGGATGTTCAGTGCAGGTATTCCATAAACTAAGGCACCAAAGAATGGAAAAATGACTTGAAAAAGAAATTAAGCAGAGGTGCTTTGTAATTGAGCAAGCCGGGGGCAGATGGGGACTTCTCTGATTGTACAGCAGGGAACCAACCGCCCCCCTTTATTATAGTTCACCTAAACCCCTCCTACAAGGGGAGGGCGGGTCATAAGGTCCAGCAAGGAAATTACTGGAGGTACCTGGATAAAAAGGGTGGGAGGAGCTGGTGGAAGCCCCCCCCCAAATTGGCTTGAATTGGTAAGGTCCCAGCAAGGGAATTGCTGGAGGGACCTGGATAAATAGGGGGAGAGCTGTGGAAGCCCCCCCCCCCCAAAACAATAGGCTGGAATTGTTAAGGTTCTGGTAAGGGAATTGTTGAAGGGACCTGGATGAAAACGTGAGGAAGATGGTGGAAGCCGCTGCCATAAAATTGGCTGGAATTGGAGGGTCCTGGCAGAGGATCAGCTAGAAGGGCATAAATTTTGCATCTGCACTGCACATTTTATCTGCAGGGTTAGTCCCAGACATCTATCTAATAATAGAGTTGTGGCCTGATTAAACCCATCTCTAATGTCTCCTGTCATTCTTTCGGCATAGCCAAACAATCACCAGCCTGCACTTTAAGTAGGGAGGGGTCTTCCCACAATAAAACTTGACATAAATGCAAGGCATCCCGGGAGTATGGTTCATAGTTATACAAGCTAACATGTATGCTAAGTCTTCCAAAAATATATGGTGTTGGATAACAATACAGTCACTGGAAATGATTTTTAACTAACAGATAACCTTTAATTTTATTATTATAAATTTTATTATTATATTATTATATTTATTATTATATTATGAAAGCTATCAGTGGTATTCTGATTTAAGTTTTATCTACAGTATAACTGGTGGCATTTTCTTCTAATTGAACAGCTTTATCCTGTCATTAATTATTTTGAGATTCCTAATGAGTTTCAGATAACTAAAAAGCTTTGGCTCCATGATAATTTTCTATATATTTTTCCTATTCCATTCTTATACCTGGAACACACCCTATATTGGTCTGGCATAAGTGTACTTTACACCTGAAAAAAACAACCATGTTGTAGATAAGAAATTCTCATATGTACTCTTCAAGTAAACATGATTCCTTTCCAGGCAAATTAGAAAGCCTGATTGTGAGACTATTAAAAAATTAAGTTAATAACCTAGAGCATTTTGGCTACGCTTTGGTATTTAAGCATAATGATCATATATAGGTTTGAATCTGAAATCTTATAAGGTTCATATTATGGTTTATAAAAGGTAATTTTGTATTTGCATTATGTTCAGGTGCAAAAAAAAGGTAAAGAAAAAGGTTGCAGCTTTTGACATCGGCAGAGAGTAAGGAAATACATACCTGCCATTGCAGAATTACTGAATGATAACAGAGTGTAAAACTGCAAGGTAAGAGCCTTTAAATGAGAATGCAGCTGTGTCTGTTTTTTTATATTCTGTGCCTGGCTTCTCTGTCACTGAATATTTTCTCTGAGCATGTCAATTGATGTTTAGCTTAGTCTATAACTTACTGAAAAACTCTGCTTGGAGGCAAAAAGTACTTCATTCTCTCAGAACAGTATCTCAACAATGCTCCCTACTTTTAACATTTTTTTTCATTCAAAAGCTATTGCAAGAAATGTGAAGTATGATAGAAAATGCACACATATGAAAGAAACACCAAGACTGAATGGACTGAGACTGGATTTTAATCAGTCACAGAATCTATCAAGTCCCATAATTTGCAGAGAGTGGGGGATCCATCTCCAGTTTATTCCAGATACCTTATTGTTGGTTAAGACTTTTGTTTCTGAGCCTAATAATCCTAGGGGGGCATTACCAAAAGAACAAATGGGACTGTTGGGAAAATAACACAGCAAGGCACAGATTATATAACAAGTTATTGGAATCTATTAGAGACCTTTATTATTATTATTATTTCAGAAGGTGGAGAAAACTACTAGGGTTGAGGATGTTCTAGATTTGATTTTGACAAATAGGGAGGAGCTGGTTGAAAATTTGAAAGTGGAAGGCAGTTGGATGAAAGTGATCATGAAATGGTAGACTTCATGATTCTAAGGCATGGTAGGAAAGGAGAACAGCAAAATAAAGACAATGTATTTTAAGAAGACAGACTTTAGCAAACTCAGGAAGTTGGTAGGTAAGATCCCATGGGAAGACAGTCTAAGGGAAAAAACAATTGAAGACTATTGGCAGTTTTTCAAAGAGACGTTATTAATGGAACAAGAGCAAACTATCCCAATGCATAGGAAAGATAGGAAGTAGGGCAAGAGACAACCCTAGCATAACCAGCAGATCTTCAATGATCTAAAAATCAAAAAAGAGTACTACAAAAAAGTGGAAACTAGGTGAAATTAGAAATGACAAATACAAACACATAACACAAGTATGTAGGGACAAAATTAGAAGGGCCAAGGCACAAAACTAGATCAAACTAGCTGGAGACATAAACGGTAAAAAGAAAATATCCTACAAATACATTAGAAGCAAGAGGAAGGCCAAGAACAGGGTAGGCCCATTACTCAATGACGGAGGAAAAACAATAACAGAAAATGTGGAAATGGCAGAGGTGCTTAATGACTTCTTTGTTTCTATTAATGCCAGTGAAAATAAGGTATGTCGTAGGGTAAGGCTACACAGCTGATGTTAAAGCGCTGCCGTGGCTCTGGCTCCAGCCCTGTGAGAGCTCTGTTAAAAACCACCTCAGTGAGGGGAATGGCTACCAGCACAGCTCCCAGTGCTGTAGCACTATCTACACTGCTACTTTAGAGTGCTGAAAGTGGCATTGTAGATAAGGCCTTAGACAAGTCAGATGTCTCCAAGTCACCTAGGCCTGATGAAATGCATCTTAGATTACTCAAGGAGCTGAGTGAGGAGAAATCTGAGCCATGGTGATTATCTGTAAGATGGGAGAGGTACCAGAATACTGGAAAACGGCAAATATAGTGCACATCTATAAAAAGGGAAATAAGGGCAACCCAGGGAACTACAGATCAGTCAGCTTAACTTCTGTATCTGGAAAGGTAATGGAGCAAATAATTAAGCAATCGATTTGCAAACATAGAATCATAGAATATCAGGGTTGGAAGGGACCTCAGGAGGTCATCTAGTCCAACCCCTTGCTCAAAGCAGGACCAATTCCCAACTAAATCATCCCAGACAGGGCTTTGTCAAGCCTGACCTTAAAAACCTCAAAGGAAGGAGATTCCACTACCTCTCTAGGTAACGCATTCCAGTACTTCATCACCCTCCTAGTGAAAATGTTTTTCCTAATATCCAACCGAAACCTCCCTCACTGCAACTTGAGACCATTACTCCTTCTTCTGTCATCTGCTACCATTGAGAACAGTCTAGATCCATCCTCTTTGGAACCCCCTTTCAGGTAGTTGAAAGCAGCTATCAAATCCCCCCTCATTCTTCTCTTCCACAGAGTAAACAATCCCAGTTCCCTCAGCCTCTCCTCATAAGTAATTTGTTCTAGTCCCCTAATTATTTTTGTTGCCTTCCACTGGAAGCTTTCCAATTTTTCCACACCCTTCTTGTAGTGTGGGGCCCAAAACTGGACACAGTACTCCAGATGAGGCCTCACCAATGTCGAATAGAAGGGAACGATCATGCCCCTAGATCTGCGGGCAATGTCCCTACTTATACAGCCCAAAATGCCATTAGCATTCTTGGCAACAAGGGCACACTATTGACTCATATGCTGGTTCTCATCCACTGTAACCCGTAGGTCCCTTTCTGCAGAACTGCTGCCTAGCCGTTCGGTCCCTAGTCTATAGCAGTGCATGGGATTCTTCCTTCCTAGGTGCAGGAATCTGCACTTGTCTTTGTTGAACCTCATCAGATTTCTTTTGGTCCAATCCTTTAATTTGTCTAGGTCCCTCTGTACCCTATCCCTACCCTCCAGTGTATCTACCACTCCTCCCAGTTTAGTGTCATCCGCAAACTTGCTGAAGGTGCAGTCCATGCCATCCTCCAGATCATTAATGAAGATATTGAATAAAACCGGCCCCAGAACCGACCCTTGGGGCACTCCGCTTGATACCGGCTGTCAACAAGACATGGAGCCATTGATCGCTACCCATTAAGCCCAACTATCTAGCCAGCTTTCTATCCACCTTATAGTCCATTCATCCAGCCCATACTTTTTTAACTTGCTGGCAAGAATACTGTGGGAGACCGCATCAAAAACTTTTCTAAAATCAAGGAATAACACATCCACTGCTTTCCCCTCATCCACACAGGCAGCTTTTTCTTATCATAGAAGGCAATTAGATTATTCAGGCATGAGTTGCCCTTGGTGAATCCATGATGACTGTTCCTGATCACTTTCCTCTCCTCTAAGCGCTTCACAATTGATTCCATGAGGACCTGCTCCATGATTTTTCCGGGACTGAGGTGAGGCTGATTGGCCTGTAGTTCCCCAGATCCTCCTTCTTCTCTTTTTTAGAAATGGGCACTACATTAGCCTTTTTCCAGTCGTCCGGGACCTCCACGAATCACCATGAGTTTTCAAAGATAATGGCCAATGGCTCTGCAATCACATCCGCCAACTCTGAGCTGTCATACTGCTCTCTTACATACAATGCAACTCCCTCAGCTTTTGTGCCCTTCCTGTCCTTCCTGAGCAGTTTATATCCATCCATGACAGTAAGTCATGTGAGTTATCCCACCAAGTCTCTGTTATTCCAATCACATCATAATTTCTTGACTGTGCCAGGACTTCCAGTTCTTGTGGCTTGTTTCCCAGGCTTCTTGCATTTGTGTATAGGTATTTAAGATAATGCACTGATTGTTCCACTTTCTCAGTATGAGGTAGGAGCCTCTTGCACTCCCCTCTTGAACTCTTCTGCTTGTGCTTCCTCCTGGTATCCCACTTCCCCACTTACCTCAGGGCTTTGGTCTCCTTCCCCGGGTGAACCTAGTTTAAAGCCCTCCTCACTCGGTTAGCCAGCCTGCTTGCAAAGATGCTCTTCCCTCTCTTTGTTAGGTGGAGCCCATCTCTGATTAGCATTCCTCTTTCTTGGAACACCATCCCATGATCAAAGAATCCAGAGCCTTCTCTCCGACACAAGCTGCATAGCCATTTGTTAACTTCCATGATTCAATGGTCTCTACCCAGGCCTTTTCCTTCCCCAGGGAGGATGGATGAGAACACCACATGCCCCTCAAACTCTTTTATCCTTCTTCCCAGAGCCACATAGTCTGCAGTGATCCGCTCAAGGTCATTCTTGGCAGTATCATTGGTAACATCTAGAAGATAAGGTGATAAGTAAGAGTAAGCATGGATTTGTCGAGAACAAATCATGTCAAACCAACCTGATACCCTGATAGCCTGTCAAAGAAGGCTAACAAGCCTTGTGGATGGGGGGAAGTGGTAGATGAGGTATATCTTGACTTTCATAATGCTTTTGATACTGTCTTTCATGACCTTCTCATAAATAAACTAGGGGAATGCAACCTAGATGGAGCTAAATAAAGTTGGTGCATAACTGATTGGAAAACCGTTCCCAGAGAGTAGTTATCAATGATTCACAGTCATGCTGACAGGGCATAATGAGAGGAGTCCTGCAGGGATCAGTTCTGGGTCCAGTTCTGTTCAATATCTTCATCAATGATTTAGATAATGGCATAGAGAGAACACTTATAAAGTTTGCAGATGATAGCAAGCTGGGAAGGGTTGCAAGTGCTTTGGGGGATAGGATTATAATTCAAAATGATCTGGACAAACTGGAGAAATGGTCTGAAGTAAATAGGATGAAATTCAATAAGGACAAATACAAAGTAGACCCCTTAGGAAGGAAGGATCAGTTGCACACATACAAAATGGGAAATGACTGCCTAGGAAAGAGTATTGCGGAAAGGGATCTGGGGGAGATGCTGGACCACAAGCTAAATATGAGTCAACAGTGGAACACTGTTACAAAAAATGCAAACATCATTCTGTGATGCATTAGAGGGATTATTGTAAGCAAGACACAAGAAGCAATTCTTCCACTCTACTCTACGCTGATTAGGCCTCAACTGGAGTATTGTGCCCAGTTCTGGGTGCCACATTTGAGGAAAGATGTGAGGAAACTGAATAAAGTCCAGAGAAGAGTAACAAAAATGATTAAAGTTCTAGAAAACATGACCTATGAGGGAAGATTGGAAAAAAATGGGTTTGTTAAGTCTGGAGAAGAGAAGACTGAGAAGGGACAGAACAGTTTTCAAGTACATAAAAGGTTCTTACAAGGATGGAGAAAAACTGTTCTTCTTAACTGCTGAGAATAGGACAAGAAGCAATGGGCTTAGGGAAGGGAAGGGGAGCAAGGGAAGTTTAGGTTGGACTTTAGGAAAAACTTCCTAACTGTCAGGGTGGTTAAGCACTGGAATAAATTGCTTTGGGAGATAGTGGAATCTCCATCATTGGAGATTTTAAAGAGCAGGTTAGACAAACACCTGCCAGGGATGATCTAGATAATACTTAGTCCTGCCATGAGTACAGGGGACTGGACTAGATGACCTCTCGAGGCCCCTTCCAGTCCTATGATTCTATGATTACTGGTGTCAAAATAGAGGGCATGAGGAAATAATTTGGAGTCTTTAACAGATCTAATAATGCCTGAATGTCACCAACATGTGACAGGTTCCTCAGTGACTTTTTGTGAGGATTTTCTAATTTTTTTGCCTCAGAACAGGGCATATTTTGTAAATGCTGTAGTCAAAAGCAGTAGGTTTTTCTAACTGGTCTAGGTATAGGATGATTCACAACAGTTTCCGACAGGCATGTTGCCAGCAATAATAGATCATGGAGACCCACCAGCTTTGGGATGACCAAGTTGGTAAGCATTTGCCACCACCAATAATGATATCCTCTATGCTAATCATAGCTCAGTCTCTAAACTTGTCTTTTTAAACAGGATATATTGAGAAGCTGGTTACTTCCCATACCAACACTTGGCTATCAATTAAATAATTATCTGCATGTGAGCAAGAGCTATCCAACAATACATAGTCTGTAAGATAACCAGTGGTATCCAAATCACCATGAGCAAAACATGCAGCTGATGTCTGCAGAAGACCGACATTGCTTTCCCCATTTTGATTAGAGAACAGCAACATAGTGTGCCTGCTATTCCTAGAATGAGTTGCACAGCATATTTCATTCTCTCCCTTCTCAGTAATAAGTAATAAGTAAAGTGCATGTGGCAAAATGGAGAGGCTGTTTCAGCAAAACAAATGCCTGCATTTCATGTTGCAGAAACCCATAATATCTAATTATAATAGGGTTTATCCAGCACCTCTGGAATACACACATTATTTATTACTCAGCATTGCCCTGAATCAGCAAAGAAGTTATAGTTATATATATACAGACACACACACGTACACACACACTTCTTTGCTGATTCAGGGCAACGCTGAATAATAAGTTGTGATGTGTGTATGAAAATTCCCTAAATTTGTATCATAAGGAAAAGGCTGAATAACTCCCACTTCTATTTAACAATGGACTCTATTATGTTAATAGCACTAGTGTAGACATCCAAATATGTTATGAGGAACACTTTACAATATTATAAAGAGGATAAGGAAAAGGAGGACTTGTGGCACCTTAGAGACTAACAAATTTTTTTGAGCATAAGCTTTAATGAGCTACAGCTCACTTCATTGGATACATTCAGTGGAAAATACAGTGTGGAGAATTATATACACAGAGAACATTAAACAATGGGTATATAAATCTCCCCACTGTATTTTCCACTGAATGCATCTGATGAAGTGAGCTGTAGCTCACGAAAGCTTATGCTCCAATAAATTTGTTAGTCTCTAAGGTGCCACAAGTCCTCCTTTTCCTTTTGCAAATACAGACTAACACGGCTGATACTCTGAAACCTGTCATAAAGAGGATAGTAATAACAGAGCTTGAGGTACAAAAGGAGCCAAAACATAGTACCATAGAGACTTCCAGTAATGATAGTATACTTTAAGACTAGGTTTCAGAGTAGCAGCCATGTTAGTCTGTATCCACAAAAAGAAAAGGAGTACTTGTGCCACCTTAGAGACTAACAAATTTATTGGAGCATAAGCTTTCATGAGCTACAGCTCACTTCATAAGATGCATGCAGTAAGGCTAGTTTTGATAGACATAACACACTAATCTCAATTTACTAACAGGTTTAAAAATAACCCCTAAAAATAACCCTAAACCATTTTCTCTGCAGTATTTTTTAGAGTGAGCTGAACCAATCAAGAAAATATATAATTTTAAAAATTTATAAACTTAAAATTGACAGTAATTTTCTCAAGCACTCAGTCATATTGCCCTTTTATATTACTATCCGTCATGAATTATGAATTCTGGCTGACAAGAAAGCCTAAGGGTGACAATGGAGCTGCAGTGTCAGTAAAGTGCTCTCATTTCACACTCAAAAAATGCTTGCTATATCTAGCTGGATTTTTCAAGTTTAAACAATGTCATTGACTGCCAAAGATTTCATTGCAATATACTTTGAAAATATAGGCTTTGTTGGTAAGATGTTAATTGCTAATATCTAAAAATGGGTCAAATACATGCAGTGCTTATCAGTTTTTGGGTAATATGGGTCTTTCGATTTAACCATGTCTCCTTGCCATAATTCCCTTGACTACTTGGATTTAGACATTAAAGTTGATGTCCCATTTTCTAAAGGTACACTGCTTAGTTGAATGAAATGAGAGTGGAAAGAACAGGTGTTCTGAGAGATTTTACATGAATCCTTTTGCTAAGGAAACAACTTCCTTTGGTTTAATAAGTTTGGTTAAGATGGGCCATTGCTGTCAAATTGGTATTAGCAAAAGAGGGAAGAGATAAAAACATATTTACAGCCACACACCAACAATATTAAATAACAACATGAAGCATTCAACTTTGGAAAATCTAATATAAATAATTCCATTTGTTTGAGTTATCTGAACGTGAGAATGTTGTATCTGCAGCCAAGAGCTTGACTGATAAGGTCAACCCACAAAACACAAAGAAAAGGTGCTCTCAAGAGGCTTGATCTCTGGCCCCAATCCAGCAAAACACTTAACCAGATGTTTAAAGTTCAGTGTGCTTGTAGTCCCATTGAAGTCAACTCAAAAGCTTAAATTTAAATATACGCTTACTTGTTGGGTCAGAGTGCTCACTATGTGCAAGATTCAGTCCTAATTTTTAAATTGGGGTCCAAGTTGTGCCCTCATTAATACCAGGACATCTGGCTAATGGTAGTCTGAAAGTCAAACCCCATGATATTATATATGTGTGTTACAGTTTGTTACAGACAAAATCCAATAAAGTTACTCACAAGTCATTTTTTTAACATTTAAAATGTTCATAAATATTACTAAAAACATATCAGGTTTCAGAGTAGCAGCCGTGTTAGTCTGTATTTGCAAAAAGAAAAGGAGTACTTGTGGCACCCTAGAGACTAACAAATTTATTAGAGCATAAGCTTTCGTGAGCTACAGCTCACTTCATCGGATTCCACCAAATGCATCCGATGAAGTGAGCTGTAGCTCATGAAAGCTTATGCTCTAATAAATTTGTTAGTCTCTAAGGTGCCACAAGTACTCCTTTTTAAAAAAAAAATATCGGTTCTGATGGCACAAGCTTAGACCGTGATGAACATGTGCTCTCAGATCAGCTGATTATACAAACAAACCACTATTAGTGGCTGGTGCTGGATCAAGTGCATGTTGAAAGGTAGAGAATTATTACCTTTAGTGACTATGGAATTATTTATGTGTGAGAATTCCTCATTATTATCTTCATATGGTAGCTAAAAGAGGTGACTGGTTGGTTGGTTGAGCCCTAGCTTGGTAGCTTGGCCATCGTAGGCTTTCGTAGTCTATAGGCCCAGACTCAAGGTGACAATTTGTAAGGACAATCTTGTAGAGTGAGTTTTGTGAGGACACATGTTTGAAATTTTTGGACATTAGCCCTCTGTCTGTATCTGTGTTTACTGTATATATAAAAAGAAAAGGAGTACTTGTGGCACCTTAGAGACTAACAAATTTATTAGAGCATAAGCTTTCGTGAGCTACAGCTCACTTCATCGGATGCATCCGATGAAGTGAGCTGTAGCTCACGAAAGCTTATGCTCTAATAAATTTGTTAGTCTCTAAGGTGTCACAAGTACTCCTTTTCTTTTTGCGAATACAGACTAACACGGCTGCTACTCAGAAACCTGTTACTATATATATGTCATCCTTTTGTCTACAGCTCAGACTGTTAAATCATACCTTTTGTGCTTGAGTTTTGATTCAGTGATAAGGATAATAACCTGAGTATTTCATTTTGTGTTCTTAATTAGTATTCCTTCGTTTTAAGTCTTTTCAGCATTTGTGTATGTTTACAGGAGAATATTTCAAGTGTAGATAAGCTACTTATTTACAGCAGAATATTTCAAGTGTGGATAGGCTACATATTGACCAGATAGATCACTATGATGAGGAGATTTGAAAGTGACGCAAACAAGAGACGCAAAAACAATTGAGTGAAGCAGCAGCTAAAAGCTCAAAGCCAATAACTTCATTTCTCAAACCACTGGAAAACACACCTTACCCAACAAACAATGCTACAGATAATGAAAATTCCGCAACTGCAAAAGGTGATATTTCAATGCCAATACCTGAACATGAGGACAGTAGTCAAGAAGGACGTGTGCCAACAGTAACAGATGCAGCAGACGATCCTGTGTACTATCAAGAAACTCAACAGCAACAGGAAGATGTAGATCTTACGCAGCAAGAACAATTCATGAGTACTACAGGTTTGACTGTGACTGTCATTGGAATTATTGACAAGGGCAATTCTGCCCAAATGCAATTTTTTCTTCAAATTAGTTGTTCTGAAATTCCAAGTAACATCCCACAAGATGCTGATAATCATGCTTTCCCTACTCGTCTGCTCACAAAAACTTTTTCAAATGGTGAGAACTGCACAAGAGACTGATTATGCTGGAGTACTGCAAAACAATCTCTGTACTGTGCACCCTCCTTCATTTTGGACAAAAGTGATGCAAATGCATCAGTTCTCTCTGATCAATCAAGATGGAGCATCAACAGAGATTGGAGGAAGTTGAAAGACCAAATACCATCACATGAGAGTTTAATGTCACAGAAAGAAAACTATGTTGCATGGAAATCAGCCAGTAGGGCAGCATCAGCTGAAAGTTCAGCTGAGAATTTATTCTTGACTGAATTCTCTACAGAAACTAATAAATGGAAAAAACTTATTGAGCGCATCCTAAACTTCATCTTTTTTTTTTCTGGGCAGGGATTGACTTTCTTTGGTTCCAGTCAACATACTGATGATTGTGCAAATGGAAACTTTCTAGGCATAGTTGAGCTCCTCAGCAAATATGACCCGCTTTTATCAGAGCATGTTAAATGTGTTCAAGACTCGCAAGAGAGACAAAAGCACATGCAAGTCCATTATCTCTCCACACGCATACAAAAAGAATTTATTGAGCTATGTGGGTCATTCATACAAACAACAATTCTTAATGTGATTTGAAATGCCAAGTATTTTTCAATAATTTTTGATGCCACTTCAGATTGTTCTCACAAGGATCAGACTACTAAGGTTATTCAATATGTTAAGATTGTAGACAGCTCAAAATTTTCAATTGAAGAAAGGTTTATTTTGTTTGATAATTTCAAGAGAAAAACTGGAAAAGAAAATGCTGCTTGAGTATTAGCAATTCTAGGAGGTTTTAAGTTAGATTTTCATGTCTGCATTGATCAAGTCTATGACAATGGATCTAATATGGCTGGAAAGTACAAAGGTGTACAAGCAGTTCTGCTTGAGCATAATTCAAACTATATTTTCTCCAGCTCTGGAAACCCATACTAAACCTTGTAGATGTTGACTGTGCTGAATCTTGCAAGGAGGCAATTACTTACTTTGGAACTGCTCAGCAAATGTACAATCTCTTTAGTAGCAATCAACAAAGGTGGGAAATTCTGAAGCAATATCTTCCTGTTTCACTGCATGGGATGTCCAAAACTAAATGGTCTACACAGATTGATGGTGCTCAACCAGTTGTGCAGCATTTGAATTCAGTGAGAAATGTTTTAAATGAGCTTGAATCTCTCAATTGAATCTCTCCACCAATTGCAACTTACCTAGTGAATCCAATGTCAAACAGCGTTATAGGGTCAATGTCTTCCTTGTCATAATTGACTATATTCAGTCGGTTTCAGAGTAGCAGCCGTGTTAGTCTGTATTCGCAAAAAAGAAAAGGAGTATTTGAGCATAAGTTTTCATCCGATGAAGTGAGCTGTAGCTCACGAAAGCTTATGCTCAAATAAATTTGTTAGTCTCTAAGGTGCCACAAGTACTCCTTTTCTATTCAGTCGGTCTTACACATCAATTTGAGTAACTGCGACTAATTTGTACCCTTTTAGGATTTCTTTGGCAGTTCAACAGACTGAGTAATGAAGATCTACTTTCTACAGCTGAACAATTTCAGCAACAGTGCAACAAAGAAATCTCAAAAGATCTCAATGACGAGGTCATCTCCCTCAAATGAATACATTTCACAAACCTTAAATTGGATTGCAAGCCAAAAGAATTGCTTCAAGAACTTGAATTCTCTGGGGTGTTTCCTAATATCATACAATTGCATTGCATATTTTTATCAGTGTGCATGCATCACTGGCTTCAGGAGAACACACCTTCAACGTGTTGAAGCAGGTAAAGAACTATCAACGTTCAACTATGAGACAAGAGCATTTCAATTGACTCGCCTTGCTTAATATCAACTGTGACATTGCACGAAAGCTAGATTTTTTCCTAAATAATTAATTCATTTGCACAGAAAAAGGCTAGAAAAGTATTTGTTAATTTAAAAAATATTCAAATTATGTCTCCCTTTTTCTTGGTGCCTTATTTTGTTTTCATGGGTTGGCATTTTTTATTTTTATTATAGCTAGGGCCTTCAAAAGCTGGAAGTGGCCCATGCCTCTCTGGACCTCTGAGAGGGTCTGCCCACCTCCTGGTGTCTCTGTCTAGTACCTGCTCCCACCCATGCATCAAATTGACTGTCTCCCCGCAAGCCTACCCCCTGCAACCAGTACAGAAACTGCCTGCAGCCAGTACAGAAACTGCCCACGCTGACACAGAGAGAGAAGTTTCAGCAACCCAGCATAGGTTATAGGTCTACGCTACCTCGGTAAGTTGACCTATGCTACACAACTTCAGCTATGTGAATAACGTAGCTGGAGTTGACGTACCCTAGGTTGAGTTACCGCGGGGTGGGGGTCGATGGGAGAAACTCTCCCTTGACTTACCTTACTCTTCTCATCTGGGGTAGAATACAGGGGTTGACTGGAGAGCGATCTGATGTTGATTTGGTGGATCTTCACTAGACTCACTAAATTGACCGTCAGTGGTTCGATCTCAGAGCGTGGATCCTGGCTGTAGTGTAGACCTGCCTATAGAAATGGCTTATTCATTCATCCTGCTGAGTGGCTTCTATGTTGCTCCAGCTCCTCCCAGTCCCCAGGGCTACACCCCCCCTCCCCTCTTTGAAACTCATTTGCTGACTTCCTCACACACTCTGTAACTTTTGTGGGAGGGTAACAGCTGGTGGGACCATGGCCAGAGGCAAGGGGGCAGAGGGGTTGCTTCTTCAACTGGGCTGCTGAAGTTCAGCATCCTAAAGCAAGAGGAGCTCAGGTCTCCAAAGGTGAAGCACGGCAGTGGCTCCTGGCTTGCAGCTGATACAAGGGAGAGGGGGGTCGATGCAATGGAAGGAATTTCCTGGCAGCGGACAGGTGTGGGTGTGGATCCAGGGGAAGCGAATCATTCCATCCTGATGCGGGGAAGAGGAGTGCTGATCTGAATGTGTGGGGGATAAACTTCCTCTCTGGGAGAAAAAGCCCCTCAGGCAGGCTTGACCTAGGTGGAGAGGGTGACAGGAGGAAGGGACAGCTTTGGGCTGGGCAATCATTATTTTCACAGGCATGAGAGCCCACCGGGGCGATAACCCACAGGGAAGATGTGGCTAGAAGTACTGGCAGTTTGTAGCCCCCTCCTGTCCCCCCATGCATGGGCGAAGGGATGGTTTGGGAGCCCTGGGTCCCCATCCAAACTGGGACCTGGGTTGGAACCATGGGGAATGTGATTGGGTGGGGTTGGGAGCTCCTAAAGCCTGCATGGGAGAGGTCTGGGCATGGGCAGGGTTCGGGATGTGAGAAGCGGTTGGGGGGGTCACTGTTTGATTGCACCTGGGGTCCGGGCTGCAGTAAAACCCTGCTCATCTTTGGCCATGGCTTGGCACACCCAACTGGCTGGAACACTTGGGCCCCAGCCCAAGTTCATTCATCAGACGCCAGGGCAAACTTTCCTTAAAGGAGCTGTGTTCTTTGTTCCGCTGCCCCACACTAAGGGGGTCCACAGCTCGTTCCTCCTGGTTGGAGGCAGACAAGGGTCATGGGAAAGATACTATTGTGAGCTGAGAATGCCTAGCTCTGTCCTCAAGAAACCCCCAGCCGAGAAGCTGCCCTCCCCATCTCTGCCCCCTTCCAGCCAGCCCAAAAACTGCTTGTCCCCCTAGCCCAGCTCCCTCTGCCCTAAAAATTTAAAGGACTCACTCCTGCCTGCAGTGGGAGCTGGGAGCCCCGCTAGGAGCTTCAGCAGGCACACATGCTAGGAAACAGCTACTAGGCGAGGACTTCATACCAAACAGCTGATTGGCTGCAGCCAGCCAAAGAGCTGATGGGGGGCTCCTGTGCATGCCAAATAGCTGATTGATAGTTGCCAACAGATGATCTGCCCAGTGGGTGCTAAGCACCCACAGGTTTTTTTCTGTGGGTGCTCCAGCACCCACAGAGTCGGCACCTATGCCATCTCACCCACCTACATCTTGTTGCTCAGCTCTTGCTGCTCCCTTATTTGCACTCTGTGCTTTCCCACACAGGCAACTGTCATTCATTTGGATCTCCATCCAGTGAAGTAATTATGCATGTGCTTAACTTTACTTGGTTGAATAATCCTATTGACACCATGACACAGCCCAGGTGTAAATTTAAATATATACATAAGTATTTGCAGGATCAGTACAGTTTCTTGGGGCAGGAACCACTTTCTTGTAGTTGCTTACGTATAGAGGCAGATTTTCAGCTGGTGCAAATTGTCATAGTTCTACTAAAGTCACTGGAGCTATGAACAATTTAAGAGCAGCTGAGGATCTGCACTGTCGTGTTATCATGGAAATGATAATACTTGTGGGGAGCCATTGGAGATACAAACCTGAAGCGAACATATTATCAAATAACTTTAGGCATGCTGAAGATAACTCCTGTGCCTTTGATTTGTGCCTATATTTCCTGAGAATAATGTGAATGATTTAAAAGTTAGAATTCATTATGTGCTTCTTCAGAGATCTACCAGAGAAAATTCTCATCTCTGGCAAAACTAGGAAATAGTGAATTTTTACCTTATAAATAAAAAAGCAAATAAATATTGTAAAATAGTAAAATAGAAAAGCATCTACTTTTACATTGTTTTGGTTAAATGCAAAACTACTTTTACCTCTGCCTGTAATCCAAGCAAATAAGAAAAACATATATTCTGTAAATGATTTTTAAAGTCTTAATATAACTGTGTGTTTGTTAGCCTATTAATTTGCTTTATTATCCTCTTCCCTTTTTGGCTAGTAATGATGTTTGTCTTTAAATTAAACCAGCAGTGACTCTGACATAATAGAACTCTGCTTCTAATTACACTACTATCTGGTTTCTTTTTCTTTAAGGTTTCTTTTTTCTATAAAACATGCTTATATCTACTACCTTTCTATGCAGGTTTATGTATATAGCCTGTATATATACACAGATATTTATAATGCATTCTTTTTCTCTGCTTTTTTTCTCTCTAATTTATTACCCTTTAGAAAGCCTATTTGATAATTGAGACAGTTTATATTCTAGAGACATTCCTTCATCATATGAAAGCTTCTGTACTTTATCTCAACGATTTTTCTGTTCCATCTTGTACACTTGTGATAAGAGAAAATGTTCTCTAAGGGCTTGATCCAAAGCTCATAAAGGCATTGAAAGTTTTTTCATTGACTTTAATAAGGTTTAGATCAGGACCTAAACTTCCTTGAACTGTCTGTAACATTCCCTCCAAGAAATTCAGTCAACTGAACTAGATTTTTCCCCTGGGATTAAACCATGACTTTGAATGTACTTAATTTTTCCTAATATAAACAAAAAGATTCTTTTACTTTGAAGATAGAGTTTAGCTTCTGATTTTTGCTCCTAGGAGAGTTTCTTAGTAACTAGGTAGAGAAATATTAGAGCCTATTATTTTATTCAGTTTTATGCAGCCAGATCCCATTTATTTTACTCATTGTAGTGAATTACTCATGGTCCATGATGAATACAGATTTGTTGATAAAGAAGCGTTAGTTCTAATACTGGCTTTAATTAGCATGTCCGCGGTGAATATAAAGAAAATAACTACCATTTGAATGGTATTTTCATACCATGTAAGCCACCCTTTTCACTTTAGTGCAAATATGGACATGATTAAATTGTGCCTTGTGGCTTTATATATGTGCAAAAAGCCTATAATCTACAGTTAAATATAGTAAGTCACCCCATTTATGCCATTGTATATATCTCCCTATTCAACATTCTTCCCCACTGGATAGATGGGAACATGAATCCAATGGACTAAATGAAAAGTAAAATACCTGAACCTGAATATCAGGATCCATGAATAACTGTGTTACCTGCTAACTTCTGTTTCTGTCATTAAATATAGTAAATCAATTGTGAATGTATATTAATTTAGTCTTGGACTAAATGTAAATCAAGTTTCATTGATGTTTAAGGATGGGATTTTTCAACAGCATATAAGTGACTTAGGAGCACAAGTCCCACAGACTCATTAGGATTTGTGCTGTTAAGTCATTTAGGCTCAGTGAAAATCTTAGTTTAACTGGTACAGCAACAGAGTACAGTATTTATCTGGCTGTAGGTAAAGTGTCTGTTTCGATATTAAGCTGCAATTTTGCCAGTTTTTCTCTATCATCAATCATTTTTAAGATCAGAATATATGTACTTTCCATATGCTTCTCTACGTCTGAAGGTCATTCCAGAAAATGAGTAATGTTCAGTGGGAGGAGGGTGAAAACAGAAAAAAACTTCACCTACTTTGTCGTATGTAAATTTCATGGTTCTGACTGCAGGGACAGATGTGTTGAGGTGTCAGTCTCCTCCTTGTTCTATAAATATATGGAAGAATGTTCATGCAAAGAAGTGACCTTTTTCACTGCCAGTCATGAAGGGCATTGTAAGAGTTTGCATCAGGTTTAGCTTCAAGTTGGAGGCAGAAGGCATGTATGGCATTACTGCCATTACAGAAGGAGGCTCCCTTTTGCAAAATAACCTCTAAAAAAGGATGACTCCTATTGTGAAGCTAAAGGTTTTGAAAAGTGTTACATGGGTGTTAGTGGATCCATACAAAGTACTGTGAGACAAGGAATTGTAAATACATTTCCATACAACTGAAAAGGACATGTCATCAAATTCACAATACCACTTCCAGGAAGCAAACTGGTCATGTGGCACAACGATACCACTAGCTATCAACGAGGAATATTCAAGTGTAATTTAATGCCACTAGGTGTCACCATATAAATATTCCTGAAAGAGATTTATCTGGCAGCAAAATACTTGGTGGCGGGGGGGGGGGGGGAATAACAAAAACAACAACTCCAGTTTAGGGTAGCTGGCTGTATTCTGTCGAGCCATAGCAAAGTGATTAGACTGCTATTTTTATGTTAAAATTAAGCAGACTCATCACTTAATTAAATAATGATAAATATTTTTTTCTCACATGAGAAATGATTGAGAGATTTATAACTCTCTTTTGAATGTCACTTTTAGTGATAAATTAGGCTCTCCCAGTGCATTCTTACTCTCACAAGCCTGCAGTAATGAAAGTTATAAATAAGTACATCCCTAACAAAGGCCTTGTCAGATCAGAGGATGATTTCTCTATGGTGAGATGAAGTTCAGCAGAGACTGAGAGGCTCACACTTGTATGTTTTATGGGCCACAGAATCCTTGTACTGCAGCTTACTTAATGGGAATCCAGATCTGTTGAAGTGGCAGATCTGGTGTAACTGGAAGCCTGACTTGGTCCCACATGAGTCACCATAACGTTGATTAAGTTATCTGCTGAGAGCTTAGAAATGAGGGGAAAATTTAAAGCACATATCATTTTAATATCAACTTCTTAGCACAATGCAAATAAACTCAAAGCAGTGGGACAGTTCGGGTTTGGGTAGCATTGTTTCAACAATTCTGTTACCATACAGAGGTCTGGGTATATTTCAGCCAGCCATTCCACACTGATGGCACTATATACTTTAATAAACATATATAGTATGTGTATTACACCGTTGGATTATCAAACAGTTAGATTTTCTGGGAGAGAGTCAGGCAATCTAAAATAATTAGCACCCCCACTTCTAACCCATTGATTTTTTTTCAACTATTGACACGCAAGCAACTGGGAAAAGAGGATCACATGAGCCTTTTGTGGCTACTGGACTGTCACCTCTAGTCATCAATTTAAGATTTTTCATGATAATATTGTTCTAATACACAGTGACATTTCCCAGAATTTACTTAATGTTGCTTATTGGGTATACCCGTAAATATCTAATGAAAACCACAGATACTCCTCTGAGAAATTAGGCAGCATCTAAAGGCCTTTAATAGCTATTTAACTATGAGTAATGAAATGTCTAATTGACATACCACTAAGAAAATGACACAAGAATGTAATGGCAAATGCCTATGTGGTGCTTTAAAGATTGTACATTAGTGTAAAGCATTTCTGGATGTTCCTCTTAATTGTACCTACCCCTTGCCTTACCAAATTTATTGTTCAAGTAACTCCAATGAAGACATTCTAAACAAAACTATGGGAATTTCTGTTTTAGAAACTATCAAAAATGGAGAAATCAGCCCCAGAGTATAAATAGTGTTATTTAGATGCAGAACAGCATGCTGATGTGCTGCAGAAAACAGGAGCAATTGCATAGAGAAAGATGGAGGAGATATCAAGGGTGGGCAAAACAATTAGAGGAAATAACATCTATAGGTTGATAGTGAAAGAAAGGGGAGAAAGATGTTAAACTTTTTTCTATATACTACTTCAGGAAACTGGATATGTTGAGTTTGTGTTTGCAAGACTGGGGCTTTAGTAAAGTAATGTAGTTAATTTAGTTTCCACATTCAACATACATTTCAAGGTCAGAAGCCAAAGTCAAATATAGTACAATGTCCTCTGTTGATGGGGGTGCCTTTTAATATGTCAGCATTCATCTGCCTGTAGGTCATGGCACAATATCTTCATAGCTAGTCACTTTTTCTGTGCCAAATGCAAATTGAAGTATCACCACATTTAAAAGGCTAGATTCTGCTCTCAGTCATTGTCTTCCCTGGTATTATTCCAGAATTACAGCAGTGTGTGCACAAGAGAGTAGAATATGGCCCTCAAACCATAAGGTTATTTCTTGCTCCTTCTATAGTAAGGTAACAAGAGGTGCCAAGTTATGGTCTGAACCCGCAATGGGGAGAGAACGGCCGTAGAGTCCCAGCAATGTGAAAGGGATGGTAGGATGAACCCAAGGAGCAGCAAGTGGATGTAGATTTTGGTTGATTTCTAACAGAAATCCAAATACAAGTTACTGCTGGTCATTTGCAACTCCTTCATCAATGCTGATACATGAGTAAGTTCTGTTCCTAATTACAACTCTATAAATTGGAAGACGACAAAGTTATCAGTATAAATTAGAACAAAATTTGGCCCTATACCTTTGTCCCTTCCTCTCAGATGTCCTCAGTCCATACTCTAGAAGACAAATTCCAAAGAGAAGAAGTGCCAGAGGAACTGAGAATGTGGATCTGTGGAGATCTTTATGAAATTACCTCATGGTTACCCACTGTTGGAGACTACCAAGCAGTGAACTCCTCTTTCAGGAGGAGGGCTGAGGAGTAAATTATCTAAAAATATAGACTTCAGAACGATTTCCCCAAAGAGGATCCCCAGATCTCCCCTCTGCATCCAAACAGTAATGCTATGTAATTGTGTTTACTGAATTCCAAGTAACTGCTTTGTAGAGAAGTTCAGAAAATTGCCAAGGCAAACCTTCAAAGACACTGTAGTTCTGACAAAATTTGCCTTGAGATCTTCTGAGACTGGGATCTTTGCTTCTTTATGGCAGGTCTTGATATACTGTACTGTCCATTTTAATAACATTTGGACAGGGGTAGTCTTCCCCATTGCACTCTCTGTATACTACTAGAGAAGTGAAGATTTACAAAACTCTCCAGTTCTTTCAAGGTAAAAGGAAAGAGCTCATTTAACATGATTCTTCAGAATGACAGCTCCTGGGGAGATATGAGACCTAGAGAGAAATATTGGCATGAAAATAAACTGATTTAGGTGAAATTCAGTGACCACATTAGGGAAAAAACTCAGAGTGGGGACATAAAACCATCTTACTCTTAAGAAAGATGGTTAAGAGAGGAATACAATATAAGGGGCTGTGCCTTGCTCAATGGCTGGACTGAAGCAATTTCCACAAGCATAGCCACTTGAAGGAAAGAAAGTAAAGGAACAATCCTTGATAATATCAGCTTGTGTACTCAGACTAGGCTTTTTCCATTTTAGGCTCTTTCAGGCCCTTTGATTCCCACAGAGAAATGTTCAAGTAGCTTGGGTGACATGGAAGTGTTCTGGGAGTATTTAAACAGCTATATAATGTGAAATCTGTTGTAAATAAGGCTGACCGTTCACATTTCTGGTGTGGAGTGTTACTTTGCATATCTCAGTTAGATCTGGCTGAAAGATGATGCAAGCTTGAATGCTTTTATCCAGATACCCTACCAGCCTTCTACAAAACAAAGAGAAGAGGGAGGAAGTGTGATTTATGCACCCCCACACCATTTTGGGGGCAATGTACATGGGACCCATCTGAAGAGACGAGTTGTTTTGAGCCTCTGCCTATTTTCTGTATCCCTGTGGAAAGATGTATGTTTATGATTCTGCTGGCATGTAAATCACCAAGTTATGACGAGGATCAGGCCATTTGTAGCTGAATACTCTGAACTTGTCAGCACAGCTGATGGATTCTTCATGGATTGTTGTCTTCCCTGACTTCAACATTCAATAAGGCATTTATAAACATCTCTCTGTGGTGCTAGCTACCATCAAACAAGAATTGATAAACCACTGATAATCTCAGCACTTGTTACCCTGGCCCTATTTTTTTTGTCTTATTGGGAAGATTAGCAAGAAGTTCCTAGCCAGACAACTTTGGTGTCATTTGGTATCCTTAGATTTCCTTGATCCCTTTTGTGACTGTTATCAGGTGCTCTTTAATAATTAAGACTATATCTCAGCCTGCGACTCACATGGTGTTTCCTGTAAGGATATTTTTGATTAAGTGTTTGCCAATATAGGACCATCTGAAATGGTCCAGGCAGGAAGAAGGAGCTGGCTCAAAATAATCATGAAAATGTTTCCACAACTTAAAGTTGAGAAAGGGACAATGCCAGAACTACAGGCTCTGACAAATTTGGCTTGCTCTCCTTGAGCAACTTATTTGACCAGGATGCCCCAAAGCCTGCTAGTACTTGAAGAAGCTTCTCAGAGAACAAAGGAAACTGGCAGGATTAAAAAAGACACTCTCAGGGGAGCAGGGACAACCAGACAGATGCTCAGACACAGGAACCCACTGGTATATGTGAAGACTCTAAGCCAGTTTTGATTGCAATTATAGCATGATAGTACTTTAGGTAAAACAGATACTTGTACAGGTGTTTGTTTTAAAATCCTTTTTATCTGATGCTTTGTTACAATTGCTAAATAAAATTACTTTGTTTTAAGAAGGCTATTGGTTAATTTCACAAGTCATAGATTCCTCAATAAATACAAAACCCAACTGGACCTTCAGCATGATAAGTGGTTGGTATAAAAAGCATAGTGTACACAAGTCCTGGACCAATTTAAGAATTGGAAGATTCCATACCATGACAGGGGCAGCAAGATGCCTAACACCCTCAGAGATGCACCCAGAGAGATCAGAAAGGTAGAAGAGCAGCTAGCCCCATAACTGTCACCTTTTGTCTTAGGTTTTGATTTGGATATAGCACTGATAGCTTTGGTTTTATTGGTTGGTGCTATCCATTATCTATGGACAATCAGCAGACATGCAAATTTAATCTCTTAGATTTGTCAGCAGCTTCTGATGTGTCTGATCATCTGGTTTTATTAACTAGTGTACCTTGGTCAAGATGTATAGATTTGTTTTTGAGTAGTTATACTTTCTCCTCTCTGATTTCCAAAGGATGGATTTGGGCAGTTGGATCTATTTTGCTAGCCCCATTTCCCAGTGTCTGTGTAAAGGCCTTGTGAGAAGTTGCAAGATGAAATGGTAATATGGTAAGTGTGCCATTAATTTTATGTCTTCTTTTAATCTGCGGAATCTGTGTTTTATTATTTGTATTAATCATATTTGTACTAAAATAGTGCCTATGGAGACCAGCTAAGATGGATACCCTGTTGTACTAGGCACTGCACAAACATCAAGAAGAGCCAGTCCCTGCCCCAAAGAGCTTGCAGTCTGAATAGACAAAGTAGATAAAAGGCTGGGGAGAAAGGAACAAAACATGACAGAACAGAGGGTTGGTCTGCAACCCTCACGTTAGTGCCACAATTTGTTGTTGTTGTTTTAATTTTGGGAGTGGCATTTTGGTGGGAGGGAATTAGAGGCAAAAGAGGGAAGAAATGAGAATAAAGAAAGGGGGAAAGGGGAACAGAGAAGACAAGGGAAGAAGGTGGGGGGAGTATGCACAGCAGGGAGAGAGAGATTAAAAAAACTGAGGAAGGGGGCAAGATAGAATGGATTTTAACAGCACATCAGTTGAAGCTCAATCTGAACAGTATGAAGATGATTCTAGTGAATTCTTGAAATATGAGGGTGTGGCAGGAATATTTTTAGCCCCCTTTTTATGTGATATATTCACTTTTCACTCAAGAGAATTTGGGTGTGACGGTTGAGTCCCAGTTCTTCTAGACTCCTAGTTAGCTTTGGTGGTCAAAAGTATATTTTTTAATCTGTATTTAGGGCTGTTTCTTTCATGCCCTGATCTGACATCAATAAATGTGACTCCTAGACTGGACAACTGCATTCTACTTTGCCTAGTCTGCACCACACCTCAAGATCATTTAGAAGCTTCCTCTGATCCAGAGGGCAGTTGCCTGCCTGTAAAGTGATATGGGGGAACAGAAACATGCCAATACTTCAACAGGCACACTATGGCCGATATTCTTCAAAGAAATATTATTGTGATATGATCATGGCATAATGCATATTATGTATTTTATACAAGATAAGTCATGTAAGAAATCATTGAAATGATTATCATTTACTGAATCTGATTATCATATTTGTATGCATGTATCATTTTTTGTATCTGAAGTTAGGAATATTGTCTATGCATACATTAAAAATGTGTTTTCACCTGGGAACTCTCACTAGGCAGAATGCAATCAGTCAAGATGGCTAGCTGGGAAGGGCCATTAGGGAGCACACAAGGTCTTAGAAGATGTTAATCTCCCACTGGGGAGCCTTCCTGAGGACTCTACAAACAGCCTTTGCCTCATGGCTCCTATGGCCCTACAGAGACATGACCAAGTCACCTGGTACTGGACTGCATCATAGAATACTAGTGTTTATCCACTGAAAGGGGTGGGAACTAAAACTGGAAGACAAAGGTTTCTCACCGTATGCAAAAACTATTTAAGGCAGGGGAGTGAAATCATTGAGGTTCTTCTTCACTGACTCCCCACCCAAGATGACTGCTGGAAACACCTGAGAAACAAGGACTGAACTGGGGGAGAAGGGCTGAACCCAGGCTAGATGGATTTCTAGTCTATAAAAGGAATACCTGGGATTTGAAGCTTCAAGCAAGTGAAGCTTGCCCTTAAGAATCTCTGCAAAATGCCTAAACCAACAAATAGGGTGAGAATATACTACTCATATCTGCTTTCTTTAGTATATTAAGCTTAGATTGCATTTCTGTTTCATTTGCTAGATAATTTGCTTTGATCTGTTTGCTATCCCTTAAAAACTTAAAATCTATCATTTGTGGTTAATAAACTTGCTTTGTTTTGTCTAAAATCAGTGTGTGGAAGTGATAATTTGGGACAGGAAGCTGTGTATATTACTCTCCACATTGAGGGAGGGAGCAAATTTAATGAGCTTATGCTCTACAGTTTCCTGTGCAGCGCAAGATGGTATAATATTGGGTTTACATTCCAGAGTGGGGTGCACACTTTAGGAACTGGGAGGTGCTTTAGCTGAGCCTTCCCATGCAGAGCTGATCTCAGCATGTGTGTGTCCCTACCTGTATGTGTGCTGCTAAAGTACAGTCTGAAGCCTGAGGGAGGGCTTGGCAGGCTGCACAGCAGTGCAGTGTAAAGGGAGCCCAGGCTGGTGGGTCAGGTGGGCTCAGTGATACTCCAGTTCCAAGTTGGACCCTGGGGGGGAATCTGTCACACACATTTTTTGTTTCTGAGAACAATTATAGGTCATGAAATTGGTTTCTATGGTGGGAACTGTGGCTAACTGAAAAACTGCCTGTGCCCTCAGTGTTAGCCATGGTAGCTCAGGGCAATTGTGATACTTGAGACAACAGTCCCTAGATTTAAATACCTGGGGACTAATCATCAGGCATTCTCAGTGGAGGGCCTTTGATTCTGGCTTTTGGCTGTTGGCCTTTTTTTTCTTTTTATAAAAGAAAAAAGGAAATTGAGCAGGTTTGGATAGAGTTGACCAAAAGTTGGCCCTTTAGTGACTAACAGAAGTTGCTAGCATATCTGTTGTAATCCAAGTGTCCAATTATTCCTAAAATATATAAGTTAATTGGTGTGATGTACAAAGTGGATGTCATCATGGATAAATTTTAAATGTGAGATCCCTCATTAATAAACCTTGTCTTTCATGTTCATTTGGTAACAAAGTGTAAACAATGTCTTCAATATGCCAATCATACATAACTATCCAGCACAAGCACTATGTTTCCTACAAGTTCAAACTCTGCTCTGGAAGAATTCTTGGATGATAATATCACCTGGACCAGAGCCACCATATCCAAAAATCATAGGAAATTACAAGTCCTGCTTGTGGGTAGAAATTGTTATGAAGATTTTGTCTTCCTTAAAGCTTTGTTTTTTTTTTCAGGGGAATTTCTAGAAACAAAGAGAGATGTTAATGTGTTTTTTCTGTGGCATGCCATGTACTGGATGTGGTTCAAAAGATATGTATTGTGAGGCCACCTAACAGCAGCATATGCCCTTGTGACCAGAAAGCTTGATTACTGTAATTTTCCCATAGAAGGGCTGCCAGGAGGCTGTCTGTCACCTGCAGTTGTTTCAGAATGCATAACAACATCCGTCCAGTATTAACTGAAAGTTGTTCCTCCAATGACTAACCGAAGTTGCTAGGATGGCTGTAGTTGCCTTCCAGGTAACCAATTATTCCTAAAATATAGACGTCAACTGTTTATAGCTTGATGGACTGATTTTAAATCTGCATGGGTGGTTTTCATAGTCCTGAAAGTGACTATTCAAGGCATCTTCTTGAGCTTTTTCCTCACATAGCTCAAACCCTATAATTCCATACACTAGATTATTGTGCTTATGTCATGATCAGTCTTAGGGTGTGGAACTTCTCCTTCTCGCCCACTTGATACCTTACTTATTCAGTCTCTCCTGGCATTTAAAATAGCTATAATTGTTTCTCCTCAGAAGGTGTTTTTAGTTGATCACTGTTGGCCCAGTATTACTTTCTCTCACTCCACTTTCTGCCTCTTCATGTGTTTTTATCCCCACTCCATTGGTTTCCTTTGTTTGAATTGTAAGAATGTTTTGGTATATTGGTTTTGCATATTTTATTTTGTTGTAAAACAGGTGGGTGCTTTATAAATAACATTATTGATCAATTATCTGTCTGTATGAATATGCTGAGAAGAAGAGGATACTCTCCTGGAGAAGATCAAAATTACTGGTTTTATTATCAGGTAAAGCATGAAAAATCCCCATCCACTGTTTCATAAAAGGAAAAGATAGCAATCAGATGAACTTTTAAAGATTACAATCTCAAACCTGACATGATGAGTAGATTGTCCATGATCAATAAAATAGAACAGGCAAATGAATCACGAGTTTTTTTATTGTTTATTCTATTAGAGAAATACTTCCATTTCTAAGTGATTGCACAATAAAATTACAGAACTCTAAACTATTGCATGGATAGCAAGCAAATTCAGTTTTTCTAAACTCATTTCACATCTGGATTGTGGGGAGAAGCTGAACTGGATGGAGAACCAATATACCTACTTCTTAGGGCAGTTTTGGGAAAACTGTTGAATCTTCAGAGCCAATGTCTCTGGAAGTTTAAGAAGCAAAAATAAGCTAATGCTAAGACAACTTGGGTCACGGGTACCTTTCCCTGTCTACTTACATAGAGCCATGGGAAACAGTAGAAATGAATACTGGTATTTTCTATGGGATGTAAATTCTGATTGTTGTTGGTAGAGCAGAGCAAAAAAGCATACAACTAACAAACTATGCTCGTCATCAATCTGTTCATTTGCTTCTATTTTGTTCCCCATCCTGGAACTCTTTTTCTTTAGTTGTACATGGGTCAGCACAATGGGGACCCCAATCTTCACTGGGGTCTTTGAGCGCTACCCTAATATAAATGTGTATATTTGACCTCAACCACAACAACAATTAATGATACAAACATGGCACAAACAAAATTTTGATACTGAGTATTTGCAATGAATTGTTCACAAACTGTTCTATTGGGGAAAATATTTCACTATAAAAATGAATGAAAGAGCTTTGTGCTTTCACGCCAGACAGTTAAGTGTAATATTTGTGTCTCTACTATTCCTTAGGAAACCACTCAGTGTTCACCCCAGTGTTCATAAATGGTATTTTATACAAGTCTTCTTTGTTTAATAATAGTATTAGAGTGTGCAGACCAATCAATGACTACTAAAATATAATATGTTTCTGCTTGTGGTAATCTCATTATTATTTCAATTTACAAATATATAAATAAAAGACACCTAACCTGGCACTCTGAGCAGATGTTACCAAAAAACCAAAACTAGCAGCCAGCTACCCGCACCAAAACTCTGTCCATATTTATATAATCATAGGCACAACTGGTTGCTCCCTCAAACAATGCCAGTCTTAAAAGTCAAACACTGTATTAAAAAAACCCACCATAATGTCATTCACTTCAGGGAAATGTATCTAAAACAAACAGGACTATTGTTGTAATAATGTTGTTGTCTAATTGTGTTAGACAGCAAGCAGAGCCAAATACAACTTGTGAAAAAGAAGAGCGCAAAGCCAATTGTCCATTAGTGCAGGTGGATTGGAATAAGAAATTAAAAGAAAGAGGCTCCACTTCATTGCAACAGTCTTAAAGTCGCCCTGCTGAGGATTTACCAGTTGCCAGTTGTATTACTTCTCATTGTCTCAAAAATTTGTACAAAGAGCAAAAATAGAACAAAAAGACAAGTAAAAGAAAATGTGTGTGTGGTGCAAAGACATTCAGAGCACTATTGCTTTGGTCTGAACTAATAAAGGAAAAGTAACTGAGGGCTGTTTTGTAGGCCTACATTTATGAATGCATATTTTCAAACTGATAAGCCAATTGATTTATATTTTTTAAACGCAACACAGCTCAACAACAACCTGACTAAATTTGAGTACCATCTCTTATGGCTTAAAATAATGAGGTAGCACGTTATGCCCATTTTCCACTGGTGAAAATTAAATACACAACATGCAAGGCAAAGGAGATACCAACCTATTGGATAAGTGACAAGTATTGGTGTGCAATGAAATTGGAACAGATAAACAGGAAGGGGAGAAGGACAAAAGGTAAGGGAAGAGGGCAGAGCCGGAGTGAACCAAGCAGAACGACGAAAGGGGAGAAATAGTAGAACGAATTGAATCGGGAGAAGGGAGAGGGAATAGAAGCAGAATGTAGGTGAGGGGAAAATAGGTGAAAGAGGAAAAACGGTGATCATTAGAGTTGTTTAGGAATTCTTTATCAAAATGATTTTAATGGAAAATTCAGTTGGAAAATGTCTTTTTTTCAATTTTTCATTTTTCAACATTATTATTATTGTTGCTATTATTAATTATTATTTTTATGACGTCTGGCCAGACAACCCAGCCCTTAGAGGAGATTGGGAGCATTAGGCACCTGAATTAAAACTCATATGAGGCAATGAAGCAACACAGGAAGACACAGTTTAATACTGAACTGACTCGCAATGAAACGTTTTGGGTCAGTTCAACAAACTGAAATGAAACAATTCAATTCAAGACTATCAGCATGTTTTGTTTTGAATGAGAACACTGAAGCAAAATGTTTCAACACTTCCAAATCAATTTTTTTAGCACAGAAATTCTAATTTTCACTCAGTTCTAGTGATGAGTGAACAAAGTAAATAAAACCAGACTTAAGAAAACACCAAGTAGGAAGTAACTGAACCAATAATTAGAGACTTAACTGCTTAAAAACTGCAGAAAAAAAACACAAAAAAATTGAATTGTTTTGCAAATTTTTTTTGGTTAACATGCTGAATTTTCACAAGATTTGACAACTCTAGAAATAAAAAAAAAGCCTTGAAATGTCAAGATTCAAAACAAACTGACAAACTCTGTTAGAGACAGTGGGGTCCATTCTCTCTTGTATCTTTATGTCACTGTATATTGCACACTTACAGCAATGAAGGGGAAATGGAGCCTATTCTTAATGTGTTCAGTCCTGCAAGCCTAACAAACATAACTCAATTGATGTCAATGGAAATTTTGCTTGAGTAAGGACTATAAAATCAGACTTCTACTTGAGAGGGAAAACCAGGGATGAACGGACAGTTTAGGGGGGGAAAGTAAGGAACCCAGCATTTTCTGGATTCCACATTTTCTGATTTATAGACCCAAACCTTCCTTTAGGTTTTGATATGGGCATATTTTTTTTACCCTTTCAGTTTTTACTTCCTTTTCACAGAGCCAACCACTTGGCTTCACTATGTTAGGTAAGTTATAGATCACAGTGAACCAACGGTAACCTCATACAGACATTGCAATTATTGACTACACAAATGTAAAATGAAGGGAAGCCTGATATGCAAATGTGGAGAACACATCAAAACTGTGGAACATCAACCTTGAACTGCTGCCCGCTAATGGTATGTTGACACTGCAATGAAACACCGCCGTTAGCCCATGTCAGCGGATGTGGGATCATGGGAGGTGGCTGTCATGCAATAAAATTGCAGAATAGATGTCCAGGCCCCACAAGCCCATATAAGCTGACATGGGCCAGCTCCAGGTGTTTTATTGCAATGTAGACATACCCTCAGATCCTTTTCTGGAGGGACAGCCTTAATTCAATTCCATGTCACTGGAAGCTATAGAGTGGATGACAAATCTAGACATCAATCTTTCATGTTGCTTTTCAAGTTACCATATGAAAGAAGACAATGATCTACCTTTTTATTGAGAGACAATTGAATCCGAATGAGATGAGAAACAAAAGTGAGATTTCTTGATTCCTGTGAGAATTTTGAAGATTCAGGGGTCTGGATTCTGATTTTATTTACATTCAAGTTCACCATTGGAATTATACCAGAATCAAGCCTCAACCTGGAGATTCAGAAGATCCTCTGGGTTTCTGGATATTTACCCTAATCAAAACTTTAGGTGTGTCTGTATCTAACAAAATTATTATTTCACCTTTTTTCTACACTATATGAAACTGCAAATAACTTCCCTGAATTTTAATATTTGTTTCCTATTTTAATTAAGCATTTATTAGAAATAGTAAAATTACAGAATTTCCTGTTTCTTTTTATGAAGATTATTATTGTTAAGTGGATTATTTTTAAAAAGAATTCACCTCAGACTCTATTTGTTGACTTTTTAGGCAAGTGGAGTTGAGAAAAGAATTTTTAAAAATAAATGTAGTTTTAATAAAATGGGGACAGATGTCACAGTAAATATTCAAGAGTGCTTCAGAATGCTATTAGAACAGTTTCTTCTTAGTTTCATTTCAATGTTACAGCTGCCAGTAATAGCAGATCTGGGTAGTATGTCTGAAAAACAAATCAAACTTAATTGATTTTTTAAAAATTAGATCATATGTATTGGGTTCATCTGTCCACTCTGAGGGAAATTACTGCAAGTTCTCAATAGTACTTTCATAGGTTTGTGGTAAACAGGCTATGGATTTGGTACAGACAAATGTTCTGCAGAAATTAAATATAACAGATCAATACATAGAAACTCTTATAGTCTGGAAAGTTTACAGCCTGTCAGAATGGTTCCATTCAATTTTTTAAATGAAACTAAAACTCTGATTAACTAACTGCTTCTCTTGGAGATTTGTTTAAAAAAAAACCCCAAAAAAACAAAACAAAAAACAAAGCTTGGCAACATTATAAAAAAAAAAGACTGCTTTTTCCACTTGTTCTCACCAAATATCATACAGCATTTTTCTTGAAAGTATTTTATTAAAAACTCTAAAGTGCTTCAAAATTACTGGCTCTGAAATTAAAACTAAACTCCCTATAACTACAACAACACTGGATTTGGATATTTTAGCACAGGACCAAATCCTGAAATCTTTACTCTGCCAAAACTCTACTTGAAACCATATGACATGTTAAAAAAGGTATGACATGTTCAGTGTTTATCCTCCCCATGTTCCCTTTGTCCTATGTTCCTACTACATACAAACATACATCCCCCTAGACTGCCAGCAGAAATATATCCTCCAGCGGCACTTGCCTCTGTGTGAGCAACAGTCACATATAACCCTATCCTGAGCATCAACATAAGTACATGTCTTACTATAGGTGCAGATCTACTGACCAGTCTTGCTGACCTCCAATGTATCTATACTGGTCTCCCAATTTACTTGCCTTAGTACAGTGCCAAGAGCCTGGCAAGGTTGTTTCTATCATCTGAATCGTAATATAGTAAGGATAGAACAGATGGCCAGTGCATTGTTTTACTGACACTATTGAGCTATCTAGAGTGTGTTTAGGATGCAGTGTTTGCTGTCAGTGGACAATCTGTGGCATAGGCTGTAATCTGTTTCTTTTCTTTCCCTTCATATTACACAGTGTACCTTCCCTCCTCCTTCCCAAATGCTACAGTGATGCTTGATCTAGTGATTGTATATTGATTGTATTGGCTACATTGATTATTTAAATATCCACAATTAAATTAGACTTCTGAAGTTTGATAGGTCCGAGTCCCAAACACAGTAGTATTAGAATTACCCTTTTGTTGGAAACCCCGATGTGCAGAGTCACTACACTCTCTCTTGAAGAAAAAGCATTTGAAATGTCAATAGATTATTAACACTTAGTAAAAACACAAATGTTCTGATCTAAACATGAATGTAACAGTAGTGCAATGTTAATTTGACATCGTGTCATATCATCTGCATACTCATACAATTCTTATGGAGACCTAGAGGTGGGAAGGCAGGTGATGGTCCATTGTGGGGGTCCTATCCTGTCTCTAGCATGCCAAGCGAGTCCAACGTTTGAGGTCTTGTCAGCCTAGATTGTGGTTGGGCCTACTAGAGGCTTTGATGGCTTCAATGAATTTGTAAGAGCATGTTCTTCCTCCTTTGCCCATAACTAACCCTAAACATTTTGGGGTGTCCTTATCCTGTGGGTTAGTATATTAATCATCCCAAGAATATTAGCATATATGTTAATTGGTTGTTATGGCAATCTTGCAGTTATGCATTTGCTGATGTTTCCATACCAAAATACTCCAAACTGGTATCAACTGACTTTTTGTGGTTATCTGTTAGTATTTTATGCAATGTCTCAGCAAAATTACATATTGCAAAATAAGGAAAATAATATCTTATGTCATCATGTGACTTAGGATCACTGCTGGTTAACATACTTATGCTAAACATTTAAGCTAATATCTTATAGGCTTGGGCCTATAGTTTCCTTGCATTCTCACTGAATACAACACCTTACAATACTTAAACTGACTTAAAATCTATAATGTATTCCATAGGCTACACCATGATCTAGACCAGCCAGTGCTGATCTCCTGATGTATGTGTAAGCACTTTGACAGATCAGCACTAAATTTTGCAGACTTGATAATGTTGTACTTGCTGACCATGCTGGTGCCAATCTGTCTCCAGTTGCATTACGTCTACATGATTTTATGCAGATTTGTTAGATCATATTCTCTCATCCATCTGGTTATGCTACATAATTGGCCTTTTGCTACATTCTGATCAAGGGGAAAATGGTCCACTGTTTTTTTCCCATATGTGCACCCTGGGACTATTTGTATATATATAGCTCTTTTTAGAAGAGCTGAAATTTGCAATGCTGCCTAGGGGATTTGGATACCCATTTCCAAATAAAGTTAAAGAGAACTGGGCATCTAAATCCAACAGGTGGCTTTGAAAATCTCAGCCAAGGTGTGTCTGGCAGAAACTGACTTCTGAACATTTTACGTATGTGAGGGGTGAGGGTATACCTGGTGCTAGCTCATGGTCTCTCGTTTTGTGTCTATGTGGTCACATCCAACCAGCCATGATAGTATCCTATTATGATTGATGCCTGTGGACACTGCTTTACTCCTAGTGGTGCCCCATCTTCATCCACTGATACTTGATGCTGTGACCTATCCAGAAATCTGCACAAATGAGAACCCACAGATGCTCTGTGAGAGCAACTTTCTTTAAAACACCTTTCCATTAGTCCATGCAAACTGATGCCCAACATAATTAGTGCCCTTGAGGTTTCCTTGCTCTATTAATCTAATTTCATAGTACAATCCTGAATAATGCTCATGGTTGTGGACTCCACCATCTTTTGTGCAGATATATCCAGTATTTCATGCACAGAACCCTTTCCGGAGAGCTCTTCATGCTACTGAGTTCTGCTCTGATTTTGTCTTGATGGCATCCTGCTATTTACTACTTTTAACAGAAAGTTCCACAGTTTGCAACCATTTTTTTCTTGCCTGGCCCTTTGGCATCATCTGTCCTTGGGGAGCACCTGGCCCTATATGAAGGATGCTAAAGGTATAGTAAAAAAGTAAGCAGGTTGTTGAAAAGGAATCTATTTATAACATCACACAGGGAGCACGTTAATTTAATTCAATCACTGTGGCAAGGATAATAATAAAATACTATCAGGCTTAAGATATCCTAAATGGGGCAAAGATCTAAGAGAACTTAGAGTAGCAGAGAGGCTCAGAAGTTTTACTAATTAACATCTATAGAGAAAGAAAACTATGGGAGAAAGGGAGACACTTAGGGATTCTTACTTTATGAAAAAGGCATTGATTTCAACATGTTTCTCACTTATTCTTCTCCAAACTATCATTAAGTAACATATGACATCTTGCTGAGCCTCAAACAGTGTAAGCAATAACAGTGTGTTTGAACCACTTTTCTTTGATTTCTGGGTTCAATACTATGTGGATATCAAAAAGATCTACAGCTCCAATGGAAGGAGTGAAAAAGAAACTGCACTATATTATAATTGTATTAATCGGTGTAGAAAAAAGTTTGCCCGTGATCAGGAAAATGTTAAGTTCTTGTCTACAGCATAAAGGGTAGATAGCAAATAAAACCAATTCGATAAGACATGAGAGAGACCAAGATAAGAAAGCTAGCATTGAACTAAAGTATAGGAGCTGAGAACTTCCAACTATTTATTGGCTTGTTTGATTCGTTTAGAAAAAGGCAATTATGAAAAAAAAATCCATCCAGTTGCAGCTGAGAAAAAGCAAGCATTCTCCCCCCACAAGTGGTGCTATGAATAAGAAACTGCAGCTATTGAGCATATTCGTCTTTTGTTCCATCTGTTCAGAAATAAAAGAATAAGCTTCTGAAAGCTTCCCCCCCCAAAAGGCATCTAAGCCATGATTTAACATATGCTCAAACAAATCATTGCATAAAACATGCAGCTGCATATTCAATATGTGTATTTATACATGCAAATTGGTGTTTTCACATACAGATAACATTTCACAGGTGCAACTGTAGATGAAGCACAGTTGAGCATTTAAGATACAGGACTCAAAATCAGAAGATCTGTGATCTATTCTTGGCTCTGCAGCACACTTGATTTATGACCTTCGGCAAGTAACTTATGCTTTCTGTATCTCAGTTTCACAAGTTGTTAAATAGGAATAATAATGTATGCATGCCTTGCAAGGGACATTGTGAGGCTGAATTTTTAATGTTTGAAAATGATCACTTGGATGAAGAGTGCTATTGACTTGCAAGCTATTATAACTGGATAATTTGCCTGTCATTTACCTATTTGTGCTTCTACACATTTTGCAGGTTCATCCCTTTACAACACCTGCTATATCTTTGATCACTAATTCATTTGGAATATTCCCCCTTCAAAAGTGTTGATCTGTTTTTAATCTTCCCCATGCTCATCAGTTTAAAAGTATGTCCAAACCGCAGGAAAAACAGTGGGATGTAGCTGTGTAAACTGCAAATAAAAGTTTAAAAAAACCCAAAGTGGCCTCAAGAAATTGACTGGGTTGAAGATTAAATTTTAGAATGTACCACTCCATTTATGAGTTTGGCACAGTTTCAAAGTTACAATGTACTAAGATATCCACTGAAAGCACAAAAAAGACAGCAAATACACTCCACAAAATATCACAATTGAAGAAAAAAGTATATCTCTTTATTTTTCCAAGTTAGGATTTGTTGTGCAATGACAAGAATCATATTTAACGTTTTGTTCCATACTTGCGGTAAAATGACTTTCTGGATGGATCAAATACCTCCATGTTTTTGCCTCCATGTTTAATCAGTCTCAGCAGCTGTTTAGAGCTTCATATACTACAAAGCCAGAGAGCTTAATCACTTAATTAAACCCAACCCTCGGTTGTCTTTTTTGACAGACAAGGGCATGGGTAATCTTTGGATATTGGAAGATGAACAGAGGAGAAGCAGATGTCATTGCCCATCTCTTAGGGATGGTCTGTATAAAAGTACTATGTATTTTGAAAGCAAATGGGGTGGAGAGAGAGAGAGAGAGAGACACACACACACACACAGCTCACACATGTAGCCACATGAAGGGAGCAGGTGTTGTTCTCCATCTCTTGACCTGGACTACTGGTTTTAATAAGATACCATAATCCATTGCATATTTTTTCAAAAGATTTATAGTGGCCCCTTTGGAACACAAATTAATTGAAACACATGGTACCATCTCATCAGATAGTGTAAGTCAATTAGCTACTGTAAATTGCCCCACTGACTCTGATTTACACCAGCTCAGGATCTGGCCACATATTTTTCAATTTTGGTATCTCTCGTTTTGATAAGCAAATGAGCACCTTGAGCGGATCACTGCGGACTACGTGGCTCTGGGAAGAAGGATAAAGGAGTTGGAGGCGCAAGTGGTGTTCTCGTCCATCCTCCCCGTGGAAGGAAAAGGCCTGGGTAGGGACCGTCGAATCGTGGAGGTCAACGAATGGCTACGCAGGTGGTGTCGGAGAGAAGGCTTTGGATTCTTTGACCATGGGATGGTGTTCCATGAAGGAGGAGTGCTGGGCAGAGACGGGCTCCATCTTACGAAGAGAGGGAAGAACATCTTTGCCAGCAGGCTGGCTAACCTAGTGAGGAGGGCTTTAAACTAGGTTCACCGGGGGAAGGAGACCAAAGCCCTGAGGTAAGTGGGAAAGCGGGATACCGGGAGGAAGCACAGGCAGGAATGTCTGTGAGGGGAGGGCTCCTGCCTCATACTGGGAATGAGGGGCGATCAACAGGTTATCTCAAGTGCTTATATACAAATGCACAAAGCCTTGGAAACAAGCAGGGAGAACTGGAGGTCCTGGTGATGTCAAGGAATTATGACGTGATTGGAATAACAGAGACTTGGTGGGATAACTCACATGACTGGAGTACAGTCATGGATGGTTATAAACTGTTCAGGAAGGACAGGCAGGGCAGAAAAGGTGGGGGAGTAGCACTGTATGTAAGGGAGCAGTATGACTGCTCAGAGCTCCGGTACGAAACTGTGGAAAAACCTGAGTGTCTCTGGATTAAGTTTAGAAGTGTGTGCAACAAGAGTGATGTCATGGTGGGAGTCTGCTATAGACCACCGGACCAGGGGGATGAGGTGGATGAGGCTTTCTTCCGGCAACTCACGGAAGCTACTAGATCGCATGCCCTGATTCTCATGGGTGACTTTAATTTTCCTGATATCTGCTGGGAGAGCAATACAGCGGTGCATAGACAATCCAGGAAGTTTTTGGAAAGCGTAGGGGACAATTTCCTGGTGCAAGTACTAGGGGAGCCAACTAGGGGGAGCGCTTTTCTCGACCTGCTGCTCACAAACCGGGTAGAATTAGTGGGGGAAGCAAAAGTGGATGGGAATCTGGGAGGCAGTGACCATGAGTTGGTTGAGTTCAGGATCCTGACGCAGGGAAGAAAGGTAAGCAGCAGGATACGGACCCTGGACTTCAGGAAAGCAGACTTTGACTCCCTCAGGGAACAGATGGCCAGGATCCCCTGGGGGACTAACATGAAAGGGAAGGGAGTCCAGGAGAGCTGGCTGTTTTTCAAGGTATCCCTGTTGAGGTTACAGGGACAAACCATCCCGATGAGTCGAAAGAATAGTAAATATGGCAGGCGACCAGCTTGGCTTAATGGTGAAATCCTAGCGGATCTTAAACATAAAAAAGAAGCTTACAAGAAGTGGAAGGTTGGACATATGACCAGGGAAGAGTATAAAAATATTGCTCGGGCATGTAGGAAAGATATCAGGAGGGCCAAATCGCACCTGGAACTGCAGCTAGCAAGAGATGTCAAGAGTAACAAGAAGGGTTTCTTCAGGTATGTTGGCAACAAGAAGAAAGCCAAGGAAAGTGTGGGCCCCTTACTGAATGAGGGAGGCAAGCTAGTGACAGAGGATGTGGAAAAAGCTAATGTACTCAATGCTTTTTTTGCCTCTGTTTTCACTAACAAGGTCAGCTCCCAGACTGCTGTGCTGGGCAACACAAAATGGGGAAGAGATGGCCAGCCCTCTGTAGAGATAGAGGTGGTTAGGGACTATTTAGAAAAGCTGGACGTGCACAAGTCCATGGGGCCGGACGAATTGCATCCGAGAGTGCTGAAGGAATTGGCGGCTGTGATTGCAGAGACCTTGGCCATTATCTTTGAAAACTCGTGGCGAACGGGGGAAGTCCCGGATGACTGGAAAAAGGCTAATGTAGTGCCCATCTTTAAAAAAGGGAAGGAGGAGGATCCTGGGAACTACAGGCCGGTCAGCCTCACCTCAGTCCCTGGAAAAATCATGGAGCAGGTCCTCAAAGAATCAATCCTGAAGCACTTAGAGGAGAGGAAAGTGATCAGGAACAGTCAGCATGGATTCACCAAGGGAAGGTCATGCCTGACTAATCTAATCGCCTTTTATGATGAGATTACTGGTTCTGTGGATGAAGGGAAAGCAGTGGATGTATTGTTTCTTGACTTTAGCAAAGCTTTTGACACGGTCTCCCACAGCATTCTTGTCAGCAAGTTAAGGAAGTATGGGCTGGATGAATGCACTATAAGGTGGGTAGAAAGCTGGCTAGATTGTCGGGCTCAACGGGTAGTGATCAATGGCTCCATGTCTAGTTGGCAGCCGGTGTCAAGTGGAGTGCCCCAGGGGTCGGTCCTGGGGCCCGTTTTGTTCAATATCTTCATAAATGATCTGGAGGATGGTGTGGATTGCACTCTCAGCAAATTTGCGGATGATACTAAACTGGGAGGAGTGGTAGATACGCTGGAGGGGAGGGATAGGATACAGAAGGACCTAGACAAATTGGAGGATTGGGCCAAAAGAAATCTAATGAGGTTCAATAAGGATAAGTGCAGGGTCCTGCACTTAGGATGGAAGAATCCAATGCACCGCTACAGACTAGGGACCGAATGGCTCGGCAGCAGTTCTGCGGAAAAGGACCTAGGGGTGACAGTGGACGAGAAGCTGGATATGAGTCAGCAGTGTGCCCTTGTTGCCAAGAAGGCCAATGGCATTTTGGGATGTATAAGTAGGGGCATAGCGAGCAGATCGAGGGACGTGATCGTTCCCCTCTATTCGACACTGGTGAGGCCTCATCTGGAGTACTGTGTCCAGTTTTGGGCCCCACACTACAGGAAGGATGTGGATAAATTGGAAAGAGTACAACGAAGGGCAACGAAAATGATTAGGGGTCTAGAGCACATGACTTATGAGGAGAGGCTGAGGGAGCTGGGATTGTTTAGTCTGCAGAAGAGAAGAATGAGGGGGGATTTGATAGCTGCTTTCAACTACCTGAAAGGGGGTTTCAAAGAGGATGGCTCTAGACTGTTCTCAATGGTAGCAGATGACAGAATGAGGAGTAATGGTCTCAAGTTGCAATGGGGGAGGTTTAGATTGGATATTAGGAAAAACTTTTTCACTAAGAGGGTGGTGAAACACTGGAATGCGTTACCTAGGGAGGTGGTAGAATCTCCTTCCTTAGAGGTTTTTAAGGTCAGGCTTGACAAAGCCCTGGCTGGGATGATTTAACTGGGACTTGGTCCTGCTTTGAGCAGGGGGTTGGACTAGATGACCTTCTGGGGTCCCTTCCAACCCTGATATTCTATGATTCTATGATTCTATGAAATGTGAAATGCATTAATTGACAATGAAAGAGTTTGTCTAAAGCTGACCTCCCTGCCCGAACAAGCTCCTCTCACCCCCAACCATCACATACACTCATACCAAGGCTTGTTGAGGGGTCCTTGCAGCCACTTTCCAAAGTGTCCACACCAGAGGAATCTTCCCCTTGCCAGATACAGGGCTTTTAGGGCCCCCTTTACACTGCTCCACCCCTTTTACCTGGAATAAAGGGACAAGAGTGTGGGGGGTAAGGATCTTACATTTTGAACAAAATCTACTTCTGTTCCTACCTGGCATTACAGAGATAACTTTTGAATAATCATAAAAATGGAAATTACTTACTGTAACTGGAGGTTCCTTGAGATGTGTGCTACCTATCTGTATTGCACATGTAGCCACGCATACGTGTCATGTGCCAGAGTCTGGAGATTTTTTCAAAGCAGTGTCCATTGACCTGAACATGCACAGTAGTTTCCTTCATGTTCCTCACTGAGGGTATAAGAGGCAGGGCAGGTCAATGCCTCTCCAATTCCTCTTCTTGCCGCAGTCCAACAGCTCCAAAGCAAAGGGGAAGGAGGATGGTTAGTGGAATACAGATAGGGACAACACATCTCAACGAACTTCCAGTTTTAGAAGTAACCTCTTCTTCTTGATGGTCCTTATGTGTATTCCACATGTGGGTGACTGCCAAGCACTATTCAGAGTGGAGGAAGGTGCAAGGAAGCTGGCAGCAAAGATTTCTGTAATATTGCCTTCCCTACAGCTGCATCCATAGTTGCAGCTTGAGTTAGAGCCTATTGTGTGGTGAACATAAAGACAGAACTGCAAGCTGCTGCTTTGCAAATGTCTTGTAGCGGAATGTCTGATAAGGGTGCCAGGGAGGCAACTTGTGCTCACATGGAGTATATTGTAATAACCCCAGGAGGGGGAAGTTTTGCTATTTTGCAGCATTCTAAGATGCATCATGAAACCTGCTTTAATATCTTCTGTGAGGAAGTGGCTTACCCACACAATCTTTCAACAAAGAGTCTTGAAGATTTTTTAATAGGTTTGGTTCTTTGCAGGTAGAATTCCAGGGTATGCCTGACATCAAGAGAATAAAGCCTCCTTTCTCTGAAAGAAGAATAGGGTTTTGGGAAGAATACAAATAAATGTATTGATTGATGGATGTGGAACTCAAACAATCTTGGGGAGGAATTTTGGGTGTAACTTAAGGGAACCTTCCCTAGTGGAATATTGTGTAAGGAGAGTTTGCCATCATGGCTCTTAGCTCACTGACCCTTCTGGCCAAAATGATGGCCATTAAGAATGCCACCTCCATGGACACGTGGGTCATGGCACATGTTGTCATAGGTTTGAAAGATGGACATGTGGGTTTTGACAGGACAAGGTTGAGGTCCCATTGAGATGTCCCAGTGTGGCTTCAGACCATCATGAGGCACCATCAAAATGATTTTCGCAACCAGGCAGATCCAGGAAAAATGTCGAGACCACCATCAGGAGCTGGATATGGCCTTTATTGATCTGACCAAAGCCTTTGACTCTGTCAGCTGTGAGACTCTGTGAAAACTCATGTCAAAGTTTGGCTGCCCAAGCAAATTTATCACCATTGAAAGACTCCTCCACTGCGTCCATCCTGTGCAGTGGTTCTACCTCTGAACCCTTTGTCATCCAAACTGTTGTAAAACAAGGTTGTGTACTGGCACCCACCCTTTTCTCCATTTTCTTAGCACCTATGAAAACATTTAGCCAAGATCGTCTACCAAGGGCATTGGCATCCAATATCAGAGTGATGGCAACTTCTTCAACCTTTCTTGTCTCCGTGCCAGAACTAAAGTAATATCGGTAACAATAACTGAACTCAAGTATGCAGGTGATTGTGCTGTAGTTACACACTCAAAGGAGGATCTACAAACAGGCCATAATTGCTTCTCTGAAGCTTACAAAAGCCTAGGATTAACTGAACATCAGCAAAACAAGAGTTCTCCACCAGCAGGCTCCCAGTCAATCAACAGACCCAGCAAGGAAGATCTACACTGACAGAGAAGAACTAGAAAATGTAGACTACTTTGTCTATTTTGGCAGCCATTTCTCACAGAGAACTGACATAGATGTGAAGATTCAGCATAGAAACCACGGTGCCAGCCTTGCCTTTGGCAGATAGTTTCACCGGGTGTTCAACAATCATGAAATCAGACACTAGACTTTTGGTTTATAAAGCGGTGGTAATCCCAACTCTCCTCTATGCCTTAGAGCCTTGGGTGACCTATAGAAAACACCTGAATATCCTGAAATGCCAGCACCAGAATTTTCTTTGGAAGATCCTCAACATAAAGTGGGAGGATTGCCACATTAATGTCAGTGTACCCACAGAGGCCAACATCTTCAGTGTTGAGGCCCTGATTATCCAGCATCAGCTAAGGGGGAGCGGGCACTGTGTGCACATGCCAGATGTACCAAAACAACTGCTGTATGCTCAACTTACCAAAGGAGAAAGGAAATGGGGAGGCCAAAAGAAATGCTTTAAAGACATCCTCAAGATAAAAATCAAGAGTATCAACACTGAGCATCTACACTACACACTGGGATACAGCAGCCCAGGATAGGGATAAGAGAAGGAACATCAGCAACAACTTATCAGAGAAGGAACATCCACTTTTGAGGAAGATCACCTTGCCCTCATCGCAGAGAAATTCCAGAAAACAACTGTCAAGCAGCAACCATGGCCCAACCCTGATTCCAACACGACTTGCAATGTGTGCCAATGAGTCTGTGGCTCAAGGATTCGACTCCTTGTTACCAAAAGATCCAAAAAAGAGATCATCCTCAACCACGAGGGATTGATGAACTTTAATGACCGCTGGGAAAGTCCTAATCAAGCCCTTCATAAATTGTACAGTAGTTGGATATGTAAAGATCATCCCTCTACCAGAGGTAGCAAGACACTAATCACTTCTAGATGTACTTGCAGCAAACTAAGGGCCAGCCCTGAAGTTTTCAAGGAGAGGAGATAGTCTAGGATAATTGGAATACCCATGGTATTCCACACATGTTGGTGGAGATGTGTTCAGGCCAAAAAGCTCCACCATTTAGCCAGGTAGCAGGCTTTAGTAGAATCCATTTTAGTTTGGTTAAGGATTTCCTGAACAGAGGCAGAGCATGAACATTTTATTTCCAAAGTCCATCCAAATACCAGGCCGTCAGGTTCAGTGAGCCTGGGTTGGAGTGCTTGATCGTCCCCCTGAATTAGAGCTTCTGAAATGGGCAGATCCTGTTAGGTGGTTTTGTGGACATCATTATGAGTTCTGTGAACCAGAAGTGTCTGGGACAGTAGGGTACTAGGAGGATGATGGTGGCTCTGTTGTCACAGATCTTCTGTATAACTTGTGATAGTGAGGGAATAGGAGGAAAGGCCTATCTGAGGCATTCCATCCAGGGGAGCAGGAGAGTGTCACCCTGAGAGTCAGGGCCTATGGCTTTCCTGGAGCAGTAAGTGGGAAGCTTTGTCAGGGACACAAAGAAGTCCCAGAGTGGAGTTCCCCATTGTGCAAATATGTTGGTTACAATTGTCTTGTGTGTTTCCCATTCGTAGTCTGGAGATAAGCTTCTGCTTAATTTGTCTGCCAGGGAGTTATGGACACACACAAGGTATGCTGCCTGAATCATAATGTGGTTTCTGACACACCAGTTCCAAAGCCGGACTGCTTCCAGGCAGAAGGGACAGGATCTTCCTGCTCCCTGTTTGTTTATATACACCACTGCAGTGATATTGTAGGACATCTGTACATGGAGTGAGTTTGAAGGGAGGGAGGCCTTGTATGAAAGGTGGACTGCTTTCAGTTCCAGCAAGTGTATATGCAGCCTGGCCTCTGATGGGGTCCAGGTATCTTGAGTAGTGTGACAGTGCAGGTGAGCTCCCCACCCAATAAGGAAGGTGTCTATCAAGATGGAGGCTCTTGGAATGAGTGTGCTGAAAGGAATCTCCATCATGACTTTGTTTTGGTTGGACCACCAAGCAATGGAGGTTAGAATTCTGGTGGGAACAGTTACGGATGAGTTAATACGATCCCTGTTTGGTAAATAGGTAGAGTGGAGCTGAGCTTGGAGGCACTTCAGGTGAAGTCTGGTGAATGGCATCATGTAGGTGCATGAAGCCACATGGCCTAACAGAGAGAGACACTGGTGCATCATAGTTTGTGGGTGATGAAAAAAAATCACATGAAATCTGTCTGGGGGAGAAAGGGTCTCATAGATACTGAATCCAGCTGTGCTCCCAAAAAATTATTGACCTTGTGGGTGACAAAATTGACTTTTCTCTGTTTCTATAAATGCTGAAGGTAGCAAGTAGGTGCCCAAGAGAACCTGTTGCTGATATGACTTCCTGGTGAGATCAGCCTACCAAGAGCCAGTCATCTAGGTATGGAGACACTTTACAGACCTAGTGTCGCATTTGGACTGCAACTACAGCAAAAACTTTTGTGACTGCCATGGGTGCTGTAGCAAGTCCAAAGGGGAGGATGTGAAACTGGTAGTGGTCTTGGCCAGCTGTGAAGTTCAGGAATTTCCTGTGAGATGGGTGAATATCTGCATGGAAATATGCATCCTTCATGTCAGGAGCTGCAAACCACATCACCTCCTGAAGAGAGGGGATTATAAATGCCAGCATAATTATCCTGAATTTCAGCTTTTGAATAAAAATGTTGAGTAGCTGATGGTCCAGGATGGATCTCCACCCTCCATCTTTCTTAGGGATTAGGAAATATGGGGAGTAGAACCTTTCCCTTGGTAGTGAAGTGGGACATATTCTAGCCTCCCCCCTCCCACCGTGTAAAAGGAATTCCACATCTTTTTGAAGAATCAGTTGAAGAGTGGTCCCTGGATGGAAATCAGGAAAGGAAAGACCTGGCAAGTGGAGCAATGAGTCCTTTCACATGAACAGTCCTGTGACCAGAGTTCTGGATGCTGTATCTGCAGCGTCTACCAAAGGCTGCAGAGTAATCATTGTTATTAATCTACCCGCATCCATAAGGTACTAGAACTGGGATTGGTCTTCCATAGGACGTTTGTCTCTGAAGTCCTCAAGCCTGGCATAGGTGTTAAAATATTTTGCTAATAGCACTTGGTAATTATCTATATGAAACTGGAGAGCTGCGGAGGAGAAAACCTTCCTGCCCATGAAGTCCAGTCTCATCAAACCCTTATCTGTTGGGGTGGATTTTTGGCCGTGTGACCAAGCTCTTTCCATAGTCACTTGTTCCATCAATGAGTTAGGGGCAGGATGGGGAAAGAAAAAAAAATCAGCTGCTTTGCAGGCATAAAATAACATCGTTCAGTTCTTTTTGGTGTAGGGGAACAAAATACTGGTGTGTGCTAAACCACTCTGGCTGGTTCTAATATGACTTTGTTAATAGGGAGGGCCACCCTGGTTTGTCCCTGAGGTTGAAAACTGTCCAAGCGCTGGTGTTGAGGTCCTGGATCTCCTTTAATGGGGTCTGTAGATCGTTAGCAAACCTTTGTAACAGCTCCTGGTTCTGATGGTAATCATCTAGTGGAGAAGGCAAAGAAGGAGTAACATTATCACTGGAGATGATAAAGAAGCCCCAATTGGAACTGCCAGTACCAATGGAAACAGTTCTGTTTTTTCCTCCTCATACACCAACACTTCCAACTGACGAGAGGGAGAGAAGCAGTACGGCACCTGAGAGGGGTCTGTACGCCTGCTCCATGCAGTCCCATGGGCCCCAATAAGGCCAAAAAGGAAGGATTTATGGTTCGTAGTGGAGCCCACAAGAACTGGTACCATTGGTCCTTGGGGACGGAATCACATCCAGAGGGATGGTAAGCATAGCCTCTGAAATGTCTGTCGGGGCTCTTGTGCCTCCACAGAGCTAATGGAGGAGCTACCTTCTCTGACTCCTCTGATTCGGAGGATGGTTCCGTCAGTAGTGCCAGTGCCATCTATACCAGGTCACTCATGCCCAATGGATGGAGATGGAACTGCTCCTGAGACACCAGTAAAAATTCTTCCTTTGGAATCAGGACTTACCTTAAGAAGTAGGGCCACAAAGGAGTGAGCACTCGGAGTAGGAGAGGAATATATCTTTTGATGTTACAAAGGTCTCTGTTTTGCCCAGAGTCTAGGAAGTTCTAGTGGAAACATCTGAAGGAGATGAATGGTCTCTGGGTAAACGAGGTGGAACCAACAATGAGCTTGGACCTGAACTTGTGGATGCGGTTGGAAAACATCCATCTTTCCACTTTGGTATTGCAGTCACTATTGGAATGGGCACATCCCGCTTTTGGAAAGCCTTGGCTACCAGTCTGGGGGTATTCAGCGGCATCAGTTCTGTGGGTTCTGTACATGACATCTCACCCCACCTGGACCGGCTCAGGGAAGGAACGTTTCTTCTGTACAGTCCCCTGCTTTGATCTTACAACAATGAGAATGTCCCTTAATTTCACAGGGAATTGTGTGGGGAGAGTTCTTAGGATTTGCTTGGAGGGCCACTGCTGGTCAGCTGTGGCCAATGTACGGTGGGGTTTCCCAGGCTTACATCAGAGCAAAGCCCTCTTCTTCCAGGAGGAACTTTTTCAATATGTTATCTCAAGTCTCTTGGGTTCTGGGTGGAAAGAATCAGCCGACACTGCACTTTGCAGTGATATGTCCATCACCCAGACAATATAGGCACTCTTCATGCTTGTCCCTGATTGAGAAGGACTGAGGGTAGGAGATGCAGGTCTTGAATCCCAGAAGTGTGGACATAGTCCTGGTGCTGGAGATGATTTCCCCAAATTGTGGGGAGAGTGTGGACTATTGTATACTATATACACTAACTATAAATAACTACCAAACTCATATATAAAATCTGTTTGCAAGTATTTTACTTTACAGGTTATGCATGGAGTAAAGTTGGACACAAGTCCAACGTGGGCCATGCAGTGGTAAAAAGTAACTGAAGAAGTATTGTGGGTCAATGACTCTCACACCATCGGTTGGACTTGTGCACATGTGCTTACTCACATATGGAATATACATAGAGACCATCACACAGAGAAGAATCTACATTTCTGATGGAGTTAGTGAAGATTGTGAACTTCAGACTTGTTTCTGAGACATGCTAACTACTTGAAGCTCCTCCGGACTTTAGTAGGAATTACGGACCTTCAGCAGCTTTCACTATCAGTTCTTTAATTCCTTCTGTCTGCCATTTCAAGCCTTTGAGTCAACAGAAGAGTTCATTTGTGGGAATTTTATATTTTATTTTAATATTTAGGACCAGAGACTACATTTATACAAGTAAATGTATCAGATGCAGGTTACTTTAGGGGTTTTTTTTGTTTTTTTTTCCCCTCCATTGAAAGATTTAGATGTCTAAAGGAATTATTAACAATGAGATTAGCTAAAACGTGGCCTCAGAACAAGTGATCAGAATATAAGAACAAATAAGCCCACAGCCTAATTCAGATTGAATATATGAGAAAGATGGAAGTCCACTTCTGAACTACTGTAAGAAAGCATAATTTCATTGACTTCAAAGGAGCTAAGCCTGTTTACATCAGCTGAAAATCTATCTAATATGGATCTTGCTACTGTAGTATCTGAGCACCTCACCATCTTTAATGTATTTATCCTCACATCACCCTTATGAGATTGGCAAGTGCTATTATCCCTCGTTACACACAGGAAACTAAGTCAGAGAGCCTGATTTTTAAAGGTATTTAGATGCCTAATGATGAAGATAGGCACATATGCACTTTTAAAAATCCCATTTGGTGCCTATCTTCATCTTTAGGCATCTAAATACATTTAAAAATTGGCCCCACATTCCTTGCCCATGGTTAGAGCCCTGTGATAAAATAAATAAATAAATAAAAATGACATGAAATGAAAAACTCACTGCACCTTCTGCAGAGCACACAGGACTGGGCCCATCTCCTTCCTCCAGGAATAGCAAACTAGCCCACTCAATTTTGGCCTAGCTGCCTTTCATCATGATGGGCTCAGTCCCAGGGAGAGGCAGGAGCCATTGCTGGAGAATGAGCATGGGACAGGCTTGCTCTCTAATATTCCCCTCCGCCCCACAGCCTTCCACCCTCTGGGGAAAGAACCCAATGTTGGGCAGTAGGGAAATATATGAAAGGAAATAAGAATGTTCCAATAATAAAATATTAAAAAATAAAGATTTTCACAGGGCTCTACCCATAATTAGAGAGGAATCCTGTGACAGAGCAGGGAATTGTCCCATGCTGGCTCTATAACCACTAGACCATCCTGGCTCTCCTGATTGACCTGGTCTAGATTCTGCAAAATGCCTATAAACTAGCCTCATTTTTTTAAACCACTGAGCACAACATATTTAGCAGAAATGATAGCAGTGAATGCTAAAGAGCAGCAGTCATTAATTGTGCACCTTTTGGCATTATTTCAAAATATTAAAAATCAGTAATTGTGGTGAAATATTCAACGCTTGTTTCTATAAAATATACATTATTGATAAAAACACAATTTTATGTACAAATAGTTGCTGATCCCAAATGTATATTGATATACCCACCCTTTTGTGCTTAAAAAGAGGGCAGGGGATGAAATATCCTTACCACAGCAACATATACAGGGACAATCACCAACCAGTTCCATGGTATTATTTGTGCTAGTAGTTATTCATTCAAAAAAAAAGTTAATTGATAACTATCCAAAGTTATCATGGAGGGGACTAGTAATTTGATTTGAAAGCATGAAAAGGCTTCCTTGAGACTGCAAGAATTGAGGGGTATGTAGATATGAAAGAAAGCCTTTTATGATTATCCATTAGCTATGTCTGTGTCTTCTGGGGTTTGCTGACAACTTGCAAAGTGGAAACTTCAGAATATTAAGGTTCAGATAGATTTTTCACAAATACACAGCTCTTTTTATTAACTTTATCCTTGTCTTTTTCCATGTTAAATTCCATACCCGTTGCACACAAAAGATTTAATTTCTTTTTATGTCCTTCAATGCTTTAATTTCAGGACCATTTTTTGAATGTTTTGTTTCCACAAAGCCATCAACATTTTAAAGGGCATTTTATATTTTTAATTAATTCTAAAATTATTGGACAAATAATTGGGTAAATATATTGGACAAATATCTCATAAATATGGAATTTCTAATAAATGTGTTGAGTGGTGAAGGATGGGTTTTTTTTTATTTGTTGGGTTGAACTGAAACTGAAAATTGTTGGTCAATCAAAAAGATAAAATAAATCAGATTGTGTCACCATGAAATGTCATTCATTATGACAGTGAACAGTCATTGGGCCAAGAAAAGAATTAAAAAAAATTATTATAGTTTGATGGTTAGGGAAGTCACCTAAAATAAGGGAGACCTAAGTTCAAATCTCTACACCAGTGACTAATTTTTTTAAAAAATACAACAGCTTCAACAGGAGGGACAGTAAGTCTTATACAAGAATACTTCAGTGGCTGGGGAACTCTCCTGAAATGTGTGGGAACCAAGTTTCACTACCTTCTCCATGTCAAGCAGAGGGGGAAATTGAACCTGGGTCTCTGATGTGCTAGGAGAGTACCCTAACCCACTAGGCTAAAGGTTGTAAGGAATAGAGTGTAATGTTTATATTTTATTTAGTGATGTCCATCATAAAGCATCTCAAAGTACCTTAAAAACCACATAGGTTATATTAGGTCCACTCCCTCACTACTAAAAGGTGTCAACCTCAGGGGCAGAACACAACAGTCATTTCAAACCAGCTACAATTCATTATGTCCTTTGGTTTATTTGTTTGTTTTAGTAGGGGAAATAATCATTTCTGAAGCGGGGGATGGGGGCAGAATAAAAATAGTTACCTTGGATTTTGTTGAGGATACTGGGGTTAACTCCCTTATTCAGGCAAAAAAGTGCCATAAAAGTATCATCCAGAACATCCTTTGACATCCACATGAGTTCTGCATGTGATTGAAATGACATTATCTATATCATTGTAGGACCCAAATTATTGTCCCTGTCTTGATTATGGAGAGCACTTCCACCTTTGGCTTCTGGGGGATAATTTACATAAAGGATTCCTCACAAAGATGGTCAGGTAGATAGGTCCTCTCTCATGGAATTTGTACCTTTTCCCACTTGGTCCTGACTAAATAGCAAGAATCATTCCAAAGATATGATAATGAAAGAATTTAAGAAGTAAATAGCTGCATATACAGCACCTAGATGACAGTGGTCTGATGATAGGAGATGGTGAACAGCTGTAGCTGATTGGAACCAAAGGAAGGTGTGGGTGCTCAGTGCCTCTGAAAATAAGACTAGTTATATAGATGGCTAAATATAAATTGAATTGTGGAACTTCACACATTTTAATATTTTAGCCTAAGCAATAAATGTCCCATCTCCTTAAATAAAGCATCTAAAGTTACTGAACATATTTTTGACTCAATGTTGAAACTGCTCCAAAAAATAGTGCTGTAACATGAATTAAAAGATCTTTTGAGGTACATTTTCAAATAAGTGCATAGAGTTTTAGCTATGAAACTCCTACTGAATTTTACAGAGGTTACACAGCTAAAACCTTTGTTGATGGTTGGTTAAGAAAGGGATAGATAATAGACAGAAAATATCATATTGCCTCTATATAAATCCATGGAATGCCCAAATCTTGAATACTACATGCAGATGTGGTAGCCCCATCTCAAAAAAGATATATTGTACTTGGAAAAGGTTCAGAAAAGGGCAACAAAAATTATTAGGGGTATGGAACGGCTTCCATATGAGGAGAGATTAATAAGACTGGGACTTTTCAGCTTGGAAAAAAGATGATGGGGGGGAGGGATATGATAGAGGTCTATCAAATCATGCCTGGTGAGGTGAAAGTAAATAAGGAAGTGTTATTTACGCCTTCTCATAACACAAGAACTAGGGGCCACCAAATGAAATTAATAGACAGCAGGTTTAAAACAAACAAAAGGAAGTACTTTTTCACACAACACACAGTCAACCTGTGGAACACCTTGACAGAGTATGTAGTCAAGGCCAAGACTATAACAGCATTCAAAAGAGAACTAGATAAATTCATGGAGGATAGGTCCATCAATGGCTATTAGCCAGGATGGGCAGGGATGGTGTCCCTAACCTCTGTTTTCCAGAAGCTGGGAATGGGCAACAGGGATGGATCACTTGATGATTTCCTGTTCTGTTCATTCCTTCTGGGGCACCTGGCATTGGCCATTGCTGGAAGACAGTATGCTGGGCTAGATGGACCTTTGGTCTGACCCAGTATGGCCGTTCTTATGTTCTCATGTTTATATAGAGATGTATGCTGAGTTTCAACCCAGAGTAAAATTACAAGGAAAAATAAACCCTTAATAGTAACCAAAGATATTCATATGGAAATTTTGCTACACCACTAGTTCTGTTGGTAACAGAAGAAATGAATACACTATACTAAATGGTGAAAAGTTTGTGTAGAAAAATGTATGAAGAAGGGCGGGGAGGATCTGTGATCATAAAACTTTCCTTTATAAAGGTACCCTTTTCTCTTTAATTTCACGGATGACTGGAATTCTCCATTTGAAAATATATCCAACCCTCCATGAAATTTACTTGTCTATAAAATGTCCACTCCTGTTAACATGAACAAATCGGCCTTCACAATCCTTGGTTACATATAATTAAACAGAAAGTAATTTAGGTGGGATCAGTTCCATGCTTTGACCTCCAGGAGTGTGGATGTTCAATGGGGTACCTTTTAGCAGGGAAAAATGCCAATTTGTACCCAATGTTTTTGATAATTCTAATAAATTTTCTTATAATTTTTATGAACAGTTTTAACCACTTCCTGAAAAAGCAGCAGCCAGTAGACTCCATTGGCCTAGATTTAGTAACACATAATCCTGCAGAAATTGAATATTAATATTAATATGGGATAAACGTAACCTAGCACATCAATTCATGAGGGCAATGCATGCAATTTATAATTATTATGACAGATTTAAATCTTCCACCTAGGAATGTATTAATTAGAGTTGACTTCAAAACAAAACAAAACAACAACAAAAAACCCCACACCTATGTTTGCAATACAAATGAAATTATTTCTATCTTTGAGTGGGTAGCAAAATTGTGGGGGAAAAGGTGTGCAGTTTTCATAAAACAAACTATTTTAATCCTGAAATATTTTTACCAGTTTACCAACAAAAAACAAACAAACAAAAAGAGATACTTACCTGTTTTAGGTTATTAAAAAAAAAAAGTAAAAGTAAGACTTAAGTACAAACATTAATCTACCCCACAGGGGAAGTACAATTCCCTGCAACCTCACCAGCTGCCAGACTTACTGTGAGGCTCCCAATGGTTTTCCCAATCCCTAGAAAAAATTTACTCAAGCTGTTCTGCAAGTGTTTTTGAACCCCCAGTTTTGTCAGAATGGTTAAGATCTCAGGGCCAGCAATTTCTTTTTCATTTGCTTGCTGATTTTGTGCAATTCTACAGTAACTGGGAGATGGCTCAGGGATAGTTGTTTTTTTTTATTATTATTAAGGATGAAGTAAATGCTGAGAAAGGACCTTAGTCCCAATATCAAGTCCTCGATTTTGCAAAGATGGATGTACCCAGTTTTAAGTATAAATAGTCCTATCAAAATCAATAGGGCTACTTGGAGGCTGAAAATTAACCATGTGCATACGTGTTTCCAGGATCAAGGCAAAAGACTGTTTTTTGTGGCAGTCAGAGTCTTTTAATTATATGTGTGGGTGCATGTGGTGCCCGCCACAGTGGTGCACCAGTTCTTCATTGAGGCCTCTATGCACTGCCATCATAAAAAATCCACAATAGTTTCACATAAAAGCATATTGCCAGGTGTTACCTAGTGTAGAGATGGCTCAGCAGCACAGACATCCTGAATGCTCATGTGAAAAATGGCAGATAATTGTAACTAGACTGTCTCATATTCTATGTTGAGATGGTAGTATAGAATGCACATCTTTCTATATTGAAGAAGAAGAAATGTTGGAGTATGCTAGGCCAAGTCATATTTTAGGGACACAATTACATTCTAAAAAGATGTTTTAGCCAATCAATGTGTCGCATGCCTCCTCACAAACTTTTTCTCACTATGGAAAGTTTAATTAGGGATGAACCATACCTGAGAAGAGAAAGGTTTAGTTAGCTCAAGATCATCCTTATAACAGAATAGGTTCCCATGCTCTATCTTTGCAAATATTCCTAATTCCAACTAGATCATATAGTGACATCCTACCAGTCCCCCTGAGACACTTCCTATTTTGTAGCTTAATGGAAATATTATATGAGCAACAGACTAAGCAGCAGTAAGTCAGAGGGTGGTGAAGAATTACAACTGGTCCCAGAAGAGAAAATAGGATATACAATGCTCCAATTCTTTAACAAAAATCTTATCCTCCTTTGGTCTGTTGGAGACCTAAATCTATCTAAAATATTAAAATACAGCACGTCCTCCCAGTTTCCCTTTCCATGCTACTGAACTGAACAAGTCAAAATGCTTGTTTGCTCATTTTAATGTAATATCAACCATAGATTGTTCATCCTATTCCCCAACACATTCTAAGTTTTTCAGCCCAGCAATTATACCCAGGAAGTCAATAATGAAGGAGTTTAATAAGTATGAAAATCAGTGTGCATGGCAGTATTGTCTGACTTGACAGAACTGGAGCAGAGAGATCCTGAGGTTAAGCTATACAGCAAATACTCATTCAGACATGCACATTAGAGTACATTGATTATTTACTGTTTAAAAAAAGCATATACCAATTTGTATTGTGCCATGCTTAGTTCTTATCTTTGCGGTTTTGTACATGTACTGGAGACATTTGGCTGTAAAATTACCCTAAATGCCCTTATTCACATTATAAATCAACTTTCTGACCACTGGTCTGTATCTGTCTTGCTGAGCTTTTTTTCCAATTTACTTCACACTCTGGAATGAAAACCTTCACAAAAGTGACCTTCTACATGTGAACTCCTCAACTTTCCAACTCAAAATAAAACACTGTCTTGGAGCAGGCCTAGTTTTCAATTTTAGGCAGATTATCTGTCTATTTATTTCTTCCTTGTCTACTATACTATGAACTGAGGGGTAGTTACCACCATTAGGGCTGTCTAATTAGTATACAGATGCACAAGTAAGTGATCGGAGAACTATTTTGAGAAGACTTTGAAATACATGCTATAGGCACATTCTGCAATCGTTCTTCTATCAAAGTGAGAATGTTCATGTTCCAGAGTTACACAAACACATGCCCATTCTTTTTCCTGATACTACACAGGTAAGTGCCTAAAGTGTACTTTGAAAATACTTCTGTACAGAGCTGTGAAAAACTGACAAAGAAAAACAGGAAAAAGAAGTGACAAATCTATGATGAGAACTACCCAACAGTAGCCATAGGGAAACTGCTGGTGAAACACATCACAAAAACCCAAATAGTTGCTTTTTATAGTGGCAATTGCTCTTCAGTGAGATGAGTGCTAGGCAATTTTTTACACCCTTACTGAGTATTGAAAAGAGGAGAGTCATCACCAGCAGCTGTTGGACCTCTTTTTAACCCAGCATATATTCTCCTTAGCTGTGCAACAACTTAAAAAAGAAAGACAAAAAGACAGTTTTATATGGATTCTGGTGAACAGCTAAAGGCATCTAGCTCAGGGACTATAGTGCTGAATCCTATTTATTTAACTCTGTAAATACCACAGCAAACATACACATGATCAGTGTACATAAATGTTGGTATCACTGCTCTACAACCCATGTCAAGAGCTGGTAAAAAGTTAGTGCTGTTCCAGGCTTCATTAATTTTAACATGAGTACTTAACCATCTGCAAAAAGCACCTTAAATAGAATTCTGAAGGCACTACAATTCTTATTGCCTGTGGAAATATCCTTCAGAGCCATGCCAAGGTAAAGGACCTACTCATAGCTAGCTCTGGCCTGCTGCAGATCCCGGAGGATCAATGAGCTCTGGTGGCTGAAATATTGGTCAGTCTCTAGTGAGACAAACCACATCCCTCCATGGAAAGATTCATGGGAAACTAAGAGGGAATCCTCACAGGGATTTCCTGCTCTAGAGCCTCCATCTTCTCCAGGTTTTCATGGGAGGAGAGCATGATCAGGGTTACCTGTGACAGATGGCATTTTAGGGCTAGATTGTGTTCTGAGCCTGTGCAGAGTATGTAGTGATAGACTGGGAAGATGCAAGGAGCCTTTCCTTTTCACCTCCTCCTCTAGTGTAGGAAGCTGGGCATAGCAAACAAACAGTGGTCCTCTGACCACATGAATTGTAACTGTCTCTTACTGCTTCTAGGGGTACAAATCACCACAAATAGGGCTAGGGGAAGCAGGGCCATAGTTCTGTCCCTTCACATTAGCATGCAGTGCTAACCAGATGCACATCAAAGAGCAGCAAGAAGAAAAGGAGTACTTGTGGCACCTTAGAGACTAACAAATTTATTAGAGCAGCCTATGCAATCCTAAGGAATAGGGTTGTGTGCACTCCTCCTTATGTACTGGAGAGATCTGGAAGGGACTGTGGTGAGGACAGAGCAGCAACCTTTTGGGTATTTGATAGCATGCTGGTGGCAAATAAAAAGCTATGATAGGTGGTATATTGGAAAGACCAGTTATTGAAATAATGGGCAAGGAGACCTGGAGTTAAAAAATAAAAGCCGTGATGTCAACGGAGGCTAATATCTCTATTATTTAGATATGCATATTAATAAAAGTAAATGTGCACAGTTATGCAAGATCCATTCCAGACAGGTAGCCCCCAGGTTACCTCACCCAAAAGAACAACATATTAAATTAAAACATAACTATCACTTTTGGGTGGGTCTCATCACTTCATCCCCAGTTTACTTACCTTATTAAGTGCAGTCCTGGGCCATTCCACTGAGCTTGGGGCTGCCAGGTGGGAAACTGTAGTCAACTTTTCTTAAGTATCTACTATCTGCCAGCAGATGGACTTGTACAAGACAAGATACTGTAAAGTAAAAATCAGGGAGGAGAAATGTTGTGGAATGACAGTGCATCTGAGTGAGACATCCCACATTTGTTTTAAGCAGCTTCAGACCCAGGCCTCCTAGATTTCACAAGGTCACCAGAGAAGGAGAGATCCTAAACTTATCCAGGGAACTTTTATATCTAAATTTTCTCTACCCTTGGCCCAAAACAACTTGAGAGTTGATTTTTTTTTCTGGAAAATAATCAAGTGTCCCTGAAATAGACATTCCTAATATGAAGAAGAGAATGGTCCATTTGTTAGGGTGGTAGCCTGGAGTTCTAGATTCAATTTCCTGCTCCACTCACAGACTTCCTGTGTGACCATGGGCAAATGAGTCTCTCTGTGCCTCGGTTACCCATCTGTAAAATGGGAACAACAACACTTCCCTACCTCAAAGGGTTTTGTGAGGAGAAATGCATTAATGACTGTGAGGAACTCAGATACTTCATTAATGGTGACCATATAAATACCTAACAGAGATAAAAAGAAACTTTTTCCAGAGAATCCATCAATTTTATGGTGAGTCTAGTGAATACTGGGACAGGAGCTCAGAAAATAAGTCACTGCTGTGTAGCTAGTTTAGATATGCAATACAAGTAATAATTATGTACCTTAGTATCAAGTCTCAGTACTTTAATTCAGGGAGCTCCCAATGGCCAGTGCTGGGACACAACATTGGCAACAAAGTTATAAAGAATCCTGCAGACTATTCAATTACATTTGGATAAAGAAAGAAATAGTGTGTGAGACTTAGGCAAACTGTATGGAAAAAAAGAGCAGCAACTGAGAAACAAAAACAAAGAAAAAATAAGTTTGAATTAACAATTTCAGCAGAAGAACACAAGATGAAAGGGAAGAATAGAAGTTACCTATTAAAAACAGGTATGTCAACTTTAAATATATTCTTATTTCTCCAGTTGAAGGTGCAATTAGGCAATTTTCAAACATGGGACATATTCATATCAAGTTCCATGATACTGAAACCACCACATTGAAAATGTCTGGCATTTAATTAAACATAGCTTGACAAGTGTGTCTGGACGCCACCTTTGGAAATGCCCCCCCCCCTTTTTTTTACCGAGTTTCCGAGAGGCATCATTATAGTTTGTCGTCCTCCCTGGGTCAGATCTTCAGCTGCTATAAATCATTATAACACCATTGATTTTAATGGAGCTATGACAACTTACACCAGGTGACATGATATGGAAAGAGAAAATGCTGCAGATGCCGCTTTGCTTTCAGATTTCCCAGATTTCATAGAATCATAGAATCATAGAATATCAGGGTTGGAAGGGACCCCAGAAGGTCATCTAGTCCAACCCCCTGCTCAAAGCAGGACCAAGTCCCAGTTAAATCATCCTAGCCAGGGCTTTGTCAAGCCTGACCTTAAAAACCTCTAAGGAAGGAGATTCTACCACCTCCCTAGGTAACGCATTCCAGTGTTTCACCACCCTCTTAGTGAAAAAGTTTTTCCTAATATCCAATCTAAACCTCCCCCATTGCAACTTGAGACCATTACTCCTCGTTCTGTCATCTGCTACCATTGAGAACAGTCTAGAGCCATCCTCTTTGAAACCCCCTTTCAGGTAGTTGAAAGCAGCTATCAAATCCCCCCTCATTCTTCTCTTCTGCAGACTAAACAATCCCAGCTCCCTCAGCCTCTCCTCATAAGTCATGTGCTCTAGACCCCTAATCATTTTTGTTGCCCTTCGCTGTACTCTTTCCAATTTATCCACATCCTTCTTGTAGTGTGGGGCCCAAAACTGGACACAGTACTCCAGATGAGGCCTCACCAGTGTCGAATAGAGGGGAACGATCACGTCCCTCGATCTGCTCGCTATGCCCCTACTTATACATCCCAAAATGCCATTGGCCTTCTTGGCAACAAGGGCACACTGCTGACTCATATCCAGCTTCTCGTCCACTGTCACCCCTAGGTCCTTTTCCGCAGAACTGCTGCCGAGCCATTCGGTCCCTAGTCTGTAGCGGTGCAATTTCATTTCATTCTATTCATTCATTCAGTCTATTTCATTCTTAGTACAGAAATATATCTAACACTGTGTACTGCCAAACTAAACGTCGCTGTTAATCATCCATGTCTATCAAAACATTTTCAAACTTCTCAACATTTCCTACACAGGAATCCTACTTAATTCAACTGAGGTGGGAGCACTGCGGAGTGTGAAAGAATAAAAGAAATCCATCTTATCACACAATGTGCCATATGCTTTTACACTCATTAGAGTTGTGCATGAGGATTTGTATTTAGTACCCTTCCCAACATAGGAGTCTGTGCAAAGACCCTAGCTAACTCAAATGCAAACATTTCATCAAATACCTAAAACTACACTAAACATGGAGAAGTACTTCTAACTGCTGCTCTCTTCTGACTTAGTAGACATTCAGCAGGAGATCAGTGCAGAATTGTCTGTCCACCCAACTTAGAAGGCAAATTTTACAGAAAAGTCTTACATAGGAATTGCTACAATTTCAGATTTAGCATGGGTGCTAGGGTGTCTGTGTCAGTCCGCGTCGGTCCCCAGCCCGCAGCCCCCTAGGCTAGAGCCGGGGCCTGGCCTGGACTGAGTCCCCGAGGAGGAGATGCCCTCACTGGACCCAGCTGAGGTGCGGAGCCACCTAGAGTGGAGCTCACACCAGTTCCACAACTGCAGCAAGGTCCTGGTCTGGGGGCTGCCTGGGGACGTGACCAACCAGGTACTGGGGATGGGCAGGGTGCCCAGGGGGGTGAGCGAACCTGGGAGGGGGGTGCCCGGGGATGTGACTAGCCAGATATTGGGGTGAGGGTTTGAAAGTGGGGACCAGGGAGCGGATATAGAACGGCTTCTGTACGAGGAGAGATTAATAAGACTGGGACTTTTCAGTTTGGAAAAGAGGTGACTAAGGGGGGATATGATAGAGGTCTATAAAATCATGAGTGGTTTAGAGAAAGTAAATAAGGAAGTGTTATTTACTCCTTCTCATAATACAAGAAGGGGCCACCAAATGAAATTAATATGTTGCAGGTTTAAAAACAAACAAACACAAGGAAGTATTTTTTCATGCAAGGCACTGTCAACCTCTGAAACGCCTTGCCAGAGGGTGCTGTGTAGGCCAATACTATAACTGGGTTCAAAAGGAGCTAGATAGATTCATGAAAGATAGGTCCATCAATGGCTATTAGCCAGGATGGATAGGAATGGTGTCCCTAGCCTCTGTTTCCCAGAAGCTGGGATTGGGTGACAGGGGATGGATCACTTGATGTTAACCTGTCTGTTCATTCCCTTTGGGGCACCTGCCATTGGCCACTGTCAGAGGACAGGATACTGGGATAGATGGACCTTTGGTCTGACCAGTATGGCCGTTCTTATGGCCAGGTGAAACAACAGAAGCTCAGGGCCAACAAATTGGATGGGAAATAAAATTGCCCTGAAAATTTATATACTGCTTTCAATTCATATAGCCTGTGTTTTCTAGCACAAAGTGTTTTTTATAGGAGGACAGTACTCAAAACCAAGAAGGTTCCCTCAATCAAAGAGGCAAGTTGCCATAGTGGTGGGAAGAATTTCTTTCAATAAGCCATTTATGGTCCATTCCTCAAATCATAACACTGAAACTTGTCAAGACTCTCAAGGTCACCACATAGTGCAGAGAACATAAATCTACTAGAAAGCAGCACTCCAAGTGAAAACAATTCCATATTCTCCTTGTCTTAACAATAGCCTGAGAGATTAACATGGTAAAGTATCTTTTCTTCCATGTAAAATATATTGAGGTTCTTATAGACATCAGTAAGCATGATGGAGCAACATGTGAATGATGTCCTTCTAAATAAACCACCATTAAAAGAAATATCTGATTTATCTTCCCCCCTCCATAGCCCATAACCACTATCCATTAGTGGGTTCCTCATAGTTCATATCTTCTGGGACAATCATGTGAACAGACTGAGGTTTGTAGAGAACAATAGAACAGAAACTTTTTACAGCTATAAAGTGTTCAACCTGACTAGTTGATTCAACTCCTCTAACTGCATTGCTGCCCTATTCCAAAGCTTTAGAAAAACTCAGGAGGATTCAAACAAAAACAAAGAAAGAAAGAAAGAAAGAAAGAAAGAAAGAAAGAAAGAAAGAAAGAAAGAAAGAAAGAAAGAAAGAAAGAAAACTGCTTATTGAACAACAACTGACAATAATTGGGCTGCTCTTCACAGTTCAGCTGATGCAACTGGCCAACATCAAGCTGATAGAAACATCAAGCTGGGTCTAGTGGACACTTTGGAGCACAAGATTTTGCTTTTCTACAAAACCTCTGGCAGAGCCAAGTTAGTCATGACAGTAACATCCTGTGATATCTGATTTGTGAATAGAAAGGAAACCATTAGAGGTAAAATAGCAATTTTCGTAGAAAAGAAAAGTTACACAGGAAAAAAGATCTGTTGTCAAGGAGAGTGGAAGAAGAAAAGATAATAGACACTGACTGACATGGCTGATGTTGCACAAGAGGAAAGTTGATGTTCCTGGTTCAACATCAATGAAGATATGTTAAATAATTTAAATTCCTTCTCCTTCCATATGGATTCCTCAGAGACATAAATAGGTATATACTGTATAACACTTGGATTAAATCAAGATGTATAGATAGGTCATACACAAAAAAACCATGCTACTTGTATTTGGGAAGATAGAACTAGATGTGTGCATAACAATAACTGCTTAACAATACTTTTGTTTTTAAAAGTATGCTATTTTCCCCCAAAAGTTCACAGTATGACTCTCAAGAGAGTGAGTGTGTATGTGCACATGTGTGCTTGTAAGCATTGATTTTTCCACCAGTTCTACCATGGCAAGGCTCACATAAGATCCAAAAGAGTGGTTCTTTTCACTGATTACATGTATGCATTTGAAACGTGCAGAGTATCCCATATGTATTTAAAAGGAACAAATAGATTTCTGGAGCAAATTGTTGTACATTTAATATGTCTCTACAATATAAAGAAAACATATTGTTACATTGTCAATTACTTTATTGAGTGTAGTCTGTGATTGCTTTTTTAAATTGAAATTGATCCTGAAGGAATCAAATAAATATATTGACCTGCTGGGGTTTACAGCTAAGATTCACTTAAACAAGACAATGTTCATAAAGGTCCTGTTAGAATAGATGGAAACCTAGCAGTTAAAATATTAACTTATGTCCTTTGAATACAGAATCACTGTGTAGAAGCAAAATCTGTGCATTTGGGTTTCATAGGAACTAGAATAAACCCCAAAATCGAAGTGTACAGACACATCTGATTAAAACAGGTACAAATGTACATGCAATTACTAGCTCCAGGATAACATTTTCAAAAGTGATGAAAGTATCCTAAGAGCTTGAATCCTGTTAACCTAAAAGAGACTTAGGCTCCTGTCATAAATATAAAGGGAAGGGTAACCAACTTTCTGTATACAGAACTATAAAATCCCTCCTGGCCAGAGGCAAAACCCTTTCACCTGTAAAGGGTTAAGAAGCTAAGATAACCTCGCTGGCACCTGACCAAAATGACCAATGAGGAGACAAATTACTTTCAAAACTGGAGCGAGGGGGGAACAAAGGTTCTGTTTGTCTGTGTGATGCTTTTGCCGGATCAGGAATGCTCTTCAGAACTTCTGTTAAATTAGTAAGTAATCTAGCTAGAAATGCGTTAGATTTTCTTTTGTTAAATGGCTGGTAAAATAGGTTGTGCTGAATGGAATGTATATTCCTGTTTTTGTGTCTTTTTGTAACTTAAGGTTTTGCCTAGAGGGATTCTCTATGTTTTGAATCTGATTACCCTGTAAGGTATTTACCATACTGATTTTACAGAGGTGATTCTTTTCCTTTTTCTTTAATTAAAATTCTTCTTTTAAGAACCTGATTGATTTGTCATTGTTCTTAAGATCCAAGGGTTTGGGTCTGTCTTCACCTATGCAAATTGATGAGAATTATTATCAAGCCTTCCCCAGGAAAGGGGGTGTAAGGCTTGGGGGCATATTTTGGGGGGAAGATGTCTCCAAGTGGGCTCTTAGCTTGTTCTTTGTTTAACACGCTTGGTGGTGCAGCATAGGGTTCAAGGACAAGGCAAAGTTTGTACCTTGAGGAAGTTTTAACCTACGCTTGTAAGAATAAGCTTAGGGGGTCTTTCATGCAGGTGCACACATCTGTACCCTAGCGTTCAGAGTGGGGAAGGAACCTTAACAGCTCCTAAGTGCTTAAGGCAGAATTTTACCTCCAGTGCAATTCCTGCAATAGGCGGCCATGGATGAAATCCTGCCCTGTTGAAGTCAATGACATTACTCTTATAGGTTTCAGCTGAGGCCAGGATTTTACTCCATGCAATAACCTGAATTGACTTTGAGAAGTGTCAGTCTCTCAGAATAGGTCATCTGCCTAAATGCAGGGCTTTAGGTATTCTGCAATTCCTTGACTAAGAAACTGGCTTCTGATTTCATCTTGATGCAGAATTTTCCTCCACAACCTGAGCTCCTATTTCCTTTTAAATCTGAATTTTTTTTTTCTTTTAGCCCTTATAGCTGCAGGGAAAACCAGAAAACCCAACCCAAGCGTAATTTATGCAGTGGGATCTCCCTGAGTTTGCAGATAGCCTGAAACAATAACTCTGAGAGGGTCAGCTCCCCATTCTTATTAACAGGCTGTTAACTTGGAAACCAAAAAAACCTCAAAGACCAACCTATGACCCATAGCAAAACTGTGAAACAGCATAAAACAAACAAACATATGAACTACTGTATTGTACATATTTCTCCTTTCATATTTCATTCAGTAAAAACTATTTTTAAAATAAATAAAGTTGCAGCAGAATTTTCACCAGTGTCAGACTTCTGGCTGAATATATAAGCCTTTGCCTATACATCCTCAGTTTTGGCTATTTAAGGGACTGGGAGAGTGACAATGTTCCACTGATACAGAAGGGATCAGTTAACATTTCATAGATATAATTATCTGGGAAAGCTGGGATTTTGCTCTTGATTCTGAAATACCCCCTCACACCCAAAACTAGTCCCAATTTTTGGACCTTTGGAGGAGACTCATCTCTTTTCTTAGCCAATTTGCTACAGGGAGGCTTTGTGGGAGGGAAGGTTATGTTTTATTTTGGGAAGTGTCTTTTCTTTCCTCTGTTTCTGAAAGAGGCAAAGATGTTGGGGTTTAATATACATTGTAAATGCCCCTGACCAACATGGATTTGGCACAATTTAAAAAACCAAAACTTGCCAGATACAAAGGGCCAGTTTTTCTCATGCACTGGGATATGTTTGGTACAGGAGAATGAGGGGAGACCATATGGAAGCCAGTAACAGCTCCCCAGTTCTGTGGGCACAAGCCTGAGGGTAAGTCAATGTAGTCTAGGGGCTTCTCTTTCTTACAATAGTTGGATATGGCCCCCCCCAAGGGACCATACTCCAGATGAGAATTGGAAAAGCACAACTCCACTCCACTTGCACTTCTCTCTTCAGCTCACTATTCCCTGCTACACTGGGATAGGTGGTTGGTGTAGGAGCCAGGTACACCAGGTTCACAAAAGCTGAGAATTCCCTCCACTGGGAAAAGAAAAGGAGTACTTGTGGCACCTTAGAGACTAACAAATTTATTAGAGCATAAGCTTTCGTGAGCTACAGCTCACTTCATCGGATGCAGCTCACGAAAGCTTATGCTCTAATAAATTTGTTAGTCTCTAAGGTGCCACAAGTACTCCTTTTCTTTTTGCGAATACAGACTAACACGGCTGCTACTCTGAAACCCTCCACTGGGGGAATTCTAACCCGGCTGGCTAGGGCCAGATTCCAGCTCCACGGCACCTTCTGAGTGACGATGACACCACCTTGCAGCTACCTGCCTCTGGTGGTTAACTAGTAAAGATTTATGTGAATTTGCATTAGAACAACTTAAATATTAAAAAAGAGTTTCCAGGAGCTCCCTACTATTTCACTGTCTCCTCTCTCTGATTGCTTTTGACTGCCAACAGCCATTTCAACTGTCCTGTGGCTGAATGGTAGTCAACATTTTAGCCATTGAGATGTTTGTCTTTTTCTGAAGCATCTACCCTAGACCACTGATGGAGACAAGATACTGGGCTAGCTGAAACATTAGTCTAGTTCAATATGGAAATGTGTAACATATTATAATATCTGTAGCATCAGGTATTAAACTATCAAATTACAAAGTAACATATCAAAATAATTTCTGCTAAGACATGAAAAGTTTAAGATATAAAACCTATTGGTTAATTGTAGGATTTTTATAACACTGTTCTGGAAAAGGAGTTTTCATTTCATATCTTTTCTAACTATCAGTAGCTTCAGTAATAACAGAGTCAGTACACATTGTATTCCTTGCCACAAAGTGCAGAGGGAATATAGAATTCTGTTGCTCCTTTTTTTTTCCTTTTTAATTCTGTGGGCAATATAGGCATTCCACCTACTTATATTGGGGATGAATTTTACTCCTACACCAACCTCTTCAAATGATCCATATCAAATAGAACAAGTTTTTGACAGCAGCAAGCTGTCACTTCAATTGTGTTCTTGTTCTCTTGTTCTCCCTCCCCGCAACAGGTCATCTCAGTGAAATCTCATTTTGTCAGTCTGTTGTTCTGTTCCTGATAGAGCTAGTCAAATAACAGTTGGTGAATACTTACTTCAATTAGTCTAATATAGTTCAAATACATTTCTCAATTATTTGTTTAATTATCCAGCTCTTTTTAATTAATTAATTGTTCTCTTCTATATTTGTCCCCATATATGCATTGCATTAAAAAGTCAGAAAATATTCATAGCCAATATTTCCCCATTAGCTGGCCAGTTCTAATCTGTGACAAAGTTATGTCACAAACACTGATCATGTACACCATAAAATGGAACGTTACCCACACCCACAGATTTGGGACTTAGTCACAGCAAAAACTACTAGTAGTATGAAACAATAGTTCAGCATTCTGGATGACACAGTAAAGAAGAGCAGAATTAAAATGTCTTCCTCAGCATTAGTATGAGTGGCTAGTCAGAGTCATGGAAAAGGGAGAGCCTGGAAAATGAAGATATAGCATCTCTTCCCCCTTGCTGTCACAATTTTTTTGGGGGGAGGGGGGGACAGTAAAACTCATCTGTGAACTGCTGCTGCCATTTTCATACTTTTTAATATAATATGCAAGAGCTACCATGGTAGCTTTCTCCCATGGTAATGTAAGGGGACTCTTGCCCCCTTACTAACATTCAGTGGGGTGTTTTGGTTGGCTAGCTCCCAGTACTAAAAGGGGAAGGGTCTATGGGAAATCAGGACCCTGAGACTGACAGTCCCCATGAACAATGGGGAGAGGCCAATGCTCCAGGTCAGCCTGAATGACAGGGTGGGCAGGTTAATCAGAGAGTCAGGAGGCCAGGGAGGTCCAGTCCTCAATGTGAGCTGGATTTGCCTAGGTCAGACAGAGTGGGGCTGAGCCAAGGAGAAAGCAGGGGCCCAAGCTAAGCTGGGGAGCAGAGCTGTGCCAGATCTGGAGGGACCAGAAAAGCAGCCCAGAGAGAGCAGACCCTGTCCTGGGAGCAGAGCTGCAGCCCCAAAGTCAGAGGCACAGCCCAGAGAGAGCAGGCTTGGCCTGGGAGCAGAGCTGCAGCAACCAGAGCCAGAGGGTCCAGAAAAGCAGCCCAGGAGGTAGGTCAGTGCTGGGAGCAAAGTCACAGAAGCAGCCTGCAGAGCAGACCTGTCCTGGGAGCAGAGCTGCAGCAACCAGAGGCAGAGGGGCCAGAGAAGCAGCCCAGGGAGCTGGAGGCAAAGCAGCAGCAGCAGCGCAGAGACAGAATGGCGCATCTGGGTGCGGTGAGCAGCTGGGGAGAGCGAGGGGGACCCTGGGCAGCGGGCCCAGCACAGGGAGACGCCTCAGCCAAGGGGCTCTGCAGGCCAGGCTTGGATCGTAACCCCGACAGGGCGGGGGCGACACTGGGCAGAAGGGTCCTACCACTTAGAGCCTGAGAGCGTGTGGCCACCACCAGAGCAAGTGTCCAACCCACAGCATCCCTGCAGCACAGCCAGGGCCTGAGAAGAAGGCCTGGGACTTACAAGGAACAGACTGTGAACTGCCCTGACAATCCAGAGACACTGTTTGTGATGTTCCCTGCCACAGAGCGGGTTGATGTGTTTCCTTTAACCTTTCCCATTTTGTCTTATTCTTTTTAAAATTAATTGTTGATTAAATAACTTGCATTTGCTTTAACTTGTATGTAATGGTCAGTGGGTCAAAGAAGTGCCCAGTGCAGAGAGAGTATCCTGGAGAGGGGACACCCTAGCCCCTGTCCTAGGTGACCACAGCAGAGTTGGGGGTCGAGCCCCCCAGGAATCCTGGGCCCAGCCTCTCCCAGACAGGAGAGTGGAAGAAGAGTCCTCAAGGGCAGGGAGGCCACTGGGTAAAGGAAGTGGGAGCGAGGACTCAGATCCTTTTGTTAGCCCACTTCTCCGGGGTAGTGCAGAAGCCAGGAAAGTTCCTCACAAGAGCGGGACTATTCCCCTGTTATAGTCACATAGTTCTTTGTTTTTCTGACTGCTGGGTTAGGTTGGACAAAATAAAAAGTGTTTTTACTGTGTATCAGTTTCGTGAAATGCCTATTCACATTTGGAACAATGGCAGAAAGCTTTTATTTTTTAAAGAAACAAAAATTGCTTTATGGGTTCGTATGATCACAAAGAGACCAAAATTAGGGGCCAGGGCTTTTATTATCGTTATTAATCCTTTGGAGAACAATGACTCAACCCCTCTACACACAAAATATTGTGTTCTATGGCTCTCCTTGAGTATCACCTGGTTGTCTTGCTAATACCTTGGCAAGTAATAACCTCAAGTTGCTCTGTGCAGAGATTAATGTATTGCCCTAGACCAGGATATATTCTGGAAGCACCACTTGGTTGATAAGTGCTCAATCAGGACTTTAAAAGAAGACTATTTCAAGCTCTCCAGAGATCAGAAAGAAAGGCAGATTGATAGTAGAGGGAGTGAGGGCACAAAAGAGGTGATGAAGCACTTCTGAAAGCTTTTTTATTTTCAAAGGTTTGGTCCTCTCCAGGAGTGTCAGTACCACAGATGTAGGAGCTGACAGAATGCTGGGGAGTAAAGCATTCTTACAATAAAAGTGAATATATTTTCCTGATTTGGCTTAACAAAGCACCATTTTTCCCTACTGTGCAGCCCTTCTCCATTTGCTTCCCCCCACGGTAATTACTTCACATCCACAAACAGAAAGGAAAATCATGACCTGAAACAAGAGGGAATTGAGGAGGTGAGAGGAGCAAGTTCACAACAGGCTGTGGAATACTAGTAATTAAATAGTGCATTGTGTATGTCCAACGGAGCATGCTGAGCAAATTTATAGAGCCTATCATCCCTGTTTCTCTCTCAGCCAAGTTCCATCAGTAAAAACACATAGCATTGTGGTAGCTATTGTGGAAAGACCGGACTGCTGTCAACTTTCATTGGTGCAGGAGTTACAGGGTCAGTTTGGAGGAACAGTATCCTGAACAGGTACCAGCACTGTCCACAGAGTAAAGAATAGTGGTAAAACATACATATCATGCACAAAATTAAGACATTAACATCTTCCTGCATGACTTCCGCAGACAGTGGACACTTTGCCCATCAAAATATCAGCCAATACAGGTTTCAACTCACTGAAACCCCACATTTTACATGCATGAGTGCATTTATGGAATGACAGACATACAACGCATGGTTACTCAGTGCTGGAAAGTGCAATACTGAAAAATAACTTGCTACCTTCACCTTCACCCACTTGCCTCTAGTTGCCAGCTGAGTTTGTATCCTTTGGCCATTCAACAATGGTGACAATTGACTACAAACAATTTTTGCATAGAACTTGCAATGTCTTTTTAAGTACAAACTGCTGCAGTCACCCAGAAATAATTAATCTAGCTTTTCAGATGGCATTTTCTTCTTCGTTATCAATGGTATCTTCATAAGGGAAGATTAAAAGTGTTGACTATATTATTCACCAAGGTGTCATGGGCACAAGGATTAAAACCAATACCAGTACGGTATAGAAGATGACAATTTTAACCAAAAATGTATATTATTTTTCTCCTTCATCCCTGTCCGTGCCAAATATATCGTAATGGAAACTGACCAGGGAAAAACCAGGAAATGCAAAAGGAGGCAATGAAAGGAACAATAATTAGAGTTCAGCAAATAAACTGAATTTTCACTTCTAATCAAAATACTGTTTTGAAAGGGTCGATACATACTGCTTTGACTTTTCTGATTTTTTTTCTATTTTTTTTTCTTTTTTTTATTACCAAAACGATTTACTGAATTCAACTGAAATTCACAGGCAGTTTCAGTGCATCCAAAAGGTATTTGTTTGGTGAATTTGTAAACAAATTTTGCCCATCTCTACTAATAACTACATTGATACTAGTGATGGCCAAACCTCAAAAGTCTTAAATTTGTAGCTTTGTTTGGAAACATTTTTAGATATTGAACATTCATAAAAATTTATATGTTCTGAAAAATGGGAGCAAGAATTTTGAAAAAAGCTTTCCTCTTTTTAAACAGAAGATTTGAAATACTTCTTATTTCTATTCAGGTCAGAATATTTGTTCTGCTGGGTATTCCACCATTCTTGGTGTCAGTCCCATCAGAACTTGGATGTACACAAAGCTCAAAAAATCAGGAGCCTCCTCAAATCATATAAAGGTTTGTTTTGATCAAGGTAAAGATTTTAAGGGGTTCTCTCATTTTATCCATTACAGCAGAATCCTCAAGAGGGTTCTTGGGTCCCTCTGTGCAAAAGATTTTGACAGTAGAAGCAGGAGATGGTGGTGGGGAAATCTCTGTCATCCAACAACCTTTGTGAGCGGCTGGAGTGCCACAACCCCTGATGCTTCAGAATCAGCTATAAAAATCTAAAGATCCATGCCCAACTACGGGTGGCAATCCTTTAAAAAAAAAGGCTTCAGAGCTCTAAAAAAACCCTGGAGCAGTCTGTATCATGTAACTCATGCAAGCCAAACTGCAGAATTTGTTGACATCCCTCATCCCCCAGTTATATTTCCTCATTAAAATTAGTGTGGTGAAAGTTTCCATTTTCCAGCAAGGGTGAATATTTTTTCTCTTAATTTGATTAGCATTCCTTTATTACACTTAATCCTCAAGCATAAAAAGTTTGTACTTCAGTTAGGGTGGGACCTCCTGGTCTCTCCCCTTTAAAAAATCTTGTTTAATTGCAAATTGCTTACTCATCTGTTCTTTCGTGAAACCAGTCAGTCTTAATTTGCCTTCATTGATTGGAGCTGGCTATTCTAATAGAGAATCACTTAACTGGAGTATCTGGGGAAAAGTTGTTGTAGTGAGACAAAACAGCAGGAGAAAATGGAAGAGACAAGGAAGTGCCATTGATTTTTCTTATTTGAAAGGAGGAGGGAAAAGGGAGAAGATAGGAAGCAGTTGGTTTCCTTGGAAATCTATAAAGCTTAGATGAGATGAAACAGATGTAAATTAGATAAAATGCACAGTACCATTTATTCACCTAAGGAAAAAATTACAGTGGAAGGCAATGACATGTCATAATCTAGAACTACGGAGATCAATTTAACACAAATTACTCATATTGACAGACCTAATGAGAAGAGAACTTGGTTTATCCACAGAACTGATACAAGAGATGCAAGCAGAAGCTCTCACCTGAAAGACCCACCTTAAGTAGGTTTCAGAGTAGCAGCCGTGTTAGTCTATATTCGCAAAAAGAAAAGGAATACTTGTGGCACCTTAGAGACTAACAAATTTATTAGAGCATAAGCTTTCGTGAGCTACAGCTCACTTCATCGGATGCATTTGGTGGGAAAAAGGGTAATTTGGTCTCCATGCCCATTCATTCCTTGGTCTTTCTGCTGAGACTGTTGACAGAAGGGGGTCAATTAATTTAAATGGTTTCAGTGACTGTACTGACAAACACAGATGCTTTCATGAGAATGCCAGCACTTCCTCCTTCAGATCAAGTCATCAATATCACAAGATGATCCTTTTTTGCACTATTTCAAAGCCTGTTTCTGGGTCTGCCTGGAGCTTGAAAGTGCAAAAGCAAGAAAATCAAAAACAAGGAAAAAAAAGTTAACCAAATTGTTTCAAAATTCAAAGTTTTGGTTTGGGCATCACTTGACTTTTGTAAGGGGATTTGGATGTTGGAGTTGGTACTTTATATAATCATGATCACCCATCCCTACTAATAACCCCCTAGTAAAGCATTTCAGTTTGTTATAATCCTCAATTTTTATTGACAAATCCCCTTTTCTAACTTCAATTCCACTGAATATCAGAGGATATTTTATGTCATTCACAAATTATCAGTCGATGTAATGAAATGGTTATTCTGATAAGTCTAAAAGGCATGTTGTAAAACACAACGAATCATAAAACAAACTCAAAGAAAAATATTAGAAATACAAATGCTGACTGTTTTGAAATCTGCAAACAAGCCAGTGGAGTATTCCTGGGATCACCGGTCATTACAGAATTGTAAATGCAGCATTTTGATGAAGATCATTTCTAACCCAGAAAAAATGAAAACCACCAATCAATGGAGACAATCCAAGGAGCAAAACAAATGTATCAAAAATGGCAGAGAAGCAAATTAAATCAGGAAATCCGAGTACACTACACAAGCACACCTTGTTTAAAAGTTAATTGCCTGCCTAACAGCGAGCTAGTTTGAAACCAAGAGACAGTGAGAAAGAGGAACTACCTGTATCTTATGTAAACTCAGAAGGGAATAGTGTGACAATAATAAAGCGCTAGTGGTGCACTATATCCAGGGGTGAAAGTAAGTCGAGTGACTTACCGGTACTCTGGGGCCAGCTCTGGCCCCCGGAAGGGGCAGGGCGTAGGGCAGAAGGGGCGGGGTTGAGGCAGTCAGAGCCATCCCTAGACCACCCTGTAAGGTAAGTGCCTCCCTCCACCGGGGTAGCAGCAGCAACTCGGGGCTCTGGGGGCTATTTAAAGGGCCCGGGGCTCCCCTCTTCTACCGCTCTGGCCCTTTAAATAGCCGCCAGAGCCCTGGGGAAGCGTCGGGGCTCTGGCAGCTATTTAAAGGACCGGGGCAGCAGACGCAGCTGGAGCCCCGGCCCCTTAAATAGCCCCTGGAGCCCCCGCTACCCCAGGGCTCCAGGGCCTATTTAAAGGGCCCGCAGCTCCCCTGCTTCTACCACTCTGGTCCTTTAAATAGCCTCCGGAGTCCTGGAGTAGCGGCGGCAGGGCTCTAACAACTATTTAAAGGGTCCGGGTAGAAGCAGGGGAGCCCCAGGCCCTTTAAATAGCTGCCGAATCCCAGCTAACATCAGCATCACCAAAGCCATGTACAAAGATGTAAAGTTCTCAAAGTCTGAGCAATCAGATGACAGAGTGGTTATAGTGTAGATACTTGCATGAAACAGGGCTGCATTTTATCTCCACTGTTTAGCATTGCCATAGACTGGATAATAAGGAAATGTATTGGCAAAATAAAACACTGGTACAGCATGTGAAACACCTTGAAGTCCTAGACATTTCTGATGACATTACAGTGCTGAGAGATTCCCCTGAAATGTTACAAAGACAGACAATTTGGCAAAAATAACTAGCCAAGCAGGACTCAAAATTAGTTATGTTAAAACAAACGTCCTTGAAATTCCATAAATCAAGTAGTAGAATCAGGCAAAAAGGAGGACAGTTCATGTACCTGAACACAACCATATTTCCCTATGAAGACCTCAAGAAGGAAGTGAAATCAAGGACAGGAACGGCATCCATAGCATTAATAAACTCAACAACATATGGAAATCAGAGATAGACAGTACTGGAACAAAACTGAAAAATTTCAATTAAAATGTAATCTCAAAGCTACCGTACAGCAGTGAGAGCTGTACCAAAACATTAGAGATTTAGACATCTTTAAAAATAAATGCCCATGAAAGATTTTGGGATTGATTGGAAAGACTTCATCAGAGAAGAATTTCAAGGAATCACCAGCCAGCAGCTTATTTCCATCAGAATCAGAAGGAAGCACTGAACATATTTTGGGCATGTACTCTGGATGCCAACACAAATGAAGTTCAATGCCTACATGAAACTGTCAAAAGGAAGTCAACTGGTGTGAAGAACCAAGGGAAAACTTAAGAACCCCGCTTAGCAGGGACAGCAGAATAGTCCATCTAAACACCATAGAGCAAATGGAAGAGACTGGTTTCTGCTCTGTGTGCCAACACTGAGGCAGGAGGGATGTTAAACAAACAAACAATAAAGCAAGCAAACAATCCACTGGGGTCTGCAAAGTTTCAGAAAAAAAAATTTCAAATGCACAAGGGAGAGTTATCCAGTCTTTTCCGAAACCTCAGAAAACAAATGGGATATGGTTTAGTTTGTAAATTGGTTGGTGTCTGGGTTCAGTTCTTATTAGGGCTTGGAAGGGTCCATCTTTCTGGGATCAGTGAATACCAAACACTGAGTGACTTTTTCTGACAGCTGGTAGGTACTTTGGATAGCAAGTGACATCATGATGTGACATCATCAAGGAGAGTGTCACACCAGCTAGCAATAGCTTGTGCTAATGTGATGCCTTATGCAAAGCACTAGATACTCCTGACAGGCAAGGGCTTGGGACAGCAGGAAGACACAATAGCTCAGCAAGGGAAGTGAAGAAGATTTTCAGGAAAGTTGAATTGTTGTTTTATCCCTACTGAATTATGCTGACAACAGATACTTCTCCACTTTGGCAATAATGCGCAAGGCTGCATTTCCCTCTATTTCCCCTTCCTCCCCATCAGGGCCAACATCATTAAAACCAGGCAGAGAGAGGACATAAGGAGCTGCAGCATACACCGCCAGGTGTGGACTATCTTTAGACTAAAGGGAGACACAGGGAGACAAATCTGAGAGATGTTACCCACAATCTATTCTCCCACTTAAAGGGATTGTGGAAGGGTGGAAAATGAATGGGGCACTAGACAAACATCTTTGATCAGCTGGATCGCCCATACTTTCCATTAATCAGAGATTCAAAAAGAAACACAGCTAATGGGAATAAGGAACACAGCCCTTTCCACTGGCCAGGGGATGTAGACTAGCATGGGAGGAATGTGTACTATGGCCTTCCAGTTCAGGAGAACTGGCAGATTCTCAGAGACAATGGAGATTTATCCCATCAAATCTCTGTGATGCCAGTTAAGTCATAATTTAGCTTGTTTACTGAGGGCATGTCTACACTGGCAGAGTTACAGCACTGGGAGTTACAGCACTGCTCAGAGTGCATAAGGAAAACCACTGTTTGTTCACACTGTCAGCTGCCTGCGCAATAGCATGTTCACATTTGCAGCACTTCCAGCAGTATTCGGAGCGGTGCACTCTGGGCAGCTATCCCACAGAGCACCTCTTCCTCTTCTGCCGCTAAAAGTTGTGGGAAGACGGAGGGGGTCACAGGGCATCTTGGGTCCTGTCCCAACGACCCGATGCATTGCTTTGCATCCCAGCACTCCCTGTGCTTCTGTCCGCATTTGGTGCCATCTTTCAATGTTTTGTGTACTGCATGCTTTGCCTCTTCAGGCTGCAGGAATGGATTCTGAACTGTTCACCAGTATGCTGCTCGCTCTGACCAATATGTCACCAGTGGCGGTGGAATTATTCCTTAAACTACAGAGGCAAGAGGAGTGTGACATTGATCTCACCACAGGTACTAGCTATGACACAAGATTGCTTGTGGCATTCACAGAGGAACGCTGCTTTTGGGCTCAGGAAAGAAGCACTGGAGTGGTAGGATCACCTCGTGATGCACATCTGGGATGCAGAATTTTCGGATGAGGAAAGCCACATTCATGGGACTGTGTGATGAGCTTGACATAAAGTGCAGGGCCATAAGGATCAGGGATGCCTTGAGACAGCCATTTGAAGCTGAAAGCCACTAATATTTGTTGCTATGCTCAGGATTGCAGTGCTTGTAATGCTAGGAGGTGATTGTGATTGGTGCAGATGATGCAATATGAAGGTTTAACATAATTGTCTGTTGCTTTGTAGGGCTCTGTTTATCTTCAATTAATAGAATAAAGATTGCTTTCAAATCAACACAATTATTTTATTAAAAAAACAACAACTGGAGAAGAGTCAAACAAACAAAAAACCCACCAGCAGTGAGGGCGATGGAGGAAGGGAATGTCCCAGGAGGAGGTGGGTCCTGGGACAGCTAAAGATTTGTGTATGTCCAGGGAGCATATCCAACATTCTCCTTTGGAGTACAATGCAATAGGTACTGTACTTCTGCAGGGCCAAACTGCAGATGGATGGGTGTTGAGTGCAATAGGTAGTGGGAGTCCACAGTGCGGGACTGTGATGGGGAAGGAGCGGAATGCCGCGGGTATAGACTGGAGCCAGGAGGTTGATAAGAGTGTGTTGACAGTGTCTGGGGGCAGCGTGGGAAAGAGGTCTGTGACAACACCTGCAGGGGAGGGCAGGTGCGGAGCTGCTTGGTTTGCAGTGCTAATTTCATCTGGAGCATGTCCACTTGTCTCCATAACGTTTAAGAGTCACTCCGTGGCTTCATTCTGGCCTGCTGAATTCTCCTTTTGGTCCCCCTTCTTCCTGTCCCGTCACTCCTTCAATTCCTGTTTCTTGGCTGCGGAGTGCATCATAACATCATGCAGAAAGTCCTCCTTAGTTCTTCTTGGCTGTTTTCTAATTCTGCGCAGCCATTCAGCTGCCGGTAACAAAGAGGGAGGCTGGTCTTCCAAGGTCATCTCTGTGTGAAGTTTAAACACAACATTTTACAGAAGCAGTACTGTTTGCAACACAGAGAACAGTGATTTAAAACACAACCAGTACTCGCACACCTGTCACTAACTGGCTGACCCCAGGTAAGCATACATGACCCCCAAAATGGTGAGTAGCCACAGGAGCAGGGTAAATCACTCTTCCCAGACCCTGCTGTACACTGGGCACATGCCTCTTTTGGTAGGGGTCTGATAATCATTCCTGTCCCCATACTTTCCACAGGATATGATCATTATGGAAGATATCTTGCTGATGAGGGTGAGCAGGGAATCAAGGGAGGGTCTTCTCCAAGCCTGCGGCTTCTGCACTGGCCCCTATGCAGCTTGCCTGTGTGCAGCAATGGTCTCTCACCCCATGATGGCACAGTGGCATGGGAAAGTTACTGTTAATGGGGCAAGAAACAAAGCAGCTCTGCCAAAGAACCTGCAGCAGCGGATTGCCCAGTATCTCCATGACAGTTTCCTGGAGATCTCTGAGGCAGATTCCCGTGAAGTGAGGGAGTCAATCAACAGCCTGTTCCTCCACTCAGATGCTTAGACTAGGCATGTGGTGGGAGACAAGGCTGCTTTCTGCAACCTTCCTTCCCCCAACAACTCACTTCAGCAATTCCCAAAATCAAATGCACTTACCAGGGGCCGCCTCTTCTGTTTGCACTTCATCAACAGCTGACAGCTGTGACTAGCTAGCCTTTTCCAGGGTAGAAAAGAGCTCCTGGCTGCATGCATCTCTGAGCTCCGTGTCATCCTCTGCCTCTGGGTCCCCCTCCCCCCGCACATCCTTATCCATGATTTCCTCCTCCTGGCTTGGTCCACTCTCCACAAGCATGCAAGCCACTAAAGTATCCACAGTGGTCTTTGCAGTGGAGGTGGGGTCGCCGACAAGAATCATGTCCAGATCTTTGTAGAACCAGCAGCTCGTGGGCGCTGCACCAGAATAGCAGTTTGCCTCTGTGCCTTGTGGTAGGCGTTCTGCAGCTCCTTCATTTTGACCCTGCACTGCAGCGTGTCCCAGTCATGGCCCCTTTCTGTCATGTATTGTGAAATATGTCCATAGATAGCATAATTCCTATGGCTGGAGCACAGCTGGGACTAGACAGCCTCCTCTCCCCAAATACTGATGAGGTCCAGCAGCTCGGCATTGCTTCAAGTGGGGGATCGCCTGGTGTGTGGAGTAGGCATGGCCACTTGAAAAGATGCACTGAGACCACTGCATGCATCACCGAGCAAACAGGAAGGGGATTTTCAAAATTCCAAAGGAATTTAAGGGCTGGGGATGATGCCTGGTCACCTGAGTGCATGGCAGTAGAGTTCAAACCGATGACCGGAGAGGCAAGAACCAGCATTGTGGGCCACCTCCCAGAGGCCAATCGCAGCACTGTAATTGACCATGACATCTACTCTGGCACCGCAGCACTGTACCCCCCCCGGAGCAGAAAGCTTTTGCCTCTGGTGGGGTGGGTTTTTACAGAGCTGAAACTAGGCAGTTTCTGCACTCTAAGTGGCTTGGCAGTGTGTACACCTTGGGAGTTACAACACAGAAATCTGCTTTACTGTGCAGAAACTTGCCAGTGTAGACAGGGCCTAAGATTTCCAATTTTCCCTGTTTATACACTGTACTCCTTGCATTGGTGTATAGACATATAAAATGCTGACCAGATTCCCTACTGTTATCCCTTTTGGTGTTCCTATGATCCTATTATAATTTACCATTTCTCCCCCCAAATCTCAGACCTCTGTTAAGTTCACTTTTTACTACACCTACCCATAGGATTTTGTTACTTGCCCTCTTTGAACCTAGTTTAAAACCTTCCTCAGTAGGCTGGTGAGTCGGTGTTCGAAGATGCTCTTCCACTTCTTCAGAGAGACAAGGTTGGTAAGGTAATATATTTTATTGGATCATCTTCTGTTGATATGAGAGTCAAGCTTTGGAGCTTACACAAAGCTCTTTTTCAGGTCTTGGAAATATATTCAGTGTCATAGCTAAATACAGAACAGAATTGTTTAGCATAAGTAGTTAGCATATATTTCAACAGACCACTCAGGGTGAAGAGGCCCATTAACACCTACTCCATTAAACAAGTCACTATTATCATTGCCACCCACAATTACCACATTCCCACCAAAAGTAATAAGAAAAAAGAATAATCTGATTGGACTCCCTACAAGTGAGTAAAACCACACTTGATCATTACCTTGATTGCTACAGGAAAACAGTGATGGTGAAATCAACATAAAAATGACCATACTGGGCCAGGCCAATGGTCAATCTAGCCCAGTATCCTGTCTTCTGACAATGGCCAATACCAGATGCTTCAGAGGGAATGAACAGAACAGGACAATTATCATCACGTGATCCATCCTCTGTCATCCAGTCCCAGCATCTGGCAATCAGAGGTTTTGAGACACAGCGAGCATGGGGTTGTGTCCCTGATCATCTTGGCTAATAGCCATTGATGGACCTAACCTGAATTTATCTAATTCTTTTTTGAACCCAGTTATAGTTTTGGCCTTCATAAAATTGACTGGCAACAAGTTCCACAGGATGTGTGTGTGTGTTGTATGAAAAAATACTTTTTTGTTTGTTTTAATTTCCGCTGCCTATTCATTTCATTGGGGGACCCCTTGTTCTTATGAAGGAGTAAATAACACTTCCTTATTAACTTTCTCCAAAGCATTCATGATTTTACAGACCTCTATCACATCCCCTCGCCTCCTTAGTCAGCTTTTTTCTAAGATGAACAGTCGCAGTCTTTTTAATCTCTCCTCACATGGAACCTGTTCTATACCCATAATAATTTGTCTTTCCCTTCTCTGTACTTGTTCAATTTCTAATAGATCTTTTTAGAGATGGAATGACCAGAACTGCATTCAGTAGTCAAGATGTGGTCATACTATAGATTTATATAGTGGCATTATAATATTTACTGTCTTATTATCTATTCCTTTTCTAATGGTAAGCTTTTTTGACTGCACATAGAATAGATGTTTTCAGAGAACGATCCACAGTGACTCCAATATCTCTCTCTCTCTTTTTTTTTTTTTGGAGTGGTAACAGCTAATTTAGATCCCATCTTTTTGTATGTATAGTTGGGATTATATGTTTCAATGTGCATTACTTTGCATTTATCAACACTGAATTTCATTTGCCATTTTCTTGCTCACTCTTTTTTTTGTGAGATACCTTTGTAACTCTTTGCAGTCTGCTTTGGACTTAACTCTCGAGTTTTTTTGTATTGCCTGCAAACTTTGCCACTTCACTCTGTACCCCTTTTTCCAGATCATTTATGAATATGTTGAACAGCCCTGGTCCCAGAACTTTGGGAGACCCCCATATTTGCCTTTCTCCACTGTGAAAACTGACCATTTATTCCTTCCCTTTTTTCCTATCTTTTAAGCAGTTACTGATCCATGAGAGGACCTTCCTTCTTATTCCAGGACTACTTACTTTGCCTAAGATTCTTGGTGAAGGACATTGTCAAAGGCTTGTTGAAAGTCCAAGTACACTCTGTCCACTGGATCACTCTTGTCCATCTCAAAGAATTCTAATAGATTGGTGAAGCATGATTTCCCTTTACAAGAGCTATGCTGACTCTTTCCCAATGTATCATGTTCATCCATGTGTCTTCTAATTCTGTTATTTACTTAAGTTCAATCAATTTTCCTGGTACTGAAGTTAGGTTTACTGGCCTGTAATTGCCAGGATCGCCTCTGGAACCTTTTTTTAAAAAATCGGCATCAGATTAGCTATCTTCCAGTCATCTTGTACAGAAGCTGGCTTCAGTGATAGGCTACATACCACTTTTAGTAGTTTGTCAATGCTTTATTAGAGTTCCTTCAGAACTATAGGATAAGCTGTAGCTCACAAAAACTTATGCTCAAATAAATTTGTTAGTCTCTAAGGTGCCACAAGTACTCCCTTTCCATCTGGTTCTGGTGACCAATTATTGTTTAGTTTATCAATTTGTTCCAAAAACTCTTCTATTGACACCTAAATCACCATATCCACCACAATCTTTCCACTACAGATATACGTCCCTGAAATCCAACCAGATAGTGATCAAACCAGCAGACAAAGGGGACACCATTCTAGTCCTCTACTCTGATGACTAAGTTAACAAGGCCAACTGAGAGCTCTCTGAAACCAGTCACACTAAAGAACTCAAAGAGGATCACACACCACAATTTACCCAGGAATTTAATGATATCAAATCCTTTCCCAAACAACTACAATAGAAACTCTACAACCTCATCCCACATAAAACCATCCCAGGGTCTTTTTGCATTCTTCCGAAAATTTCCAAACCAGGGAACTCAAGTAAACCCATCATATATGGCATGGCACTTTTACTGAAGGAATTTCAAGACTCTTAGAATCCTTCCTCAAACCACTCACCCACACAAAAAGGTCAGCTTCCTCCAAAACGCTTCTGACTTCCTCCAGAAACTCTGCAACATAAACAGCCTTCATCAGAACACCATCCTTGCCACCATGGATGTCACCTTCCTATATAACAACATCTCACAACACCTGCATGGCTGCTTGCCTCAAATATTTACAAGATAATGGACAATGCTCCCATATCCACTGCAAACATATTGCCTAACTCTTCTAAGTTATCCTCACCCATAACTATTTTACTTTTAACAACAAACACTTTGTCAAACTATTGGAACAACTATGGTCCTAGGATGGCCCCCCCAATATGCCAGCCTCTTCATGGGACACTTTCAGGAAGAATTTATGGACCAATGTACCACAAAACCAATTAAATACTTGTGATGCATCAAGGATATTCTCATCTGTTGTACAGATGACCTAAACTCCCTCATAGATTTCCACCACAATTTCAACAAGCACCCACCCATCCGTTAAACTCTCTCTCTCTAACACTCTTACTAGCATCAGCTTCCATGATGAACTTCAACAATGGAACCCTGCAGACAACTATACACAAGAAATCCGCAGACTGCCACACTTATCTTCACAGATTCAATAATCACACCAACCACACTGAAACATTTATCATCTTCAGCACATGCTCCAAGGAGAAAGTCTGGGATATACTCATTAACACACTCAAAACTGCCTTCACCAAACAAGGACGCTCCACTAGAGAAGCAGATAGCATTATGGAACATACCACACAACTCGCCCCCAAAGAACCAGATTCAATACAGAAATAAAACTGCCTCCAACCATAACCCCTTGTTGTGACCTACCACCGCCACACTGGAACCCATATGAAGTATCAAAACAATTTCTTCCCATGGTCAATGGGACTCCATCTTGAAAGAAATCTTTTTTTCTGAATGACCTCTTCAGGCTTTCAAACAACCCCCTAACCTCTTCAGACCCATCATCAGAAGCAACTTCCCCACAAACCTGGACACACCAATTCAAAGTGGCACTAGACCCTGACAGAACAATAGAAGAAAGCAGTAAAGATTTAGTGGGGGATTGGTCCTGCTTTGAGAGAACCTCCTGAAGTCCCTTCCAACCTTGATATTCTATGATTTTAAGATGTATGTACAGGTTATGATGATCAACCTTTCAAGATTCCTGGATCTACCCAGAAGTAGAGATGGTTTAATAGGCCACTTCAACTTAACTGGTCCCTTGAAATATGTTCCAAGTACTTATGCTAAACAATCTGTTCCACCTTGTATTTAGCTGTGACACTCTCAGTACCTTTCCCAGACCTGAAGAAGAGCTCTAATACCCTGTGATCAACATGACTACAACACTGCATACTTCCACTTCTTCATCAAGTGGACCCCGTTTCTTTGCAGCAGTCCTCCTTCTTAGAACTGCCATCCCATGATGAAGGAAGCCAAAGTTATGCTGTTGACACCATCTGCACAGCCATGTATTCATCTCCAGAACATGCCTTTCCCAGCCTCCACCAGTATTGCCCTAAAACATCACTAACACTGAAAATCATTAAAAGCAAACTGCCTACATATATTCAGTATTAAGATTACACAATTACAGCCACAAAACATCTCAAAATGTAGTATTGCCAATTCCATGCATCAAAAATCACACATGGAACAGCCGCCCAAAGTCATGAGATTAGTTTAAAAATTCTCCTTTTTTTTTCATTTGCTTTCTGGTCTTTGAACCTTTATCAGTTCATGATATCAAATTTTGCTCCACAACCATGAGGACTAGAAACTAACTAACTAACTAACTAAAGCAGAAATTCTCATGTAATCAAAGAGCTAAAGGAGCGGAGACCAAGAGAAAACACCAAATTCTGCAAGACTCATAATGAAATCAAAAAAGTGAGCAACAACTGAAATCCAATAAGAAGGAACTAGCAATAATTATAATATGGCTATGCTGCACATTTTGTGTATTTTGATATATTTATCAGTTAAACATTCTATCAGAAAAACAGAAATGAAATATACTGCATATATGCAACACAGCTCAATGACTGATTTTAAATTTGCAACCTTAATTCTGCATTAATATAGGGAAAACCAAAGAGAAAAACTGCCTATGCTTAATGTTAGTATTTAAAACAGCACTAATTCAGCTTTGAAATTCACACCTTCCTGAAGCAAATAGAAATGAAAATCTCCACCTTTGCAACTAATATTGCCTGACTGGAGACAGTTTTCTGCTAACCTGAATTAACAGGATAACAGCATACCTAGCTACAGCATGACTTCTGTAACTATGCAACAGAAAAAGATGGGGATTTAACATTTGTTTAAACATCAAAGCTCAATATTAGCAGACTATTTTTGACTTCGGTAACAATTGCCTCCAGTAAAGTGTCTTAAAATAGTGCAAATTGTAAAAGTTTAGAATCACTAGTATCATAATGTGGTAGATTCTTCACTCATATACCCATGGGAAATAGAAAAAAAAACCTCATCAATTCTTCATGGATAATTCTAGATTGTCTTTTGGTTATCCAAATAAATTCATGTCACTACACACTAATTCTTTTCTTTTTTCCGATAGCAGAATCTTTAGGAAAGAAAATACAGCTGAAATCAGCTCTTTTCTGAAATCTCTGGTTGATTTAACAGCAATGTTGACCTCTTAAACCAAGTAATGTCAGTCAAGCTGTGTTATGTTAAAGATGTAATGCTACGTTACACGTCATGTCTGATGCAAGATGACATTGCATTTCAGCAGAGAATGTCTAAATGCAGTTATTTATTTCTTCCTTTAAAGTGAGAGTATTGAAACAAATTCCTCATGAGAATCTGTATAAATATATTCTTTTATAGAAACATTATTTTACTCCCCAGAACTCCCAGGTTTATAATCACTTTGTGATATTGGGTCCCCGCCCCCTCAGTAAATGTGCTTTGCATCAGACTGTATGTGTCAAAGGAAAGATTCCTTTTGCCTACAATGGTCTTTGGATCAGGCCGATGTACAATGGGCCACATTCAGTTCTGATGTAAGCAAATGCAGCTCCATTGATTTTAGATAAAATTTATCAGTTTAATTTGCTTCAGATATTACAGAGATGGTGTAGTCTATAGCTATAAGTATTTGCTACATGAAGCATAGGTATAAGTTAAGGTAGAAATGCAATGAGCGTACAAATCTCAAGACCAGTAGGACAATAGTTTAACTAAAGCAATCAAGGCATAAGGCCCCAAAAGCCGTAACCTGAGCAGCTAACCAAGAGTAACCCTAGATCATAAGATATTACAAGTAGAACGCTGTAATTACTAAACTGCTCACAGGTAATCAGCTTTAGATATTGTTAAGATAGGAATACCAGCAGATGTCCAAGCACAAGAATGCCATGAGAAAAGGAGTGGCATCTTAGAGACTAACAAATTTATTTGAGCATAAGCTTTCATGAGCTACAGCTCACTTCATTGGATGCATTCAATGGAAAATACAGTGGGGAGATTTATATACACAGAGAACATGAAACAATGGGCGTCCAGGATTTCCAGGTTTATGGATCTTGGATAGCAGATGTGCCCCAACCTGGGGTATTCTATCTGCTACCCAAGATCCATAAACCTAGAAATCCTGGATGTCCCATCATCTCAGGCATTGGCACCCTGACAGCAGGATTGTCTGGCTATGTAGACTCCCTTCTCAGGCCCTACGCTACCAGCACTCCCGGCTATCTTTGAGACACCACTGACTTCCTGAGGAAACGACAATCCATCGGTGATCTTCCTGAAAACACCATCCTGGCCACTATGGATGCAGAAGCCCTCTACACCAACATTCCACACAAAGATGGACTACAAGCCATCAGGAACAGTATCCCCAATAATGTCACGGCAAACCTGGTGGCTGAACTTTGTGACTTTGTCCTCACCCATAACTATTTCACATTTGGGGACAATGTATACCTTCAAATCAGCAGCACTGCTGTGGGTACGCGCATGGCCCCACAGTATGCCAACATTTTTATAGCTGACTTAGAACAACACTTCCTCAGCTCTCGTTCCCTAATGCCCCTACTCTACTTGCACTACATTGATGACATCTTCATCATCTGGACCCATGGAAAAGAAGCCCTTGAGGAATTCCACTATGATTTCAACAATTTCCATCCCACCATCAACCTCAGCCTGGACCAGTCCACACAAGAGATCCACTTCTTGGACACTACGGTGATAGTAAGCGATGGTCACATAAACACCACCCTATACCGGAAACCTAATGACCGCTATTCCTACCTACATGTCCATCCAGACCACACCACACGATCCACTGTCTACAGCCAAGCTCTACGATAAAACCGCATTTGCTCCAACCCCTCAGACAGAGACAAACACCTACAAGATCTCTATCAAGCATTCTTACAACTACAATACCCACCGGCTGAAGTGAAGAAACAGATTGACAGAGCCAGAAGAGTACCCAGAAGTCACCTACTACAGGACAGGCCCAACAAAGAAAGTAACAGAACGCCACAAGCCATCACCTTCAGCCCCCAACTAAAACCTCTCCAATGCATCATCAAGGATCTACAACCTATCCTGAAGGACGACCCATCACTCTCACAGATCTTGGGAGACAGGCCAGTCCTTGCTTACAAACAGCCCCCAACCTGAAGCAAATACTCACCAGCAACCATACACCACAGAACAAAACCACTAACCCAGGAACCTATCCTTGCAACAAAGCCTATTGCCAACTGTGTCCACATATCTATTCAGGAGACACTATCATAGGGCCTAATCACATCAGCCACCCCATCTGAGGCTCGTTCACCTGCACATCTACTAATGTGATATATGCCATCATGTGCCAGCAATGCCCCTCTGCCATGTACATTGTTCAAACTGGACAGTCGCTACGTAAAAAAATAAATGGACACAAATCAGACATCAAGAATTATAACATTCAAAAACCAGTCGGAGAACACTTCAATCTCTTTGGTCACTCGATTACAGACCTAAAAGTTGCAATTCTTCAACAAAAAAACTTCAAAAACAGACTCCAACGAGAGACTGCTGAACTGGAATTAATTTGCAAACTGGATACAATTAACTTAGGCTTGAATAAAGACTGGGAGTGGATGGGTCATTACACAAAGTAAACTATTTCCCCATGTTTATTCACCCCCTCCACCCCCCACTGTTCCTCAGATGTTCTTGTCAACTGCTGGAAATGGCCCACCTTGATTATCACTACAAAAGGTCCCCCTCTCGCTCTCCTGCTGTAATAGCTCACCTTAAGTGATCACTCTCGTTACAGTGTGTATGTTTCATGTTTCATGTGTATGTTTCCATTGTTTCATGTTCTCTATGTATATAAAACTCCCCACTGTATTTTCCACTGAATGCATCCGATGAAGTGAGCTATAGCTCATTAAAGCTTATGCTCAAATAAATTTGTTAGTCTCTAAAAGTGCCACAAGTACTCCTTTTTTTTTTGCGAATACAAACTAACATGGCTGCTTTTCTGAAAAGAATGCCATGGTAACTAATGAAAGTAAATGCTTGAAGGAAGAAGCCTAGCAAACTATGGGTGAAGAACTACAAATAACTACTAGCAATCATTAGTAGGTGAGGAACTACAAATAAGGACAAGGTGATAAAACACATACTGAATACACAATAGGCATATTGGATTTCAGTGTAACATTATATAAGCTTTATCCTGGCCAATATACCTGGGGCGATGCCAGAATGATGACCACTGCTGATGGTGACAAGGAAGATAATGAAAAGTTAACAACTAATACTTTAGTTGTTCTGTAACAGGTGGTGAGTGTGTATGGATGCTCATTCTGTGTTATCTCTAGCTACTTTGCTGGGTTGGAGTGTTCACAACTTTGCTAAATGTGTGACTAAAACTATTACAAATACAGAAAAATGTTCCTAAGTGTGAGTGCTTCACCCATGCATGTCAGCATTCTCAACTGATCAGTAATTTAATACTGGAGCTAATCTTGGGACAAAAATCTACCAAGCCTCAGAGTATTAATTGGGAATTCTGAGGTGAATAATATATTAATATACAATCAATAGTTCAACCAATAATGAGCACAGTGTAAGTTAATGACCCAGTACTCTGTGGATATTACTGTAAACAAATAATGATGGTGAATGGACAGATAGCTCTGCTTACACTGAAACCTTCTTAGCTTTCAGTAATTACTGGAAAATTCATCAATATCATCATATTTTATGAATGAGTGAGCAACAAACTTTAGGAAAACTGCATCAACAAGACATACACTGTTCATTTTTTTGGACAAGTGCAGTTTAGTTAATTATTTCATGGTATACATTTTTAGGAAATGTCATATATTTTCTAATATGCACGTCTCAATCTCAAGGTAGACACATGAAATACATACCTGTTTTGCAACAAATATGACTGTCAGTTTAAGGGATTCAATATAAACTATCAAAAAAGTACCTCAACCCCACCCCCGAAGTAATCTCCTCAGAGAGAGTCCAAGTAAACAGACGGTCCTGGTAGCACAACTTAACAGTCAATAAATTCAGCTTCTCTTAGACCAGCAAGGAAGAGAGTTGAATAACTGAGAATGCCAGCCTCCAGTCCCCAAGAGATTTGTAACTGGGGACTGTTTGTTCAAAGTGTATTTAAACCCAATAGTAAGTTAGAAACCACAGCAGAATACAGAACCCAGAATGTTTCATATGAAACTCCACTAAGAGTTAAGTTCTGCAATTGTTACTCACATTGAGTAGCACTTACTCAAGGGAGGAGATCCAGTGACCCAGGACTCATGGGAATAAATGCTATTCTGTGTAACAGTTGCAGAATCAGGGTGTAACTAAATGGGCAGTAATATTCTGTACAGCTGCAGTTTACAAGTGGTCTTAGATTAGCCTCTTGTAAGGTACGCTGCAACAAACCAATCTGGAGGTGACCGACACATGAATAACTGTGGTGATGGTCATATCAGAAAAGAAATATTGCAGCTTCCTCAACAAGAATAGAAGAAACAAAAGCAGGAATGGGAAATGTAGTGTACTATATTTTTTTAAAGCAATGAACACCACAATACCCAATCATTATTTTTTTGCTGAAAATTTTGGGGAGATAGACAACTTTGATTTGTGAGAATTTCCAGATAAATGAAAATTAAACTATGCTATAACACAATAAGAGGTGAATAAATGGAACTTATGCTTATTACTGCTTTTAGTTGCACCAAGCAATATCTTATCAGCATTAATGCTACAGAATCAATGAAAAGAAGAAGAAGAAAATGGAAACATAAACTGGATCAGACATCAAAGAAGTAGCAAGTAGTTTTAAAAAATCCCCCCCCCAAAAAAACAACTGCACCCTACCACACCATTCTTTTACTGTACTATAGACTTTTGATGACTAGGATCACTAAGTTCTAAGAGCTAAATGTGAAGAGGCCTAAACCCAGGACCTAAAAACGTCACTGCAAGTTTTTACATTTCAGTTTTTATATAAGCACTTGTTAATTTTTTCACATGCAAAAACATCTCAAGGGAATGCACAAACTTCATTTGCACAAGCAAATGGGGCAGATGCCAAATGTGTGTGTGCAGAAAATTAAAAAAAAAATAGTTGATGCACACTGTAGAGATTTATTTTGGAAATACAAGCCTTAGAGACAAGGGTTATTACTAAGTTGTGCTATGTTCTGATGATGGATCATCAGTTAGTCCATTTAAATTATGCTCATTTAGCATAGGCATGTTTCCAGTGGTATCTCCTAACTTATGCGGCAGGAACAGGAGTCACTCCAAATTGTTTCAGCTAAGGAAGCTTTCCACATTCATGTGCATTAATTGCAGTGGAAATATCTTTGTATAACACATTGCTTGAGAGTAAATCAGCCACTACTCCCATCCCAGAATCTCACCCCCAGGTCAGAATTATTAGCAAATTATCTCCCCTTCTCTACTGCTGGATGGCAGATAATTTGTTCTGGAAATGGATGAGTACTACTGAACATATACCTGAGAGAATTTAAGGTACTGTTTGCTATAAAACCTGTATTTGGTGAAAATGATGAATTGTATGTTGGCCCCTGGTACTGTTCAGTACTATGAATGATTTTTTTAGGTCACTAGCCAGACATTCATTCATACTCTTCTGTTTTCGCAGGAAGTGTTCTGGTTCCCCGGTGACAGTAATAAGAATGGCAAGCAGTGAAACACATGCTAGCAATCTTCTTTAATTCCAATTTGGTTGATGAACCAGAAGAGCCTGTGAAACCAATTTTTTCTTTTGTGATTTTTTTTCTTATTTCATTAGGTTTGACTGAACTCTGTTACTTACAGTCTATTAGTCTACCGCAGTGAGCTGTAAAGATGAGGCTGCACTGAGTTATTCAGTAACACAGAAATTAGAGTTGTTTTTGTCAGACCTCTAGCAATACACTGAATCACAAAGTCCACATCAATCATTTGAATGTATTCAAACTAAATCAGTGCTATATGTTCCTACACACAGTGTATCAGATTCACTACTGGCATAAGCAGAACCACTGATTTCAACTGCTTATAAGCCAATGTAACATGCATGTTATTGTTATAATGTATATTTGTGAAAAAGGCGCTTATGTCAAAACTTCACCTCCAAACACCTTTGAGCATAAAACAGCAGAGAGTTTGCACCTACATCTAGATAGGACGTGATATTCTGGTCCCTCTGAAGTCAATGGCAAAACTCCCACTGACCTCAATGGGGGCAGGATTTCAGCCAGGAACTACAGATCTTTTTGGGAAAAAAAGATTTGACAATTTTCCTTCCTCTTATCTTTGGGCTAAAATTATGTTGAATACCTATCACTGCAGCAAAATGATGTAGGGAATAGAAAGTCCCTGTCCATTCAGTACACAGAATACCAAAGGGGCTTTATATTTACTCTTTGACTTTGCCATTTGTTTTGATACCTATTATATTTAGCTAAACAAGGCAACCAAGCCTAGAATTCTTATTCTTAAGATTGGAAGGGCCCCTCACTGTTTAATTCTATAAATTTTGTGGTCTGCATACTATGTCAACGCATCCACCTACAGTTACATCTTTCATGACACACAAATCTTTCATACCAGTGGAATTTAAGGATGCCCATGTTTATTATGATAATGCCTTAGGACCAGTCAAGAATAGGGTCCCGTATCCCAGGGACTGTATAAAACATAGTAACAGACAGTCCTTGCCCTGAAGACCTTACAGTGTAAATAGACCAATAGACACAGGATGATGAAAGGGGAATAACAGACAGAGTGAACAATGAGATGGTAGAAAATATGTCAATTCCACAACTTTATTTTTGATTTGGAGGGGGTGGGGGGTGGAGTGTCATTTCGCTACTAATTTCTCCTTACTCAAATGTGTTCTCAGGTCATATGCATAGGATTCAAACTATAAAAAAAAAGTCAATGAAGTCTGTTGAAACAAAAACAATGAGGAGTACTTGTGGCACCTTAGAGATGAACAAATTTATTTGGGCATAATCTTTTGTGGGCTAAAACCTACTTCATCAGATGCATGGAGTGGAAAATACAGTAAGAAGATATATATTCACACATAGTACATGAAAAGATGGGAGTTGCCTGAACAATTCTAACAAGACAATTCAATTAGAGTGGGCTATTATCAACAGGAGGAAAAATAACTGTTGTAGTGATAATCAGCGTGGCCAATTTCAAACAGTTGACAAGAAGGTGTGAGTATCAGTAAGGGGAAATTAGCATGGGGAAATTAATTCTTAGTTCTTGTAGTGACCCATCCACTCCCAGTCTTTATTCAGGCTTAATTTGATGGTGTCCAGTTTGCAAATTAATTCCAGTTCTGCATTTTCTCATTGGAGTCTGTTTTTGAAGGTTTTTTACTGAAGAATTGCCACTTTTAAGTCTGTTATTGAGTATCCAGGGAAGTTGAAGTGTTCTCTGACAGGTTTTTGAATGTTATAATTCTTGACATCCGATTTGTGTCCATTTATTCTTTTGTCGTAGAGACTGTCCGCTTTGGCCAATGTACATGGCAGAGGGGCATTGCTGGCACATGATGGCGTATATCACATTGGTAGATGTGCAGGTGAATGAGCCCCTGATGGTGTCCATTGAATAGATATGTGGACAGAGTTGACAATGGGGTTTGTTGCAGGGATGTTCCTGGGTTAGTGTTTTTGTTGTATGGTGTGTAGTTGCTGGTGCATATTTGCTGCAGGTTGGGGGGCTGTCTGTAAGCGAGGACTGGCCTGTCTCCCAAGGTCTGTGAGAGTGAGGGATCATCTTTCAGGATAGGTTGTAGATCCTGATCCTTGATTATGCGCTGGAGAGGTTTTAGTTTGGGGTAGAAAGTGATGGCTAGTGGCATTGTTACTTTCTTTGTTGGGCCTGTCCTGTAGTAGGTGACTTCTGGGTACCCTTCTGACTCTGCCAATCTGTTTCTTCACTTCAGCAGGTAGGTATTGTAATTTTAAGAATGTTTGATAGAGATCCTGTAGGTGTTTGTCTCTGACTGAGGGATTGGAGCAAATGCAGTTGTAACTTAGAGCTTGGCTGTAGACAATGGATTGTGTGATGTGGTCTGGATAAAAGCTGGAGGCATGTATAGTGGTCAGTAGGTTTCCGGTATAGGGTGATGTTTATGTGACCATATCTTATTTGCACTGTAGTGTCCAGGAAGTGGATCTGTTATGTGGACTGGTCCAGGCTGAGGTTGATGGTGGGGTGGAAATTGTTGAAATCCTGGTGGAATTCCTCAATGGCCTCTTTCCCATGGATCCAGATGATGAAGATGTCATCAATGTAGCTCAAGTAGAGTAGGGGTATTAGGGGATGGGAGCTGAGTAAGCGTTGTTCTAAGTCAGCCATAAGAATGTTGTCATACTGTGGGGCCATGCAGGTACCATAGCAGTGCCCTTGACTTTCCACTCCCTTTTCCCATGCCTTCCTTAAAATCCTTTGTTGTGATGTGCAAGTTGCATTTTCTCCAGAGAATGAGCAAAACTGAATTGTGATTCGTCCCCCACACCTTTCCATCAAACTGGCCAAAAGTCATGATTGATCAGATTATTTTCCATGAAAACCAGTTGCAGTTGTAATCTTTCTGATTCAAGGGCAAACTTTTGGCCACCACCCCACCACAACTTAAATTAAAAAAACAAACAAAACAAAAACAAACAAACAAATTTACTATTGATTTAACACCATTGCATTTTTTTGGAATTTACCTCAAATTGATGTAACAGTTACTAGTCCATTATATTTCTAACAAATATAGGGCTTCTCAGGTTAAATTCTGAATGTCTTTGCATTTGCATATATTTAACTCAGACTGTGATGTTATTTGAATGTAATTTTTGCAGTTAGAGACCTGTTAGTTTCAGATGAAGCCTTACAGAAACTGCATTTACATATACTGTATTAAAGTCTTTGAAGTAAGATGTATTTAATGTTTTTTTTAAAATTTAAATATCTTTCTCATGAAGTAGCTTAGATATGCACTCTCTTGGTTAATACCAAAAGATCAGTTTGGCTTTCATCTTGAAATAGTAATGTCATTAGTGACATAAAAAAGAAGCTTGAATTCAGTTAGTAAGTTGAATGAGACTCATCTATATTTACTGTCAAAGGAAGGCAACTGGAGCTTCTAAATCCATGAAAATAAATTCATTCTCAACATGGTACTATTAATCTACTCAGGAGAGATAACGGAGATCCTGGGAAGTACATTTAAGGAGCAGAATGGAAAAGTTGTCAAGTATGTTGTCGATTGCTGTTGCCTTTATGATTGTTAACATTGGCGTATGTTCCATTGAGCAGAACTTCTGTCAGTTTCCACGTTTTATGAATAAACCACATTATAACTACCTTATATGTAATTCATCTTTTCTCCACAATTACAAGTACTCATGTTTTACCTCCCTTTTGGCAGATTTTGCATGCATTTGACATTTTTGATAAACAATCACAAATTCATGCCCTTTCCAGTAGAGAAAAAGAGTACAAAATATTGTCTTTGCATACAGAAATATGTTTTATGCCCCCCTTTATGGTTAAAAATGTTTAAAGTCACAGGTACTGACCACTGAAGGCTGAAATGTCAAACATTTATTTTCACTATTGAGTCAAAAAAAAATCACATTATGAAGAAACAGCTCTGAAATCTTAAAGGATATTACGTGAATCTAACTGGAAACCTAAAAGATAGGTATCTAGGTACAAATTACATGCCTAGTACCATGAAAACTTGACTTGAAACATAACTTGAAATCTTACAAGAGCATTAGAAACCCTTCAGGTCAAGACTGGGAAGAATTATAAAGACACACTAGGAACCTAAAAGCTGGTTAAAAATAAATAAAAGCAAGATGTACACTAAAACTTTAAGGTTTGGCATCATCAGGTACTAACTCCTACAGCCAAATTCAGAGGTTAAGTATGAGGATACTTAACTTTATGTCAGTAAGAGAATGTGAAGGTTACAAGTAGGGCTGGGTAACTGGTTGCGGTCTCTGATGATGACTGCACGGGTACGTTAATTCATTTGTGTTGAACCATTAAAATACAGAGCTGAAAGGGATCTTGAGAGGTCATCTAGCCCATCCCCTGTCACTGAGGCAGGATTAAGTATAACTAGAACATCCCTGACAAGTTTTGGCTAACCTATTATTTAAAACCTCCAATGCTGGGGATTCCACAAACTCCCTTGACAATCTATCCAGTGCTTAACTATCCTTATAGTCATTTTTCCTCTAATGTACAGCCTACGTCTCTCTTGAAGCAAACTAAGCATATTGCTTCCTGCCCTACCCTCAGTGAACAAGGAAAATAACTGATCATTCTCCTCTTCATAAAAATCTTTTTTAACAATCTTTTAAATATGTGAAGACTGTTTTCATATCCCCACCACCAGTCTTCTCTATACTACTCTTTCCTCATGTATCATGTTTACTAAACCTCTTATTTTTGTTGCTTTCCTCTGGACTCTCTCCAATTTGTTCATATCTTTCTTAAAGTGTGGTGCAAAAATTGAACACCCTACTCCAGTTGAGGCCTCACTAGTGTTGAGTAGAGAGGAACAATTACCTCCTGTTAGTAATTACCATGTGAATAAGTACCATGCACAGCAGCAGTGTTTCCATGATCAGACATTTTGATCAGCATTGCTTAATATTTTCAGAGCAGGGGAGAGGATAGAACCGCGTACCTTCCATTGAAACGGATTGAAGATATGGGACTCCATACTCTGTACTGCTCTGAAAATTAGTTAAGTTTATCTTAAGTAGGTGTCCATGTACAATACTGGTATTTAGGTAACTTTTGATGCAGTGGAATCAAATCTGTGTGTTGCAAGATATTTTTAAAGATTGTTTTCTTTCATCACAGAAACTAATTGTTATGTATAGGTAAATGTCCAATTCCATGTGGACCACAAAACCACGATGTGGCTGAAATGGTTTGAACAAAATTTAAAAAGCCAAACAAAACCAAATAAGCCTTCCCTCAAATCTCAAACCAAATAATTTTGGAGGTTTGAAAACCATGTCCTCAAAAGCCCTTCTGACAACTTCAGCTGTACACACTTCTACAGGCAATTATTTTTTGGAGAAGTATTAAAGTAATAGAGGAAACAATTTAGCTCTGACTACAGATGATGCACTGATTAGATCTTCAGTCTATCCACAGGAACATGCAGCTAATCAAAAGCCAGAACATGGTTTGTGAACTGACACTCTCGGGGCGGGGGGTAGGGCACGAAAGTGTTCACTTTCAAGGTGGGACTGCCACTGTGTTTTATTATTGTATGTGGTTGAATACGATGCAGAAGAACACACACTGCATTTACACAAAGCAGGCAGCTACCACCGGGGATGTGTATTTCCTGACCTTCAGGTACAAACAGATGCAAGTCAATAGTACTACAAATAAAAATCCTTTTTAACATTCTCTATTATATTTGGCAAAACCATTAATTAGAAGTTTTTGAATATGTATCCTCTTAGCAATATTTTTTCTAACTGTTCTGCCAGTAAATCCCATTTGTAATAGACTGTGAAGCATTATATGTAGTAAACAATATACAGCTTGCACACTGATTCAATAGTTCCAAGTAGTTTCAGGGCAATAAACTTTTCCTCAGCACCTACTTGCCCAGGCACTAAGCCTAGGTTAAAAGAACCTTCATGAAAGTAGTGATATCTTGGGGTTTCATCCAGACCAGTAAAGGATTCCATCACACAGCCTGTCCTGTAACTCTGGGTGCCGTGAGGCTGTGCAACTTTGACACTGGCAGCATGTCCACAGCACAAAGGTCTCATCCTGAGCTTCCACCAGCCCTGTTACTCCTTACAGGGTGACCCAAACAACTCTTGGGGTCCTGAGTCTCCCCAAAACTGTCCCACCTGCAATGTCCAGTCTATCTTACTGAATACTCGACAGAGGTAACACCAAGTCCTCTGTTCCCACAGAGCCAATGCACACAACAGCTTGTTAACTCAGCTGGAGTTACACACTCTGCATCAAGACAGCACTGTAGTAACCATATACAAAGTAGTAATACTAAATTATTAACTAAGCATAGATTTAAGTGATTTCAAGCAAGAGTGAAATATATGAAAGGTTTACAAGCAAAACAAAAACATGTTTTCTAGTGTCCAAAACTTAATTCTAGCAATCTAACACAATTTCTTACTCATACCAAGATCTCAGCATTTTCCAGCCTGTTTTGCAGGAGGACCCATTTTTCATGGATACAAAGTGCTGGAGTCTTTAATTTCTCAGTTGATAGATACCCCAAAGTCTTCCAGCAGTTTGTTATATACCCAAAGGATATCTTTGTCTTAAAAATCAGGAAGCCCTGACTCCAGGTTAATGTTGCAGTCTCCTTTGATTTACAATGGAAATGATCTTCCTGAAATCTCCAATGCAAATGATTGGCCCATTGTCCACGTCCACACTTGCCTTGATTTGCGATTGTGTCAAAGAGATGTTTGATTTTTCCTTTGTCTTGAAAAAAGCTGTTTTGCCTCCATTGTCTACTTACAGGCTCCAAAACATATCAGAGAGTATCCATAATTACACAGACAGCATTGTCATAAACATTTCACAGTGATAGTAATGACCAGAGTTTTATTAGTTCATAAAAGATCTATTAAAGACAACTTTTAAATAAATATCATGACAACCTTGTGTGTGAAGTGTATTGAGCTGGTCAGGCCAGCTATGATTAATTGTTTCATAGCAGTGAGCCCTTGGCCATCTGGCACAGAGGTGTTGATAGATTTAAACGCCCACTCTGAACCACACCAATTTAAATTAACTTGCCACATTCCACCCCCCCCACACACGCACCTATTACTCAACTGTACTTTTCCACACACTTCATTGCCCCCACAATAAAAATCACTTCTGATACTTCCAATACATCCAACCTGTCCCATTAATGAAATCAGGGCTTCACCCTAAATAAATGAATTCTGGGCACGCCTAAAGTGATATAATTATGGTGTTTCCTTTGCACCAACACCCAGTAAGTGAATTCTGGGCTTGAGCCCCAACAAACATAAAATCAGACTTTCCATTCTCTGCTAAATATGTTAATTCTAATGACATTCCCTAAACCAACACTTAAATGAATCTTTGGCTCTCCTTTCTCATACACACTATTAACGAATTCCAGGACAGACAACCATCTTCCCCCTCCAAAAACAAAAACAAAAACCCCCAACAAAATACACATTAATGAATTTGAAGGCCCCTTTCTCCTAAATAAATTAGACTTACTCAGGTCCCCTCCACCTCCTCCCCCTCCAATAAATAAATACTCGATCCCCCTACCTCAGCGCTCCAGGACATGAGAGGCCTTTCAATCACCTAGTGACTCTTCTCCATATTGGCCACTCTGCTTCTAACTCCCCTGTGTCCTCCAGGAAAAGTAGTAGAGGCTACAGAGCAGTGGTTCTCAACTCTGGTCCACCGCTTGTTCAGGGAAAGCCCCTAGTAGGCAGCCAGGCTGGGTTGTTTACTGGCTGCATCCACAGGTTCAGCTGATCGGGGCTCCCACTGGCCGTGGTTCGTTGCTCCAGGCCAATGGGGGCTGCGGGAAGGGTTGCCAGCACGTCCCTCGGCCCACACCACTCGGATCCCATTGGCCTGGAGTGGTGAACCGTGGCTAGTGGGAGCCCCAATCGGCCAAACCTGCAGACGCGGCAGGTAAACAAACCAATCTGGCCCACCAGGGGCTTTCCCTGAATAAGCGGTGGACCAGAGTTGAGAACCACTGCTCTAGATCTTCCCATTTTCCTCTCCCCTCCTCCTAGCAGTGGAGCAGTATGTCCCCCACTCTTGTTTCACTGCTCTTCTTGTTTTCCCATGCAAAAGAGCACCAGTTTCTGCTCCTTGGTGGTTAAAGTCTACATAGGGTTTTGGAGACCAGGGATCAATTCCCTTTCTGTGAGACCTTGAGAATGTCACTTAGTAACAAGTACAGAGAGACCCCACTATAAAATGGGGATAATATCCCTGCCTTACCACACAAGATGTTAGGAGGGAAACATATTAAATGATTGTGAGATGGTCAGATAGTGTTGGGAACCAGAAAGTATCTAAGAAAACAATAATGATAAGAGTCCATAAGCTAAAATTTGATTGCATAAATGATTTCTTGAGCATGCCAATGACAAGCCAATTAGTAAAAATCAATCTGTTCACAGCTAGTTTACAAACAGAAAAAGGAGTACATTCTCTATGAGTTATCCATTACACATTGTTCACCCACTATAATGTTCACCATTTAAAAAAAAAAGAGCCTTTGTGTATCTATGATTATTGCCATCTTGGCCAAAATACCAAGGATTGAACTGGGCATCTTCTAGAGCTAAAAAGCATCAGCTGCTAATTATTAATGTAAAAATACTGAGAATTTTCCAATTTTTCCTTGTCTTAAGCACATCCCTTTGCACCACTTCAAACCTATAGACATTGAATGCTTGATAAGCAGAATTTGTACTTTATAAAACACTTTTTATTACAGCAAAGTTACAATAAAATCTTAATATACTACATCATATATTTACTACTTCTTCAGAATCAGGTTAATATTCAAAGAACTTGGCAAAAGATTCTGACTTGCTGGCTGGGGAGCTCTGAGCATGCTAAAGAGGGTGACCAAGTTCCTAAATACATATCCTCTTTCTAATAAAAAGAAAAGGAGTACTTGTGGCACCTTAGAGACTAACAAATTTATTAGAGCATAAGCTTTCATGAGCTACAGCTCACTTCATCGGATGCATTTGGTGGAAAAAAACAGAGGGGAGATTGATATACACACACAGAGAACATGAAACAATGGGTTTATCATACAAACTGTAAGGAGAGATCACTTAAGATAAGCCATCACAAGCAGCAGGGGCGGGAAAGGAGGAAAACCTTTCATGGTGACAAGCAAGGTAGGCTATTTCCAGCAGTTAACAAGAATATCTGAGGAACAGTGGGGTGGGGAGGAGAAATGACATGAGGAAATAGTTTTACTTTGTGTAATGACTCATCCATTCCCAGTCTCTATTCAAGCCTAAGTTAATTGTATCCAGTTTGCAAATTAATTCCAATTCAGCAGTCTCTCGCTGGAGTCTGTTTTTGAAGCTTTATAACATTATAATTATAACATTCAAAAACCAGTTGGAGAACACTTCAATCTCTCTGGTCACTCGATTACAGACCTAAGAGTGGCTATCCTTCAACAAAAAAGCTTCAAAAACAGACTCCAACGAGAGACTGCTGAATTGGAATTAATTTGCAAACTGGATACAATTAATTTAGGCTTGAATAGAAAGGTTTTCCTCCTCCCCCCCCGCCCTGTGCTGCTGGTGATGGCTTATCTTAAGTGATCACTCTCCTTACAGTGTGTATGTTAAACCCATTGTTTCATGTTCTCTATGTGTGTATATCAATCTCCCCTCTGTTTTTTCCACCAAATGCATCCGATGAAGTGATCTGTAGCTCACGAAAGCTTATGCTCTAATAAATTTGTTAGTCTCTAAGGTGCCACAAGTACTCCTTTTCTTTTTGCGAATACAGACTAACAGGACTGCTACTCTGAAACCTCTTTTTAGTGTTTCTCTTGTATATGTACTTGGGGTGAAAGTTTTCCATGGAAAGGACAATCCATATTTTTTCAATACCACAGTTCCATAGAAGAAGTTACATTTTCAAATAATGTGCCAATACAAAATCTTGCTGCTAACAAAAGAGTCATTCTGTTTAAAATGTAGAGATTGTACTGGAGCCGCAAGCAAGCAGGTCAGGAAATCTCTAGGAAGCCAATATTTTGGCTTAAGATTAATCTTTAACAATTTCTTCCCAAAATGATCTAATTCCTGGACACAACCACCGCATGTGTAAGTATATTTCCCTTTTCCTTCAACCCCTCCAACAGATCACTTCCCTAATATGATTCATGTTAACTCAGATACCATCTATAGAGTAATTTCTAAAAACACAATCTTTATGAACTACACTTATTTAATATACATATTTCACATACTGAGACCCACTTATCCTAATCAATTTCTAATTGGGATTTATTTTGCCTTATGTGTTCATGCTACCAAACACCATATTGCTAATGACACAGTAATCACAGTTTTATAAAATGCTTATCAACCATATAAAATACATCAATATGCCAAAGACACAATGAACCAACAATCTAAATAATGCTGACCCTCTTCCTTTAAAATTTATGAGGCTATATGTCATAAATATAAAGGGAAGCGTAACCACCTTTCTGTATACCTTTCTGTTACCCTTATTTTAGCTTCTTAAGCCTTTACAGGGGAAAGAGTTTTGTCTGTGGCCAGGAGGGATTTTATAGTTCTGTACACAGAAAGGTGGTTACCCTTCCCTTTATATTTATGACATGCCCCCGCAAATCACAGATAGGGTGAAACACTGCTGTGATTTCTTCCTGGAGCTCTAGGAGAAAACAGAGTTAATAAGACACATGCACCTCTAAATATACTACCATATATAAAGACTAACAATATTTTCCACATCTCAAGGACAATTTTAATCAGTTGATTCTGGGAAACTTTAATGGGAGAGTGCATCAGCCACTTTGTTAGAAGCTCCCGAGATGTGTTGTATGTCAAAATCAAAATCTTGGAGAGCTAAAGTCCACCAAATAAGTTTTTTGTTATTTCCTGTGGCGGTGTGACGCCACTGTAGTGCAGCATGGTCAGTTTGCAGGTGGAAACGCCGTCCCCAAATGTATGGGTGTAGCTTTTCCAGAGCGTAGACAATGGCGTAACATTCTTTTTCACTGACTGACCAGTTTCTTTCCCTCTCAGACAGCTTCTTGCTGAGAAACACAACAGAGTGGAATTCTTGATCTGGTCCTTCCTGTATTAAAACTGCTCCCACATGACGCTCGGATGCATCTGTGGTTACTAGGAACAGTTTGTCAAAGTCTGGGGCCCTTAGCACAGGGTCAGACATGAGTGTGACGTTAAGTTGGTTAAAGGCCTTCTGACACTCTTCGGTCCACTGAATGGCATTGGGCTATTTCTTTTTTGGTTACGTCTGTCAATGGGGCAGCGATTTGGTTGTATTGCGGTACAAATCGCCTGTAATATCCAGCCAAGCCTAAGAAGGATTGGACCTGTTTCTTTGATGTTGGGACAGGCAACTTTTGGATAGCATCCACTTTGGCCTGTAGGGAGTTGATAGTTCCTTGACCCACCTGGTGTCCAAGGTAAGTCACTCTGTTTAGGCCTATTTGACACTTCTTAGCCTTAACAGTTAGTCCTGCCTCCCTTATGTGCTCGAAGACTTTTTGTTCCAGGTGTTCTGCCCAGGAATCGGAATATATGGCCACATCTTCAAGGTAGGCAACTGCATATCCTCCCAATCCTGCTAGGAGACCATCTACAAGTCTTTGGAAGGTGGTGGGTGCATTCCGCAGCCCAAAAGGGAGTACATTAAATTCATACAGCCTGACATTTCTGGTGAAGGCTGACCTTTCCTTGGCAGATTCATCTAGCGGTACCTGCCAGTACCCCTTGGTTAAGTTCAAGGTAGAGATAAACTGGGTCCATCCCAGTTTCTCCAACAGTTAATCTTTGCGTGGCATTGGATAGTTGTCTGGGCGAGTTACAGCATTTAGCTTACGGTAGTCCACGCAAAAACGTATTTCCCCATCTGGTTTGGGAACTAGAACCACTGGAGATGCCCATGCACTGCCAGAGGGGCGGATTGCACCCATTTATAGCATATCCTGGATCTCCCTTTCTATAGCAGTTTTAGCTTGAGGAGACACCCCTTAAGGTTGGACTTTAATTGGGTGAGAATTACCTGTGTAAATGGAGTGGTATGCCCATTCAGTCAGTCCTGGGGTGGCTGAGAATGTCAGCACACAGCCCCTTGATCTGCTGTCGCTGCATACACTCAAGGGTCATGGAGATGTTTACCTCTTCTACATCACCATCACTTTTCCCTTCGTAGTAGACACCTTCAGGCCACTCAGCATTATCTCCTCCCTGGGCTGTAAACTGACAAACCTTTAATTCTCTGGAATAAAAGGGATTTAGAGAATTAATATGGTACACCTTAGGCTTTCGGTTGGAGGTGGGGAATGCTGTGAGATAATTAACAGCTCCCAGGCGCTCTAGGACCGTGAATGGCCCTTCCCATGATGCTTCCATTTTATGGGCCTGGAGCACCTTTAAGACCATAACCTGGTCTCCTACTTTGAAGGAACGCTCTCTGCCATGTTTATCATACCAGGCTTTTTGCTCTTTTTGCTCATCCTTTAAGTTTTCTTTAGCAAGGGCTAAAGAGGTTCAGAGGGTGTTTTGTAGGTTGGTTACAAAGTCCAGAATGTTAGTTCCTGGAGAAGGTGTAAACCCCTCCCATTGCTGCTTCACCAGCTGTAATGGCCCCTTAACCTTTCAGCCATATACAAGCTCAAATGGTGAAAACCCTAAACTGGGATGTGGTACAGCTCTGTAGGCAAAGATCAAATGCTGCAACATTACGTCCCAATCATTGGAGTGTTCATTTACAAATTTACATATCATGACCTCCAAAGTTCCATTAAACTTCTCCACTCATTTGTTTGATGGTGGTAAGGAGTGGCAACCAAGTGATTTACCCCATGAGTTTCCCAAAGGCTTTCCATAGTTCCTGCCAGGAAATTAGTTCCTGCATCTGTGAGGATGTCAGCAGGCCAACATACCCTGGCAAAAATGTCTGCTAGTGCCTGGCACACACTTTTAGCCCTGGTGTTGCTTAGAGCTACTGCGGCCATCAGGTGGCAAAATCCATGAAAGTCAGTATGTACTGCTTTCCTCTGGGTGACTTTTTTCGGAAAAGGACCCAGAATATCCACAGCTACTTGTTGAAATAGAACCTCAATGATTGGGAGTAGCTGGAGAGGGGCTTTGACCTGGTCTTGGGGTTTTCCCACTCTTTGGCACACCTCACAAGACCAGACATAGGTAGAACCATCCTTGTGTATTCCCTCCCAGTGGAATGACTTCCCCAAATGGTCTTTGGTTCTGTTCACTCCAGCATGGCCACTAGGATGATCGTGGGCTAAGCTCAAGAGCTTTTCCTGGTACTTAGTTGGAACTACCAACTGTCTCTGAGGATGCCAGCCTTCCTAGTGTCCACCAGAAAGAGTTTCCTTATATAAAAGTCCTCTTTCTACAACAAACCTGGATTGATTAGAAGAGCTGAGAGGTGGTGGGTAGCTCCGTGCCACCGTCCAAGCTATTTGGAGGCTTTCATCTACTTCTTGTTTGGTCTGGCACTGTTCCCTTGATGCTGGAGACAACAGTTCCTCATTGGATTGTGGATCTGGGCTTGGTCCCTTTGGAAGCGATGTAGGGGATGGGGTTGTTTCCATGATTATGAACCGCTTTCCGCTGGTGCACTACGTTGCGGTTCAGGCTCCGGCTGAGCCTCTTGTGTAGGGTTATCTGTTGCTGCCAGTGCAGGTTCGGTGGGGCCCTCTGGTTTTGAGGTTGCAAGTACTGGATTCAGTGCTGACAATGGTTCTGGTACTGGTTGTTCTGCCAGTTCCAGTTCTGGGACTGGCTCTGTCTGGGTCTCTGGGACTGGATCCATTACTGCCGTTGTAGACATTGGCATGGGGTCTGGTTCCATTACCTCTGACTGGGTCATGGTAGAAGTTTCCGGAACAGAGCTAGGCGTGACAGCTTGCTTAGTCTGGCTGCGGGTGACCATTCCGACACTCTTGGTTAGCTTCACATGATTGGCCAAGTCTTCCCCCAACAGCATGGCGATGGGATAATCATCATAGACTGCAAAAATCCACGTTCCTGACCAGCCGTTGTACTGGACAGGCAACTTGGCTGTAAGCAAATTGAAAGAGTTGGACTTGAAGGGTTGAATTGTCACTTGGATCTCTGGGTTGATTAAATTTGGGTCCACTAAGGAAACATGGATAGCCGACACTTGCACTCAAGTGTCCCTCCACACAGTGACCTTCTTTCCGCCCACACTCACAGATTCCCTCCACTCAGAGTATCTGGGAGGCATCTGGGCCTGAGGACCTCCGGTGTGATTCTGGTGCAATGAACTGTAATCTGTTGGGGTTCTTGGGGCAATTAGCCTTTACATGCCCTGGCTCGTTACATTTAAAACATCGTCCAGCTGACGGGTCCCTTGGGCGAGGTGGGTTGATGGAGAATGGTGTGGTGGGTCGATAAGGTGTCTGGAGTGTTCCTTGCTGTGTAGTTGGGGCCTTGGGCTTCCCCCGGTAGTAGGGTGTTGTCTGAGGTTGTCCCTTCTGGTATCCGCTCCAACTGCAACCAGAGTTGTTTCTCTCTCCTCCCTCCACCCGTTTTGTTCTGGTTTGCCCCACCTCTCTGGCAGTCTGGGACTGCTCATATTGATCAGCATAAGAAGCAAGACTTTCTCCTGAGTCCATTTTCTTATCCCATAAACACTGTTGTATTTCCTCATTGGACATATTCAGGAATTGCTCCTGAGCCATCAAATCACACATTCCTTCAAAGCTAGTTACACCCCTTCCTTTGACCCATTTATCTAACAGATCCTTTATCTGGGTTAGATAAGCCACATTATTTAGTTCAGGTCCTCTCTTAAGGGCTCTCAATTTTACTCTGTAAATTTCAGGTGTAACTTGAAATTGCTTTAAAACCAAATCCTTGAATTTATTATAGTTAGAAGCCTCATCAATTGAATTTATTGAATATGTCCAGAGCTCTTCCAGTCAATTTTGCAACCAATGTGGTCATCTTGTGAGCTTCAGGTATTTTATGGAGTGTGCATAGTCTCTCAAAGGTGAGATAATATTCAGCAATATCATTGGCTTCATCATACTTTGGACATACTCGCTCCCATTTGTGGATTGTTGGGTAAGGATTGTTAGGGTTATCCAGTATATTCTGCTGAGCCTTTACTTTCTCCATCTCCAGTGCATGCTTCCACTCTTTTTCCTTGGAAATTTCCATTTCTCTCCTGTGGGCAGCCTCCTTTTCCTCCTCAGCATGCTTCAATTCTTTTTCCTTTACCTCCATTTCTCTCTTGTGGGCAGCCTCTTTGGCTTTTTCTGCCTTGGGTTCTGTCATCTTAGCTTCTCTGTTTTTAATTAACTTTACACGTGAGAGTTAAAAAAAAAACCAAAAAACTGGCTTGTAAAATTTTTGTGCTGTAATGTGATACCTATGTTCTCTGATAGCTATTTTCAGCCTACAGAAAAATCCTTTTTCTCCAGGCAAATAGACAGAAAAAACCCTCTAGTTGCTCTTAGCTTAAAAAAAAAACGAAAAAAAACAACTCTTCAGGTCTGTGAAAAACTTATGAATTTCCCTGCATGAGGTGAACTACTCTGCCTTGAGGTAGAGAAAACTCTAGCTCAAGAAAGACAAATCCCTTTGTTATGCTTGCTGCTCTGGCAGAGACAGAAAAACTCTAATTGCTTTCAGCTTAAAATCTGCTTCCAAGCAGCCCAAATGGAAAAAAATGTCCTTTTAAAATCCTACTGTGCTTCTGCTTCAAAATGATATAAAAAAATGCCAAAATGATCCCACCGCTCTGTCACCATGTCAAGCTTCCTTCCCCATTCTGATCTCTAAGGTACAGATGTGGGGACCTCCATGAAAGACCCCCTAAGCTTATTCTTACAAGCTTAAGTTAAAACTTCCTCAAGGTACAAACTTTGCCTTGTCCTTCAACCCAATGCTGCCACCACCACCAAGTGTGTTAAACAAAGAACAAGCTAAGAGCCCACTTGGAGAAATCTTCCCCTCAAAATATCCCCCCAAGCCCTGCACCCCCTTTTCTGGGGAAGGCTTGATAAAAATCCTCACCAATTTGCATAGGTGAACACAGACCCAAACCCTTGGATCTTAAGAACAATGACAAATCAATCAGGTTCTTAAAAGAAGAATTTTAATTAAAGAAAAAGGAAAAGAATCACCTCTGTAAAATCAGGATGGTAAATACCTTACAGGGTAATCAGATTCAAAACATAGAGAATCCCTCTAGGCAAAACCTTAAGTTACAAAAAGACACAAAAACAGGAATATACATTCCATTCAGCACAACCTATTTTACCAGCCATTTAACAAAAGAAAATCTAACGCATTTCTAGCTAGATTACTTACTAATTTAACAGAAGTTCTGAAGAGCATTCCTGATCTGTTCCCGGCAAAAGCATCACACAGACAAACAGAACCTTTGTTCCCCCCTCGCTCCAGTTTTGAAAGTAACTTATCTCCTCATTGGTCATTTTGGTCAGGTGCCAGCGAGGTTATCTTAGCTTCTTAACCCTTTACAGGTGAAAGGGTTTTGCCCCTGGCCAGGAGGGATTTTATAGTTCTGTATACAGAAAGGTGGTTATCCTTCCTTTTATATTTATGACACTACACCACAGCCATTTTTGAAGGTGGAAGACCTCTAGCTGTCATTCAACACACTCAAGGTTCATGTTTATCTAACAGTGACTAATATGCTACAGAGACAACGAGGACACAGAAATAGTCTAATTGCTTTACTTAAGCAATACTCCTCTCTCCTTCAAGATTAAGTATTTACAGAGTTCATAAAAGAAATAGCCAAAGAAAAATACTCTCTGCATAGATTATGTCTTCCACAAGTGCTCTCACTCACATTCTTTAATATGGCCTAAGCTTGCAACACATCATACATTTAAACAAGGCTGCAGAAATGTACAACTAACATTTCAGCTCTTTCCACATTTACTGAACATATCAGACAAGATGACTGCAATATCTTTACATTAAATCCCTGTTGATGAAAATCCAATCGTAATTTGTGGGTAATGTTTACTAAAGTGAAATTTACTATCAATATAGTATTCTAGACTGCATAATAATCCTAATAATGGCAGAAGGTTAAGGCAGGCAACATTTACACATTACAATTTAAAATATATTTGTCAAAAATGGACTCAGCAGAAAATTGTTGAGTGTGTGGAAAGTCTCATCTATGAGCTTCAGATACAATGATAGTATCCGGCATTGATTATTTTCAGGTTGGATAGAAGATACAACTACCAATAAATTCTAATATTCCATTTTGATCTCAAGCAATCCCTTCCCAATGATTATGGCTTCACTTATTTCTCATACCCCTTCCAACCTCCCCAATCATTCTATCCCTTCCCCACCACACACACACACACACACACGACTCCCTTGTCCATATTACTTTTTTCATTTTAAAATAAAGGTGAGTTAAACAGACTATGAGCAATGATTCTTCAGCACCTCCCACTTTCCCCACCATCAACCTGAGTCCATTACATTGAAGTCAGGGGAGCTCCCTGAGTAATCAGGGACAGGCACCACCTGTGCTTGCTACAAACAGAAGCTCTGTAGAGTGCACTAATGACTGATGTAAATCAATCAGATCAAAGGAAGAATTCAATAAAATAAGCACATTTAACTCTAAAATTTACAGCATAACATGACAAAATAAGTGATATACAGATGGATACACACAATACTAATGGAGAGCAAAATGAATGCCCGTAAGCTTTCCTACCATGCCTCATGTTCAACCAGCTTTTCATGTGTCTCTAATGACCATAACAAGGGACTACATAATATTTAACAGGATGTCACTTCAGTTAAATGCTTATATACAGATATCACTTTTCTCCCTATATACACCTCTCAGAATTCAGATGTCTGTTTTCTATTTTAGAATGTAACACAGTGACTTTACCTCCAAAGGAAGAATTTAAGATTCAAATAGTCTCACTAAAAAAACAGACGATGGTGAGAACAATCAGATTACAAATGGAATATCTGTACAATGTATCTAGTCTGAAATTAAACCAAAGCAGATCTAGATCAATGCCATACATATTATTACAGGGCATAAGAAATAGCTTATATTTTTGGAGACCTAGACATTTTCTCAATGTTCTATGGTCTTTCCTGACCCTTTTCCTCTGGTAGGCAAGGAGCAGACACCACTGATTTGGACAAGTTCATATATGCTTTTTACACACATGAGCATAAACAGTTTGAAAGCCTATTATGTCTACTTTAAGATGAGATATGATGTGAAGCTGTCGAGTAGTGCTTTTACCATAGAAACGGAGATAAACAATGATACCATCCACACATTATAATGACCACTTTGCAATATTTGCATTCATTTCTCTTAGTTTAATGAGTATGTTTTGTTTCAAAATATAAAATTGGATTTCTTTGTGACTTCAAAGCATCATAACAATCTAATAATACATTTTTTACTGGTATAACTGAAAGCTAATAGCACTGGTGACATTTCTAGTCATCATGATCTTGTTCATCATTATATTCTCTGTCAAGAGTATGTAAGTTATCACAATCTTCATTGCATTGCCATGTACATAGTTCTGTGCCATGAAGATTATTTAACTACAGACATTTGACTTTCTCAAGTACTTTTTCATGGTGACATGGTTCTGGACATGCTCTGGGTTTTTCAAATGATGCACACTGTATAAAAGATTGATTGCCTGGGGAGAGTAAGTGACATTTCTTTCCCATGCTTCAGTGATATTTCTTGTGATGCTGGACTATCTGCAGACTGTTCTTGAAATACTCCTCTAATCATTGAATGGAAGGCATTCTTCCCATCAATGATCTCTATGTGGAATCGATATTATCATCTCCTTCATGGATGAGATTTTCACCAGCACGGAGTGGTAAAATTCCATTTGGAAAATACACACATCCCTGGAGCCTTTCTATTTCTTGTTTTGCAAGACTAGTGATGAATTGCCTCGGCTCATTATAATCGATGCAGAATCCATGAAGGTGTAGTATATAAATTAAATTATGAAACCCAAACTCATTGGGTAGCTGTGCAGCAAGGCTTATGTGCAGTGGTGTGATAATTTTGGAACTGTTAAATATTATGCACTCTGCAATTGAGAAGTGCCTTTATGAATGTCTCATTGTTGGCTGAATTATGCGCCTCTTTATCTAGCAACCAAAGGACAAACTTATGAGCCAAGTGGGACACAAAAAGTTGCTGACCTCTGTAAACTACAATAACCTGTCTTTAGATAATATTCTGAGGCTTTCATTTTGGCTATTTCAGACAAGTGGATAAGAAGTACATTAGGAATTCACATATATTTATATCTACCCACTATGCAGTACAAACTATGGGCGCACAATCTACTGCTACAGATGCACAATCTTCAGTGTGAGAATGAGCTAGTCAGCAAATTTCAACTGAAACTATATTAAAAACCCCTATTATAATCACTTATGAGATACTTCACTAGTTAAGAATATGGGATGTGGAAATATTTCATGTCAGTATATTGCAAAAGGTTGATATTCACCATTTTTTCATATTTTAACAGCTTCATTCTTTTTGGAAACAAAATACTTGCCCATGCAAAACCAATCAAAATTTTCTCATGTATTGTCATTTGGTGGCTTTGACCAGTGAGCACCACATTAAGATGTTCAAATTAAAGTAAAAAACTATAGTCATATTGCAGTGCATCTGGAACTTAGCAATAAAAGGACACTCATTTTAGGTACCAGTATCTTACCACTCCTATTGGTTTATGGCATCAGTTGACAGCTCCACATCATAACTCATCTAAAACATAGATAAAATAAAGCTTTCAAATTATATATGATGTGGGTGTGTGGAGGGCAGATACATTAAAATCCCAAAATACAGCATTTTTGGAGAATTGCTGCATGCCTATGCCCCTTTGGCCAGTTAGTCATCAGAAACATCTCAACTCTTAAGGCAGATATAATTTCTCTCCCTGCCTCCAAGTATCTCATATCATCATCCCAGCTATAGTTTGCCCCCGTGAGGCATTTGAATGCCATGCTCAGAACAATATATATTCCCAAGAATCCTATACAAAAGTGTTTACATAGAAGCCCTCTTCAAAGCAATATGACAGTCTACCATGAAATGCCCATTTAATGTTTCCCAGTTTCATTCAGGATTGTATTCAGTATTTTTTGATAAGCAGCTTGTAGTTCCTGCATTCCATTCATTTACTATGAAGATGCAGCCATACAATAGTTGTCTCAGCCTACCTTCATATCTTGTTTCTCAAATAAGCAATGCTTCTCCCTGGGTCATTGGTCTTTGTTCTAGACTAAGGACCATGATTTTCATCTTAATCTTTGTCCTAGCAGATGGTGTCAACTTGAATCCAGTTCTCTGCCTGCCTTTAAAGGGACGGGACTTATATTTTCTTAAAATTCCCTATTAGCTTTATTCATCTATATATCAAACATGATTTCACAAATTAATATAGATCTGTCACCATAACCATTCCATATTAAGTCATTTTCTAGAAGGCAGTATGTCCCATTAAGCATAAATGAGGGCACATAACAGAGTGGCTGTTGCTAAAATTTCACTTCTGAGTCTATAGTATGTATTTTTCCTATTAACATCTATCATTATCCTGGATTTATATGAAAATTTAATTCTGAAATACTTCCATACCACATCAGATTGTTCTGCTAGAACTCCCACCCTAAGATGTTATGTGTATGTAGCATTGTCTGGTTCTTTATTGTCTGGTCTTTCAGCTTTGATAAGATGTAAAATTCTGTAATTCCATAATTTTGTTGGAGATCCTATGAAGCATGTGGTATTTGGAAACATATACAAGCTGTAGCTGTTTTAATTTTTGTACTTTTCATTCTCTGTTTCTTTATGAAAAAAATCAATAAAAATTACCCACGCAAATAGTTTTCCCAGTCACATAATATTATTTTAACTGGATATATTTTGGATGGGTTAACAGAAATCTGTGCAAATTAAGCATGCATGCAAGAAATGACAAGTATATCTCAGTCTGCTATTTGGGGGTGTTTTAATATGCATTGCATTTGTTAGAATTGGATTTCTTTTTTCAAAACGGCTACTAGCTTTTGAAGTAACTAAGAAGAGCAGTCAAAGCTCTTCTAAGTGACCATTTTGGGGAAACAAATAAAACAATTGTTGCTTAATTATCTTTTTGGGCCACATTCTTTGCTCCTGCTATGTCTATATTTCACAGACACCTGCTGTATCAGTAGAGTTACTGAAAGGAAAGCAGACACAGTAAGATCCTTCAGACATATGAAAGTAAACCCCAAGAGCACAATCCGAGACTCATCAAGCCGATCCGAGACTCATCAAGCCCTCGGATTGCTATCCCTTCCTGCTTCTCCATGTGGGCACCAATGACACTGCCAAGAATGGCCTTGAGCAGATCACTGCAGACTACATGGCTCTGGGAAGAAGGCTAAAGGATTTTGAGGTGCAAGTGGTCTTCTCATCCATCCTCCCCGTGGAAGGAAAAGGCCTGGGTAGAGACCGTCGAATCATGGAAGTCAACGAATGGCTACACAGGTGGTGTCGGAGAGAAGGCTTTAGATTCTTTGACCACGGGACGGTGTTCCAAGAAGGAGGAGTGCTAGGCAGAGATGGGTTCCACCTAACGAAGAGAGGGAAGAGCATCTTTGCAAGCAGGCTGACTAACCTAATGAGGAGGGCTTTAAACTAGGTTCACCGGGGGAAGGAGGCCAAAGCCCTGATGTAAGTGGGGAAGTGGGATACCGGGAGGAAGCACGAGCAGGCGCGCACAAGAAGGCAGGGATCCTGCCTCATACTGAGAAAGAGGGATGATCAGCAAGTTATCTCAAGTGCCTATACACAAATGCAAGGAGCCTGGGAAACAAGCAGGGAGAACTGGAAGTCCTGGCACAGTCAAGGAATTATGATGTGATTGGAATAACAGAGACTTGGTGGGATAACTCACATGACTGGAGTACTATCATGAACTAAACTGTTCAGAAGGACTGGCAGGGCAGAAAAGGTGGGGGAGTTGTGTTGTATGTAAGGGAGCAGTATGACTGATCAGAACTCAAGTATGAAACTGCAGAAAAACCTGAGAGTCTCTGGATTAAGTTTAGAAGTGTGAGCAACAGGGGTGATGTCATGGTGGGAGTCTGCTAAAGACCACCGGACCAGGGGGATGAGGTGGACGAGACTTTCTTCTGGCAACTCACGGAAGTTACTAGATCGCAGGCCCGGGTTCTCATGGGAGACTTCAATCACCCTGATATCTGCTGGGAGAGCAATACAGTGGTACACAGACAATCCAGGAAGTTTTTGGAAAGTGTAGGGGACAATTTCCTGGTGCAAGTGCTGGAGGAACCAACTAGGGGCAGAGCTCTTCTTGACCTGCTATTCACAAACTGGGAAGAATTAGTAGGGAAAGCAAAAGTGGATGGGAACCTGGGTGACAGTGACCAGGAGATGGTCAAGTTCAGATCCTGACACAGGGAAGAAAGGAGAGCAGCAGAATACGGATCCTGGACTTCAGAAAAGCAGACTTTGACAACCTCAGGTAACTGATGGGCAGGATCCCCTGGGAGAATAACATGAGGGGAAAAGGAGTCCAGGAAAGTTGGCTGTACTTTAAAGAATCCTTATTGAGGTTACAGGGACAAACCATCCCGATGTGTAGAAAGAATAGCAAATATGGCAGGCGACCAGATTGGCTTAACAGTGAAATCTTTGCTGATCTTAAACACAAAAAAGAAGCTTACAAGAAGTGGAAGATTGGACAAATGACCAGGGAAGAGTATAAAAGTATTGCTCAGGCATGCAGGAGTGAAATCAGGAAGGCCAAATCACACCTGGAGTTGCAGCTAGCAAGAGATGTTAAGAGAAACAAGAAGGGTTTCTTCAGGTATGTTAGCAACAAGAAGAAAGTCAAGGAAAGTGTGGGCCCCTTATTGAATGAGAGAGGCAACCTAGTGACAGAGGATGCAGAAAAAGCTAATGTACTCAATGCTTTTTATGCCTCAGTCTTCACGAACAAGGTCAGCTCCCAGACTACTGCACTGGGGAGGAGGTGACCAGCCCTCTGTGGATAAAGAAGTGGTTCAGGACTATTAAGAAAAGCTTGACGAGCACAAGTCCATGGGGCCGGATGCGCTGCATCCGAGAGTGCTAAAGGAGTTGGCGGATGTGATTGCAGAGCCATTGGCCATTATCTTTGAAAACTCATGGTGATCGGGGGAAGTCCCAGACGACTGGAAAAAGGCTAATGTAGTGCCCATGTTTAAAAAAGGGAAGAAGGAGGATCCTGGGAACTACAGGCCAGTCAGCCTCACCTCAGTCCCTGGAAAAATCATGGAGCAGGTCCTCAAGGAATCAATTCTGAAGCACTTAGAGGAGAGTAAAGTGTTCAGGAACAGTCAGCATGGATTCACCAATGGCAAGTCATGCCTGACTAATCTAATTGCCTTCTACAATGAGATAACTGGCTCTGTGGATGAGGGGAAAGCAGTGGACGTGTTGTTCCTTGTCTTTAGCAAAGCTTTGGACATGGTCTCCCACAGTATTCTTGCCAGCAAATTAAAGAAGTATGGGCTGGATGAATGGACTATAAGGTGAATAGAAAGCTGGCTAGATCGTCTGGCTCAATGGATATTGATCAATGGCTCCATGTCTAGTTGGCAGCTGGTATCAAATGGAGTGCCCCAAGGGTCGGTTCTTGGGCCGGTTTTGTTTAATATCTTCATAATGATCTGGAGGATGGTGTGGATTGCACCCTCAGCAAGTTTGCAGATAACACTAAACTGGGAGGAGAGGTAGATACGCTGGAGGGTAGGGATAGGATACAGAGGGACCTAGACAAATTAGAGGATTGGGCCAAAAGAAATCTGATGAGGTTCAACAAGGACAAGTGCAGAGTCCTGCACTTAGGATGGAAGAATCCCATGCACCGCTACAGACTAGGGACCGAATGGCCCGGCAGCAGTTCTGCAGAAAAGGAGCTGGGGTTACAGTGGACGAGAAGCTGGATATGAGTCAACAGTGTGTCCTTGTTGCCAAGAAGGCCAATGGCATTTTGGGATGTATAAGTAGGGGCATTGCCAGCAGATCGAGGGACATGATCGTTCCCCTCTATTCAACATTGGTGAGGCCTTATCTGGAGTACTGTGTCCAGTTTTGGGCCCCACACTACAAGAAGGATGTGGAAAAATTAGAAAGAGCCCAATGGAGGGCAACAAAAATGATTAGGGGACTTGAACACATGACTTATGAGGAGAGGCTGAGGGAACTGGGATTGTTTAGTCTGCGGAAGAGAAGAATGAGGGGGGATTTGATAGCTGCTTTCAACTACCTGAAAGGGGGTTCCAAAGAGGATGGATCTAGACTGTTCTCAGTGGTAGCATATGACAGAACAAGGAGTAATGGTCTCAAGTTGCAGTGGGGGGAGGTTTAGGTTGGATATTAGGAAAACATTTTTCACTAGGAGGATGGTGAAACACTGGAATGAGTTACCTATGGAGGTGGTGGAATCTCCTTCCTTAGAAGTTTTTAAGGTCAGGCTTGATAAAGCCCTGGCTGGGATAATTTAGTTGGGGATTGGTCCTGCTTTGAGCAGGGGGTTGGACTAGATGACCTCCTGAGTTCCCTTCCAACCCTGATATTCTATGATTCTAATTCAGGTACCAGAGACTCTAGGTAAGATGATCTGCCTTTAGTTTTGAGTAACAGTCTCCCAGCGGACAGCATAGCCATGTCATGCATCAAGTCCCAGAAAGTTACCTTTGTAGCTATTTTGAGTCCCACCACTACATTATTGCTGCATACATAGCTCTCATCCATCTTCTTGAAAACCTGAAAATAAGGTAAGTAGTAGACTAGAGTAGAGCCCTTCTCAGGTTCTGGGATCTTTTGAAAAGTTAGAAGACTATCATCTCTCGAGTTCATGCAGAGTTGATTCAAGGCAAGACTGACTTAGTGAGGCCTCCATAACTAATAGAGAGACAGAGAATCGGGGGGGGGGGGGAACAAACAAAAAAAGCCCAACAAACTACAATAGATTTTGGCATAAATTTAGGAATGGGATTATAACATTCATAAACCTACACCTGGTATAAAGTATCCCAAGATATTATCTTCTGTAAAGTTCAAATATAGTTTAGTAGCAATCAAGAGACTTTATAATTCTCATTATGGTATACATCAAGTAATGGCTACAGAGAATAATCTGGGTTATACACTACAGTTTATAGGCCCAAACTAACAGTCAGACAAATGGGAACGCTTAACTGAGAAAACTGGCCAAGAGCAGGATGCTGTATATCGCCTGCGACAAATATAAATACAGCATTGTTAAAGACTGACAAGGATTTTATCTCCCTCTCTATGGATGGTGGGGGGAGGATGTAAAAATCAGAATTATCATCAGTTCCGCCTCTTAGACTCAATTAGTCCATGTGGAAAAGTACAGTCATGATACCATTACATTTGACAGGTTTCAGAGTAGCAGCCGTGTTAGTCTGTATTCGCAAAAAGAAAAGGAGTACTTGTGGCACCTTAGAGACTAACAAATTTATTAGAGCATAAGCTTTCATGAGTTACAGCATCCAATGAAGTGAGCTGTAGCTCACGAAACCTTATGCTCTAATAAATTTGTTAGTCTCTAAGGTGCCACAAGTACTCCTTTTCTTTTTTCATTACATTTGAGGTTGGCCTAAAATGTGCAGATTTGTGCTAATTAGAGCAGAACCGAAATGACATCTAATAGCCCACTGAAATGTGCTTGTTAATGAAAATACTCTCTGAATGCATGCTTGGTGAGACAAGCAATATATTACCTGTATGGGTGATCTTATGAATATGACCTCTTCCTCAGCCTTAAGTCAGGGCCAGGGAGAAGCTGCAGTCTAAGTTATACAGAAGTAGTATGGCAAACTTTAAGCTCTTTATTCAAACTTGGGCTCCACAGGAGCTGAGCCTTGGACACCCACAGAGACTCCATTTGCAGCATTGCTGATGAACACAATCCTAAATCTTTGAGGGAATACAACAGCTCAGCAGGAGTAAAGCTCATCTACTGTTCAAAGTGTTTTTGGGTCCTTTTATTTTTCTCAGCTCCACATTCTGTAAGTCAATGTAGACAGGCAGACACAGTCAAAGGAGGCAGACTTATGGACTTATGCCTATCTTTAACCAATAAAACCATCCAGGATAATGCCTAAACTGTCCATCTTGTGCAGTGTTATCTCTTTTAAATGCAGCATGGGTGGACTATTTACTTGCAGAGCTTTTGAATAACTGCATATGAAAGTAATATACAAGCAGATGTACACAGTAATATTCTTATTTTTATTGCCAAGGTAGTCTGATTCTATTATCTAAGAATGTCTATTTTTGCTTTATGGACTCAGTTCAGCAAAGAACTTAAATGTGTCCTTACGATTTATCTTGACTTTGTGGAGGGAAAAAGCTAAAAGGTGGTTGGAAAATTTTAATCAAAATTGTTTTTGATGAAAAACAATATTTGTCAAAATGGAAACAAGATGAAAATGTGTCAATTTTGACAAATTCCCATGGAAAAATATTTTTTTTAAAAAAATATTTCAGAAAATTCTGAAATTTTATTACAGAATTCTGAAATTTAATTTCAAAGTTTATTTCATATGTTTTGTTTTATATTAGTTTTACATGATATTATAGTACTACTAAATATACATTATTGCTTCTGACATGTCATAATATGACAGTTCAAATATTCTATTTTTATCTTTGTTTTAAGATTAAGGGCAACCACTGATTGAAACATCTCTTCTTTTCTAGATCAAAGTGTGTCCTGTTTATGTAATAATGAAACAGTTTGACACAGATATATTATGCACTACTCCTGATGTGTCATAAAATAATATAAATTTTTACATTTTTTCTGGTCATCATATAAGACAAAGATCATAAGATATTCCCAAACAAAAAAAGTGTTACTTAGTGAGACCATTTTGAAAGTATTTGTTTTTGTTCTGTTTCAGAACAACAACATTTTTTGAAATGTCTATTTACTGCAAATTTCAAACAGCTAAAGCAAAAATATATTTTAGTATGTTAATTATATGAATACCAAATTATATTAATTTTCCAAAATCAGTAGCAATCTTGCCTTATAAATGGCAGTCTATCGTATCCTATGACAATATCACATCATGTGTCCTCATGGGGCAGTATAGTCTTATCCATGAAGAATAAGATTTCAAACAGATGTCACACAGAAACATGCAGGTTCTGTCATGACTGCGACATGGAGGGTGGGGTCTGACCAGTGGTCAGAACAGGTATAAGGAGTCAAGATGGGTTGTTCAGATATCAGGAGGTTAGAATCCGAGATTTGCCTTCTGGCCTATCAGGAGTCAGCTGCCAGAAGGTAGACAGGGTCAAGTTACCAAGAGACCAGCATCAGGGGCAAGCACATCATGGGAAGCAGTCTTAAGGAGGGAAAACCCATTTGTATGGACAACTTCCACTACCCGCGCTTGGTTTAAATAGAAGCCATGAACCAATCAGGGCCCCCAGCTCCCAGTAAAGACTTGCCATGATTCTGAGGAAAAACAAATAGAAAAGAGGGCAAAGTGTTTACATTTACTGGTAGTTGCTCTCCATTTAGGTTGGTCCTTGACTAGGCCTTCAAAGTTACCTATATTTATGTTGCATGAGTTAAGATTATGCTCAAGTGTTGGTTTTTGGGTTTTTTTTGGAAGCATTTTTATTGACCATCCCTCCTGCACTTTACAAATTTCAACTTTCCATAGAAAAATTTTTGGAGTCTATCATTGCTCATTCTGATAACATGAATGCACATCACAAAAGAAGCTTATACAATCTTAAACGTTTTAGGAACAAACAAGGTTTCACTTTCAAGTAAAAACATAAGGTTAAATGTAGAGCAGGGCAGGAAAGTATTTTCCCATTCCACAATTAAAAAAAAAAATTCCCCCATCCTGACAAAAAGTGATAATCTTGAAAAATGTTTGTGAACAGTGCCTGCAAACACACACACACATAAAACCCCTGTTCAGGTCAAGTTAAATTTTCCATTTTGATAATTTTTAAAAGTTTAGGTTAGGTTATTATTATTCCTAGTCTTAGAGAAACAACTATTTAAACCAAACAGTTCCCAAAATTACAATCTACAGTAGCTTCACGCACAATTCACAATTAAAATGCCAAATGCTCTATGCAAGGTGCAAGTTGCAACTAACATTTAAATGCAACTCCTTCAGAGGGAGTGCACTTGAAACATCACACTGAGCCTCTATGGGACTTGCCCTGGACTATAGAAGCAATGGCTAAAGCAGCTCAGGACTCTGTTTCCCAGGTTGCCTAAAGCCCAGAGCAGAGATGAAACAAGCTGAAAGATATTGAAAGAACCAATCATAAATCAGGATTGGGTTTTACTTTTGGTTTTGGTTATATTTTGGAGAGAGAGAGAAGCATCACATCTGGGGAGGCCCCGTCTACTCTCCAAATCCATACCAAAGGGAAGACTTTGAGCCTTTTGGGGATTTCTTGGATATTTAACAGTGTCATCTCAGCAGATACAGAAACCCAGAAGCCTGAGGAAAGAGTAAAGTTTAGGCTACCAAGAAACCACCTGAGTGTACATTTTAATCCAAAATAGAGAGCCAGAAGGATGATCTTATCCTTGGTGTGGATACTTTGTAAGAACACGCTTATGTTTTTATTTTACTATTGTATTTTAAGATAGCCACAGATTTTAGTTCTACACCACCTAAAGCCTAAGCCTAAAGTCTAAACTCACTATTTTCCTAGGCAGGTGCAAGGAGAGAGCAAGGTAGTATGTAATTGCTGTAAATGTTGGGAGGAGTAAAGTGTATGTATTGTTAATTTTGTCTTTTATTGTTCTAATCTATTTTTCCATTGTACCCTCGCCTGAGCTCCCAATACCTAATATAGCCCAGGTTACTATTTTATTACCTTGGGAACGGTGATAGATATTTTATTTTGTGCTCTGACACTCCTCTGTATGAGATTGGGCATTGAATATTTTCCTGTGTGTTCTCTGCACTAGAAGGGGTTTCCTTGGGTGGAGGCACCAAGCATTTTTATAGGTGAATGCAAGCCCCACACCCTTGAGGTTAAGAAGGGAGAAGGCTGCAGCCTCACCTCAGGCTGGGTTAGACTGATAGCTCTTTTTAACATAACATACAATAAAACATTATTGAATATTAAACCAGGTTTATGAAACTGCATTCCAGAGTGTGAAATTGGAGATGAGGTGATATGAATAAATGTATAGACAAGAATTAGGTGTTTTCTTTGAAGATTTTTATGCATGTAAAAGTAGAAATTTTCAAGGAGTTTTAAAAGATTGAATATCTCATATGCTTATACTTTGGGTTCCTTATTTTATTATATAAGCTATCATCCTCCAAGCACCATGTGTATGAAAGTCATTTTAAATGTCTCCTAAAGTTCTATAAAGGCAAAGGAAAATGTGTAAATCCAAAATTTACTAAAATAAGAATTTTAATAACCAACGTTGCATCAATATTGAGGTTTATCCTCCACACTTAACGCCATCTCCATACAGCAAACCATTCAAGCGCATGCTTTAGTAAATCTTGACCTACAACTTCAGGATGTAGTTGTAGTCTGAAAGTAAAATATAAATTTTCTAGTGAGAACAGACAGAGTGTTGATCTATTTTAGTTGTGATGGGTGAGATGGAACTTGAAAAAGGACATTTGCCTATGCTTTTATTATTAATTATGTGAAAATAATATTTATGATAATAGTGTTAGACTTGTATATTATCTTACATTTGAAGGGGAAATAAGTTTTGGGCCCCATCTAACAGACCTATTATGTGAGTAGTCCCAATGAAGTCCATAAGACTGCTATGCACATAAATAAGATCAATAGGATTGAACCCATGATTTGTGAATCCATATTTGCACTTGAATATTTATAAAATATTAATTTCAGGTTTTCCATAATTGATAAGAACAATCAGCAGTAACAGATGTGCCAGAGTAAGAATGACTGGCCACAATGATGTTGACCTATTAAATATTGTCAATAAATAAATATATAAATACATAAAGGTAAATACAATAATGAACAGTACAGTTTATATGCAGGTACAGTAGGATAAAAGTGTTCCTTTCTGACCAGGCCTAATAGTCACTACAAATTACAAACAGGCCCAGTTTTAGAGAGACAAGGAAAGATTGAGGGCTAGGTGTATGTAACTAGGATTCCATTTTCTGCATACTGCACCTTCAATGTCTGCTTGCCTGCCAGGAGGGGCAGAGTAGTGAGGAAATTCAAGATTGAAGACCTTATAGAGTGACAAACAAGCTCTACTTGCTCTCTCTCATGTAAGTTTGGAAAGAGATTTCAAAGATGCCTAAGGGACATGAATATCCAAGAGTGAAACAAACAATAATCAGGTCTTTAAATCCCCCATGTGACTTTAAAAAAATCAGCTTAAATGTGTGTTGTTCTTTGATGTTTCACTCCCTTAAAATAGAAGTTATCCAGACAAAGTGTTTGGCTCTTTGGATGAAATCGTGGCTCCAGTGAAGTAAATGATAAAACTCTCAAATATTGTGCATGGAATAGAAGGAACTGAAATAAGGTAAAGTTTTGAGAAAAAAAAAGTGATATTTAATCTCATTGGAAGCGTGTGCATTAAGATACCAGCAGCAAGTAAAGGCAACAGATGAAACTGAAGGTAAACAGAAAAGGAGTACTTGTGGCATCGTAGAGACTAACAAATTTATTAGCGCATAAGCTTTAGTGAGTTACAGTTCACTTCATCAGATGCTGTAGCTCACGAAAGCTTATGCACTAATAAATTTGTTAGTCTCTAAGGTGCCACAAGTACTCCTTTTCTTTTTACGGACACAGACTAACACAACTGCTACTCTGAAACCTGAAGGTAAACAGTCAGTAGATTCAAACAAAAGAACACAGTAGTTAAACTTTTTTCCCTGTGCATGACAGATACTTGCTAACCACTTTTTTAAACAATTGTTTCATGCTTTGATCCTTAAAAACTTCACACTGACTGAGAATAAGCAGTTGTCTTATCCCAAATTTGGGTGTATCTTTATTGTAGACAACCAAACAAACAGCTTTCCTAATTAGGTCTAGAAATCTAGTGAGAAATATGCAAACATTATACAGGACTTGATGTCCCATATGACTGAAGCCTCACATGTGTGCATATGATATTGGACAAAAGCAAAATTTGCAAGTACTCAAAAGTGTTTACTGCCATGATATAAGGTGCAAACTGAAGAAGAAACACTAATTTAATTTTATCTCCCATCTGTGGTTTTCCCAAGTGTCTCTAATTTACAATCTGCCCCTAAACATTAAAGTAGACACATTTGCATGTCTTTCTGATTGGTTTAAGCAAACTATCTTGTATGGAGTGAGGTGGTTCCATTCATGACACAACTGGTATATATAAAGGAGATAGTACCTCATCTACCACACAGCAAGATCACAGGAAACCTAGTGCTAAATTATTTGTAAGCAATCTGCTTCTGGCGTTTGTGACAGATGGATGATAAGTTTGTCCTTAAGTTCCCCCAATCAGTTTAGACACAAATTCTATTATATGTTTTGTGTTGTAAACAGTAATTTGCTCCTACTCATTTCACAAGTCACATAATATAAATTTGCAATGCAACAAAACACACACGGAACATACATTTCTCCTTTGCATAACCACTTAAACATTTCAAAATGAAAGTTCATGTTCTGAAACATTTGCAAAATAAAACAAAAAACCCAGACAAACAAAAAGGATGCCTGCCTTCATTTGTGCAATGCCAACTATAAAGCACAGTGGGTTTATTTCATACAGATGACTTTTTCATAATGGATGTTTTGCTTGCCTTTAAAAAAAATTAAAAACCTACTCAGCACATCTGCTTATTCAAGTTGTACATCCCAAAACTAGTAGGATTTTCATTTGAATTAAGTTTCCAATTTTATTGAGTGACATGGAATCTAATTAGAACCAACCCATAAGAGATGAATGCCAATTATAAAAAAGATAGAGATCTGGAAAATTAGGCTAAATAAAATGTTACTGAACAGAACACGCTATTACAATCAACACGAGAGTAACTTCAATTATTATCTCCAGATTTTAATTTATTTATTTGCCTTTGAAGAAATAAAGAGCCAGCAACTGGGCCATTCAGAATGTGTTATTAATAGCATGATAACACCTTATTATATGATTATAAAATTGAAGAACAAATTTCTCCTGAGGAAAAAAAGTCATGTTATAAAAGGTTAACTAAAACAGAAATCCAAGGGTGATTAAAACAATCTAAAATATATGGATTAGAAATTACACAAGGTGTTGAAGTTAAACAAGTGTGTTTTACTATAAGCATCAAATTGCTTTAGCCCTGCCTTATTCTAGTTTCATACACTGTCTAGAAGTTGCTTAAGATCTTTTAAATAGCTCAGCCTTAACAAAGAACTGTATTCTTTCAACTCAACAGAATACACTTTATATTGTCTGCTCTTCAACTTTGTGAAATCAATAAAATTATACTTATCTTAACCAATATCTGTAATTTAAGCTGAAAATGTCTACCCTTTAAGATTGCCTCACTCTTAAATTCTATTGTGGATTAGCTGGATTTTATCTGAATTAAAGCATCAGGAACCATGTAGCTCTGGGGTTGACTAGAAGACGACTTTGTACTAAGAACCACAATCCTTCATTCACTCACATGAGCCTGACATGAGCAGCTCTTTATCTGAGCACAGGAAACTACAGTAGAATCTGACATACAAGTGCTGCTTTTAGTTTATTTATTAGAGCAGCACAAACTTCAGGTTCTCTCAGCACTTCATAACAGACATACTGTCTGCCCAGATACAAAGATCCTTTTAGCAAATATCAGTATCTCAGAGGAATCAACTAGTTTCATTTCAAAGACAAAGTTCCAAAAACCATACTGCATTTTGTAGTTTTTCCAAACGTATCTTTGCCATGTTTTTCCTTAGCAGGCAGCTTGCAGAAAGAATGGGCACACATTTTAAAGACATGAATGTAGAACATTACATTTAATATTACAGTCACAAACCTGATACCATTCTGTACACTGGAGATCCTATTACTCTGAGAGATTACTAAGAGGACCTTGTGGCAATGTCACTGCAATGCTGTTAAATAGGAGATTACGTGGATAAATTATTTCAGTCCAAGTCTACAGCAATCCTATCATGACATTAAAAAGTGATGGGAGTTAAAATTGCATTACCATATGCTGGGATACAACGGCGTATAGATGCATCCCCCAGGTGGTGAATAGGGGTAGCCCATCTTGGGAAACCCAGAAAGGTTGCACTACATATAACAGAATAAAGTCCAATGAATAAATAGTATCTAGAAGAAGGAAAACTAATTTCAGACTGGAGCAGACAGAGCTCACTTAGCTCTTTCAGGCAAGTCTGCCGAGAAGAAGGAAAACTCTGAATTCAAATATAAGTAGTGCAAGTTCATTATCCTTGAAAGGCAAGCAGACTAGCAGCTGATACCCATTCCTAGCAGGCCAGCAGCTAACAACATGGCCTTCCCATGAACTGACTAGGGGGGACTGGCCTACCAAACCATTGCTCACTTGTTAATGAAAGAGTATAGCAAACCAGACTGATTTATATGGATTTCTGCCCAGGCATATCATGTCTACTTAATGGATTTTTTCATGGATTTCACATAAAGGCTAACACATTGTGTGCTAGAATGTTGGAACTCTATTTATTCCAGGCCATAGTGAGCTAGTAGCAGGAGAGGAGGTACCAGATGACTGGTTAAAGGTAATAGCTATACCAATCTTGAAGAAAGGAGAGCCTACCAATCTGAATAATTACAGAGATATAAGCTTATTATCAGTATTGGAAAAAATCATGATGAAAGTAATTGTCAACAGATTAAGGCCAGAGGAAGTAGTAGATGAGAAACTGCATGGATTCAGGCCAGCCAAAATTGCATTGATCAGATATTCATACTCTGACAGTTGATGTAAAGAAAGTGAGAATGGGGATTAAAGATGTTTGCTGTTTTCATCAACTTCGCAAACTTGATTAAGTTTGGAGGGAAGCATTATCGAAAGTAGAAATATCATATGGCATTCCACATAAAATAATCCAAGACTCTAATGAACTGTAGGTTCTAAGGGCTTGTCTATGCACAGACCCTGTGTAAACCCCCTAATTCAGAAATAAAGTGGAAGTAAACAAATCAAATTAAGGCACTTCCAAAAGGAATTAAGCTAAACTGAATTTCTGCTACCATAATTCTGAATAAGAGCATCTGCACAGAATTTAATGTGGTTATCTAATCCACTTCAAATTCACACATTTAGTTAATTCAGATTAAGTTTCCTGGATATACCTGTGTAGACAAGCTCTTAGAACTCCCACAAACCTCACTACTTTCTGTTCTAAGTATAAGGTGCACCTCTTTGACTTCATCTTTGCTAACACATACATAATACCACAAATTTACACACACACAGAGGCAATTTTTGCCCTGGGTGTAGAAAGAGAAACAAGAAAGATACATGACAGATGCTAGTCATGTTGCTTATTGAATTTCTGGAAGGTGTTCAGATATCTCAGTGAGAACCCAAGTAGAACAGCTCCAAACTTTACTTATTTTTAACTCAATATTAATTTGAAAAGTGATGTGGCAATGCAACATATCTGCCATTTTCTTTCCTGGCTCAGGTTAGTGTAATCTACACCTTCTTCCACCCCAAATATATATATTAGACCACTTAAAATGCTACCTAGATTCTCTTTGATCTACTTAAACCCTGTCTACATTAAGTAAATTCCTAAATATGGAAAAGACCTTAGTCTCCCTTAAATGTATTTCCCTCCTTTGACTCACTTAGGGCTTGTCTATCCTGCCATTTTCTCTAAAGGGGTTTGAATAGTTGTGCACACCAATGTGCTGCATTGTAACTCCCCAGTGGGGACACTGTGGGCATGAAAGAAAATGTTTGTAGTTCACATTAACATAGCCCTATTCAATCAGGACTATATTAATGCCAACTAGGAACCTTTTCATTCATGCCTGCAGTGTCCACACAGGGGAGTTATAATGCAGCACTTGGTACACACAGCTATTCCCAGCTCCCATAGTCTGAACTGTTGGGCACTGTAGACATAGCTGAGTTCTCAAAGCCACTTACAAATATAACACTATCTAACCTTATACGTCACCTCTGAATTTGGCCTGATGAGTAATCTAGCATAACATCTCCTATGACTAGTTTCTGCAATTACTAGCCACAATGAAATAAATGAATTGTTGCATTTAGAATTGTCTTACTTTCAGTGGGTTATGCCATGTTAACAAAAAGGAGTCTGAGTAAGAAAATAAGCAAGATATACTCTCTTGAACTTAAACCTTAAATGAAAGCTGTCTGTGTATCAATAACAAGCAAGGACTAAAATGTAGTTTCTATGTCTCTTTCTGTCTTTATGCCACTGGACTCCCCCCTACACCACAATCTAGAAATCTTGACAGTTTGATCCAATGATGCATAAGAAATCCAACACAGCATCAGATCAATGTAATCATTTACTGACTTTTCCTTTAGATACTGTAAATGATGGATCAGCCTAAATTACCCCAAGATGTTGCTTTGGACTAACACCAAAAGGAGATAGTCGAGTGTGTTTGAGCATTGCTTGATGAAAGAGAGGCTCTCTAACTCTAATTCCTTTATAACTCTCTCTTAGCCGCTTGAGTACACAGTACAATTGATAATTACCTACCTGCCTCCTCCTGCTATGAGAAAAAAAATCCAATATCTGCTCTGTACAATCACCACACTATTACTTCTATCTGGCATGATAGCAGTCAGAATTATTTTTTCCTGAATTCACTAGAATGGTACCTACCCCCATTACACTGTTTCCCATTTCCTGATTTTGCTACCTTATGAACTGGTTTTCTGTTTGTTATTCTGGACAGAATAAGCAGGGTACAAACACCCATGCCTCAAGCATTTCTGTGTGAAATAATATGTCGCCTTTTTGCCAAACAGACTTTTTCCCCAAATGCCTTCATGCATCTTAAATAGCCAGTGGGTTGATTTAGGCTAGCAGTCTATTCGCCAAGTGCTGAAATGTGCCACAGTCTTCTTAGCATCATCAGTAAACAAACACAGATAACCCCTCTGAACTATCTACACAGTGCTCATCACCATTGTCTAAACATCATTCTGCTACTGAGCTGTGTCTCTGGCGATTCTCCTACAGTATTAATTATTTCACTGGACCCAAGTATAACTCCTATATAGGCTCATACCTAGACAAATCTGTAACTCTTTGACCTCTCTCGCTCTTTTTCATTTGCCTGAATACAAAAGCCACTATCCAATGGATAACTGTTGTCACCAGCTTAGGATCTTGCTCTCAGTTTGTTTCTATTTATCCCGTTTGAGGATTTTGCAGTCTCACTCTTGTGTTCTCTCTTAAGTAGAAAGAAATCATCCAGCAAATTATTTTCTGTCCAGGTCGTTAAGTACTTACATGGAGTCCCATCTAGGCACAAATAAACCTTAAATCCAATCAGGGCTCCTGCAAAAAGCATTGTAGAAACTGACAGCCATTGACACTAACTAGAATAGAATCAATGTCACTCTTCGTGGATCAGTAGCACTTTTTGTGAACATGTTGAATTCTGATTTAACCCTATTTACCCTGGTTGTCTCAGTTTATAAAGTACTGTTACTTTTCCCCACTTCTTGTTGAGCTCTTCATCTGCGTTCCTCTCCTCTTCATCAAGGTCTACAAGTGCTTGAACCTGTTCTTTAACTGCAGAACAAAGGCTTTCTGTATTTCAAGGGACTTTAGCTTGTCAATTTCATAACATCTATGTCCCTTGTCTGGTGGGCCCACACTTCTCAGTTTTAGCTTGATGGAGGATGTCACAAGGTGATGGTCGCTGCCAACATCTGCACCCCCTCTCACTTTCACGTGAGTCAGTGAGCATTGTCATTTGCCATTGATCATGGCTCTAGGCAGAAGAGAAGGAAGGAGTGGATTACACCCAGCACATGGAACGTCATAGAAACCAGATGAGCTCTGAAGAAAAAAAAGTTTTAGACACAAAATCATAGAAGTTAAAGGACAAATAACACAATCAGTATAACAAGGCACACTGGGAGGTCAAATGCCTTGTGAGAGTGGACAAATGGCATTATATTGATAATCTGGCATGCAAACAGAGGATGCAGCTGTTCGTGGTGAACAAGGAACTGTCTATAAAATGGTGCAGCTTATTAGTGGTAAACAGCAGACACCAACAAACACTCATCAGAAACAAACAAGGACACCTTCTAACAACCGGAAAAGAACAAGAAATGCGTTGGACAGAGCATTTCAAATAATTGCTGAACAGGGAGCTACCTAAAGAGGGAGCAAACTTCCAGGAGGCGGAAGAAGATCTTGATATCAACACAGACACCCCAACTAAGGAGGATATCATTCAAGCCATCAAATCCTTAAAAAATGGGAAAGCTCCTGGCAAGGATAACTTGAATGCAGAATTGTTCAAAGTAAATCCTAAATTAGCAGAATTTATCCTGGCCCCTCTATTCACATCAGTCTGGGAAAGGGAAAAAGTGCCAGATGAGTGGACCAGAGTGAAGATACCAAAGAAAGGAATTGTAATAATTGGCATGGTATTACACCTTTATCTGTGCCAAGCAAAGTATTGTCTAAGATCATAGTCCAGCATATATCAGAGGCAGTTGATAACATTCTCAGGAAAGAGCAAGCTGGTTTTCAGAAAGGGCGTGGATGCACAGACCAGATCTTCACTCTATGAAATATAATAGAACAGTGCTTAGAATGGCAATGGCAACACAACATAAATTTCATACACTTTGAAAAGGCTTTTGATATCATTCACAGGACTAGCCTATGGTGCATTCTGTGGGCATATGGAATTCCTTTCCGTATAAACAACGTAATCAAAAGCTTCTATTTCAAATTTACTTGCAGTGTTGATCAGAGAGAGCTCAGTTTTGAAGTCAAAACAGGAGTACGTCAGTGGTGTGTCATGTTTGCAACCTCTTCAACATTGCCATCGACTGGGTAATATGGCATACAACAGAAGACATGCATTAAATGGACACTCTTCTCATCCCTTGAAGACCTGGACTTCGCAGATGATGTCGCTCTCCTATCACATACCTAATACCATATACAAGAAAAAAAAATAACTCTACTCAATGCATTCAGCCAGCAAATTCGACTGAAAATCAACCGCAATAAGACAAATATCATGACCTTTATTATTTTCCTCATCAATGTAGAAACACCAGTATGGTGAGAGAATTATGTTCTCACCAATATAGAAACATTCACATACTTGGGCAGCACCATCAGCCCAGATGCTGGAACAAGCCAGGACATCCAGAACAAAATCAATAAAGCCAGGAATACCTTCAAGAGCTTAAATACAGTCTGGAAATAATCAAAAGAGACCACTAAAACCAAACTCAAGATTTATCAGAGCTGCATACTTTCAACACTACTTTATAGTGCAGAATGCTGGGGAATAAGAAAGTATGATGTGTCTAAATTGTCTTCATTCCATACGACCTGCCTCAGAAAAATCCTCCATATCTTTTGGCCCAGAATAATCTCAAACCAAGATCTATTAACACAGTTCAGCCAAGAGGATCTGAGCACTATCATTGCCAGGAGGTGTTGGAGATGGATCAGTCAGGTGTTTCAGAAACTGATTCCATCACCAGAGTAGCAATAAGATGGACGTCTGAAGGCAAGCGAAAATGAGGCTGCTCGAAAACAACATGGTGAAGATCTGTGGAAGCCGAGCTAAAAAACGTGGGGCATGGAGAGAGGTGGGGTGGGAGGAGGAGAACCATTGAAAGACTTCCCAGAAACAGAAAGGAGTGGAGGAGCTTCATCACTTCCCTAAATGCCAGAGGCATAATAGGAGCATGATGATGATGACCCTGGTTGTCTCTATGAAGCTCATTATCATTTGGTCATGTTGTGCATAGCAATTTTTTTAAAACACACACTCTCTCTCTCATCTAAAAAGAATTCCAAAATGCTTTATAACTCTAGGCCAGATATTTGACAAGTGCACTGAGGACCACATGGTTTTCAAAAGTCCCTGATTGGTACATGTAATTCTGAAGAGAGCTAGCATTACCCACATATCTCTTGTAAAGAGCAGTCAATCAGCATAACATAAACTACCAAACAAAACAAGTAGCAATGAATTGGGCTTTGGACATCAAGACAAACCACTACTTTTCTCACCTTAGAGACTAACAAATTTATTTGAGCATAAGCTTTTGTGAGCTACAGCTCACTTCATCGGATGTATTCAGTGGAATGCATCCGATGAAGTGAGCTGTACCTCAGGAAAGCTTATGCTCAAATAAATTTGTTAGTCTCTAAGGTGCCACAAGTACTCCTTTTCTTTTTGCGAATACAGACTAACATGGCTGCTACTCTGAAACCTGTCACTACTTTTCTGAAAACTTACAAGGGATCATTGAGGTCTAATTATGAAAATAGCCTCCACTTTTGCAGGTGCAACTTAAGGCCAACAAAGAACTATGGGCTATCATTTGGAAGTCATCTGCCTACTCAATGATGCCTACAGATCACGTAGATATGTAGGGCTTGTTTATTTATAGCTGTGTATGGATGGATTAGATGGGAAGACAGCAAATGAGTCTCACCCTCTACTTACATCTTTGCACAGAGCTAATGGAAAGAGTCACACTCTCAGTGAAGCTGACCTGCATAGGAGGGGAATGCATACTGCTCTGCATCTAATACCAGGCCATGTCTTATAGTCACTTTAAGCCCATAAGTATAGTATTTGTGTCCACAATTACTCAAGCGCACAACTATTTATTAGCATAGTTTTGAACATATGCAAAATTGGAAATTGAGGTGAGAATCTTTTTAAAAAATCATGTTCTTAACATCCACACAAAGCAGACAGTAGATAGGGCCAAGTCATCCTATGAGAGAAAAAAAGAAATCCCATGTAGGTGATAGGAAACACCTGAAGTTCCCATTTGTATTCACCACTTGTGTTCGGTATGGGTCATAGGGGCGGATGATAGAGTTATCACCTTGCAGAAGTTTCTGGGGCTTCCGCCCTTTAAATGCAAGGATTTTCCCGATTTTCTACAGATCTCAGGATATATGTGGAGCCAAAAAATCCACGCAAAGGCCCTATGCCTTGATTTAACCTCCTGCCACCTCAGGATGCATTGCAATGTTGTCTTTGCAGAATTCACCTTCTAACTGCTACCCTCCACCCCACATGAAAGAGCTCCATAGAATTGTAGAAATTGGGGGATCGTAGTTTGGATTTCCCCATCCACTCACCTGTCAACCATCAGATCTGGGGCCTCTCCACTTGCAAGAAGGAGAGTATGAGTTGCTCCTTTGTTTTTAACATCTCATCCAAAACACCACCACCACACAGTAAGCCCCAATTATTATACAGTGGACAGATAGAGGACTGAGTAAATATTGCTGGATCTGAAGCTATGCTTTCAGGGAGCATAGATAATTTTCACATACCAACGCATCTCTTTGGTGGCTTCTGTGCTATGGTTTAAATAAATACACATTGCTTTGCTTCAGTAGATTTCCTTACTACAGGAGAGGGTTATTCCTGTATTCTTCCATGAAGCCCTCTCTGCTGTTCTTTCCAGTCTTTATAATTTTAGCATCCAAAGGATGCTGTCCTTCCCAGCTCCTCTCATCTTCAATGAAGTTTTATCTGCCATTATAATACAAACTGAGAATGACATCATGGTCACTTGCCTTACTTCAACATTAGACTTTAAAAATATCTACGCTTTTTTTTTTTACATACTATAGATGTTTGGGTTTGCTTCACTTGATGAAAGGACCCTCTGCTGCCTCTATTTACTGTTTATAAGCATTTCTGTTATAGAAATAAGGGGGGGAGGACACGCAATGCCACTACAGGGGGAGGGAAGAGATCATTCTTAGAGGTTTATACGTAATAAAATATATTTGTTTCCATCTCAAATGTTTTACAACATGCAAAAGTCTGATTTTGCAGATTGAGAAGTCTTATTTCATCATAGAAACTGGTTTGGCCTTTAAACAATAATATATCTTTTAATAATAGCAAGTTCCTACCTGAATCATGTCTATGAAAAGATATGAGGGTGACATTTCTCTGTTGTCCCAGGAAATGTTTTGTTTTCTGGTAATCACAATGAAATTTTGCCTTGAATTTGAACATGCCACAAATGAAAAGTTGGGGTTTTCTTAAGAGTTTTATGGTCCAGTGTTGCTCTCATGAAAATATGCAACCATTGCCTTCAGTGTGGTTGTAGGAGAAAAAACTGGGAATGACATTTAATTTCCTAGTCAGTTTCTGACATTTTCCCTTTGGCCTTGATCCATTTAAAAAATTAATCAGCCCTTGAGCGGGGCATTTGATATTGTTCATTATCTATTTATTCACAGTTGTTTTAAAAGTTCCCATCCCAAGCTCTAGGAATTTGTACAATTATATTAAATATATCAGACTGAGGCTAAATATCCAAACATAGTGATTAGCTCAAGTCAGATATTCAAGAAATTAACCACCTCACACATCTGACCACCCAATATCCTCTTAACAAAAGCCTCAGAAAATAGATGGACCTGCATCATTCCCTGGAGGTAATCAAATTCAGGATTGTTTAACTCAGGACAGGAGAGTTTCAGAGTCAAAGACCCTTCAAAGAGTACAACTTGGTGCCAGTCCCTCTTCTTTAAATCAGGGGCTGCCAGTTCAAGTGCCATTGTGGGGTCATGGTTTTGGTGATAAGATATAAGGAGAGTTTCCCTGATTCCTCACTTTAAAATCACCTTTACACACACTGTATTCTAGGACAGGTATGAACCAGTGCAGCCTCAGGTTCTTACTTTTTCTCTGCTTCCCACGGATCCCTATGGTCCCAGTGCTTCTTCAGTATCTGGTGGATGTACCTTCCCCCACTCTTAACTCACAGCCCACACCAGGACTGGAAACAGACCCTTGCCATCAGAGCTGTCTAGTTATTTTCCAACAAAAAGATTTTCAGTCAAAAAAAAAGTTGATTTGTTGAAACCAAAACTGTTCATGAGAATAGGTCAATTTCAATGAATCTCCTAATTCTTAAAAAAAAACAAAAACAGTTTTGAAATTGTCACAGAGTCCCATTTCAACACATTTGAAACACAAAGGGTTGATTTTAATTCAAAATGAACTTTTTGCTTCACAAATTTAGTTAATTTATACTAAAAGGGATTTTTAAAAGGTCAAAATCCAGACAAAATGTTCCAAATGACCCAATCTGGAATTTCAGGATATTATTTGTTCACAAGCATTTTTGAATTTGATTTTGTTCCATTTTGTGATGAGGAAAAAAAATCAAAATCTTGGAAACTCTTGCAGGACAACAACAACAACAAATGTTTCCTGCTCAGGTCTACTTACACCAGCTCTGTGCTAGATTGGAAAGTCCCTTATGTATGTTTGTATTACCAGAGATACATTTTCAAGTCTATTAAGTCCCCCTAATATTTCAAAAGAGGCACAGAGGGATCTTAGTACTACAGAGATTCAGGCCTTCATAGTCAGTCTCTCAGATAGCCAATCCCCAAACTAGTTAGGGACTTAAAGAAAGATGAAAAACAGAACCTTAAATCCCACTCAGAAGTTACTCCACCACCCATGCAGGTTACAAAGGATTGGCGGTATGTACTCTTAGTATGGAGCAAAACTTAACAGTCACTTGCCTTCTAGATAAACTGAAGTTACTTACAAGTCTTTGGGGTAGCCCAATGAAGATCTCATTCGTACAATGGTTTAATCTCAGTGTGACAAAAGTATGGATGCCTGAGCAAGGTCCACATCTGAGAGTAAAGGTTGTAGTATCATCACCTACTATGTGAACATCCTGGAGTAATTTAATAAGATCCCCTAAACTGTGAGCCTGATTAATAAACAAAGGACACACTCCTCTCAATAACCAGGTGCAATAGAATCTTTGAAATTTAGTCTGGTTGCTCTTATCAACTCACTGATACTTCCTCACTCTTGTCCAATTTGAGCCATAATCATCTAAGCCTCAGCCAAGTCCTAATAGCACTAAGACACTGAGTAAGTCGTTCAATGGCCCCAGAGGAATCAGACAAGATACACATTGCTAGGTGTCATCAGACACAAACAGGAAGAGACGTCTGTTTCCTTTAAAGAGGCAGCCCAGAATAGTGGCCATTTTTGAACCTGATAGCATCACCTTAAATACCTTTTCCCTGCCACATATGTTATATTGTCCAGGTCATAATCATCTTCTGGTGGAATAAAGTTCCTTCCTTCCTGTAGATTATATAAAGTTTCAGGATTGGAGCCAGAATGGTTGAAGCACAATGTAAATATTCCCTTTATATTTTCAAGGTGTAAAAGGAACACACCTTTTCACTGAATATAAATCAAGTTGGTGCTTCCTCTTTGACAATCTTTCACACAAATGTTAATGTGTCTGAGTAAAAATAAACTAATAAGAACCTCACAAGATACAAGTTGTGAAATTAAGGATGTGAGAAAAATTGCTTTCAATGTATCTAAACAGAATGTGTAATTAAACTTGACATGTCTAACAATCTGAATGTAATTTGTCAAACAAAGAGAGAAAACTATTAATTGCTGACTTCCTTAATTAAATTATACAAATACAGGGTCAATATATTGCTACTATTATCCATATTACTAACACTTCATTCTTTTCTACTAGAAGAGATTCATCAAGTTCTCACAATTAAATCTAAAAGGGGAACAAAGGTGAAAATTGCAGGAACTTATGTAAAACTGAATAATAAAGCAATACTAAAAACTTTATATTCTTACTGTTTTTGTTACTTTTCCATTCTAGATCAAAACAGATTCTTCAGATTATATATTCTAAAGGAATTGTCTAGATATAAATGTATAATGCACCTATAAACTGCCTGAGAAAAATGAAAACCCATGGCAAGTTTTACATAACTGGTTTAAAAGTAGCCTTAAACATGAAAATGTAGCTACAAAGTGACACTCATGCCTAATGATCTGGGCATTAAATTACTGAAAAAAAAGTTGCTCAACTTGCTTAATAGCAGGCTACTCAATTGCACAAAGACAAGCTGAGAATTGTTTTCTCCCCCACCACAGTGTTATATTAAAGCACCCTGCAGACAGTAAAGTATCTCTTGCTGTGACGAGTTATTGATCTTGTTTTCCTCTGAGAACCTTAACAAGTCAAACTGTAGCTTCCTAAAATATACAGCTAGAGCAGTATTTTGCGAAGACTATAAATTAAGAAGAAATTTGGTCTCTAGCTCTCAGCAGAAAAAATGAAATTGCATTAGTATTCCACATATGTGCTGTTCGCATTGCACTTCTCTGTGATCTAATGATTGAACGATGGAAGTGTTAGTAAGTGGGGGTCCTTTTCTCCTGTCACTTTTAAGTTCTCTATTCTTTTCCTTCAAAAATATATTCAGTTTTGTTGGGAATAAAATGCCTGAATCTCAGTGAGCCAGATTCAATCCTTGTAAGTCCTTTTTATACCAGGGATGAATTTATCCCAGTGTACCACACTGTGATGAGGCAGGGAAGGGGAAAAAGCAGCGCTAGAATGAAATACTAGTTGGGTGAGTGAAAATTTCAAACTGGGTGGGGTGATAATCATAGAATTCTATGGAGAGGTCACCATTGTGAACCAGATACAATCTCATGGTACCTGGGTTGTGCCAATAAACTCTAGTCTATGCAGGGATTAAAGTAGATTGAACAGAAGAGGAAGCTTTCACTATACCAGGTACAGAGGAGGTGAAGTTGTGGGGGAGTGCTGCTCTCTGAAGCCTGAGAGGGGATAGGGAAGGTCCTCTCTGACTTTAGCAGAGTAGTGAGAACTGCACCACCACCACTTAACAACCTGTAATTTTAACCCCTCATTGTATGGTTTAACCACACTTGGCACATCCTTGCTCAGGTGCACAGCATGGGATTTGATGATGATCAAGAGGTGGATTTGAGAGGGGCATGTTGATTGAAGGAGACTAGTTCTTAGCCACCATGAATCTATGCCGGCTCCACCTGATTTCACTGGAGGATTTTTTTAAACTAATTTTATAATAAATGTTTTCAGAACATACACACGAGGGAGAAAGAGAGAGAGAGAAAAACATTTTGAAGTCCCCATCTCTCTACTTCTTGTGTGCAGTTAGTTTTGTATATTTACAGATCTAGGGAAAAAGATTGATTTCTGCTACCAGTAGAACTACCTCACAGGAGCATGACTATGGTATGTCTTGACACCTTAGAATAATTACAACTGGAATTATCAGCAATTGGAGGCACTAGGGTGGAAACTGCTTTTAAAAACTCTACCAGTAGTTTGGAGGCCCCTGTCATACTGATGTACAACAAGGCTCTCTGGGCCAAAGATTCAGAGCTGACAGAAATTCAATTGCCTTCCTTTTATGGTTTTAAACCTCATTAATCCTCACTGTCAAGTAATTAATACACAAACATTATTCAAAGTGTGTTGATTTTTAGGGTATGGGTTTAGGATAACTATTGTCAGATATTTAAGAAAAAACAATGAGCAGTCCTTGTGGCACTTTAGATTCTAACAATTTTATTTTGGCATAAGATTTCATGGGCTAAAACCCACTTCATCAGATGCATGGAGTGAAACATACAGTAGGGAGGTATAAATACTTAGCATATGAAAAGATGGGAGTTGCCTTACCAAGTGGGGGGTCAGTGCTAATGAGCAAATTCAATTTAAGTTGGAAGTAGGCAATTCTTAACAGTTGACAAGAAAGAGCGGAAATCACTTTTGTAGTATTAATGAGGCCAATGTAAGTAAGGTGGCCCATTTAAAACAGTTGACAAGAAGGTGTGAGTATTTAGCAAGGGGAAATTAGTTTTTGTAAAAACAAGGAGAAGTACTTGTGGTAACTTAGAGGCTAACAAATTGATTTAGTTTCTGAAGTGACCCATCCACTCTCAGTCTCTATTCAGGCTTAATTTGATGGTGTCCAGTTTGCAAATTAATTCCAGTTCTGCAGTTTCTCATTGGAGTCTGTTTTTGAGGTTCTTTCGTTGAAGAACTGCCACTTCTAAATCTGTTATTGAGTGACCAGGGAGATTGAAGTGTTCTCCTACTGGTTTTTGAATGTTATAATTCCTGATGTCAGATTTGTGTCCATTTATTCTTTTGTGTAGAGACAAAATAATAAATGAATAAATACACAGCAGTGGAGAAAGTCAGAGAAAGTATAAGTGGTCAGATTGACAAAACAAGAAGGTAATCTCAGCAGCAGTATTTTGAATGGACTTGAACGGGACCATATATCCTCTGAGAAAGGCAGCCTGATGCAATCCTTGCACTCGAGGAGTACGACTCCTCTCATTGCAATTGGTCCCTGCACAAAAATGCAAGGGAGAGGGAAGTGCACAAGGGTTTCTTCTGGCACAATTGTGCAGGGCCTTTCACAAACTGGCACTTAAGTTGAAAGAGTTTATTTTTCTTTTAGCTTTTAGAGATTTCTCCATATGTTTGAGAATATACTTTTACCAAGGCTGACTTAGGTTCCAATTCACAGAGGTGCAAAGTGTTTGCAGCTCCCATTACCTTCACTCATAAATTAAACAGTGATATATTACCAGGACCATATGACAATCACTGAATGATTTTGAAGGAACTCAAATATGAAATTGCAAGCAGTCCTAGGATAAGAGGGAAGGTCCTCCTATGCATCAGTAATTGGTTAAAAGGGTAGGAATAAATGGTTAGCTTTCACAGTGTAGAGAGGTAAATAAGAGGGTCTCCCACAGGTTTGTACTGTCACCTGTGCTGTTTAATATATTCATAAATGACCAACAAAATGGGAGAAAAGTGAGTTGGCAAAATTTGCTGATGGTACTAAATTACTCAAGATAGTTAAGTTCAATGCTGACTGTGAAGAGTTCCAAAAGGAATTTAAACTGGGTGACTGGGCAAGAAAATGACAGATGAAATTCAAGTCTGATAAATCCAAAATAATGTACACTGGAAAACATAATCCCAACTACACACACAAAATGGAGTCTGAATTAGCTGTTACCACTCAAAAAAAAAGATCTTGGAGTCATTGTGTATAGTTTTCCAAGAATCTCCTGAAAGTGCAGCAGCAGTCAAAAAAAGCTAACAGATTATTAGGAACCATTAGGAAAGGGATAGATAATAAAACAGAAAATATCATAATGCCACCATATAAATCCATAGTACTCCCATACTTTGAATACTTCATATAGTAAGGTCACCCCATCTCAAAAAAAAGATATATTAGAAATGGAAGAGGTAGAGAAGGACAACAAAAATTAGGGATATGGAACAGCTTCCATATGAGGAGAGATTAAAAAGACTGGCACTGTTCATATTAGAAAACAGATGACTAAAGTAGGATATGATACAAGTCTATAAAAATGAATGGTGTGGAGAAAGAACAAGGAAGAAGTGTTATTTACTACTTCACATAAAAGAACCAGCATCATCCAATGAAATTAATAGGCAGCAGGGTTAAAAACAAACAAAAGGAAGTAATACTTCACAAAACACACAGGCAGCCTGTAGGACACATTTGTAAGGCCAAAACTATAACTGAGTTCCAAAAAGAATTAGATAAATTAATGGAGGATAGATCCATCAATGGCTATTAGCCAAGATGGTCAGGTATGCAACCCCATGTTCTGGGTATCCATAAACATCTGACTGCCAGAAGCTAGGACTGGATGACATGGGATGGATAGTTGTACTGTTCTATTTATTCCCTCTGAAGCATCTGACTCTGTCTGCTGTTGGAAAACAGGGTACTGGTATAGATGGACTATTGGTCTATCAAAGTATGGTCACTCTTATGTTCTTATTTGGAAATCCAGGTGCTTGGCACCCTTGAGAATACGGCCCTTAGTCTATTACTATCCAGAATTCTATAAACAAGGAAATTATACCCAGTGAAGGATTTTTATTACGCACAAACCAAAAAACCACCACAAACCAAAAAAACCAATGCGATTGAATGGGGATGAAATCTTGATTCATAGTACTTGTTGAAAAGTGGGCTTTGCTGTTTCTCGAAGACAGTCCCTGAAGCATTTAATGTGGGCAGTGTCAATAAATAAGTTACACGATGGAGGTAAATTTTAGCACAGGGAGTAAACATAATGGTAAAACTGCTGTTAATAATTAAAGTGCTTGTCTGTCAATTTCCCTCTACAACAAACTCAAGGTTATTCTTGTCTGACTTAGAGCCCAATTATACAAGATTGAGAGGCCATATTCATGAAATTTAAATGAAACAGTGGCAGAATGCAACTTTGCTGTCTGACACAAAAAGGATATTTTAATGCTCAAATCTGCACGTGTAATTTTATTCATGAGAGTAGTTCCACCCAAGATGATGATTACAGTTATGGCTATGGACTAACCAACATCATTGGTGGCTTATGAGTTACATATCAAACTCATTGCTAATAAATCCAAGGGGAAAAAAGACATTTTAACAAATCCTCAAAGTATGGAGGCAAAGGTTTAAAAACAAAACACCAAACCAGGTACATTTTATACTGGCAATTTTACCTGCAGTAAGAAACATCAAATCTGAACTATTGGGTAATTGTAATGTAGCAACTCAAAGCACTGTGGCTTTGGCCCATCTTAATGAATAATATGAACGGCCTTAGAATTCCAAAAATCACCAGCAATGAACTACCCAAGTAGTGCTCTCTCTGACACTCTTTCAGATGATGGCAGAGAGATATCAACTATACACAAATTTCTGAATTTGGGTACCAAAAGCTAGACCCATATTTAGGCACCAAAGACACAATCTGATTTCAGAACCAACGACTCTCATTTAAGTTGGTTGAGATGCAGGTATTCAGAACCTTAAAAATCAGGCCACTCTTGAACCAGAAGGTAACCAGATTTGAAAATTTTGGCCTATATTATACACAGTATCTGCAGTAAGTGAAATGAAAATTGTTCTTGGCTAATTAACAAAGCTTCCCCAAGAAATTCTTAGAAACTTTTTGAAAATTAGTGATACTATTTACCAATTTCACAATGAATTCACAAATTGATTTATTGAAATCTAGGTATAGGCAGTTCTCCCACAAAAACAGGCAAATACACACACTGTGGCATGAAACTAGTCAAACAAAAGGATCTTTGCTTTTTACCTCTCTGGAATACAGAGCAGGGTTCATTCATAGGATCAGCTGATTGAGTCCCAAACACCAACCTTCCTGTGAATACGGGGAATTGAGTCTTTGGGTATGCCTACTCCAGAAGCACTATGGTGGCGCTGCTGAAGTGTAAACGCTTGCTACAGCGATGGAAGGGGATTTCCATCGCTGTAGTAAATCCCCCCCTCAAGAAGCATAGCTAGGTTGACAGAAGAATTGTTCAGTCAACCTAGCAGTGTCTTCACCAGGTCTTAGTTTGGATTAACTGTGTCTCTCAGTGGTGTTCATTTTTAACACCTCTGAGTACTGTAGCCTAGGTTGGCCTAAGTTTTAGATGTAAACCAGGCCTCCGTTTCTGAATGCACCGTTTGGACAGAAGGCTGGATCTTTGTTGTTGACTACAATGTAAAGTATTCAATGAGTATAAAACTCATATATGTCTTTATGTCAGCAAACTATTCTAAAATGTACCTGCAAGCAAATGGCCAAATTCCTCTGAGTTCACAAACCAATTCATTAATTCAAAGGGTCTCAATTCAAGACTAGACTTTGTGAACATGATCATTGAATGTAACATACGGAAACTAATCTTGCCTTATTAATGATTACCTCAGGGTGCAAGTGCTGCACAATATTAAAACTGATGAAGAAGTTTAACATTTATAATAGGTGTGAGGCATAGAAAACCCTATGAAATTGCTGATAAGGTGCTGCAATCTTTAATTGGCAATCTGTGTGTGTCAGCTCCATCTAGTGATAAAGACTAATATCACACTGTACAGAATTATAACATCAAAAACCAGTTGGAGAACACTTCAATCTCTCTGGTCACTCGATCACAGACCTAAGAGTGGCTATACTTCAACAAAAAAGCTTCAAAAACAGACTCCAACGAGAGACTGCTGAATTGGAATTAATTTGCAAACTGGATACAATTAACTTATGCTTGAATAGAGACTGGGAATGGATGAGTCATTACACAAAGTAAAACTATTTCCCATGGTATTTCTCCCACCCACCCACCCCCACTGTTCCTCTGATATTCTTGTTAACTGCTGGAATTAGCCTACCTGCTTGTCACCATGAAAAGTTTTTCTCCTTCCCCCCCCTGCTGTTGGTGATGGCTTATCTTAAGTGATCACTCTCCTTACAGTGTGTATGATAAACCCATTGTTTCATGTTCTCTGTGTGTGTGTGTGTATATAAATCTCTCCTCTGTTTTTCCACCAAATGCATCGATGAAGTGAACTGTAGCTCACGAAAGCTTATGCTCTAATAAATTGTTAGTCTCTAAGGTGCCACAAGTACTCCTTTTCTTTTCACTGTACAGAGTGAAAACTTCCGGTATCACAAGGAAAAACAAAAGGTAAATATGGCCTCTTTTAAAATATAGTGATGTGCAGCAAGCCCTTCATATTTATTAGATTCGTATTGGTGCCCATCATTTCAATTAGTGCTAGCATCTACTTCAAAAGTAAACCAGGGTATGGCAGTCTTCAGCATATTGATATAAAATTCATTGATTGGATGAACTATTTTAAAGACTTACTTTAACAAAATTGTATAACAGCAAGAAGTAAGTAAATAACTCAGCAGGGTTATTTCTTTTTTTAAAGACCCTCAAACAACGTACTATAGCCTTTTAGTGAACGGATTTCATAGTTTGGTTGTAGGTTGTGTTTGTTTTTGTGGTTCTAAGAAATGTTTTTCCAATTTTACTTTCTTTTCTTTCTTGAGTCTTAGAGCCTTGAGTAATAAAAAGCACAAAGTTCAGCTGAAAAGGGAGTAAATACAGTAGTTTACAAATGCATCCTAAATTAAAAGGAAATAAGGTAATGATCTGTTGCATCAAATTTAGAATAATATTTTACAGAGGTTAATACATGAAGCAAGCACTGCATCTGGAGAACTGATAAACACAAGCTGTTGAACTCTGTCACAGGACGGTCAGCAGGAACAACAGCCCAGTTCCTGGTTTTAGGTCCCATGGCTAGCTCATCCTTCTTAAAAAGGACCATATCAAAAAACTAATAGTTGTAAGGAAATTGTTGGCACTACGAACAGCAGAATCTACGTCCATAATACTTAATCGCTGTATACTTTGCCTGATATCCTTTTCAATAAACCAGATTACTGGCATACACTGTATACCTGTAACTGATTATAGACCTAGATGGTGATTACACCCAGTATTTAAGTCATGAACATAAAGAAAATGAGAAATCTTATTCATGACAATTTCCACAGTTCACTTTCTAATTCTACTTTATTTACTCTGCAAAGAACCAGGATCACAGGTCTCTAGCCACTGACATCACATATACCACTGCAGAATGTCTAGTTAAGTCTAATTAGTTTAAAAAAAAAATCTCAAAGCCTTCATTAGATAAATGCAGGATAAAATCATAGCAAAATGGTTAAAATATAATTTAGCTCAAAATGTGGGAAGGGAGCTGGGAATCATTTAAAACCGTGGTGCTGCAGGATTCATTTTGGGATATGCAACATGCTTGAACACTCATTTTTATTCCTTGGGAATAAGAAAGAGTGAAGCTTTGCCATTTAAATTCCTACCTGCTGTCTCTTGTTCATAAGGACTGAATATGAAATATAGAGTGGTCACTTACATTGTGGTAGCTGTGGTTCTTTGAAATATCTGCACATGTGGATCCCAGTCATGATGTGTGGTGGCCCCAGTGCAATAGCTTGGAACATTTTCATTAGTAGTGTCCAGTAGGGGTCATGCTTGTTCTCAAGTCCTCATGATCCGCCTCCTAAGGGCACAAAAAGCAGTGACTGCAACTGCCACTCAGTTCTTTCACCACCCAGAATCCATCGTGTAAGATTCTGAATTGCAAGAAGGAAAGTAGGCCATGGGAGCAACATGTCCAGACTTCTCAAAGAAACACAGTTACTATGAGGTAAGTAGCCACTCTTTAAGTACTGCACAAGTGCATCCCAGTCATGATGATTAGCTAGCAGTCACCCTAAACTGAGGTGGGTGTGAAGAGTTAATTGAAAAAAGATTGCAAAACCTCCCTTCCAAAATGGGCAACCAGTTGAGAAGCATTCATTAACAAAATAATGCTTTGTAAATGTATGAGCTCAAGTTCTGGTAGCTGCTCTGCAAATCTCCAGTATTGGCTCTCAACTTAGACATGCAACCGATGTTGCTTGTGAATGAATAAGAATATTTTAAAGGACTTATTAATATTATATACAGTCCTAATACAATCAGATGCCCATTTTGAAAGCTTTTGAGATGAAATAGCCATCCCTTTAGATTTATTTCCATAAGCAATAACATGTCTTAAAGTCTTACAAAAAGATTTTGTTTATCCAGATAGTACAACAATGATCGTTTGACATTCAAGACATACATGTAATTTAACTTCAGCTGAGATGAATAAGGTCGTGAAAAGAAGACTGGTAAATTAATAAACTGATTTGAAAGTCCAATACAGGTGAGTCACATCATACGCACATTTAACTTACGCGTAACTGGTGCGTAAATATGGCCGCAATAAATCTAGCATCCGTGCCGTCAAGGTTCGAGAGGGAGAAATTCGTCAAGCCGTGGCATCAAATGCTCCAATAACAACTAAGGTGACGAGCCAAGTGTGTTATAAGATTTTAGTGAAGACTGAAAAGGAATTAAACTTATGGCTGGAAGACATGAACCGTAAAGTATGCCTATCAATGGCAACACGTTGCAAGAAAAGTCTCTTACCTCTACCCACTGTTCAAACCTCCTGCTAAAGATGGGCAACCTTCTGATGAGAAGAAATTCAAAGCCAGCCAAAGTTGGCTTAACAGTTTTAGGAACCACTTCAACCTCAAAAACGTGCGGACTACTGGTGAAGCTGCATCTGCCAATGAAGAGGCAGCAAAAGCCTACCCCGTACAATTAAAGAAAATCATAGAAGAAAAGGGCTATCTTCCGGAACAAGTTTTAATGCTGATGAGACTGGGCTCTTCTGGAAAAAAATGCCCAACTGCACTTACATTTCGAAATCAGAAAGACAAGCCCCTGGCTTCAAAGCAGCTAAAGACTGTGTGACTGTGTTGTTTTGTGGCAATGCAGCTGGGCATTTAATAAAGTTGGGTTTGCTCTACAGGACTGCAAATCCCCGTGCCCTGAAAGGCAAGAACAAAAATCTTCTGCCTGTGTTCTGGCAATCAAATAAAAAGGCTTGGGTAACAGCAGCATTATTTCTGGATTGTTTCCACAAGTGTGGAAAGGAGGTCAAGCGAAGAGAAAGGACTTGACTGTAAAGTGTTGTTGATCATAGACAATGCTCCTAGCCACGCCGCGGCACTCCAGTTTGTGCATAATGACATTGAAGTAATCTTACCTTCCACAAATACCACCTCCAACCTCTCGACCAAGGCGTGATTCGCTGTTTCAAGGCCATGTACAGGAGGCTTGCGTTCTCACGGATACATAGTACTATGGATGCTGATCCCAATCTTAAATGTGATGGAGTGTTGGAAGTCTTTCAACATTGCTAATTGCGTCACTTATATTAAACAGGCAATGGATGCAATCAAGCCTGAAACAGTCAATGCATGTTGGCGAAATCTATGGAAAGAATGTGTGAATGATTTTAAGAGTTTCCTGACCATTGACAAAGAAGTGAAATGCATTGTTCAGGTAGCCAGGCAAGTGGCTGGTGATGGCTTCATTGACATCCTTGAGGAAGAAATTGAAGAATTAATTGAGAGCCACAGAGAAACACTGACTAACGAAGACGTAGAGGAACTGATAAAATCGTCTACAGAAGATGAAGATGATGATGACGAACAAGAAGAGCCAGCAAGTTGGAATCTTCCTAAATTTGCTGAAGTGTTCCAAGCAGCGAAATACTTGAATGATTTAATTTCTGAATATGATCCATCTATGGATTGAAGTCTCAAAAATCACACGTAGTATTACGGATGATTTGAGACCAATCAAGAAATGTTTGAGCAGCTCAAGAGACAACAGTGACAGTTGCCAATCACCATGTTTTTCAAGGAAAAACAAACAACCAGCAGCAGATAAACCTACGCAATCAACTTCTCGAGCTGAACCAGAGCCAACCACTTCGTCTACAACTCGCTCTCAGTCACTTCCGTCTCCTGGATTGACATCAAGCCGTCACCTCCGTCTCCTGACGACCCCCTGTAATTAAAAATACAGTACTATAAAATTATATTTTGCGTATGTACTCATTACATACTGTACATTACTGTATAAATTATACATTTTACTGTACAGGGTTGTATACACCAAACCATGTACAGTACTGTACTTTATTGGCGATTTAAGGGATTTTCAAAGGTAATTTTGACTACGCGATTTTTGCCTTACATGCTGACTTTAGAACCTAACTCCCACGTAAGATGCGACTCCACTGAAATACTTTTGGAATAAAGGACAGATTATGTCTCAGTCACCCTTTCTATATGAAAAGCCTTATAAGGAGGGTTTATAATTAATACTTGTAGTTCACATATTCTACTTGCTGAGGTAATAGCCACCAAAAATGCCAGTTTCATTGCCAAAATTGCTGAATTGGGAAATTTGCTAGAGATTCAAAAGGAAGTTCCAGTATAGAAGAAAGCACTAGCTTTAAATCCCATGTTGGAGCAATCTTTCTTACAGGAGTAAGAACTCTAAGCCTCTCAGAAATCTGCACCCTCTTCCACTGGTGGATGTAATACTGAAATCACTGCCAAATCACTTTAACTAAAGCAACAGATAGACCCAAGTGCTTTAAATGTAATAAGTAATCCAAAATTATTGGAATACAAACACCAAGAAGGAATGTGATCCTTAAATATGGCCTAGAATAAAAGACATACCACTAGCGGAATGTGTTATTTCCTGTTCTGAAGTTAGATAATGTTCTTCAGCAGTACAGAATATCTAATGAGGACATCCAGAAACCACCCAGACAATGAGATGTAGTGACACTGGATTTGAGTATAGGAGTAAGCTGTGATTTGCAATATGTCATTCTGAATCAGCAGCGTGGTAAACTATTGATTGGACACTATTAGAAGATCAGAGAACAAGAACTGATAAGGCCAATTAGGAGCTATCAGTATACCCCAATCTTTTTCTTACCTTATCTTCCTGATCACCCTTGGAATTAAAAGAAAAATACAGAAGGCAGACGTCAAATGGTGTGACCAGCAAATCGTGAAAGTGTCTGCTATGAATCCCAGACTATTTCCTGCTCAATAACAAAACAGACACTTTTTGTTCTGATTCAAAGCAAACAAGTCTATTTGGGGAAACCCCCACTTTTGGAAGATTTGGTCCAGTAATTAATCTTTAAGTCCCATTCATGGGACAAGGTCACCTTTCTGCTTAGTGAGTCTGCTACACCATTGCTCTTCCCTGGAAGATGAAGAGTTGTCAGACTGATACAAAGCTGGATACACCATTCCCATATAAAACATAGAAGGTCTGATCTTACACCTCTCTGCCTATTCAGACAGTATGGATAGGCACTTGGTTAAAACATCCTCAGAGCTGATGAAATCTCAAACGGCGGTAGTTGGAATTCATAATTATTTGCTAAAGCCACAAATTGAAGATACTACTTGTGTGCAGAATGTCTCTGACACATGAAAATATGCTTTGTGCAAGTTGAGGGTCATGAACCAATCCATGGGATCTACAGTGGGAATAGAAGCAATAGAACTGAAGCAAGAGTTACCATACAAGACTTGGCATGCCGAATGTTTGTTTGGATTCCCAAAATCTAATATCGGATACCAACCTCCTTTATTTTTTTAATATGTGAAAAACAGAAGCCCTTTTCCACAAATTCTTCAGGTACCAATTTTATCAACCTGTCCTAGGTTGATTAGGTCATCTAATTATTGATGTACGCTTGTGAGAAAAGGGATCAGGTATGCATGGGAGGCAGAGACTGAAACTGACTGACATAACCATCTCTGAGAAGTTGAAGGGCCCATTGATCTGTGATATTCCAAGTCTCCCGGGAAAAGAAAAAGCAGAATCAAAAAGGAGGGACGAATAGGTATTGCTCCTTGTAGATTAGTCCAAGATCCTCAACCATCACATCGAGTCTGATGTCTCTGTATCTGTCCTGGTTGTGAGGTTACCAAAGAGGACGATGGAATTCATCATCTTTTTGATATCTTAATCTCTTCTTGGATTAGTCAGAAGATCTCTGCTGGTAAAAGTATGAGGAAGTTTAGTATATTTGAGGAGGAAGAACATGGACAACACTGTTTCTTCCTAAATGCAGGTGCATATAAACCTAGAGATCTAAAAGTGGATCTTAAGTCTTTTAATGGACTCAAGGTCTCATCTGTTTTAGTACTAAACAAGCTCAATCCATCAAACAGCAAATCTTCCGTGGTTGTCTGTACCTCCCTGTATTAATGTGGTGCAGAAAACCATGATGCATCTCATAACAATAGCTTTAGCTGTTTAACAGCATCAGTTGCACCCAGATCAGTTTGAAGAGCTATTTTAGAAATCAACTAGCCTCCATAAATTGATCTGAATCCTCTCTAATTCTGTAGATAACTTGTCCTATTGTAGATAATCATATTTAGACAGCATAGCTTGATAATTAGTTATTCTAACTTGCAGACAGGCTGATGAATAAATTTTCCTCCAAAAGTGTCTAGTCTGTTTGGTTCTCTCTCTTTGGGAGCTGAATTTCCCAATTGTTTTGACTCTTCATTTGCAGGAGTAACAACCAACGAAGATGGAGATGGACGAGTATAAAAATACTCAAAACCTTTGGATAGTACTTGATATCTACAATCAGCATGTTTTGAAGTAGCTGAAATCAAGGAAGGAGTAATCAAAAGCTCTTTTTCTATTCTAAAATTCCTCACTGATAGGAAGAGCAACTCTATTTGAGATGCTGGTTGTAAAGTATCAAAAGTTTATGCCTTTTTCTTATAGGACTTCCAGTGTTTCTCCTTATGCACTTCAATAATTCCTGAAACATTTTAAATGTATTAATTATCAGAGGCATAGTGGATGAAATAGTCTCCTCAAGTGAAGAAAAAGAATGTGGACATCCAGCTTAATTCTTGGTGAACCAGTAACTCTCCATCACTAGAATGATGCAGTTCCTCTGTTTCCATAATCTGACTAGGAAATGAGGTGACACTTGAAAAATTGAATTAGGTGACTTACACATATATGCCATTTACTGTGGGGGAACTTCCCCTGGATGTTGCAGATATTGCTGCCACAGATACCAATATGGCTAAGGTTGTTGACCATGTGGTTAAGATACATTCATCCAATTTGGGAGATACCAACGAGAGTAATTAGAATTTAGCAGGGATTTCCGACTGCTCCAAAATAATTTGCAAAGCCTCTCTAGGTCTTTCTGTTGCCCTTGAGCCGGTGTCACAACTCTGGTGACTAGATCATAGACAGATTGTGTTGGTAGACAGCAACTTCCTCAGCATTGTCTTGGCTCAGGATCTGACAGTGCCTCGTGTACTTTTCAATGAGATAGAGCTTTCACTGATGAATGCATCCGATGAAGTGAGCTGTAGCTCACGAAAGCTTATGCTCAAATAAATTTGTTAGTCTCTAAGGTGCCACAAGTACTCCTTTTATTTTGCGAATACAGACTAACACGGCTGCTACTCTGAAAGCTTTCACCTGGACTGTCATGCTTTCTGTGTGAGCATCTTAGAAGATTTACAGATTGCATGCTTAGCGACAACATGGTCTTCACCCATGCAATAAAGACACTTACCATGAGTGGTCGTTAGGGGAATGGCATTCCCTCCCTGCATGTAGCGGTGCATAATTTAAAGCCTGGGAAATCTCAGTTCTGACATATCTCAACTAAAATCCTAATACACTAATTCAAAACAGAAATAAAGTTAAAATGTAACTCTTCCTTTAAAAAAAAAATCCAGAGGAAATATTAAGGTTAAGTCTACACTATGAACTAGGAGTGTTATGTCCTTTGCTTGTGTACTTGTGCTAGCTCTTGTCAAGATAGCACAAGTATAAATACCAGAGTTGCTGAAGCAGCACAAGTAATGGCAGATGAGGCATGGCTTAGCTGTGCTGAGTACGTACCCATCTGTTTCAGATGGGTTAATACTTGAAACAGGTAAGCCAAGCCTCGGCTGACACTACTTGTGCTACCACGGGTATGCTGCACGTGTACATAGGCAGGTGAATCACACACTTATCTTGTAGTGTAAAGGTAGCCTAACACTACTGAACACTAAGGCTACAATAAATAAAAGTAATTATCCAAATTAACTAAATAAAATGGGGATATATTGTTGTTCTGGCTGTTCTGCCTAGGTCCATCCAAAGAAACTGAGCAGTGGTCAGCGTCATTGCGCTCTTTGTACTCTTGGGAGGGGAAGAGCGAGGGGGAGAGTCAGGTTGTAAGGACATGCATCTGATGAAGTGGGTATTCACCCATGAAAGCGTATGCTCTGATACGTCTGTTAGTCCATAAGGTGCCACAGGATCTTTGGCGTTGTAAGGAGCGTGACCCCTATTGGACACTACGAGTGAAAGTGTTCTGAACTCCTGTGCTGGGGCATCCACACATCATGAATCGGATCCACGTTTCCAGTTCGGAAAAAATAATCCCTGTTTGACTGTGATCCTTTCTTTATTAGCTACAGATTTTTAAATAAATAACTACCTGCCCACCCTCTAATTTCCAATGCCCTTCATGTATTCTGTTTTCATACTTCCTCTCTTGTGTATGTGTTGCGAGTCTGAAGATAGCATTTCAAACTGCTCTCAAGCCCATCTTCATCAGGTTGAAAAAGTATCACTTTAAAGTTTCCACAGTGTACACCATGAAAAGTTTTCAGTAGACTAGCATCCACTTTGATTTCAGTAACATAGCAGTAGAGTAGGCTGCAACATGACCTGCAACACTAGCCACGGAAAAATGAGAGAGAAAGGAGATTCGTGGAAGCTGTGTCCCAAAAACAAAGAAAAGTTTAATTTGGAACATTCATTGAAAACAGCAATCAACCCAACTACCACCACCTATATTTGTATGCTGCTATCCTGTTGGTTCAAAAAAAAAAAAATCATGAGGAGTTAAAACTGGACATTCTAGCAACAGTCACAGGCTTAACTAGGCCATTTTTCATTCACTGCTAGCCGTTTTTTCTATCACCCGGTAATATGAAGCCATAGCTCTGGCTATCATCTAAAAAGTGGAAAAGTAAATCAAATGTGGGAGGAAGTGCAGGATGATTGCATAACCTTATAGAAATCGCATAGTCCCAATAAAATCCATTTAAGTCCTACTTTTTAAGTGGTATATAATATACACATCGGCACAGGGAGAGCAAACCTAATAAATATTGAGCTGAACTTTCCTGCAATAACTAATTTGAAACTCATTTTTCCTAAGGATTATATACATGCATATCATATATATGATATACACACATCATTATAGCAAGAGGAACAATGCTTTTATTTTCATACAGTTTGTTTTTTTAAACTCTCAACCCTGATAGATTGGGTGATCTTTGGCAAACAATAACTAATAGGCCAAGACTTTTAAAGATGGTTTGGCAACTAAAGATGCAGATAGGTGCCTCGTGGGATTTTCAAAAGTGCCTATTTGGCCCCATTAGGAATTAGACAGCTAGGTGTTTTTGAAAATCCCACTAGGTGCCTATCTGCATATTTGGTGCCAAAATATCTTTAAAAGTCTGGCCAGAGTGGTTAAGTTATTCATCAAAGATCATACAATCAGTCAGAAGTAGGGCTAGGAATAAAACTCAGTAGGCCTGGGTCCATGTTCAGTGGATTACATTGTCTCATTAGGTAGGTTATATAGAAAGGTTGTGTGTTTTGCTGTTAGTGACAAAATCAGAGTTAATTTGTTTAATTGTCTCTCTTCATATTATTTAGACTCTCTACTTTTTTTCACTGCACAGATATGTTTGATTAAGTAGCAAGACATGTACCATCCTTTATCAATCTGAATGTCTTTAATGCCACTAGATATTCAGGGAAGTAGTCATACTTGGTGGGACCTTTATGACACCTTCTCTTCAGGGTTTTCTCTATTCCCTGGTGATTTAGTTTGGTTCTGCTGGAGTTTCTGGTGTGGCCTTTGGCTATTATGTTTGTCAAGAAGGAAAGCTATACCTTCTACTGTTCATGGATCAGTCACATCTATCTATTCTTATTTCCATCTTTGTGATACTAACGCAAGATGTCGCACCCATTTCACATAATAGAGTAGACACTATTTTCACCGTGGCATAAAACATTTATCACAATGTAACTGTGTTGTGCTAAAAGAAAAGGAGGACTTGTGGCACCTTAGAGACTAACAAATTTATTTGAGCATAAGCTTTCGTGAGCTACAGCTCATTTCATCGGATGCTGTAGCTCACGAAAGCTTATGCCCAAATAAATTTGTTAGTCTCTAAGGTGCCACAAGTCCTCCTTTTCTTTTTGCGGATACAGACTAACACGGCTGATACTCTGATCCTGTGTTGTGCTAGTTATCTCCATGAATTTAATAGCCTTGCTCTTGTTCTGTTTCTGTTTTTTTTTTCTCCTCATCACTTGAAGCACTGCGGTGACATGATGCCATCAGTTGCACTTAACTCTCCTCAGCCTCAAATAGAGCTGCTCTTTCGTTGACAGAATGTTTGAAATTATGCTGCGCATTAGAAATGAAAAGAGGTGCTACTCAGCTCATTACTGCTGTGGCACAGAGACTGACTCCAAGACCTAAGAGGCCTTTTTCCACCTAAATTTGCACATCTAATTTACTGATTCCATGATTCCACTTATAAGAAAAGCAAATATTTAACTTCTGTTTCCGGAATAACTCAGCCTAACACAGGCAATATTGGACTTCAATAATGTTAAAGGGGTGTGTTGTGTGTGTGTACACACACACACACACACCCACACACAGATATGGACACAAGATGCACATGTATTACTTAATTCTGCTGCTCTATAGAGAGTGCATGGCCTTGTATGCACTAAAGACACTGGATCATAAACTCTGTCGATTTCTTATGTGTTTTATTGTGAGTTTTCCCCCTTTTCTTTTAGTTTTATTCTGTGAGCATGCCTCTTGGTGCATTTCTCTTCAAATGGTCATCATTTACCTTGATCTCCTCAGTACACTTACTAATATATCCACCCTACATTTCAGGACATACATGCAGCCAGAGCTAGCCATGTAGGTTCCATGCCCCAGAGGTCTCAGCACGGGCGGCCTGGTGATGACAACCCAGTAGTCCATTCTTCAAGAACATCGTAGTTTCCTTCCTCATTGTTCTCT